>NC_140931.1:29848968-31048968 GCF_014529385.1 Adiantum capillus-veneris | reverse complement strand
TGTTGTTTCCTTTGGCATCACATAATAGATCATACACTTACAAATCTTTGAACAAGTGACAGTTTTGTCACAATAGTGGCAAGTTATTTTAGATTTACCTTCGCTAGCAAGATAGCCCATGCTGATTTGTTTGTCCAAATGTCCATGAAAGAAGGCATCATTGTATCTCCTTTCACCAAGGTAAAAAGGGCATGTCTCTCTGCAACATTGCAGACTTCCAAGACAATAACTCATATGCACAATGCAATCTATGGCCATGTTGGTTGATGCTGGTGGAGACCAAAGGTGATCGTCGTACTTTTGCTCCATACCGAGCATCCTTTTATTGTGGTGAATTGGAGGAAGCTCGAAACAAACATTGCCATTATAAACCTCTGGGAGCTCATCAACCTTTTTGGAAGGTCCACAAATATCTAAAAGTTTCGACAACCTGCACGATTTACCTTTGTCTTTCATCCATGAAAGACAAAGGATACATCCATGAAATGATGGATGTATCCTTTGAATACTCATGCATTGTTTGCTCCACCCAAACTTGTGTGTCTAGAAAGGGTTTTGGTGACCTGGTTAGTTCCACTTTCTCCAAAACAACTGCATCTGTATCTTTGTCAATATCAACATTTAAATGTAATGGAGTCAAAATTTTGTTACATGGTGTAGCATACACAGAATCATCACCGACATCTTCACTTGTTTCTAAATTGTCAAACACATAAACATAGTCATCCAAATGTAGAATGTGGTAAGCTGAGGACAGAGTATGGTCAAGAAGGTAATGCTTCTGATTTTCATGATCCCATCTTGGCAACACATTGACCTTAGACACAGAACCCCATGTTTGAATGACTATTTGCAACCCTTCAAACTCAATAGAAGGAGGCAATAGGCTTTGAAGAAAATATTCACTCAATAGAAGCTCTCCATTTTGTAATGAAACTCTATAGTCCACTTGAGCACCATTAATCGTCCATGAAAGCATAGTTATAGCTGTCATGTTTGAGACAGACAAGGAGGAAGAATACTTGAGGGAAAGAAAATGACAAAAAGAGAAGGCAGAGAATGTGTATAAGGCACAAATAAAGTGTAAAATCATGCAGCTGTAAAAAGTTCATGCGTTCATTACAAACTGTTCTAAGTAGGTTTGAAATATTCACTTTTTAGGATATGCACAGTCATAGTCATTAAGATACATTCAAATCAACATTATTTTGTCAAATCTATCTCTTAACTTGTTGAGCTTTAAAAATCCCCCCAAATACACGAGTATATAAAAAATAAACATAGTATATGTAGAATATATGGTATATAATAGAAATATATATATAAACATACACACATATAGAGTATAGTTTTATATCATATTATATACTATATACTATACATAATATATAAGTATAAAATATATATAATACATAATACTATATACTAAACATACAATATGTATAGTATATAATATAACTATATAATATTAGTATAGAATAACCTTATAGTATATATACGTATAGTATAACTACGTAATATAAGTGTATACTATAAAAATATATAACATAATATATCTTTATTATATTTAAGTATATCTATATATATAATGTGTATATACTATAAGGTTATACTATACTATATTATATACTATATATAATATTATACTTATATCTTATAGTTATAGTTATAGTTATATGTATATATATTATATAGTTATATTATATTTTATATATATTATATGAATAGTATATAGTTAAATTGTACTTATATGATATATAGTTTTATTTATAGATAAACTATACTTATACTATATACTATATAGCTATAATATATACTATGCATATTATACTTATACTATAAAATATTTATAGTTATACTATACTTATATTATGTAGTTATATACTATATACTAATATTATATAGTTATATTAAATACTATATTTATTGTACGTATATTGTATAGTATATAGTATATTGTACTTATATTATATACTATATAGCTATAATATTAATTATGCATATTATACTTATACTATAAAATACTTATATCGTACATAATATATTACATATGTTATGTTATATAATGTTTATGATTGATATTATGCAGTATATAATCTAATATAGTAATTATAGTTTGGTTATAGTGTGTTTTGACTTTGGCCGCTTATAATGTGAGTATACTTAGTTAGGATTTACACTTTAAAACTTTGGGAGTGAAAAACTTTGTTGGTTCCAACACAAATCAAAGCACACAGGTATGTCAATCTTCATGCTCTCTCTCTCTCTCTCTCTCTCTCTCTCTCTCTCTCTCTCTCTCTCTCTCTCTCTCTCTCTCTCTCTCTCTCTCTCTCTCTCTCTCTCTCTCTCTCTCTCTCTCTCTCTTAAATTGTTGCTTGCTACTACTGCCATTAGCGCCAAAATAAAAATTTGAAAAAAAAGGAGGGGGTAGGGGGGGGGAATCATCCGCACCCCCCCCCCCCCCCCCCCCCCCCCCCCCACTTTTTGCATTTTTTTGTTTGATGTTAATGGCAATAGTAGCAATGGATTTGATGTTAAGATGTTGATGCGTCATTAAAAATGACAAAAGATGTTGTGTTTGATGCTAATGGAAGTAGTTGGAACAAAATTCATGAAATGCCATTGATGACATTCCAAAAATGGCAAGAAAAGGGGGAGGCTCTGTCCCCCCCCCCCCCTCCTTTTTTTGCCATTTTTCGGATTGTTGTCAACAGCATTTCATGATAATTTTGATTAATTTCTGATTTTACGAATAGTATCCACATCATGCGTATAGAATTACTCAAAATGCAAAAAAAGGGGGAGACATAGCTCCCGACCCATCATATACTTGTGACTATCTAATCCTAATTGCATATGTTTTTGAATTGTACATGCTTGTCATTTGTTTTCTCTATGGAGGGACCAATGTGCACATTGAAGATCCTCATAACAATGAAGAAGATAGTGATCAAGAAGGGGATGAGGAGAATAAGCATTCCAAACACCTAGGCAAGAAAATTTTGCTTGGCTTGATGAAAGATGTTCTAAGTCAGGTTTATGCCAAGAAGAGGAAATTGTCTCCTCCTGTTCCACTTCGTGGACTCATGGTGCATGAGGCTGTTAGGTTTGGTAGAAATGATGTAGAATGTCTCATTTCCTCATTCAAATATGTTGGGTATTTAGAAGCTATGGGACATTTTCTTGTGTCGGTTGGAGATTCTAAAGGAGATACCATACTCGTAACTGCAATGGATTTGGAGGAATGGGGATCAGTTTGGCGGGAAAGAAATGTTGAGTTTGAGAGAGCGCTTGGTAAAGAGTGGCATGAGATCAAAGGAGAAAAGTTTCTGGTATGGGATGGCAACCAGAGGCTAAAAACTTGGTGGAAGAGAATCAAAGATAGTGAGATCTTCATCTTTTTCACTCTTTTATGGTAAAGCTTTGTTTTTACAAATGATGATTATTTTTTACCTGTGATAGAGTACTCGGACAATGCTCAATACCATGTTAGTATTTGGTGGAAGAGAATCAAAGATAGTGAGATCTTCATATTTTTCACTCTTTTATGGTAAAGCTTTGTTTTTACAAATGATGATTATTTTTTACCTGTGATAGAGTACTCGGACAATGCTCAATACCATGTTAGTATTTGTTTTTCCAATTCCTTGAGTTGTTCAGAGCAAAAGAAGGGGAGTTGCTTCTTGCACTTGCACTTCCAATGCGTAAGTTTGTTAGTCGCATACTTACTCTCATGTTTTTACAAATGGTGCTTGTGTTCAACTCTTTGTTTTCTATTTTTTTACAGCATTTCTAGGGCACATGTCATGCCAAACATCACTCATGAAGTATATATGTTTCAAAGATTTGGCATGGAAAAAACGAGTCAATTCTTCAATAATTGACCCAATATGAGAGAATGGACTAGGGTGGAGATGACTGTGCAGGCAAGCTATTACCATAGCCATCATGGTACAACACTCCATGTGGATTGATATCTTAAGTTGTGTGGAAGGTGATACCTACACTACATGTTTTTAGATTAATGTAAAATATTATTATGGTTTCAGTAACCTGTTTTGTATTAGGATGAGTTCATAGCATTTATGTTCAAAGAAAGAGAAAATCTTGATGCACTTGGACTAAATGATGTTGAGAAGAAGAAGAGACTAGACAAGTCTAAAGGTCCACAATATCCTCATTTTGGTGACTACAAACTTTCTAGAAGCTACATGAAAAAGGAAACTTATTGGGCTCACATGCATGGGGAGGCTACACTTATGATTGAAAGGATACAAGTAGAATGTCCACAACTTCTAAATTCTTTTGACCTATTCTACAAGATGAGCATGAAGAATCATATTTTGCAGGTAGACATTTGACCATTGTTTTTAATAGAATATAGACATGTTTTATTTTACACAAGGTCAACTGGAGTGTGTTTTTTTATTGTTACTATGTATGTAGGCTTTTATTTATCTAATGGATGCAGAGAAGTCGTATAACTTTGGTGAAATACAAAGAATAGACTCCTCCTAAGGTGCTGATCACTTTGGTATGCTCAAATCTGGGTTTGGAGTGCCAGATCACCCAAAACACATCCTACGTGTACGATGTCTTTTTGGCATGTTTGACCCCAGACTTGTGCCACAACTTCCCCTTGATGTCAGCAACTCAGTGCTATGCTTAGATTTTGGTTTGGATTTCAAAAGACCCCAATTCTAGCTGTTCTAGTCCTTTTCAGTCAAAAGTGCTAAAGTCTGCTTAGAACCCAATTTTCTCACCCAATATAATTGAGATGAAACCCTTCTCAGGCACTCAATAAATCATGCAGATCATACTCATGCAGCCATCCTATGGTTTTGGTCTTAAAATAATGCCTTGGCAGAATTTGGATAGGATGTCTGGCAATTTCTGTCTATCTGACCTTATCCTGTCAAGCTATGGTCAAATTTCCACTTTCCAAGGGAAAATAGGGTAAAACCTACCTTCTGAACACACTGGTCAACTCAAAATTTCAAAATTCCCCCCAGATCACCCTGTAGACATCCTACGCGTAGGATGTCTCCTGGCTTAAATTTTATTTTTTTTGACAGAAATGCTCTTGATGCTCTGCAGCTCTCTCAGAAACACTCACATCAACTTTTGAACTTTACTTCAGCTTTCAAACACTCTTTTGCGTCTTTTACAACCTTGTGATGAACCTAACAAGCAAGTATACATGCATCAAGTGCTCTAGATCATGAATCATGATGTCCTACTTACCCTACTCCTACTCATCATGTGAAATGGTGATAATGGTGTTTTGGTTGCTTCCTGGCCTCTCCGGACTCTCAAGCTCTCCTTTCACCGCTTCTATCACTCCAACTCCTACTCATCAACTCAACTAAGGCCTAAAACCTATCTAAGTCTACCTAAGTCGAAGGATCTAGGCCAGACACACGCTCCCTAGACTCCCTCTAAGACCTAGAGAGTCCTCCACCCTCTGATCCTATCTAAATGTAAAATGAGACTCTAGCAAGCTAGAGAATCACTATCCTCAAGGACTAGTTTCGGTCACCTACCTAGGGTTTTCGTCCCCGGCAACGACGCCAATGTTGGCGGATACGCCGCGACGAACGTCAGCACAACGAGAACTCACCTAACAAGATTTGTCAGCTAAGGACAAAGCTCGATCCGGAGGCGCATGGAAGCAAGCATAGGGTGTCAATCTACACTCGACCGACTCTCGACTAATTCCTACAGAGGTCTCTACCCAATGTCTAAGCTACAGTCTTCAAGAGTGCTTAAGAGGAGATTTCCTACAATGCTTCCAAGAGCCGAATACCCATCAAACGTTCTCGAAACGCCACAGAACTTGAAGGAGACCCTACTAACACCAATAGGTCGCTCTCCCTAAGGTCTATGAACCAAAATTCCAACCCTAAACACCTGGTGCAAAATCACATAGGATGTCTGGCCGAAATCTGGAGGTCGTCATTTCCAAAAACTAAAGTGCCTAATTTGTAGCTCTACTCAATGCGAACGCGTGGATATGTTGAAATGCAAAAACGGATAATGTATGCTCATCAAATCACCAGATGAAGCTCATAGGTCGAGCTCGTAAAACCGGACTGTATGCCCACAATGTAGGTATCGGCGCGTAGCTCTCGTCGGGGGCAACACGCTGCACTTCTCCACACTCGATTCCAACCACCGGTGCGTGCGTAGCGTCAAGATGAAGCTCTCACTCTCTCTCGTACACAATACGCTCACTCACAGACAATGCTTTTTTTTTAAATGACAAAGGTTTTTTCATTAAGGTCAAAAAGTGGTATAAATACCTTACAATATCAAACCCTAATGTTCCAATTTTAACCATCTACTCAATCTAAATGTCAAAAATGGGATACAATTTGGAAACTTCTGTAAGCCCCAATATTTACAAAGGTGAAATGTCGGGTTTTCTCAGTAAATGAATAATTACAAAAATAATATTCCACCGAGCAGTCATTTTCCGTAGGGTGTGTCCAGCCACTAACAGGTTTCAAAATGAGAGTGATGAGTACTTAAAGGAGACAGAAGAAGAGTATCTTCCTCCCGTTTCTCATGGAGTTACTCAAAACACCATAGGGAGTGGATCTCAAGGTACTCCACTAGCAAGCAATGCACTCAAGAAGGGTAAAGGAAAAATGGAGCCTCCAAGTACATCAAGGTTACCCACTCGCTCTTCTATGCCTCCCATTGTGCCATCTACGAAGCTCGACATGTCCTATTTGGCAGCCACTACACCTCATATAGCACCCTCTTCTAATGTTCCCACTACATCCTCATTGGTGCACATTACTTTGTTTGTTGCGGAGTCTTCACTTGGGTGCAAGGCTTGGGTGAGAGGGCCGATCACACAATCTGTTGGTAAGTTTAAGAAAATTGTTTGCAAATCTGTCTTCCATGTTTTCTAATTAAAAGCTTATTTGGATAATGCTTGCAGGATTCCATTACAAAATTGTTGTTGATGTTTTGCTTGTGGATATCTCACAAATTGATAAGTTTTCCCTTGATAGGTAGATTTGGATAATGGTTACTTATTTGCATGCTCATTAATCTATGATTTTGAACATGATTCATATTTGGTTTTCTTGTAGCATCAATAATTTTTTGTAGCACAGAATACAAATCTATATAGCAAAGATGTTGTGCCGTGTCATGAGGTTGCTAGGCTTATCTTTGCAGATTTTCCTACAAGTTTACTTGTGGATGGTCTAGGACCAATCCCATTGGGTAAGTAACTACTCTTTGGACTAGTACCTACAACTTACTATGGTTGTATGCCTACATGTTATCATTCACTTTTGTAAAGGGAGTGAGTGTTCCCAAGTGGAACACATTTTCTAGGGGTCTAGTGACACGGTGCATGGATGTTGCACTTGAGTTTTTGGTCAATGAGGGGTTTTTAGTCACCATGTGCATGGCAGAGCATATTGGATATTTTATTGCAAATGCAACTAGGGTAAGACTTGTGCTCTTAAGTACATGGACCCTGATGTGTAATAAGAAGTCATATCAGCATCCACTCACTAGAGAGGCGGTGAGATAATAGACTTAGTTTCATAATTTAATTTCCTAACTAAAACCATTGTAGCAAAGACAATCATTCTTTGAGTCATTTATCTATCCAAGTACTTGATCTTACCATGTGTCTTTGGTATCGTGTTGGACACCCTGTGCCACGCTATGATAGAGAGGCAAGGGAGAAAATTCTCGAGAGATTGTTTCCAACAGATTGTAGCTACATGATAGATGATCTAAATCTTCCGCATGGAGATTGATGGTGTTATTCTTAGAGATGGGGCAAAGCGGTCTTCTTTGTTCTTTTGGTAAGATTAGTCCAATGTATGATACCAGTGAATGTTATAGTATATGTGTGTTTGCATTAGGTTTCTAATCTACTTTTTATATGGTCACGTGGTTACTGGCAACATTTACTAAGCCTCATGACTATGTTTTGGACTTGTTTGTGGGGTGTGGTGGTTTGGGCCGAGCTTGTGTGGAAGATATGAGTCATTGCATGTGTCTAGAGTTAGATGATGTGTCTAGAGTTAGATGATGTGTCTATAAAATATTTTTGTCATTGCATGTGTCTAGAGTTAGATGATGTGCTCTATAAAAGATGTTTGTCTGACATTGCATGTGGACATGTGAAATGTTGATTGCGGATGCACACTTGGTTTAGGAAACTCTATTCTAACAGTACAATTTGATGTTTTAATTTATGTGTTTTATGTACATGGCATTTTGGTGTTTTTGTAGTATGACATGTATGACATACTAGCACTTGTAGTTTGGTTTGGAGGGTCCTTAAGCTGATTTGGTATGCTACTCTCTCTATACATTTTAATTGGATGTTTCATTTGTGTTTGTTTTGTACATGATGGCCACATGATGTGGAGATGATTTTGATTGGAGGTTTCCTATGTAGTGTGATACACATGTTGCACCACCACTTGGAGGTTATTTAGTTGAATTATGTTGACACTATTGAGAATGTGTTGAAATTTTGTGAGATAACAAAATCGTTAAAGTGATGGAAATAAAAGTTTATGAAGGAAATCCCATGTGGGAACCAAGAAAGGGTGTACGGTTTTTTTGTATAAAGAGGTCTTCATACAAAGGAGACTCTGGCAAAACTTTTAAAATTCACATTTTATGTACAAGCTTAAAAATAAATACAAATGGTGCTTTTTATAAATTTGCATTTTACATAAGCATAGACATGCTTCCATATTTCTTAAAATTGTCTAGTAGTTGTACGATTGTACTATAAGGTTTTGAGTTTTTTCATGACACAATGATGCTAAAAGATTAGTGTAAAATCAGGGTTCAAAAGATTAAAAGAAGTTATAATTGTAAAATCTCACAAAAATAAAATCCCCGTGTGTTTTCATTGCCAAGTTTCTTGTTCATTGTAAGAGGGTTTTGTATTGAGAGGTTTCCCACACCCTAAGACAGTGTGTGTGCGCTAGCAATGTTTACCATTCACTAATTGTTGGTTTAGTTTATGCAAGCTCCGTGATATTGTGATAGTATACATCCTTACCTTGCAAGTTGTCAATCAAGTATTTTCACAAACTCCACTCCTCTCTCTCTTTCTTCCCTTTGCTCTGACTCTCTCTTGCACCATTTGGTGCATGTCTTGGTGTGAGATTGTTTGTGTGTGTTTTTTGCCACTTGCTCTTGGTCATGACAAAATCTCTCTTGCGTCCTAGTTCGCATCCCACAACTAGGTGGTGCCCCTTCACTTGTTTGGCTATGGGTTTTTTGTTAAGAAAAAAAAAACGTGTTGTCACTTTGAAATTGATTCAATGGAGGCCCAATGCTAAATGTCAAGATATACTCACTTTTTTGGAGAGCCTGACAAGGATGCCGAACTATTTCTAGCAAATTGCAAAATGGATTGCCGCGTAAAAAGAGATATAGGAGATGAGGAATGCTAAGAAATGTTTGAGGTAGTTTTGAGGAAGGATGCTAGCACTTTGTTTGACTCTCTATCTCAAGAGGTTAATGGAAACTATAAGAAAGTTGTTGGTCATTTCAAGCTATACTTCTTTGACCCCCAAAACACTTAAGAGCTATGGCAAGACATCGTTTCTCACAAGCAAAAAGACTTAGATGACTACTACATGTAGAAACAATAGTTTTTACGTCTTTGGGAATTGTGGGTAAGAAATGTTGCTAACCTTGGTGATGGTGCAGAGTTCCTAAAGAAGGAGAGGTTCATATCGGGCATCTTTTCCACACTCAAGATAAAAGTTGAGGAGGGTGCACCTGCTACCTTTGATACAGCTGAAACTAGGGATATTGATAAGTATAGAAAATTGAAGTGCCTAAGGAGAGAGGTTTCAATAGAGGGTCCTAGACCCAAGGGAAAATTGCAAGCATCAACACCTAGAGAGATTCTTGAGGTAACAATTGAAGTGATTGAGAATCTAAATAAGTCCTTGAGAAACTTGTCAATTTCCCTTGCACAAGTTGTAGGTCCCAAGGGACAAACAAAGAAAGCAGAGGAATGAGAGCCATGACCTATGCGACTTTTGCAATGTTGGAATTGATAAAAGTCTGGACATGGGATGTATAATTGTTCTTGGCCCTGTGGGGAGCTAGGGAGATCTAACTTGAATTATCCAGTGATGAATGTAGGTGAAGGAACTAGTCAACAACCAATGCTTCTAAAAAGACCAAATGGAGCAAGACCATCTTCACGAGGGGTGGAAGGAGTTCCACCTTTGCCATATCCAAATGTGCATGTGGTAGAGGTGAAAAATGAAAATGAGGTTGACATGGAAGAAAATGGTATTAAGTGTGGCCATGGAAAAGGTAAGGAGAAAGAAGGAGTTACTTCACAAAGTGACCATGGACGAGGAAAGAAGGCAACGGAGACCAAGCAAGCCAAGAAGATTCAATGTTGTATCAACCTCCAAGACTTCCCTCTTGGACATGGTATGGCTTGTCACAACCTATTGGAAAACATGAGAGGCAAGGGTCATGATATCTCATGGACTCAATTTCTTGCATTATGTCCACAAGTTAGGAGGGATTTAACGAAGTCAGTTAGCACTAGGAGAAAGGTAAAAGAGAGTGTTTCTATTGTGAAGATTGCACAAGCTGAAATGAATGAGGATATTACACATGTGCTAGATTGTTAGATCAAAGGAAGGTTGGTTAGGAAAGGTCTAGTGGATGGGGACACACAAATTTGCATCATAACAAAAGGACTCATGTAAAGACTAGGCATGCGCATCCATGAGACACCTGAAATCAAAGTAAAAATGGAAAAAACTAGCAAGTCTAGGTGCGTAGACATTTATAAAATTGTTTTTGTGGAGGCCTTTGGCAATAAGAAGGCAGTGGATTTTTATGTTATGTCGAGCAAGGGAAATGGCTATCCATTTATCCTGGGAAGACCATGGCTAATGAAAATGCAAGCTTTGCATGATTGGGAAAGTGGAAAGGTTATTTGTAGGAATGAAAATCATAAAAAGGTTGCTTTTGACATGAAGGAGCAACATTAAGAGGAGATCCATGAGAAATCATCACAAAGTGAGATGGAGGAAGAGTGGACTAATAGCCCTTCAAAAGAAGAAGGTAGCGGTAGCACTACGGAAGAGGATTCTTCCATTGAAGTCATGGAGGTGAGGTTTAAGCCAAAAAACCAAGAGACCTCTTGTCAAGGCTTGGAAGAGGTAGGTCCTCAAGAGAACCAAGGTGTAGAAGATGAAGGAATGTTAGAAGGTATGATGTCTACAACACTTATAAATGACGAAAGAGAGTAGTTCAAATGTGTGCTAAGGAAGTTCCCTAGGCTTTTTTCCAAAGACTACATAGATGTGCGTGGAGTAGATGCTGCTCAACACAAGATTGATTTAAACTCGGAGGCCACACCTAAGGCTCAAAAGCTACAAAAGCTAGGAGTCATCAAGGAGCAAGCTCTACTCAAGGAGGTGAGAAATCTTCTAGCAGGAGGTTTCATAGAATTTATATTGGGTCTCTCCCATTGTTGTCACCCCCAAGAAGAACGTCAAGTGGAGGGTGTGTGGATTACCATCCACTGAATGAGGCAACAAAAAGAGATCACTTTTCCCTCCCATTTCAGGATGAGATACCAAATGAGGTAGCTGGTTACAAGAAGTACCCTATTTGTGATGGCTACTTAGGCTACTTTCAAATAGCTATTGCATTGGAGGATCAATTGAAAACAACCTTTATCACTCCTTGTGGTTGTTATGCTTTTAGAGTCATGCCATTTGGCCTGACAAATGCTCTTGAAACTTTCCAATGCTTCATGAACATGGTGTTTCAAGCATTCTTTGGAAAGTCAATTAGGGTTTTTATTGATGTTTTTTGCATTTATAGCTCAAAATCATTACACCTACAAAAAATAGAAGAAGGTTTGAAAAAAATTTACGACATGGGTGTTAGGATCTATGGCTATGGTGGATGCCACTGAGGGGGTGCCATGGCTAGGAGAAGGTGCAGCAGAAGCGAGAGAGAGAGAGAGAGAGAGAGAGAGAGAGAGAGAGCTTGAAAAACTTGAACACATTATGCTTAATTGATATAACCTTAATTGATATAACCTTACATATAAAAGGCAAAAATTGCCATGCACCACTTGACTCTAATTGAACTCCAATTGAAGCTACCTGCATGCTCCATAAAGGGAGTTTTCCACATGCTAGACGCACAAGGGCTTGCATACCCAACAACCCCCCCCCCCCCCCGTCAAGCCCAAACCACTGACAATGGACTCGATACAGACACACCATGGCAGAGTTCATTCACCTGAAACCATGAGTAGAAGTCCCCCGCTTGACTATAGCATAGGTATGTGTGTGTACTTCCCTCAACAACTATCAACGTGAGACATACCAGAACCCTACCAAACAACAAAGGGGTGGTCTTACCACTTTTTATGTGGCAATGTCTATAACCCGTACAATTTTTTGACATGATGACAACTGACAAGCATGACAATAACTAACAACAAGGCTTTGACTAAAAAAGAGTATGATTGTTTTGACAATAGACTAAAGCTGAAAAATCTATGACACTAAACTGGCAAAAGTAGTTTGTGAAACTGGTATTACAATCTTGAAGTAGTTCTTCATGTATGGCATATGTTGATGTATTGAGTGTTGGAAGCAAAATCATTGAAAAATCATCATTGTCTTTCTTTTTCGAGAAGCTTTGCGTTTTGTCCTCATGCTTTTCTTCGGCATCAATAACCAAAACTTTTGTATGATGCTCATCTCATAGCAATAGGTGTGTCTTGAAATACTATGGCAGGGTAAACAAATAGCTTTCGAGGCCAATTTGTAGCCTTTGAGAGGCAACTTTGATGACTTTACAAAACTGATATCCTTTTCAATCTGCTACTAATGAGCACCGAATACGTAGGGTGGAGGGTACCTGAGGGTGTGAATACCCGCTTGACAGAGTAAAGGAGTGGCCACTATTTTGAAATAGTGCGAACAAAAAAGGGGAAAAAGAAAAAACTGAGCTCTATACAGAGATGGCGCAAAAACGGCAAGACGCAGAGATGCTCAAAGCGGTCTTAAGAGGCCGAATTGGGAGTCACTTCAGTGTCGAAATATGTAGCTGAGCCCACAGCGAGAATAGTTGGATGATGGTTTTGTTTGGCTTGTTGCAGGTCAACTCGCTTGCTTCCCCTCTGCAGGCACTGTTCCCATGCTATCTCAAGTCAAAGCCGAGGCTGCCAACCAAGATCTGATACCAGATGTTAGAATTTCTGTGGCTATGGTGGATGCCATCGAGGGGGTGCCATGGCTAGGAGAAGGTGCAACAGAAGCGAGAGAAAGAGAGAGAGAGAGAGAGAGAGAGAGAGAGAGAGAGAGAGAGAGAGAGAGAGAGCTCGACAAACTTGAACACGCTATGCTTAAATGGTATAACCTTACATATAAAAGGAAAAAATTGCCATGCACCACTTGACTCTAATTGAACTCCAAGTGAAGCTACCTGCATGCTCCATAAAAGGAGTTTCCCATAGGCTAGATGCATAAGAGCTTGCATACCCAACAATGGGAGGTCAGCTCAATCCCGACAAATGACACATAGGTGAGGATGAAGTGATCTTGCTCGGTCACAAGTTTCCTATAAAGGTATTGAGGTGGATACTTCAAAGAAAAA
Source organism: Adiantum capillus-veneris (assembly GCF_014529385.1). Lineage (NCBI taxonomy): Eukaryota > Viridiplantae > Streptophyta > Polypodiopsida > Polypodiales > Pteridaceae > Adiantum > Adiantum capillus-veneris. The sequence continues at coordinate 31,035,309 of NC_140931.1, read as the reverse complement.
GGCTCTTATTGAGCTACCATCACCTAAGAATCTAAGGGATGTCATCTCATTCACTCAAAAAGTGAAGTATACGTCTTGTTTCATTCACTTAGCCTCATAGTTACTTCACCCTTTGCAAAAATTGACACAACAAGTTGAGTTTGTTTGGTTTAATGAGCATGAAGAATATTTTTGTAACATTAAATTCATTCTATCAAAACTACCAACACTCATGCCTCTTTGTTGGGATACACATTCTTTGTAAGCTCTAGCATTGGGAAGGAAACAATTGGGGCTATTTTGTTACAACAATATCCCCACAGTACCAGGATGCAGCCCATCTAATTTTCTAGTAGGGTCATGAATTCTTTGGAGAGAGGCTACACAAAAGCAGAACTCATGATGCTTTCTCTCATGTTTGCGGTGAGAAAGTTTAGATCCTACTTGCTACCAAAACCTTTTGTAATTCTCACTGTAGAAAATTTGTTTCCTTGGGTGTCATCTCAATTGAATCTTAGTACTAGGATCTCAAAGTGGATTATGGAATTGCAAGAGTTCCAATACTCTTTCAAGGTAGAAGATAGTGTACGTGCACAATTGGCAGGGATTCTCACTTATAGGGTGCATGAGAAGGAGATTAAAGTGCCTAAAGTAAAGACTCTACCATTGCCACCACCTAAAAGTATCCTAATCAGTTACCTTGAGGTAGCTTTTTGACAAGCCACAGGTAAAGAAGAAAGAGGGCTGGTGTTGATCAATCCAAGCAAAGAGGTAGTCATGAAAGAGAAGGTCAATCTACCACGTTCAATTAGCAACAATGAAGCAAAGTACAACATACTGCTTCATGATTTGAAGATGTGCATTAGTCAAGGTATACAACATCTCATGTTAAAGGGGGATGCTCTTCTCATTGTGAAGTAGATTTTAGGAATTTAGGCATGCAAGAATGAAAGCCTAAGGACAAAATTTCATGCCATCCGTAGGTTGTTTAATCAAATTGAAGAAGTGAAATTGTATAATACTCCTAGGAAACAGAATGAAGATGTTGATTTGCTTGCACAACAAGCAGTTACATTTGTTGAGAAAGAAGTGTGGGTCGTCATGGTGGTTACAATGGTAAAGCAACCAAGGTACCAAGGGATGGAGTCCTTGGCTCCCATTGTGAGCTACATTCTGGAAGGTGGGTTTCCACAAGGCTTTACAAAGGCTCAGAAGAGGAGGCTCATAAAGAAGGCAAGTGTCTATCTCTTCCTAGTTCAAGCTCCCTCTATAAAAAAAGGAAGGATCAGGTGTGTAGACGAGTACCAACACTGGAGGAAATTCCAGCCATTCTAGAAGGTTTGCATGAGGAAGCATGTGGTGGTCATTTTGCCCAAGAGTTAACAGTGAATAATATTTTGCTTGTGCGGTATGTTTGGCCAAGTTTGCATGTGGATGTTCAACATTGGTGTAGAAGCTATCACAATTTTCAGTTTAATGGAAATAGAAGATCGGTGCACGGTCCCAGGTAACTAGTGCTTGCAATTGGACCCTTTGAAAAGTGGAGTATTGATGCTATGGATCCTCTACCTAGAACAAAAAATGGTAAACTCTACATTCTAGTGGCTGTAGATTACATGACTAGGTGGTAGAGGCTTAAAGTGTGGCAAGGGTAGATGGAATAATAGTGAGCATGTTTCTCTACACTAATATTAGATTTGGCACACTTTTGGAGATTGTTTCTGATAATGGTCCAGGTTTTAGGAAGGGTTTACTCGTGGAAGTTTGTGAAGAGCTTCACATTCTACATCGTCATGGCACACCCTACTACCCACAGTCAAATGGTTTGGTGGAGAAAGCTAATGGTGTCATTACAAGCATCATTAGAAAGATGGTGCAAAACAAGACAAAGTTGTGGGATGACTTCTTGGATGGTTCCCTGTGAGCATATTGAACCACATATAGGAAAGCCACAGACTTCACACAATTTCACTTGGTTTATGGTCAAGATGCCTTGCAACCTATTGAGCTCAACATTCCAACAATGCGGCTTCAGGGCAAAGGGACACAAGATTACCAAGAAACATGGGCAGATCGACTTCTTAGCCTAGTCAAACTTGAGTGGAAGAGATAAGTTGCTTATGAGTGTTACAAGAGGAGAGCTACACAAGCAAAAGAGAAGCTCAATAAGAAATTGAAGGATAAAGGCATCAAGGAAGGAACTCCTGTGCTAAGGTATGACAAGTGACTTGACAATCGTTTTGATGCCAAGTTTGAAACTAGATGGCAGGGACCATACATAGTCAAGAAGGCTTTCAATTCAAGTTACTACCAGCTCATGGACTTGAATGGTAAAGAGCAATCCAAGAAGGTAAATGGGTATCGGTTGAAGCCCTATTTGAGTCGCCTTCTACCAAAGGATCTACCAAAGCATTGTCAAAGAGATACTACCTCATGTAAGTATTGTTGTCTAATGCATATGTGTAGCTTGAGCTGAAGTGAAGGGGAGCCACATAATGAAAACACTGTCAAGATACCAACTACCTCCGAAGACTACAAGCCACTCTCTTTTGAAAGAATGCCTTTATGATGGTACATGAATGTACCATCATCTAGGGGGAGGGCTAATGATACCCATTTTTCAACTATCCAAATTTTCATAGTGATCTACCTCACCCTATCAAAATCACTCAAAAATTGTGGATATCCTCACACTTTCACTGTACTTAGGCGTGTGTGAGTTAGGGGACTTTTCCCATATCTCCTTAAAACCCTAAGCTAGCTAGTCATTGGGCTAGTTGAGCCATATAAATAAATAAAAACAAAAATCAAAATATATCATGACCCATTTGTGTGTAAATATTTCATGGTATATAGGGCCTAAAAATAGGGATTTTTCATAAATATTTTGGTATTTATTAAAATATTTTTACTCAAGTGTGCGTTATCTACCTAAGTATGTTATGTCCATTGACTTATCGTTACCATGATTCACTAACATTTTACATACTCTTTATTATATAAATAAATATTTTCATGCAAGTTTCTCCAAATCTTAGTGTAAACCCACTCCGAGAAAAAATCACAAAAATACATTTCACCCAGTCATTCCCTTTTACTAAATTATCATTTTTCTACATGTATTTTTCCTTACTTCTTGTAGTCCTAAATTAATAAAACAAATGAAGGCCCTTTCACTTGATTCCCTATATTTTCATATATTTATTTTTTTCATTTTATATTTATATACAGCTGACACTATTTTAGATTCCATGAATTGTTTATATACCTATTTTTTTCATCATATCCATATATCATATTTGTGAATAATCCTAATACATGCTTATTTTCAAACCCTCAAGACTATATTAGGTCAAGCTCTCATGCAAGGAGGGGCTCACTTTTGGAGGATTATGTAAATTCAACAAAAGGGGAACCATTGAAGACTTTTGTAGGAGGAAAAACGTGCATTTTTGTGAGATTTTTGGCATCCACCTCCACTCCGACTTTGAGAAAGTGACCAAAATAAAACATTTAGCTCACAAGCTGAATAATCACCTCAAAAGTTTTCATAGTTTTTGGAGTTGTCACCAGTGAGATATGATTTTTTTGGTGGACCCCAGTCTGCCCCTTTTTTCCCACAAGTCACCCTAGTCTTCTCTCATCTCCATTCATTTCCACACACACACACTCACACACACATACACACTCGTTCCTCTCCATACCTCACTCAGACCTGCACTTTCCATGGTTTCTCTCACCTTCTTCACCATTAACCTCCCCTCTCACTCCTATAGCTCTCATATGAGCTCTACATATACATACACCATCTCTATGCCTCTCTCTATTACCTCTAAATTTAAATTCCTTTTAGCTCTTCTCTATACACATAAAATTCAACATGTAACACCATGCTTTATCTTTGCAAACTGAGGGATTCTCATCAACAAACGTCGTGACTATGAACATGATGTTCAACTTTTGCGGCAACAATGTAAGAAGAGAAGAAGAAGATGAACCTAGACAAGTAAGTTCAAATCTTCTTTAAAGCTTCACCATCACAAGGATTTCCTAACTTCATTCAACCATCCACATCATTATAACCATTGTAAATATATCATTAACTTTTTAGTTACTAAAATAGACCACTAACATACTAACACAAAAATACATTGACATAACCATAAAAGTCACCTCACGTCAAGACATGCACTTAGTAAAAGCTCTCTCTCTCTCTCTCTCTCTCTCTCTCTCTCTCTCTCTCTCTCTCTCTCTCTCTCTCTCCTTTCTTAAAACTCTACTTTCACTTTATCTACCATCAATAATGCTCTCTTTTGAACCCACAACGATGACTCAAGCAGACAAAGAAGGCCCACAATGTTTTGATATTCAAAAGAAATCTTAATCTTGATTTTATTAGAGTGTAAATAAGGTTATCAATAGCCTTAATAAAGGGCCTCCAACCTATAATTCGGCCCCTCTTCTTCTTGTAAATCGTCTGAAAGCTCTCACATAGCACCCCAACACTATTGGTGTGAGGAGAGACTTAGGTGTAGCAACCACTTTATGAGTGATGCTACACATTGCAAGTGAGAGAGTGTGAGTGCCCTATCTAAAACCACTATTGTCTATGCTCGTCCATTTTCAACAATATGAGGTTTTGGTGCTTCAAAGGTGTGTCTTGGTTCTAGAATCTTCGTCCTTCACTTGTGTCGTGTTGTTTGGTGAATGCAAGGTGACTCGTATCTTTTAAGTTCCGTCATTGAGATTGTTTGAGAAAGTGGTTAGTGTGTTTTCATTGCAAAGTTTCTTGTTCATTGTAAGAGGGTTTTGTGGTGAGAGGTTTCCCACACCCTAAGACAATGTGTGAGTGCTAGCAATGTTTACCATTCACTAATTGTTGGTTCAGTTTATGCAAGCTCTGTGATAGTGTGATAGTATACAACCTTACCTTGCAAGTTTTTAATCATGTATTTACCCAAAATCCATTCCTATCTCTCTTTCTTCCCTTTGCTTTGACTCTCTCTTGTGCCATGTGGTGTGTGTCTTGGTGTGAGATTGTTTGTGTGTTTTTTATTGCAACTCCTCTTCGTCGTGACAAAATTTCTCTTGCATCCTAGTTCTCATCCCATAAATAGGTGGTGCCAGTTCACTTGTTTGGTTGTGGGTTCATTGTTGCTTTTTCTTGCTTGTGGCTGCCCCAGCCCCCCATTGAGTAACATAGGAGCCTTGAGGGGTGTTTAGAGGTCACCTCTCTTGTTGGCCACCCCAGACCGCCTTAGTGTCTTTAGATACATATCCTTGGTAAGTTTAAAGCGACTAGCCAAAGGTGTAGAATCCAAATTGCATCTTGCATTGCAAACCTTTCTAGTACCTTCTTGATGTAATCCTCTTGAGATAGCTTCTTTCTAGTACTACTTTCTTGATGTAATCCTCTTGAGATAGCTTTAGTGTCTTGTTCACCATATCCCTTGATATCTTCATACCAAGTATCTGCTTTTCAAAACCTAAATATTTCATTGAAAAAGAATTAGACAACTCTTCTTTCAGGTCTTTGATATCCTACATGTTAGCACTTGCAATCAGCATGTCATCATTATACAACATTAGGATGATAAACTTCCCACCTCTAAAATTCTTTGTATACACAGAGTGATCCAAGTTGCATCTTCTAAATCCATGACTCAACATCCATTGGTCGAAATTCAAGTACAACTATCGTGATGCTTGCTTTAGACCATATAAGCTTTTCTTCAACCTGCAAACCATTTTCTCCTTACCCTTTTATTCATGCCCCTATGGTTGAAGCATGTAAATTTCCTCCTCCAAGTCTCCATGATGGAATGCCATATTTACATCCATTTGTTCAAAATTTAATTCATGAGCAGCCATAAGGCTTAATACAAGTTTAATTGACTTAATTTTCTCAACATGAGTAGATATTTCATTGAAGTTAATACCTTTCTTTTGAGAAAATCCCTTTACCACAAGCCTGGACTTGTATCTCTTCTTCCCGCCTTCCATGGGGGATTCACTAATATTGGAGAGGATTTGCCACCTGCATACATCTCATTATGAAAAACCTTCCTATATACCATCCCTTATGAAGGGGATCGGGGAGCACCACAGACGGAGAGTGAGCGAGAGAGAAGGAGACACACATACGATGTGGGTGGGGAGACTCAATGAGTGAGCAGCCCCCTATACACTTATGCTATGTATAAGGTATACAAGTCAGTGGGCGCCCAGACTCTGGGCGGCCGGGCAAGGCACAGACGCCTATACCCCAACAACAATTGAAGGCGATCGGGGAGCACCACAGACGGAGAGTGAGACAGAGAGAAGGAGAGACACACACGATGTGGGTGGGGAGACTCAAAGAGTGAGAAGCCCCCTATACACTTATGCTATGTATAAGGTATACAAGTCAGTGGGCGCCCATACTCTGGGCGGCCGGGCAAGGCACAGACGCCTATACTCCAACAACCTCCCACTTAAAGGCGACTGTGTCTTTAAGCAAGAGAACCTAGTCTAAAGACTACAAAAGGCGAGAGAAAACCGCTCTCAACTGATGCCCACTGGCTGGCTGTGATCGTGTGCATCCGACTGTCCTACTCGCGTGTAAGTCCATACACTACCAGACGTACCGCACACGTACTGCAAGTATGTACGCAATACCTGCATATCTCCCTCGTGCACTATGCCATCATCAGTCAACAAACGACTGACAACCCCAACTGAAAATGCTCCCACTACAGCTGCGATATCCGGTCTCAAGATCATCATCTCATACATGAGACCACCGAATGCCGATGCAATGCTAGCGGGCCCTGCTAGCTCTACGGAGCATGCATCAACATATATATCCCTGGCAATAGGCATCTCTGACTGACAAGGCGTGTCAGCCACATGCATCTCCTGACTGTCCACAAAAGACGCATCAACCTGTCGTGCAACCTCAGAGCAAACCAGCTGCTCTAGGTGTCTGCTGGAAGACATATCCTGCACAACTATATCCCCATGCTCACTGTCGAGCATAGAAAGGAATGAATGCATAATCGCTGACATCTCAGCCTCCTCTGCAATCATCCACTGCAAACATGACCACTCAATCTGCTGTGACTCACTAGAGCTCTCATGCTCTAACTCCGTATGCATAGACTCTTGCACAACGTCCTCCTGTCGTGACTCACTAGAGCAAGACCGCTCTACCTGTCTATCCTGCATAGAAGTATCTCGCACAACTGAGTCTCTGCTTTGCTCAGTCGCTAGCAAAGCATGCATGTCTGACTCTGTCACCTCTCTGTGTGACTGCTCAAGTCGTGCCCCAACTGTGTGCACAACGAGCTCTCTACTCTGCACTCCATGCAAAGTACCCTGCAACCCATGAGCAAAAGAGACTCGCCTGCTCTCTCGCTCTCTACCTGGCTGCATGATCACAGAGACAACACCGTCTCTCGCGTGATCCACATGCAATGGGTAACCTGTACCACTCCTGGCACCTCTCGCAATCACTAGCGAGCCCAAATGCATCACAAAATCTCGCTCTCGTAGCGAAATCTGACATCCACAATCTCTAAGCTGACCAATCAAGATCAAACTCACTGTCAAATCTGGTACATAGCGCACATGTCGTAATAAGTAAGATGCACCACTCGGTAATGACAGACTCACATCTCTTGCACCTGCTATCGCATGCACCGATCCATCGATCAAACGTACACTGCCAAGCATCCCGCTAGAATAGCTACAAAACCATGCACGATGCGGCGTGACATGAAACATAGCATCTGCGTCTAGCAACCACTGCGAAGGGAGTGCACCATCCACATGTATAGCATCTCGTGCATAGCTCGAGGTAAAAGTGACATCTCCATCACTAGTATACTCCGACACTACATGTGCCTCAACTGTCAAAGCAACTGAGTCCATGGCATCACTACATACATCTCTGAGACTGTCATGTCTCCTACGATGTCGCATACGACGAAAACTGCGTTGTCTAACGTGTCCAGAATGACCACAATACCAACATGTCACCTGTCGGCGTACTCGTGAATGTACATGTCTCACACGAGTCCTTGATGACTCAGATCTATCATACATATCATGTAATCTGTGCCAAAGTGCTCTCGAAGTAGTCTCATACATAACAAGAGCATATACAGATTCCGCAAGGTGCAAAGAGAGTGTAGATAGTGCCATCTCCTCTATCTCCTGCCACTGATCGTCAGACATGTTTGAAGGTCTACCTACATCACCACTCAATGGTCGATGCAACCCTCGCTGTGTCAATGCATCAAGCATACACTCTCTCCATGCCGCAAAGTCTGACCCATCAAACATGCGCATCTGTGAGAGGTCACAATCTAATCGATCACCTGTCTCTGCCATGAGCACAATGTAGCAAACTAGAAAGCAAAACCACCTCACCAACAACACCTGAAAACTGTATACCAATATGGCCAGAAACACAATGTAAAACCTGTGAGACACACTCCAAAATAGAGCTCCCGCAATGTCAATACAAGCCCCGCATGCTCTAGTATCACACTGCAATCTGTGAGCTAATCATCAAGCCCACACTGTGCGGTATCGATCCATATACATGCACAAATCTCCCACCTGCAGAGAACACCGCACGCAAATGCTGAGTGCAACCCGCAATCTCTACCTAGATCGCATAAATGATGCGCATAAAACTCCTGGGAAAATTTCGCCAGAGTTTCGACGCACAATGGCTATCAACACAAAATAACCATTGTCCTGCAAGCTCAATGCAATGAGCAATCAATGCGCATCAAACTACACTCAACATACATGCATAAGCTCTGCAAAACTATGGCAAACAATGCTCGAGATCACAAGACTCTCCCACCTGAGAGCAAACCACTGTCTCAAGCAAAGAAAGATACACAACTCCTCACTCTTGCGAGAGTGGATACAAAAAACACAAAACTGTGTCCAAACTGACAAAACCTGTCAAAGTGAGAGTAAACACTCGATCACAAACTATGGCGAGAATCTGGGAAAAATCCAACAGAATTTCCTCTGAAAACTGAGCAAAAAACTCAAGTACAATCTCTACCATAAACCATAACACTACTCAATGCCAATGAGTAGAAATGTCAAAATGGCTCCACATTTTCACATACAATGGCAATCCGCACTCAACGTACATCAACGGAGTGACTGCGCATAAGCAAACGCCAAAAGATTTGCAATCCGGAAACTTGATCAATGCGAAAACAATGCTCTCAAGAGAGCTTACCGGCACTTGAAAGTGCTCGTCAAAATGCATGTATAATGGGCATCAACCATGTGCCATAACCATATGCAAACCATCCACAAGGATCATGAATCCAAGCACAAAATCACTGCCAAAGTATCCTGTGAAAACCAGTGAAAAAAGCTCCACCTGTGTGCTCCAAAAACCTACGTCTCTCAAGAGACCGCTTCGGTGGTGTGTAAACGCCTCCGTACTTCGTTGCCCAAGTCTACCAAAAAACCCTCAAACCACAAGCTTAACACAAGCTGCAATTGCATCTTCAGCTCATAATTCATGCACTCAACTTCAAGCATCTCCCGTGTTTCCAAAAGTGCATCAAACTCGCACACAATGCAACAACAGAAAATCTGGAATTTCTGTATACAGTCAGTCTGAGCTGAATATCAGCAAAACGGTGAGGAATTTGCAAAAAGTTTCTTCTGCAAAGTTGTAGACCACGTCGAAACGGATGGGCCCTCAAGAAATAATTCTCAGATCTGCATTCTACAAGGAGAAAAACGAATCTGAAAACTGTGTTGCTGCGCACACAGCTTTAGGGAAGCACCTTCACTTACACACAATCTTCCACACTCCTTTCTGAGCTTCCACAAGAGCATACATCACTCTCAACTGAGCTCACAAGCTCCCATTGCATTCTCACAGCAAGTCTTCTGCTTTCTTAATCTCTCTACCGTCGAGAGAGAGAGAGAGAGAGAGAGAGAGAGAGAGAGAGAGAGAGAGAGAGAGAGCTATTGCCTTGAAGCTCTCAAAGCCGTCGTGCTCTCCGCGGTCACCATAGCTGTGATACCAATTGAAGGGGATCGGGGAGCACCACAGACGGAGAGTGAGCGAGAGAGAAGGAGACACACATACGATGTGGGTGGGGAGACTCAATGAGTGAGCAGCCCCCTATACACTTATGCTATGTATAAGGTATACAAGTCAGTGGGCGCCCAGACTCTGGGCGGCCGGGCAAGGCACAGACGCCTATACCCCAACACCTTATGTGGTAGCCTAACCCCTATCCATGGAGATTGAAGCACTAATATAACCCCCTACATACGATGTCTATATTATTAACATGGCCCCCTACCTTACATGTACAAACAATTCAATAACTTAAAGAAATTTCCAAGAACTCCTTGAAACTTTTTTGCCAAAGTTTCCCATGTATAGAGAGAAAATTTTCAAATTTATATGTGCCACCTACTTTGCACAACAGATTTAAGACATTGTAATCAAAGAGTATACCCAATATCTTTGGATTCCAATACTTTGTAAAATTGAAATCCCTTTTTTTTTAAATGAAGATATAAACAATCATAATATTTAGCCACTTCAAATCTCAAGTTAGATTTGAACAATAAACATATGTGAACCATACATGTGAAAGTTATATACTAAATGAGTTGTCTAAAAGAGAGCTTTATGGTAAAATATCACAAAATCAGTCTAGATCACAGAAATTCCAAATTGATTCTTTCCAATGTTAGAAATCTGCAGTATCCTCTGAATATTTGCAAAATACTTAGTGATAAAAAGTTCCAGATTTTGAAAGTTTATCAACCTACAAGATGCAACAATATATATGAGAATTGGAAAAACATTGTAGCATCCTCCCATGTTTCCAAAATACTTAGTTATAAAAATATCCAAGTTTAGAAAGTTTGTCGACCTGTAAGATGCAATAATTTATATGAGAATTGGAGAAAACTTTGTCTCTAAATAGGATAGTTTGATCTATCTCTGATTCTTATTTTGACTCATAGCTTACTTCATTCTTACGTAATAGAGAAAAACATTATATATGACCTTTCAAACTGAACAAACAGATGCATGAAATAATTAAGTTACCTTTCACATAGTCATCAAATACTTTTTAGTCTTCAACGTCAAGTTGATATTTTTTAGTCTCCAAACTAATGTTTAATTTGCAAGAGAGATTATGGATTACAGGGGTACACATTGGTTGTCCACAAGATTGTATGTGTAGCATTTTGTTACCTTTGCCTTTTGGTACCATGCTAGCTGTATCTCTACATTAGCAGGATGATCAAGAAGATCAATAGGTCCTCTCATCTCCTTCCTAGTAGACCCCAACTTTATTCTCTTACAAGTGACTTCTCCTAAGTACCAAGTACCTTTAGCCAAACCTTCCTTAGTACTTCCTAGGTTTTCTTTTCTTTGAAACCTTGAGTTATCCTTGAAAGATGAGCTTTTAAATAGATCAACACAACCAAATCCTATTATAAGACAAGTTCTTGTTTGAAACTTGACCTTTGTGTCAAATGTATAATACACTCTAATTTTTATCCTTGTGAGTCCATCCTTGGATAGAGTGGGATTTCCATTCAACTGACTCCCAAGAGTACACTTGCATATACTTTTTCCATCAACCTCTACAAAAGGTGATATTGAGCTATGGATCTTTTCCTCTTCATCATCTACAAATTCTAGGACATGATGTAACTCACACTCAGCAACAATTACCTCATCATCCTCAATTGTTCTCTCTTCACTGAAACCTTCAGTCATCCCTAGAGGAATGCCATCAATATCTTCCTCACCAACAAACTCCTCCTCCTTTTTTTTTGAGTAAAGAGATCCAAAATATCCTTCTCTTGCCATAAACCTTGGCACCAAGAATCATCTTTCATGCCTAGATTTTCACCAAGATCAGCGTATAGTCACCAAGATCAGCCATGGGCACACCATGTGTATGATTCCTCATATGCTTTCTTGGTTGGAGTGAGGTGACAAAAAGGAAAGAGTTGAACAAGATTGCATCTCCATGATTCTATCATAATGTCCCTGCACTACTCAGTAGATCAGCCCCATGGTAGCACCTTTCATTCCCAGTTATACCCCCAAAGTTAGTAAAGAAATCCTGACAAGCTTTTGACCTCGTTGAAGAGAGAGGAACTTTTAATGAGAAACTTGTCTCTAAATATTTTGATCAAAAGAACAGTGAAGCAGCAAGATAGTTGGACGTCTACAAATGTCTCTTTGTTGATGAAGTTCTCCTTTATAGCGTACATTGATCCACATACGCCAAATCCCAAAGGGACAACACATAAAACTAGAAATTAGTTCATGGTTCACATAGACCTAGCTACAAATATGAAAAGTAATTTCTAGACCTAGCTAGAAATTAGTTCATGGTTCACATAGACCTAGCTACAAATATGAAAAGTAATATATGAAAGAAATATGCCTTGATACTAGCACTAAGAGTACTTGAAAAAGTAAGAAACATTGCTATAAAATTTCTTTCTCTCATACAAAGAGAGAGTTGGGGAAAAAAATATGTCAATATATGTTGCAATACATCTCTGTTCCCACTGTTATTTCATGCTAGAATTCACCTCCAGTATGCATAACTCTTAGACAAGCTTGCACCTTCCTTCCAACTATTCTCTATGTTGATCTCCAATTCTATATATCCTTCCTCTCCACATATCCTTCTTGTAATCGATGCTCATCTACCTTGAAACAATCATGTACAAAAACAATGTGATTCAAGGTTATAAGTCTTCTAGCAGCATTGTCAAGAGGATTGACTAGCTTGTTTCCAATGTGGATGAAATCAAAATCATGTATTCTTGAGACACGACCTTCACCATCTTTACTCATAGTTAACGGCCCACCCTTCCAAGGAATGGAATATTAATCCACCATACGAGACGTATATTCCTCTCTCACCCAGGGGATTCACCATGGAAAAGTTACCGCACCACATAAGTGTAGGGGAGGGGGTTTTTTTTGCAAATTACATAAGAGTTTCCCAAGCTTAAAAATACGGGAGGGGTTATCATATTACGCATACATGGGGATTTCAAAATTTGTTGATCAAATAGGGTGTCATTTGCTTAATTTCCTCTTTGTGTGTGTGTGTGTGTGTCGGGGGGGGGGGGGGGGGGGGGGGTGAAAAAAGGGAAACATGAAAGAAAGTTTTTGTGTTTCAAAATCATGGCTTCTCTGCCCTTGAACTTGTGATTCAATAGCTACAAAGATACATGCAAGAACTAACACTTCTTTTTATATAGTTCATTTGTTGAGGGATGAAAGCTATAAGAGTTTGCATAGATAAAAATTTACATGGAGAACCTAACAAAACTTTATAACCATGTTTTTTTGAGTAATTTAGATGGGTCAAAATTGGATGAGTAGCTAGAGTACAGGCTGAATAGGAAATAGTTTCAAAGTCAAACTAAGACACATTGAGTGTACATCTAGTTATCAATAGAATTGGTTCCTTAGTACGTTGCCAGTCACTATGCTACATGCTCTTTGACTAGTTTTACTCAGTTAGATCATGTAAAACAATTTTATATATAAGATAGGTGTATGATAGTTTTTTGCATGGATTGTCGTATAAGCGTAGAAAGGGGGTCATATTCCCTAATATGAGTCGTATATAGAGGTTTTATCAAAGTTTTCTGCTCGCAAGTGGCATCTCATTTTGTATATAGAGTGAATCTCATGGGCTCTCTCGTGAGTTTCTTCACCAAGAGTCCCCATCAAAAGCATGACCAATCAAAGGGCAAACCACATCCTTCAGGTGCTTATTCCAATAAGAAGATATTGCATCCCATTGCACTCTAATAAAGAGAGAATCAAACTTGTTACATGTTAACTGTATACTTAAAGTACAAGCTTTGGTAGACATTCAAGGTGTAGATGGGCAATCAATATCCTAGCATAATGAGCAATCTCATTCTCATGGAATGCATCTATAATTTTGTTGTATTCAACTTTTCCATCACCAACAATGACCACAAAATCTTGTTGGTGTGTATGCCCTAGCTTTCTTCCACAAAAGCCAAGAATTTTATCATCTCTCACTATCCATCTAACCATTCTCTTGATCACAGTCTCATTTTTTGCAACAATGATAGTCACGCTTCCCAAAGCAATTTTGTTTCTAGTCGTGTGATACTTGTAGATAGCTACTACATGTTGAAAACTATCCTCTTGCCCCGGGGGATTCACTCTATATAAAAAATGGGATGCCACCTGCAAGCGAACAAATTTGATAAAACCCCTATCTATGACTCATATTAGGAAATATGACCCCCCTTTCTATGCTTATACGACAATCAATGCAAAAAACTATCATATTCCTATCTTACATATAAAATTTAGGTCTCACATGATCTAACTAAGTAAAACTATTCAAAGAGAGTGTAGCATAGTGATTGGTAACATACTAAGGAACCACGTTTGCTAATAACTAGATGTACCCTCAATGTTTCTTAGTCTGACTTTCAAATTATGTGCTTGTTCATCCTACACTCTAGCTACTCGTCCAATTGTGACCCATCTATATTACTCAAAAAACATGGTTATAAAGTTGTGCTAGGTTGAAAGGGTGGTGGTAATGCGTGTGCTAGTCTCCACCCAATCGTGCTATCTTATAGCCTCCCCCTAGCGTACACATTGTCCGGCCGTGCCGGTGGCCTTGCCCATAGGACCCATGTCCTTGCATTAACCCCATCTTCGAGAATCATTTTTGTCCTCGAAAACGAACGTAGGAAAATGTTTCTTAAGTGCGGAGACATTCTCCCATGTAGAACCTTCTTCAGGTCTATCTAGCCATTTTACTAACACTTGTCGTCTGACATGATGTCTGGTGCAAAGCTCATGAGAATCCAAAATCTTTTTGGGCTCATGAGGAATGCTTGGCAGTTCGATAAGGTCAACTAACACACCTGTGTCAATGACATTATAATTCAAAAAAAACATTCTTGAGCTTGCTTAACATTCTGTCGAGCAACTCAAAGCATGTCAAAATGGTCCTGGAGAAAATACTTCGCTTGTTGTATCTTCTCCCTAGTCAACCCCACCGTAACGGGTGATCTAGGTTGAGATCCATATAAAAGCATAAATGGACTAAACCCTATAGTCACATGCTTTGAACTATTATAAGCAAATTCCTTTATAGGTAAGTAGTCTTCCCAATTGGTTTGCTTCTTGCTAATGTACGCTAGTAGCATATCCTCTAGCACTTGATTAACTCTATCTATTTGACCATCCATTTTTGGAGGATTAGGCGTACTTAGATTAAGTTTAGTTTCCAGCTTTTGGAACACAACTCTCCAGAAGTGATTATTGAACTTTTGATCTCTGTCACTAATGATACTAGCTGGAAGACCGTAGAGTTTATATATATGCTCTACAAATAGCCATGCTAATTCCGGTGTCTTAACCGTAGTCTTAGTGGGAATGAATCGACCCATCTTTGTGAGATGGTCTACAATTACCCAAATGGCATCATGGTCACGATTTGTAGTAGGTAGTCCTACTACAAAATCCATAGAGATACTCTCCCACTTACCTTGTGGAATCTCTAAAGGATGTAAACGGCCACCTACCTTGAGGCACTCTGCCTTATTAACTTGGCACCATTGGCAGTTTAGTACGTACTCTTGAACATCATGATGCAAGCCCGGCCAATACAATTGTCGTCTAACTAAGGCATATGTCTTACAAATACCTGGATGACCAACACTTCGACTATCGTGACACTCAAATAAGATTTGGCTCCTAGTATTTGAGTCCTTTGGCACACATACTCTACCTTTGTGGAGTAAGTAACCATCATCAATGGAAAAATTCTTCCATCGCTTAAGCTCTTCCTCAGTAGGGGTGGAGCTCTGTGTGTTGGAGTTTTTATCTGCGCGTGCAGAGACATGTTGATCTAGCTGTTCAGAGACATGTGAGTGTGAGGGATCCCTTTTTAAAACTGCACTCCATACTTTGGCATATGATTGATCGTGTGCACACTTGCCACGTAATAACTCCAAAAATCCACTCTTAAGTTCCCTGAAAGCAAGTGAATTAATATGAGGCGTCTGACTTAGTGCATCTGCTACTACATTATATCACCCCTTGTGATATCGTAGCTTACAATCATAATCTTGAAGGATTTTGGCCCATCTAGCTTTATGGCCCTTCAAGTCTCTTTGAGTAGTAAACCATTTGATAGAGCTCTCCCTCCTAAACAGAATAATTCTGTTGAGCTCTATCTAACTTTTTACTTTCAAAGGCTATAGGTCTTCCCTCCTGGAGAAGTACCGCACCAATGGCTTTATCACTAGCATCAGTGTCTACCACAAAAGGCTTAGGTGGGTCAACGATTGCTAGGATGGGAGCAATGGCTATAGCTACCTTGAGTTGTTCGAAACTACGTTTTTGGGCTTCTTCCCAACAAAAGGTCTTACCTTTTGCTTTAAGCTGATCCGTCATAGGAACAGTGATTTGGCATAGTCACGGATATATTGTCGATAAAATCTAGCCATGCCTAAAAATAATTGAAGCTCCTCAACCGTGTTGGGATGTGGCCATCGAAGAATGGCCAGCGACCTTGTCAGTGTCCATTTTGATGCCATAATAAAAGATCACATGACCGAGGTAATGTATCTCTGTTTTAAAGAAATTGCACTTGATTTGCTTAGCATACAACGCGTGAGCTCATACCTGTTTGAACACTAATCGTAAGTGTTCTATGTGTTCATCTTGAGTCTTACTATAAATGATAATGTCATCAAGGAAAACCACAACAAATTTTCCAAGATAGGGACGTAAGACATTGTCCATGAGTGTCATAAATGTAGCTGGAGCATTGGTTAGACCAAAAGGCATAACCAAAAATTCAAAATGCCCGAACCGTGTTCTAAAGGCAGTTTTGAAGATATCTTGTAAAAGGATACGCACCTGGTGGTATCCTGAACGAAGATCTATCTTTTTATAGTATCTTGTCCCATGGAGTTGATCAGACAACTCATCCACTCGAGGTAGAGGATACTTGTTCTTGATGGTTATCACATTTAATCCGCGATAATCTATGCACATGCGCATAGTACCATCTTTCTTTTTTACCAATAGAATTGGTGATGCCCATGGAGAAGTGCTAGGTGTAATGAAGCCACGAGCGAGGTAGTCAGCCAGCTGACTCTTAACTTCCTTGGATTCTTTAGCACTCATACGATAAGGTGGTTTAATCACCGTTAGTGTCTGGCAAGACATCTATGCCATGCAGCACATCATGTGTAGGTGGTAAACCCGGTGGTGAATCACTTGAGAACACTTCACTATACTCCGTGAGTAAGTGAGTTAGCTTTTGCCGTGCAAAAGGAGAAACTAAACTAGAGTTATGCTGGGATGGCAAATCTTGTAATTCCTGTAACGTTTGTTTTACAATAGTTGCACGTTGTTCTATAGAATTAAATTGAGATCACTTTGCTCGTTAGATTTGTTAACGCTTTATTTAATTCATTGCACTTTGCATACCATTACTAGAATTCACCACACTTTGCGCTTGAGAATTCACAAGACTTGGAGACAAGCATTAACACAAAAAGACTTCATCTATCAAATCTGCTTTCTGCAAAATAGAAAGCTCGGTTGTACATATAAGAGGTGAAGATGGTATATTTTTCTCACCAAGCAAAAGCACATGTTTACCATTGGCCATAAAGAATGAGGAGTTGTGTTCATAACTAGTGTGCAATGTGTTTCTTAAACCATGCAGCCACTCCCGTCCTAAAACTACATCAGCACGGTCCATGTTCATAACTTGGAAGTCAAGGGTCATCATATGATCTTGAACAATAAGCTCAACCCCTTGAACTACTATGTCCCATACTTCTTTATCATTCTTAGACATCTGTTCCACCACATACTTGTGAGAACAGGGAGTCTGTGTAAGCTTCAATTTCTTGACTAGCTTATAGTTGAAGAAGTTATGAGTTGCACCATCATCCACTAGAATACAAACATGTTGTCCACCATTAATAGTGCCATGCATGCGAATCAAATCATGGGGGCCAAAGGTGGGCTGCCACATTGAAGCAGGCACACAACACTTGTGCTTTTCTTCCATATGAAGAACCTCTACAACACAATATTTAGGAGATGAATCTAATGTGAGGCGTTGCACCTGTGCATGGCCTTTTCTTTGCCTTAAAAAAGAGGACAATCTTTCTTGTTATGTTGGTCCGAAAGACATCTAAAACACAAATTGTGTTTCTTTGCATGCTCAAAATCACCAGTTCTGAGAGACCCACGTGGAGTATCTCATGATTGCTTAGGCTTCTTAGCCTCTTGTGGATGTGGAGAGGTAGATTGTCTCTTATTCCTCTTGGAATGTGTGTGAGATCTACCTCGCCATTTGCTTTTAGCCACATTTCTCTTAGCAAAAGTATTCTTAGAGTAGGAAACGTTTCCTTTCCTCTCTTGGTCATCCTCATATCTTTGGGCATGACTAATGGCTTCTTCCAAAGTTTTTGGATGTTGGGTCTTGACATGAAGACGATAGTCTTTGTCAAGACCCCTATTAAAACCCCATATCTTTTGAAATTCATCTAGACCTTCTAGTTTTAATATGATTTCCCAATACTTTGAAAGGTACTGTGTGAGAGAGACCCCAGAAATGCGGCATGCATCCCATGCTAACCAATTCTGATCTTCTTCATTGGAGTCCAAAAACTCTTTGGAGAAAGAAGCTTGAAACACAGCCCAAGACGGAGGACGAGCATCTATTGAAAATGTCATCCACCACTTATAGGCCTTGCCTTTAAGAGATAGACTTGTTTCCATAGCCGTCTTTATATTCGGGGTGTGTCTCAATCTATGAATGTCACTCCATTTGTGTAAGAACATATTGACCGCATCCTTGTTGCGATCACGCTCTTCCCCATGAAACTCAAGAATGGTGATGTTCTTTTGTAATGCATTGCTACCTTCTGCATCTCTCATAGCACTTGTCTCTTGGACTCCTTGAGTGGTGCAACCTTGTTTCCCTTGAACCGTGCCACTTGTGGCTTCTTGAGTCGTCTGTGAATTCATAAATTTCACAAAACAAGTAACTCTGTAAGATTGGTAACATTTGCATTGAGTTCAGAGAGGTTACTTTCAAGTACGCTTTGGTGATGTTCCAAAGTCTTCAAAAAAGCCATATCTACAAGCCCATGATCTTCTAGATCATCATCATCATGCATATTAGTGTCAGCAACACGCGTGGTGCCCTGATTTTGATCTACGTGCTCAAAATCAAACGTGTGTGTAGGTGGGATATCCTCAGTGGCCATGGTAAACACACACTAATACAAAGAGAGAAAAAAAAAATGACAACTTGTACCTTGAGAAATTGAGGTCTTTGTGTTTTGTATGCTCCGCGATTTGCGTTACATGCGAACCTTGCCTTGCGGGAATTTGAGCGCTTCACTTGTCGTTTGTTGTAAGAACACCTTTGATGATTCTTCACAAAAACCCGTCATTTTTGTGAAGGCTTTTGTTCACTTTGAAGCTACCTCCTTGAGGAAAAAAGAATTTTTGGAGGAAAACTTGCCTTCCTTCAAGAAGTGAAAAGGAAGGGTGAAGCTACTTCCTTTAATTTGAAGTTTTCCCTTTCCTTTTCAACACAAGTAAGCTATCTTTCCTTGTTATACACAACAAGGGTCAATAGCTTGATGGTAAAGTGTTGGCCTCTTATCCTCATGGGGTGGGCTCAATTCTCCTTTATGCACGGTTAAGCGGGGCCTTCATACGCACGCAGCCAACGGTGCCAACGGAAGCCTTCGGAGCCTCGGTGTTGTTGAGTTTGCCTTGGTCGCCCGCCTTGGTCGCCTGCTATGGAGGGCGTAGATGGGTTGGATGTCTATCCACGCGTTCTTTGCACAGAAAATTATTCCTGTCTTCTTTTTATTGCACAGTGGAGACGTCGTTGTCTGCGAAAGGTGAGAGAGAAGCAAAACGTTGCACGTACATGATGTAACCCGCTTTTCACCTCCTCCCAAAAATAGCTCGGATACCAGTGAAAGAGCGGTGGTGATGCATGTGCTAGTCTCCACCCAACCGTGCTATCTTATAGCCTCCCCCTAGCGTACACACTATCCGGCCGTGCCGGTGGCCTTGCCCGTAGGACATGTGTCCTTGCATAGGTTCTCCAAGTAAATTTGCATCTATACGAACTCTTTATAGCATTCATTCCTAAAGAAATGAACTATAATCACAAAGTAAGCAATTGATACAAAGCAATGTTAGTCCTTGCACGTATCTTTGTAGCTATTGACTCACAAGTTTGAGGGTAGGCTCTTTTGGGAATCCATAACTTTGAAACACAAAAACTTCCTTTCATTTTTCACTTTTCTCACTTCTCTCCCTCCCCCGCCCCCATAAATATGAAACCCCCTCCCTTATTTTTAAGACTGGGAAATAGATTATTTGGCGTCTGCCCCTAACTTATATGCTTATGTAGCTTGTAAAAAAAACCCCCTCCCCTGCACTTACGTGGTGCGGTAAGTTTTACATGGTGTGAATCCCTTGAGCCTCTTAGAGACCTATTTTATAGCGATGAGCCTTCTTTACACCTCTCATGGTGGTGGAAATATATTTTTACCCCCAAGATTTAGAGAGATGAAGTTATGCCATCTGGTGCCTCCCCACAATTTTATAGCCTCAAAGAGACTCTTTGTTGTATCAAAATATCTCTTGCCACGGTTTTCTTTGCCAATGCTTTGAGAGATATCCATGAGAAATCTCCATAGCACTTTTGTCCCCTCCAAAAGCCCAAGGTTGTGGGAATTAATAATGTATGTGCAGAACTTCTAGACATCATCTCTTCCCAAGGCCTCAGTGTGGTTCTTTCTTGAAGACTCCTTACCCTTGTACTCACAATCGCCAGCTTTGTTCTTGTAAACCAAACCTCCCTTTTAAATCTCCAAGATAGAATACATATGGATCTAGAAATGTGTAGAATCTCTACACTAGTCATGTAATCCAAACGTCGCGACCAACACTAGTATCTCTACAATCTTTAGAGCTTGATGCTTGATGCTTGGGACTCTAGATATACGGGCATGCAAAAATATTGCTCCTCAAGAATAGAGGCACATTCCTTGCACATTAGTGCTTCAAATTAATCCCCCAATGGATTCAATTTTTGATAATTTTTGTGGCAAAATGTACCATTAATATCCACCAAGATTGATCTCATCATAAATGTTGCTCTAGTGGCGGGCTTGCAAAACCACAAAGCATCACCTCGACTATCATCTTGGATATTGGAACCAACTTATCAAAGGAAGAGAGTGATAGTTTGGTGCAAAGTGGATTTCAATTTGCAGATTCTGCAACACCACTACAAAGCATGAACAATACAAATGTTTCTCTTACACAAGGAGGCTCCAGTAGGCAGGAAGCGTCAGTGGAGACATGGTATTTCCAAAGAAGCACAAAAGGGATTTTAGTCAGCTCCAAGTATGGTTGCAATGTTCTTGGAAGAGAAACTAGAAAGTGAACAACACATAGGTTTTCAAGTTTTGACAAAGAGTTGTTATGATGTACACATTAAGGTAGAACCTAGTTGCACCTGCCCCGATTTTCAAAAGAGAGAATCCACACGTAAATCTTTTTTGGCATGTAAGTTATGTACTATGTGTATGTGCATATACTTGGGCTTCAACCAAAAGAGCACATGGTCATTCATCAATATGCACTAACTCCCATAGACCTTGCATTTGTATTAGGGCACATCCGCAAGATAAACCCTGTGGTGTAGTGAACCTAGAACGTAGAGAATGTCGTGTAGAGGTAGGCATTGAAGGAGATATCTCTTATGTATGAGTTGTGGAGTAGCTTTTCTCCACCTTTTGAAACCTTTTTTGAATCCCTTTTAGTTAAAGAAACATGCTTTTTGTGGTATCTATCTAGACGATTGTACAAGCTCAAAACTAGGGCTTTTGGAAACTTGTACATGTTTTTGGTAGTTTTGTGTGAGTAATATCTTTTTTTGTGAACATTTTTGGTGTCATTTAAGGAAAGTCTAAATCTAAATCCAAGTTGCTGCAAGATGATACATGTTCTTTGGTGTGTATCTTATACTGATGTCTTTGTTTTGGATTAAATTTTTTGTGTCGTTAGAAAAGGCTCGGAAACTAAAATCAAAGCTTACAAAAATGGTTTTGATACCTCATAGTGCTGAAAATTAAAGAGCATACACAATAGTGGTTTTAGATAGGACACTCACACTATCTCACTTGCAATGTGTAGCATCAAATCTTCTCTCACACCATGTGTGAGACTCACAAAGTGGTTGTAACACCTAAGTCTCTCCTCACGCCTATAGTGTTGGGGTGCTATGTGAGAGCTTTGGGATGACTTACAAGAAGCAGAGGGACCTATTTAGAGGTTGGAGACCCTTTATTAAGGTTATTGATAACCTTATTTACACTCTAATCAAATCAAGATTAGAATTTCTTTTGAATAAAACATTGTGGACTTCTTTGTTTGCTTGAATCATGAATATGGGCTCAAAAGAGAGCATTATTGATGGTACATAAGGTGAAAATAGAGTTTTAAGAAAGGAGAGAGAGAGAGAGAGAGAGAGAGAGTTTTTACTATGAAATGTCTTGAGGTGAGGTGTTTTTTATGGTTACGTCAATGGATATTTTTTGTTAGCATGTTAGTGGTTAGTGTATAAATCATGAAAAAGTCAATGATATATTTACAATGGGTAGAATGAGGTGGATGGTTGAATGAAGTCAAGGAATCCTTGTGATGGTGAACCTTTGAAGAAGTTTTGAACTTACTTGTGTAGGTTCGCAAAAATGATTGTCGATCATCTTCTTCTTCTTCTTCTCTTCTTACGTCATCGCTGCAAAAGTTGAACACCATGATGAAAGTGACGATGTTGGTTGATGAGAATCCCTCGGTTTGTAGAGATTAAACACGGTTTTACATGTTGAGTTTTATGCATATAGAGAAGAGGTAAAAGGAATTGTAGTTTAGAGGTAATAGAGAGAGGTATAGAGATGGTGTATGTAAATGTAGAGTTCATATGAGAGCTATGGAAGTCAGAGGGGAGGTTAATGGTGATGAGGGTGAGAGAAACCATGGAAGGTATAGGTTTGAGTGAGGAATGGAGAGGAATGAGTGTGTGTGTGTGTGTGTGTGTGTGTGTGTGTGTGTGTGTGTGTAGAAGTGAACGGAGGTGAGAGAAGACTAGGATGACTTGTGAGAAAATGTGGGTAGACAAGGGTCCACCAAAAAAATCATATCTCATCGGTGACAACTCCAAAAATTATGAAAAATTTTGAGGTGATTATTCAGCTTGTGAGATAAATTCTTTATTTTGGTCACTTCCTCAAATTTGGAGTGGAGGTGGATGCCAAAAATCCTACAAAAATGCATGTTTTTCCTCCTACAAATTCTTTAGTGGCTCCCCTTTTGTTGAATCTGCATAATCCTCCAAGAATGAGCCTCTCCTTGCATGAGAGCATGACCTAATATATTCTTGAGGATTTGAAAATAGTCATGGATTAGGATTATTCACAAATATGATACATAAATATGATGGGGAGAAATAGGTTAGTATATAAATAATTTGTGGAATGTAGAATAGTATCAGTTGTATATAAATATAAAATGAAAAAAAGAAATATATGAAAATATAGGGAATCAAATGACAGGCCCTCATTTGTTTTATTGATTTAGACTATTTACAAGAAGTAAGAAACAATGCATGTAGAAAAATGATAATTTAGTAAAAGGGAATGATGTGAAATGTATTTTTGTGATTTTTTCTTGGAGTAGGTTCACACCAAGATTTGGAGAGGCTTGCATGAAAATATTTATTTATATAATAAAGAGTATGTACAATGTAAGAGAATCATGGTAACGATAAGTCAATGTACATAACATACTTAGGTAAATAACGTACAACTAAGTAAATATATTTAAATAAACACCAAAATAATTATGAAAATCCCTATTTTTAGGCCCTATATACCATGAAATATTTACACACAAATGGGCCATAATGCATATTTGTTTTTGTTTTTATTTATTTATTTGGTTTAACTAGCCCAATGACTAGCTAACTGAGGGTTTTACGGAGATATGGGAAAAGTCACCTAACTCACATACACCTATGTACACTGATAGTGTGAGGATATCCACCATTTTTGAGTGATTTTGATAGGGTGAGGTAGATCACCATGGAAATTCCAAATAGCCAAAAAATGGCTATCAACACAAGAGGAGATGGCCTACATGTCTAAAGTTCCATATGCTACAGTGGGAGGTTCTCTGTATGCTATGGTCTAGACAAGGCCAAACATTGCACATGCAGTGGAAGTTGTGAGTAGATTCATTGATAATCCAAGTAAAAAGCATAAGCAAGATGTGAAGTGGATACTAAGGTATCTTAAAGGGACAATGATGACTACTTTGTGTTTTGGAGGCATTGACATTTTCTTGACAGGGTATGCTGATGTAGACATGGCAGGTGATAAAGATACTTGAAGGGGCATTACTGTCTATGTCTTCATGATTGGAGGAATAGAAGTAAGTTGAGCTTCAAAGTTGCTAAAAGTGGAATCACTTTCTACCACAGAAGTAGAGTATAAAGCTCTCATGGAGGCTAGCAAAGATTTTTTGTGGCTTCACATATTCTTGGAGGAGATTGGATACAAGCAAGACAATTGTGTCTTGTACAGTGATAGTCAAAGTGCCATTCAATCTTGCAAAGAATTTAGTCTTTCACTCAAATACAAAGCATGAGATACCACTTCATACGTACTCTTTTGGAACAAGGACAACTAAAGCTTGGAAAGATGCACAGGAGAAACAATCTTGCAGACATGTTAACAAAGGTGGTTAACAAGGAGAAGTTGATCTTTTTCTCATCTTCAATCAGCATTCAACGATAAGAAGCTAGAATGGAAATTAGTCACAATTATGGCATGGAAACTAGTCTCTAAGTGGTAGATTGTTAATTATGGAGCCCAATTTACCCCTTGTAAAAAAAAAAACTCAAAAATGCAAGCCTCCGTTATGAGGAGAATCCATCGTGCATGAGAAAAAATTAATCACCAAAAATGCAAGCCTCCGTTATGAGGAGAATCCATCGTGCATGAGAAAAAATTAATCACCAAAAAACCAAAAATTCATGCCTTCACCAAAATATTCCTTTTTGTCAAAATATTATGATAAAAAAGGGACCAAACAATGGCCGATAATGGCCAGGGTGTCAGTGCTGGGTGGTCAATAGTCTGTTGGTCATCGGTAGTCAAAAGTCTTTGGCCGATGGGGCTGAGTTCAATGTCCAGTGCTGAATTTTAGGTGGACTTGGCTATGGCTACACATGGGTGCATGGAAAATGTTCAGGTGGACTCGTTTACCTAACGATGACCACACATGAGTGCATGTAAGAGTTCAACTTGAACTTGTCTACACAAGGAAAGCTACATACACAAGTGTCTCTCATGAGAGAGGGAAGATCTTTTGGCCTATAAAAAGAGGCCTCTTCTACACACAAAATGGATTGAAGTGGTGAAGATTGTAAGGTGCGGGTGAAGGTGGGTGAGGTGGTGAAAGTGAAGCAAGGTGGGAGATCCATAAAGGGTTTTTAATCCCTTTGTAACCTACTTCTAGTTTGAAGTGCAAATCCATTGAGTGGTTGCTTTCTCATGGACGTAGCCCATAGTGGATGAACCACATATATCTTGTGTGATCTCTCTCTCTCTCTCTCTCTCTCTCTCTCTCTCTCTCTCTCTCTCTCTCTCTCTCTCTTCTATTATATCTCTTGTGTGTCAAAATTATCTCTCTCAATTGAGTAAAGCACTCTAATCTCTACTTAGCTATGCCTTATTCCTAACAGGGTTCGTGGAATGCACCACATGACACTTTGAAGGTATTCGCCCCAATTGTCTACCAAATTTTGATGAGCATTACATGCACCCACATAACTGATCCATTCCACACTATGGTGAATGTCTAAGTTGATGAGTACAGGTGAAGATTGAACTAATAGATGTCCTTTTTTTACATTCGCATGACAAATATGCTCTTGGAATCTATTGGGTTTTCCTCATTTAGGAAAAGTGTCTTATTTATGATAAGTCCTTGGCATGGATTGTTGCTTTACAAAGACTTAAAGGGTTTCATAACAAATAGCATTGGTTTTTCTTAGCAAAGTTTTTTCTTGTACAGATAGGAGGCTATCTAAGAGGCTATCTAATTTAAATCATATACATGATCCTCAACCTCGAGATGTTGGATAGTGTTGTTTAAGCATATTTGATAAAATAGAGTAAGAATTTCTTCTATTCTAAAGGTAAGATAGTTGTCGCACAGAGCAACAATCAGATTTATGTCAAGACACACCAAATAAGAAAATAATCTAAATGGATAACTTGAAAATGCTCTTGAATTCATGAGAATGTACCAGTAATGGCCTGCATTTTTTGACACATAGCTAATTTTGATATGAGAGATTCTTTTTGTTTATGGTACTAAAGCTTTAAACCTCCCATGGAGGGTCTCATTAAGAGATGGCATTAACTAGAATTTTTTTGGAAAATTGCTCCAATTACAAGTTCAAGACTCTACCCGATTTTGGGTAGATTGCTTACGTTGGTCTTTTAAACATTGCTTTCATTAAAACACATGAATACACCTCTCTCACTGAAAAAAGGCTCATCCATTTTTGTCGTCCAAGAGATCTACCTAATTGGTTTCCATTTTTTGCAAAAAAGTACTATGTCTTAACTTTGATGATACATTTGAAGTATATTGACTTTGATACATAGTTGAGAATAAATAATAGTCTGTGGGGTAGGCTGTAAGGTAATTCTGCAGGTGTGACATGGATAACAAGTGGTCCAGCTTTGACACCTATAATACGCACAAGCATAGCCAATTCTAATCAAATGCTTTTGTATGGATGCAGGTAACATCTGGATCCTTCTCCTCGTATGGTCAGTGGAGATTGTCTCTAGGGGCTAGATATCTTCAAAATGGTTCACAGCAATAGCAATACTTGGAAAAATAAGATATACATCAAACATTTTTTCATTTAGCAGTATTTCAAGCTAATGTAAACTGCTAAAACATATAGTTGACATGGTGGTATATAGATGTAGCTTATCTTTTAGTATAATGTTAATGTCCTTGTCCATATGTCAAGCTTGATCTATTCCATTATTGTATGGTTAAATAGCTTGTGTAATCAAACACTTGTTAGGTTTTTCATTTCAAACACACGCTCTTGTTCTTAGATAGCTTTTGGTCGGCTGGTGGGCTAGCACCATACAATGGTAGTAGATAACTTACACTAATATTAACTTGACCCACACAATCCAAAAGGATAGGTAGAGGCCGTTTAGCTCCTAAATTGGTCAAGCACCTAGTGGATTACATGTAATCCATGTATTGTAATCAATCTCCACCTACAAATGGAGGTGGAACTTTAATAAGTAAAAATCTTGCATGATTGGAGTTTGATATAGTGACCAAAATGACAACATAGTTCAAAAATTGGGGTGGTATATTGACAATTGGGGCAGCTATCAAATTCCATAAGCCACTGACTCGCTCGGTATTGACCCATATCTTAGCGGTAGTGAGCCATCTAATGAACCAAGCGTGACTTATAAAGAAAAACTTGAGATGTAACACAGCAACGTTGACGACTGCCGCGAAGACATCGGTCAATACCGAGCGAGTGGTATCACTATTCAATTCCATAAGCCACTGACTCGCTTGGTATTGACCCATTTCTTGGTAGTGAGCCATTTAATGAACCAACCATGACTTATAAAGAGCTTGAGAAGTACCACAAAGCAATGTTGACGACCCCATCCGTTGCGTTGGATTTGGAGAAACTACGCATGCACAGGAAGTATTGTTGATCGAGGTTGAAAGTGCAAGCCTCCTCTGACCTTCTAGGCAACAGTATCTGTGCATGCAGAGGCGCTGACCTGATCAGAACTTGCAACACCAGAAACATAAGATTTCAGGTACGTAGATTACGTAATACCATATTCTCCTCCTCGGAGGACCCCTTTATCATGCCACAATTTGATATTCTCATATCAAAACCCTTTCAACACATTCTAAATGATTGATTTATAAACATTGGATCTTTCTTACAATTGGTGGGGGATAGTTCCACTTGGTGGACTATCCTCCACCAAGTGAATCTCTCCTTTGGGATGGGGGAGGGCCACACACAACACACTTAAATGCAATTCTCAAGTGTGGAGGCCGCACATGCACTCAACGATCCATCACAAAATGGCATCATCTAATATCTTACGAGTAGCATAAGGTTACTACTCACTCTCCTTTTGGAAACTTCTCAACCCGCCTGTACCCAATCCACACACATACAAAAAGCATCCAGATTAAACTCCACTTGGTAGGGGTTGCTTGGTTGGCCGATCCCTGCCTAATCTAGGAATATTGGAGCACATGATATGCTTCTATGTTGGCCAAACATGACATTACCTATCCGATTGCACGAGCTCCAACCAAGTCGCTATCCACCCCCAACACATGTGTGTGTGTGTGTGTGTGAGAGAGAGAGAGAGAGAGAGAGAGAGAGAAGACATGGTTGTAAAACATACAAAGAGATAGAGAGCGGGGGGGGGAGGGGGGGGGACACAAGAAGAGCATAAAAATTTTGAATTTCATAGTTATTGTACTAGAACGATAGCAAAAGGCCTCAAGTTCTATGTGAAAAATCTTTGATTCAAGTGCACACACACACACACACACGTATGTGTGTGTGTGTGTGTGTGTGTGTGTGTGTGTATAGAGAGAGGTTGTGCATGCATCACTTTTAAAAATACAATAGTCTATCCATGTAGAAAGAGAGTATTGATAGTGTTCCACTTGGAAGAGAAGATAGCCCTATGAGAATAGAGGTGAAATTTTTTTGGCTGCAGCAAGGCGTGGTCACATACTAGTTTTTACGAATGAATCAATTTCTTCCTTTGAACTATTCAAGTTTGTATGAAACTCCCATAAAAAGCTTTGCATAAATGTTTAAAACTATTTTATGTTCTCAACAATATGAGAGCACAAATTAATTTTCTCCAATATCAAATCCCTGCAGAAACTTTGACACGAAAATGTGATAACACCTCATAGAACTTTTTGGCATCATTTAGCATAAAGAGAACTTTTGTCAAAAATCAAAATGCCTCGTGTCTTTAAATGAAGTTAACAACAATAAGATAAAATATCTCACAATACAAGCCTTTTTTTTAAAAACGTTTGTATACATTTACCAAGAATTTTGTAACAGGCCTTTTTCAAAATTGCAAGATTTCTCTCTTTCATGTTTGGATTGTGCAATATAAATATTTTCAAATTTAAGTCTTAATAATTAAGTTGGTGGTAAGTTTTTTATCTAATTTTTAGAATTAGGCTTTTCATAAACTTTGTTAGGATGTTTTGATCTAGAGTGGTGTTGGAACTAGTTTTTAGTAGGTATCTTGGCTACTTTGGTGGAGATTATTCTTTGGTAGTTTCCTAGTTGTCTTTTAGGAGGTTTTATAGAGTCACACTTATTTTGGGGGAAACTTCCTAGTTGCTAGGGGTCAAGCTATCATTTATAGATTTTGCTAGCAATCTATCAACTCTTGCACAAAGAAACATACACATGAGAGTTGAATACTGGGTAGATTACATGTATGGCTTCTCCCAATTTAGTCTTTTTGAGCTTGAGCTAATGTAGCTACGTACTCTATGCATTAGTACTATATAAAGTGATAGACAAGGAGAGAGATTGATCTCTCATAAGCACGTACACACACACACACACACACACACAATCAAGCGATCTCACAATGCATTTGGAGGCTAAAAGATGCTTCTTCTTTGTCACTACTCAAACTGATGATAAGGTCTACAAAATGGAAGTAGGAAATACAACATAATAAAAGCCTATGTATGATTACCAATGTGAAATTGCTAGTGACTATGCAGATGGAGGCTAACATCTACTTCTTCTTTGTCACTACTTAAAATGATGATAAGGTCTACAAAATGTAAGTACGAAATACAAAATAATAAGAGACTATGTATGATGTCCAATATGAAACTATTAGTGACTAAGTTGGCTCAGTAAATGGCTATCCCTCTCAGTAGGTGGAACATGCAATAGTCAAAATCGCAACGAGCTTGCAAAAACCATAGAAGTACCGTATTCAAAAAACAAATCATATCAAACATAGATACCTTCAAATATGCGATGACCACATGAGAGGGGATGCGTGAGAGAGTGTCGTGGGCACATTTGAGACTGGAGTACTATGCATACCATGGGAGAGAATAGAGGTGTATGTGTGTGTGTGTATGTGTGTGCGCGCACGCAACCCACCGGCATCCACTTCTAGTAGTCATGGGCCAGGCTTGTCGGTCAAATAGGAAAAGGGTAAGAGTGATTGCCGATGAGAGGCGCACTCTAACAGGAGCATTCAAGGGTTAGTTGGCTAAGTATGGGTGCCCAAGTGTGAATGGGGCGAGCTCATATAAAAGTCACCTAAACCTAAAAATCACTCATTCTCTCATTTATGTAATTGAAGAGTGCTCTTGCTCCATCTCCTTCTTCTTCTTCTTCTTCTTCTTCTTCTTCTTCTTCTTCATCTCCTTGTGTGTGTGTGTGTGTGTATGCGTGAGAGAGAGAGAGAGTGTGTGTGGGTGCAATCGAGCATTATGACGACGGCATGATGACGGCAAGGCAATTGAGCACGACACAGCGGTACCTCCTTCTTCTTTGCGGGGAGGAATCCTCCACGAAGGCGAGTGTAGGGCAGTGAGTGACACACCCTTGCTCTCTTGAGCTTGCTAGATTAGTCTGGTTGTGTTCTTGTAGCCATTTGTGGCTTGCACACAGGGTACGGTAAGTCCCTTGCATTGACACGTGCGATAGACGTGCACATTTTTGGTGCCGTTGCCAAGGAAATGCCCTGCATTAAGCACGAGTAGCACTCTATGCTGCTTTGTGGTGCATTATGAAATGTAAGAAAGGTAGATAAGGAAGGTGTGTGGCTTGTTGAGACAGATTTGTGACCTTTGTTTTGCTGCAGTGTATTGTTTTTGTTAATTTGGTGTTGAAAGGTATTGTGTTTTCTCTGTGATAAGGTGTTAGAATTAAGGTAGTAGATCCATAATGTTACTTATGTGTAAAGTTCAGTAAGTAGATCTGTTAGCTAATGAGTTGTTGTAGTATTGTGTTAGTGTGTAACAGTAGCTCTATTAGTTGTAAGTAGGTAGGTTAGGTGTGTGTGTGCTCGCGCTTGCAACACGGCCGCGGAGACCTTATACCCAAAAAAAAAATTAAAGGTAGGACTGGTGTCGGGAACATTCCCAAGACCCAAGACCCAAGCCCAAGCCCACGCTCATGCCCAGGCCTCAATCACCCTTTTGAGGACCAACGGAGCTTCAGGTAACCAAACATTGTGCTGTAAAGCACACCACAACCCTGTCATAATAATCAATATCTAATTCTCCTAAATGATTTTCTCATATTAAACTGATCATTTAATGTGGGGAAGTGCCAAGGAAGAAAAAGCTAGAATATTGGTTAAGTTAGCAGACCGGCCACAGTAGGGATCCAAAGGAGGGAAAATAGGGATCCAAAGGGGGGGCCATCTGCAAAAGAGCCATGTGAAACAATGGGCCAAAAAGACCCTAAGGTTCAGCCCATTAAGACTTCCAAAATGCTAAGGTTCCAAAATTCAAAGGTTGTGTCCAAAGGTCAACCCTAGGGAAAATTGGATGCTTAGTGTGTGCCCAAAAAGTCTTTCTACATCCCTACATGGGAGGGGGCGAGCCCCAAAGCTAGGGGATGAGAGAGAAAGCCACACACACACACACAGGCTCCCTTTACACAAAGGGAATGAGGGACACATGTCAGCTCCCTAGGCCAGATGCCCACAAGGTGTGCCCAATTCCTATTGGAAGACCCTTGAAGTGGACCAATGAGAATTAAGCTAGAGTAAATCTAGTTTAATTAATTTAAAAACATTTAATAAAAGAAACCAATGAGAATTAAGTCTCCTAGAAGACTATTGGGCAGTCTCCCAAGGGGTCCAATGAGCATTCAGGAGCCCCATGGCTTGCCTGATTCCTATTGGCCAGGAGGCAAAGGGGTCCAATGAGAGTTTAGTTTAATTATTTAATTACCTAAAGCTCTCACAAAAGGGGAAAGGGGGACACATGTCTAAAGGCTATCACTTATGCTGCTTAATTCCTATTGGCTTGACCTGGGGAGGTCCAATGAGGCAAAGGCCAGACTTATTTAGCAGCTAGGGCTCGCCCAAGAGAGAGGGGGGGCTGATTTTTGCTTGGCATTGACACACACACTCTCACACTTGACCATGTGTGAAGGGAAAATACTCTATCTCCTCCCAAGCTTTAATGGAGAGCTCATCACCTACTCCAAGCTTGTGAGATAGAAGCCTACATCAACACTCTCTTGGCATGTGGATGCAAATCCAACCAAGAGCCAAGCTTCAATGCATGCTCATCTTCTCTACCAAGCTAATTACTAAGCTAAGCTATGCTAATATGAGTGATTATGTGAGGAGATGTACTTCTTTCTCGTAAGATACTTCTTTTTCCTCTCAATCTACTCTCATACCCTGCTAGCTCTCACCATCTTCGAAGGTGTGTGAGGTCTTGGGTCTGAGAACGGGGATAATTCAAGTTGTGTTTGATTAAGTGTTTTGCTTGGTGTATGAAGCTTCCATCTTCATTGCACTAGCTAGTCTTGAAGGAACACAAAGAATTGTATTGTACAATGTCTCTCTTGATGGGAGAAACCATAATACAAAGCCTTTTGGAGGGGGGACCGGCTCCATGCAAATCCGGTCCTCAACTGTTGTCAATAGCTTAATTGCTCTCTCTTTTGAAAGTATTGTCGATGCTATCTAACTAGGTGTTATGCTTTTTGTTGCTCTCTCCACCCAAGAACTCTTGTAATTCTCATTAGGAATCAACTCTAATGAAATGCCCACTATGTTCATGCTAAATTCCGCTACACAAAAGATTTTAGGCCATTAAAAGTTACAACCCACTGAGCAATATTCTTGTTTTGATCTATCACACGCTTTAATCCAAAAACCGATCATTAAAAAATATTTAAAAACATCAAAAACGAGTGAAATGGGATGCAAAACGCTCAAAAAATCAAGCGGTTAACCTTCAAGGGTATTCATCGACGCTTGTAGGGTGCCAAAGGTACATTCATCTACGCTCTGATTGTGTGCTAGAGGCCGAGCAACTAGCGAGAATTTTGACTTACACAAGTTCTCAATACCCACCTACCTTAGGTTCCGGGCCCTCAACAGGAACCCAACTAGGTAGTACCACTCAAGACCTGCATATAGCATCTAGTGACTCTTCCTCTGACTACGATGTCATAGAGGGTTACCCAATGCCTAATCCTGATAGCTCAAGCCAAGACATGCATGCCATGGGCCCACGGTCCGGGCCAAGCGTGCTTAGCCGCTTGAAGGAAACCTTTAGTAGAGCCACTTGCTCCGAACATGGAGCTAACGATGTAAATGAGGGGGTGGGGAAGGAAATTCGCCATTCATGACCAACATAGACCCTATGCTCTTAGAGAGTGTGCATGTGAATACTCCATTCGCTACACCCCCTCACTCTTCAGAGCTATTCCCCTCTGAGGTTATATTATCTGATGGTAGAAGCCTTGTCGAAGTACAAGAAGTTGAGCGGTATATCATCGCGGCTAGAGAAAAGGAAATTGAGAGCTTACGCAAGGCCGAGCAATGAAGAGAGCTAAAAGAAAAAGCTCCTATTTCAATATCCTTGCTAGGAGAGCAATCGAGTGCTCCTGAATTAGCGACCACTAAGGGTCAACCCATAGAGAGCCACATTGCATCTAGTTCAAAAGACACCCCTAGCACCTCAATCCTAGATGGAGCATTCTTAAATGAGAACTGGGAGTATGAACTACAAATGGAAACTCTAACCGACCTATACACAGGTCACACCTATCAAGTGGGTTGGTTAGATGTCCTACAATCCACAATGAGTGCTACTAGTGTGGAGGATCAACAACAAAGAGTTTGTGAGGTCATCCATAGGGTTATTGAGCTAGAGGGATAGAACAAGGGGATCCACATGCCTTCAGCAGGTCTCATGAGATTCTTGGATATAGGGAAGGCTAAACAACCAACCTTATCGCAAATGGAGACTCCCTCGGTAAGTCTGATGGATCCTCCATATGTTGTTTCGCCAGGGGTCTTAGTGCAATCTAAGCCCACAAGTGATAGCTTTACTTTTCCAAGTCTATCTCATCTTTCCCTTGATGACACCACAGCTACCATGCCTTCCCCAATTATGGGCATGCCAAGAAACACGCCATGGACCTCATTTGTTAGTAAATCACCGCTACATGGTAGCGCAATGCCTGCAATAGTACCTACAAGTGTGTACCAATCATATACACCTATAAGTCCTTGTACTCATGTAGCCCCTACCCCTCCCATTGTTTCAATAACCTATGCTCCACAACCACAACACCCAAGTTCTTATTTCCATGGGACCATACCGACTAGCATTAGCATGTCATATTTGACGTCTGTTATGCCTAGGGCCACACATATGAACTTTGGGCCGCCACATGACACAACACCGTACCAAACGTGGAACCCAAGGGCTTCCTATGCACCGAGCCCAATGCCAATACCTACTCCACATATAGTCTCTGGAGCACCTTCACCCACGGTGCCTCCTCACTTAGGTGACTTGGCAACATTTGCTCAAGCTATCGATCCATCTATTGCTGAGAATATGCGTAACAGGCCTGATAGAGAACCTAGAAGTAAGGCAGTACAAATAGCCAAGCTCACACAAAACTTTAATGGAGACGGGGATGTGAGAAAGCATATCGAAGTGTTTTAACAAATATGCAATTCTCTATGAGAACACAATGACCTACATAAGAGTAATGCTTTAAGCCTAACCTTAAGTGGGAAGGCGAGAGATTGGTATAGAACCCTAAGAGTGGAAGAAAAAACGATTTACCCTACTCTTAGGAGACTGTTCTTGAAAGAATACATACGAGAGGGAGTGCTTTGGGGTGTAGCCTCTCAGATTTAGAAATCCCAACGAGAGGAAGGAGAGTCGGTGAGAGACTTTATTGGTCGCTTAGAGCTTTTGAATTCTCGTCCAGTTGAGTGCTTCAATAATAATCAATTGCTTGATAGAGTCATTAGGGGATTACGACATGAGTATATCTACAATGGCCTAGTCATTAGAGGTGTTACCACTTGGGAAGTAGTCACCACCAATGCAATCCAAATGGAGGATAATTTAATGATTCAAGGAGAAAGAGTGTCTATTGAGTCTAAATCTATTAGCTCGCAAGCATCAAGGCATCAGCCAATGACCCTAAAGCCTATTGCTAAGGAGCCAAAGATATCTGAGATGACTTTAGCAGATCTCACCAAGTCCATTCAAGAGAGTCTTAGAGACAATTGTGCTCCACAAAACAATCATATGTATCCAAGAAGGGAGCAACAATGGTGCTCAGTATGCTATGGACCGCATAGTACCAGTGAATGCCCTACTTTTAGAGTAAAATTCAATGGGAATTGCAATGCCTATGGGAGGTATGGTCATCAAGCTAAGGATTGCATAGTATTTAAGAGCGCGATGGCCAATAGACCAACCTTAGCATAGACAGACACACCTCAAGTGCCTGCATTGATGCCAGCCCCACCTCTTGAACAAACATCACAACACATGGTCCCTAGGGCCCAAAATGTTGTTCAAGCAACACCCTTACCACCTCCAGAGCTAGGACCACAACCACCACATCCGAGAATCACTTCTGTGAATCAAGTGGGTTGTGAGTCATCTATTGCTTGTTTGGAAGGTTGTGAGGAAGATATAGACCCTAATATTTCCTATGGGATGGATGCACTTGAATAAATTCCACAATACTACTTGGAGGACTATTGGGGACCAGTCAAACATGTCTATCAAGTAGATGCTCTTGCTGCAAGAGACCAAAATATCAATTACACTGCCAAGAGACCACCTCTTCAATGCTATGAGTGTGGAGGTCCACATCGTGTAGCCAAGTGTCCTATTAGGCTACAAAAGAATTCCACACTAATGTAAACACACTAATGCAAACCAATCAAGCGAGCACATCTACAATGCCGATACTCATGTGTAATCAATGTGGCATAGATCATTTGATTGCCCAATGTCCGAATAATCCAAATGCACGGAAGATCATGCCATTAAATTTGATTGAGGTTACAGAGGAGCCATCACAAAGTACACATGTGGTACCAGTAAACGTACTCACATGATGGATGCTCCAAAAACAAAATTATATTATTGAGGAAAGAGACACTGCATCAATTGCCCAATCTCAAAAAAAAAAAAAAAGAGATCGCAAAAAGCAGCGAAGTCACAGACCCCAGTTCAAAGACCAACATAAGGATTGGTGGAGGCCCCGTATATATGAACGACGTTGAAGAGGATTCTTATTCAGTTGAAACCATGGAGACCAAAATGACCATTAAGATAGAAACCAACAAGGAAGATCTTCATGAGCCACAAAGGCCAGGATCCAAGAAGAAGATAGGAACTTATCCAAACCCTACAGAGGAGATCAAGCGAATCAAGCAATTAAAGAGTTTGGTAGAAGATACCTAAAGGGATCTAGAACCAACACCTCGGCAGATCCAGATTACAGACACAGTGTTCCCTACGGAACAACAACCTCACCAAGTCCATAGACCCTTAGCCATACCTAGTGTCATCCAAGAAGAAAGTGACTTAAAGTCGTGGGAAAGTGGACGTACTCACTTCTTGATGGAAAGAATGTTTACAGGGACTACTTGATCCTATAGAAGAAATGGAGATCCCATCTTTCCCACGTCAAGGGATTGAAGCCCAAAAGGTGCCGTTAAATATTGCCAAATTGATGGATTTCATGGCTTCAGAAGTCAGAACCACCATCATGTGCAAACTATATGGAGACCCTAAGATATTTTTAGCTGTTTGAGCTTTCCTTAATGGAGAACTGAAGGTCAGGCTACCACAATTTTCATAGATGGATGGATCTAGGGATATGCCAATAGAGGAGGAACACTTAGATCCACAAGCCAACCTAGATGAGAACCTTGTTGTAGAAATACATGTTAGCAAGTTGGGACAATACTTTGAGTGCGATGAATCCAATATGACCATTCCAATCACTACTAAGGGATTAACTGTGAAGGGAATCCTTGATGGTGGCACTGGGGTTAGCATTGTGACTAAAAATTGCTGGGAAACTATGGGAAGACCTCACCTTGGGACCACAACCATAGGAGTAAATATGGACAATGGGTCTATTGTTAAACCTATTAGGATGCTAGAGGATCTCAAGATCAAGGTCTTTGGACATAAAATAAGAATTACCTTCATTGTTATGGATTTCTCCAAGCACAGTATGGCATCTGAGATGATCTTAGGACGTCCTTTCATGAGGGAAGCAAAAAAGGTGCATAACTGGTCCAAAAACCATGTCTACTTGCAGTTCCAAGATTCTGTCATTCGAGTGGATCTTGTAACTGGTCAAGCACATCTTCTAGAAAACACATTTAAAATTGATCATGGATCTGACAACACAGTTCACTCAGCCCAATTGCAATATTCTTACACGTGTAAAGCGGACACTGATGTTGGGGAAGATTCTCCTTATATGGATGTACTATTTGGGATGACTGAGTCGGACAATGTGGATTTGGTCCACCTAGCAGCAACCATAGACACTTGGGGAAACAGGGGGACGACTTGGGTAACACCTGAGGGGGATGAAATGCCACTACTCGTACCCTTAAATATGCTAAAATCAATGCACATAGCTTCTGATGACCTACAAGATGAAGGTCTGGCTGGCATTGGAACCGGTAGCGTCTCACAAGACTATATCCCACACAATTTGGGGCTAGAATCATAAATTGAAAATGACTCTGAGGACAAAGAATTTGAGTTAAATCTTAGTGCAAATGTGGGGACAAACCATTTAGGGCCCAGTGGCACCCTAGATGATAATCTATCCAAGGGACCAGAAGACACAAGTAGCGATTCATCTAGTGACTCTTCACTAGAGATCGATCGTAATTAAAAATTAGACAAGAAGAGTAAGAGATATAAGAAGGCAACGATATCGAGCAGATGTGCGTGCTAGAATAAATGAAAAAGAAGCAGCCAAAGAACAGGCAGAGCTTAAAAAGATCCAAGCAAGAGTTGAGGCTCAAGAAAGACAACAAAGTGTTAGATGCCAACGAGAGACTAATCTGGGAATCACGAAAGTGTTTTTTGAAGACACTGATGATGATTCATTGGAATCTGAGTCACCTCTACAATATCGAATTGAACTAAATAGCCTCTATGGGAGAGTACTATATAGCACATTATTGGATATAGAAGCTCAACATAATTTGTTATCCTATGGAGTGTGGTGTCAGTTGGGAAAGCCACCTCTATTTGAGAGTATTATCCAAGTCAAGGGTGTCAACAAGAAAAAACTGCGGTTTTTAGAATCTGGCACACTTCTATCAGTTATGGCAATGGGGTTGTAGCTCAAGACTTTTTTATCATGCCTACTGAAACTATGGAGGGTAGCATAAACCTAGGATGCACGTAGATGATAGCCGCAAAATGCACTATTGATTGGGGGACTGGGGGTGTCATAACGTAGACACCAATTCTTAGCCCTGCCACTCAAGCCATAGTTCTTGAGATATTTCCTCTTAAGGAAATAAAACCCAAAACATTGCATGTCCAAGAGGTTGAATCATATGTCCGCATAGCCCAACTCTCTAGAGCTTCAACTCATGTAGTTGAAATAAAGCTTGAGACACACAAAACCCATCCTAATATAACAAAGAAAACATACAAGTGGGTCCCTAAGGGTGAAAGCATGTTAACCTGTCGTGCTTTTTGTCCTAGTTAGCAGTTTCAAGTTACCACATCTTCAAAAAGTTGGGCATCCGGTAAATTTTTTACAAATAATATCAAAATTTGTCGGAGGTTGTACATTTGGATTCCTTGTTTCAAGTGCTTTCTATTGATATATCATATGTCATAGATCTTGGAGATGTAGCTCAAGTTATTGTACTAGTTAGCATATGTCAAAATTGTGCTAGTTAGCATTGTCCGGGACATGAAAAAGCATGACAAGTTAACATGCTCTCACCCCTAAAGCTTCTTTAGCGTCCATAGCTAGTGCTAAAAGACAAGAGCCTGGTAAGAGACGTCCCACTTGCCCCAAGAAATGTAAAGAAATGTTGCGTTGGATTCCTAAAAAACTATTGGAAGCCCAAGGCTACTATGAAGGAAAATGATCAAATCTGGGTGCTAAAAAATAAATTGTCTCTTACCTGTCACCTGACCCATGTGAGCCCAATCTTGTGGCTCCAAAACGAATTGAAGATCGCAGAAAGTAAAAAATCACGAAATGCTACACACCCGCTCCAGAGCTAGTTTGGGTACCGAAGAAAGAATGATTTTTTCCACCTAGCTCAGGAAAACAAGGAAGTCAAATGAAGCTTCTTGCTCTTCATGTAGTTCCTATACAAAAATAGAAGATTTGACACAACCTCCACCTACCATTGTACATATCCATAAAAACAAGGAAGAGTTTGCAACTCCCATTGTAAGTTCACCACCTACAACAATGTTGCAAATAAAATCATGGGAGAGTACCTTACCACCCTTGCAACTAGATGAAATGCATAGGGTGGTCGAAAACTATTGGCTAAAGCCTTCACCTATAACAACTTGGAACAATTGGTTTCAAAATATGATGGCATCATTTCAAAAGG
This sequence comes from Adiantum capillus-veneris, assembly GCF_014529385.1. Lineage (NCBI taxonomy): Eukaryota > Viridiplantae > Streptophyta > Polypodiopsida > Polypodiales > Pteridaceae > Adiantum > Adiantum capillus-veneris. The sequence goes on along the minus strand of NC_140931.1, from coordinate 30,995,424 downwards.
TATCATCTACCCAAGGAAGGGGGGAGTGTTTACTGACATCTATCATTCCCTTGCTTCCCTCTCAACCTTCCTCCCTGACCTCTCAATCTCCAATCCTAGGGAATGTATATATAAAGCCTTATACTCACAAAAACAAGATAAAAAAGTAAAAGAGCAAGAGCCACCAAAAATAATGTGGAAACTTACAAGTTCTATACATAACACAAAACCATAAAAACACATTATGCACAAGAACACGACCCTTGTAATATTTGCACTCTAACCATCATCTATCTATGTGTATAAATATGGCTAGTATGTTAGAGTCATTCACTCCTTCCTTGGGTGAGAGGTACCCTCATTACTTTTCACAAATGTTTCACATGGTCTTTCTGGTGCTTGCATGTGAATGGGATTTGGTAGGTACGCTAGCATGTGAGAGGAATTTTGAGGAGTTAGAATGGCTGATATGTCTCTTGACCACGATTGATCCATACTTAGTAGAGAGTGTCTCTGCCATTGCACAAGCCTACCCTTTTGACCAAGATGACTATAGGCATCTAGTGACCTTCTTAGTAAACATTGGTTCCTCTGATGATGAAGAAGATTTACATGATCACACAAATGGCACATATGGTCTCATGGATGATGACTTTGTTTTCTCGATGACGAGAATAGGGATTTAGCCTTAGGGTTCTCTCCCAATCTCTACAATATCCTGTTCCCTTGACACTCTAGGGGGAGTGCAAATAATTAGGTTAGGTTTCCATATGTTTTTTAATTGTGTTCAATAAGTGTTGGTACCTTTTCCCACTAATGTGCCTCTGAAAGGTGGATGTTTGGTGGTGACTATTATGCAGTTTGTGACTACATAAGGAAACCGTCAAAGGACAATGACAATGGATGTTTACATGTTACAACGGATGTTCTCCATTATATCTGGTGTACTATTTCCTTTTATCTATGATTTCCACAGTTACATGTTTGCATCTTGTCATTTGAGTTTCTAACAATGCATAAAATTTATGAAGTTGTGACCTTGCCAATTTAGATGCTATAATTTTTTCAAACTTCTAGTACCTTGTGCTTCTCTTTGAGTTTGGTCTATTAGTTGGCTTTAAGTAGGTTTCAGGACCTTAGGCTAGACTAGTGCACTTAATTGCTGACTTTAATTCCTAGATAGTCTATTAATTGTAGTAACTTTAGTAATGTTTTAGGCAATGAGGATATAGTTCTCTCTAGCTTATTCCACCTAAGTGTGACTTGTGTTGTGGAAGTCTATGTGTTAAGGTAGTATTTGAGACCTCGAGTCTCCCAGCTGCTTGTATTTGAGACCTTGAGTCCCCCAGCTACTTGTAGCAACTATAACAACAACAAAAAAACAAAAAAAAAACACAAAAAACAAAAGAGAAAGCAAATAGCACAAACTTCTTTTATTTTATGTTGATCACACTTAAGTGGTATAAGTGGTATAAGTGACAAGATCACTAGTCTTTAGACCCCGACGAACATTCCTAGGGTTAGCTAGTCTTTAGTCGACATTTTTTAATTAATGTTGATCAATCTAGTACTTACTTTAGCCCTAGCTCTTTTGTGCTTCTCTTAGAGTCAACCTAATAGACCTTAACTCAATTGCATTTCATTCGGGTACTACGCTTGTTCTAGTTGGAAATGTTACAATTCATGATTTTTTTTTCATTTCCTAGAATATCATGTATGCATCTCACTTATTGCACGCATGTACATGCTGCCTTTAAGCTTTTACAATGTTGCTTTTCTTAAGACACAGGTACTCCTATCGTGGATCCCGATGTTCCACTGTTATATTCAGAGCGCAGAATCTACATCAGTAAGGGGAGCATGTTACCCACCGGCGTCCACTTCTAGTAGTCATGGGCTGGGCTTGTTGGTCCAATAGCAAAAAGGATAAAAGTGATCTCCGATGAGAGGCGCACTCTAACAGGAACATTCAAGGGTTAGTTGGTTAAGTATGGGCGCCCAAGTGTGAATGGGGCGAGCTCATATAAAAGCCACATAAACCTAAAAATCACTCATTCTCTCATTTGTGCAATTGAAGAGTGCTCTTGCTCCATCTCCATCTTCTTCTTCTTCATCTCCTTGTGTGTGTGTGTGTGTGTGTGTGTGTGTGTGTGTGTGTGTGTGTGTGTGTGTGTGTGTGTGTGTGTGTGCGTGTGCGTGAGAGAGAGAGAGAGAGTGTGTGCAATCAAGCATTGAGACGACGGCAGGGTGGCAACGAGGTGGTTGAGTGTGGCATGGTGGTAGCTCCTTCTTCTCCCCGGTGAGGAATCCTTCACGAAGGCGAGCATAGGGTGGTGAGTGACACACCCTTGCTCTCTTGAGCTTGCTAGATTAGTTTGGTTGTGTGCTTGCAGCCATCTATGGCTCGCACACAGAGTACGGAAATTCCCTTGCATTGACACGTGCGATAGACGTGCAGTGTGTGTGTGTGTGTGTGTGTGTGTGTGTGTGTGTGTGTGTGTGTGTGTGTGTGTGTGTGTGTGTGTGTGTGTGTGTGTGTGTGTGTGTGTGTGTGTGTGTGTGTGTGAGAGAGAGAGAGAGAGAGAGAGAGAACAAGAAGAAGAAGAAGAAGAAGATTGACAAATGTGAAAGTCTTTGCAAAAGTCTTTACGGTATCAAAGTCTTTGCAAAATGTGACAAATTGGTTACATACACAATCAGGAATGGAGTTGTGTCATAGAAAATTAGTACTATAGACCAAATTTTTAATAGGTTGTTGATACTTCCAGCCAATAAGTACTTTGTCAAGTAATTTGTGGTTACCAAAAAATAAGTCAAAACACTCACAAAAAAGTGCTCTAGGGTGTATCCAATCGAGAAGCTCATTTTGAGAGAGACAGTGAATGTAGATATAATCTTTGCCTGGAGTTTTTTTGTTGAGAAATTGCCTTTCACATGGGCTCATAGCAGCCTGCATGTTCATCGATCATTATAAATCAAGAAGGTGCCTGATTGGGGTGTTTTTGCCTCTTCCTCTAGTGTAGCTACGAGATCTACCTTGATTATAGGAAGAGCTAGGTGTTAGCAAAGAAGTAAAAGAGTTGGGAGTAGCAAGAGAATTAGGTCTTTTAAGTGAAGGGGAGTCATCTTCATCAATACAAGGCTTGAGTAAGCTAGTGATAGTCTTCACCCCTTTGTAATTAGCATAAGTGGTTAGATAAATCCCAGGTTCATCAAACTTAAGCTCCTTCAAGATATCCAGCATTAGCCCACGGAGATGTTAAAAGCAATTTGAGCAATTACTATCTGTTTAGCTTGGCCGCTCAACGAAAGAACAAATAAGGGAGAGATGAAAGTCCACCGATCTTTTGGGGAGAGTAGATCCAGATGGTTGAGAATAAACCAAATGGCATGATCAAACCACATGATGTTGGATTTGCATGAGGTTTTAGGGTCAAGAAACTTGCAGGCACATTTAACATAGGGTTGAAAAACATTCCAGATGGATTTTGTATAGAAATCTGGGTTACTTTTGGCAAACTCCATGTTCTCCTTTGTACGAATATAGAGGCCTATATTGGAGGGGCATTTGGAATAGTCGATGAAGTTGAAATTGAATGGGGCTTTTATGAGCTCCCCTTTGTCAAGAAACTATCCACCTTTCAAAATTTTGAGTCTTCAATCTTCAACAGTAGAGGCAAGGAGATTAGCTAAATAAACCCAGGTTTCACTAAGAATTGGTGCTAGAAAGGCTTTGCTAGGTAGGACCCAGAGCTAATGGTCCACCCCAAAAGATTCAATTTCAACCTTCCTAACAGGTAGGAAAGGGAAGACCTTGGAGATTTTTGGTACCATTTCTAAGAGGTTAGAGTCATTGAGGGAGCAAAGATTACTTTGAAATTATTTACGGCTTCAAGATCCGCACTATCTCTACAAAAGATACCACCTGTCTGCAGGATAGTTGGAGTAGCCGGGGTATTGATAAAAGAAGGATTGAGGCCGCATAGTTTTTTCAGAAAGTTTGACAGATCACCCCCAAAAGATGAAAATAGGGCAATCTCATGCTGATATTCTATAGATAGTATAGGTAGCTTGGCTATGTATTGGGAAATCAAATTCACACCATCTTTGGAATCCTTGTCCAAGATAGCCAAAATCTTGACCCAATGATTAAAAGATAACATGTACAAGATAGACATCTTTTTGTCTGTGGTAAGTACTTAATTATAAATTAATTGAGAAGTATCCAGGCTGCCAATACATCTAAGGACAAGAGATGTTGCCATACAGAGGGGTTTAGAGGATAATTCCAAGCCTTGTGAGAGAGCAAGGGTCTACAATATACAAAATAGTTAGTAAGGCTATGATTACTTATGGTAGTAAGTAATACAAAACTTGGCCTCTCTAGCTGGGAAAGGTCAAGTTCTAACAGCTAAGGCATTTTTTCGAGTATGGTCTTTTAGGTAAAACTTAATCTGCTCTAGAATCCTTGTATGATTTTATGGGTTGTATTTTACTTTCATGCGGGCTGTCATCCTCAAGTGTTTGTGAACCTAATAGGAAATATATAAACACAAATATGATCAGTCTTGTAGATTGGGCCTGCAATTCTTAAAACAGCAAAGTCAGAGACTATAATAGCCATGAGCAGGAAACCAGAAAATTAGTCTATGAGGAACCACCTACCACTTGCCAACTAGTCAAGGAATTACAGACTGTGGGTCCAAATTGTAACTAAGATTCCAAACTAGTTTCTAAAGCCAGCATCCCGGTTTATCCAAAACAATGGAAAAACCTTATGTTTAGCATGTGTGTGTAGCTATTTTAATATAAATAATAAGACATAATTGAACTTTTACATTCAAAAGACAGCTGGCTTCAGAGAAAGGGAAATGATAAGTACAAAAACAATACAGTCTTAGAATTATCTTTGTACAATGCTTATAAGAATGAAGCCTCATTCTAGTATACAGATATCAGAAGTACGTTCCTAGTAGTAGGTGTAAATGTAATCATGTGTAGACAATTTCTTTAAGCCAAACTTCCAAGATAAGATAAAGTCCTTACCTGCATCCATCCAAACAAGACAACAGATACATAAGCCTTGGATGTGTTTTATAGGTATTAATGGACTATACTAGTTGTTATCCATGTCCATCTTACAAATTTTTTTAAACTTACAAGCTTAGTCCAAAGTATTTATGTTTCCATAGATATATAATAAAAGTTTTATATTTTATCATAAATACTATTCTAATTAGAAGGCCAAAACCACTTCTAAACCAAGTGTCTCATCCCACCATCAACATCTTTATCAGTCTTTTGAGTTTTTTCTTTCTGCTAGATCAGTGAAGCTCCAATTCCTCATGCTTTTTTTCAAGTAAAGAAGCCTAAGAAAAAATTCCATTAATAGTTCAAGAATATCAATCTTGTTTTTGTTTATTTAGGATAGATATAGTTTACGCTCCTTTTAGGTTCATGGAATCCAACCTTCCCAAGTTTGTATGTCATTTAATTATACATCTCTAAGCACACCAAGTGGCATAGAATCCTTAAAGTAGCCGCGGTACCGTGCCAGACCGAATGTTACACCAAAAAAGGAATAGATGCCTTTATGGGCTTTTTTCAAACTATACCTAACCATACGAATGCAAAAGGATCAAGAGATATTTTGAACAGTATGCATCAATAGTACATTATGTGACCATACATATAATGAACAAAGTATTGTAATGTCAAGCCAAGCGGTAGCAGTTGATATAACATCCCCTAATAACTTGAATCAAACAAATGAATAGTTTACGCGGAGCAACCAAAAACCAATTGCAGGTTCATAGCTTTGCCCAAGAGGGTTAAACCATTCAACCATTACCACATAATGTCAAGTATAGCCAACCCACATTGTGGGACTTACCAGGCTAGGCACAAGGGATCAAGGTTCCCCATTAGTGCCTCTTATTGTCACGCAAATCCAACCACATAATGGTCCTTACCAGGCTAAGTGATAGGGTATGCTAGCCAGTAACCACATTGTTTTCAATAACCTATGACAATTAGAAAAGAGAAAAACCATAATTTTAAACTCAATGTGTAGCCAACCTGTATGGATTGAGTAGCAAGCTCCATGGTTGGTACAGCAACAAGTGAACAAACACATAGTCCTAACTTTTTATGCAAGTAAAAAACAAACACAAGGCTATGTGAGGGGCAGAATGTGCCCTCACCTCTTTAAATAGGAGAAGGCATATCACGATCACTTATGATGAGTTGCGTGAAAAATCAGTATCACCCCACTCACTGAGTATGCCAAGTGCTACAGCTTCTGGGGAAGCCAAAAATTGTAGCCGCCATTGATGCAGCCGTCACAGCAGAGCAGCCATTGCACCCAAGGCAGGGTAGGTGATGCTCACTGAAAGAGTGCGACAAAATTTTGTACTACATCAATAGCATCCAACTAAGGACTTATAATCATCATTAACCCTATAGAGCTTTCTTCACACGGTGGATACCGACATAGTGTATCTTAGGAAAGCCATTTTCTTATAGCCATGATGATAACAGTAGGGGGTAGTTTAGTTTTTTTAAAACCATAAATATAAAGACAAGTACCAATGTGTGTGTGTGTGTGTGTGTGTGTGTGTGTGTATGTGTAGCAGTTATAAATAGATACATAAGCGCAAACGAACACTACCTGTTCATAGACCAATAATTCTAGATAATACAATGGATTTTTACAATAATTTATTTGCTATTGAGAATAAATTTTGCACAAGGCAATGATGAAAACAAAGTACAACATGGGAGAAAGTAATCCCTAAGTCTGATGCTGCTTCAAGGTAAAAGATAAGCCTCATGTCCACAACCACATAGAACAGTATGTTTTTATCAAAGAAGGTAGCGCTCAGATGCACCCATAGTAAACAAGAAAATGCTCGGTTAGCAATTGTTACTCTGCACAGGTGATGCATGGGCATCCTAGTTGTTATCCATGTCACAATGAAAAAAATAGCAGTTCTCAACGTGTATTTTTTTTTTGAAAAAAGAATAAGAGTTTTTGAAAAGCCAAGTTCTTACTATAAGAAATTCCTTGGTTATTAGAAAATCTTTCCTAGAGAGTGAGATTCCCATAATAAATGCTACCACTTATCAAAACAATTCCAAATTTTCCAAAACATTCCGCTTCCTATCATAAGTTTAAAGTGTTTAAAGAGGTTATCTGAATCAAAACAATGTTTAAATATTTTTAAATCATCCTCTCAACATATCGAGGAGTTTTTTACCCTATAGGAGCAAGCAAAAGTTAGCTCAAGACATACACCCTATACTAGGTATCAGTTTTTAATAGCTGTTCTATTTCAAAATCGCTCCTAAAGTGATACAGGAAAGCCGGTTACACATGAACAAAGTCAGACCAAGATTTTATTTCAATCACAGAGCCTAAAAGCCTTTGTAGCATTTTAGAGAAAGCAAAGCCATAACCTATCTGAATTTTTTAAAAATAACTTTCTAAGGTGATGTCTTTAATGAAAAACGACACAGTAAGGTACAGGACTCCGGTAACCAGCAGAATGACCAGAGGAGTCCCAACCCATATGTTTGAATTTTTTTGACATTTACCCCTACTTAAGTTAAGTACAGATTTAATCATCTCAAATGACATCATCATTTACAGCTGTCTCTCTTCATATGTCATGGCCGACATACATTTTCAAAAAACCAATAACATATTCTTGTTTATTCCCTGCTAAAAAAATAATAATATCAATACCAATTCCATCATTTGTTACCAGATATTAAAAAGCAGCAGATTTATTCTTCTCGGTATGGAAACCCAAAAGGTAGAAGAATTATAAAGTGTGTTTTTATAGTGTAGGCCAAAGTGCTATACTTTGAATCACAACCAGACCAATTGGGCAAGTCAAAGCCCCTAGAGAAGCATTAAGCCAAAACCAGAACAGTAATAGCTAGAGATTAGTAAAAGTATAGCTAAAAATCCAAAGACCAACAAAAGCATAGTCCAAAGACCAACTCTCACTCTAGAGAGTACCCATTATGCCATAAACCCATTTTAAATATCCAATCCCTAGCTAGAGATATCAAGATTCATAATCTTTGTAACTAGCATCATGCGGGTATATTTGTAATCCTACAACTAACTGATATGATATGAAATGAGAGCATGTAAGGGCAGGAGAAAAGCTTAGATCATTTGAAAGTAGGGGAACCAAACCATAACCAGGCAAGATATACCAAGCTACCACATGTCAGCAATACTTTCAAGATGCAAATGGTGAGCAACCGATCTAGCTAGTGTAGTAAAAAAAACCAGATATCTTTTGGGTATGTGACGAATGTCGGCATATATATTCAAGCTCAAAAAGAAAACTAGACATCATTGGGGTATGTGATGCTTTTCATCTTCAAAGATTATTTTCAAGATCTGGTAGCATCTCAATACCTAGTAGTCATACGACAGTGAGATTCCTATTTTTTTAGAGATTTAAGCACAAAAATAGGCCAAAATCAGAGCATACCATTCCATCACTAATCAACCCAACTAGCAGGAGTTATAAATACACAGAGTACTATCATTTCAGGTTTATCATTACATCTCAATCAAACCAGCCCAGCCCTATCTTAAATTCTAGATAAGTGAAGAACGCCACTAGATCATCTACTTATCAACAGAAGTGGTTCCTTAATACATTGCTAGTCACTATGCTACACACTTTGACTAGTTTTACTTAGTTAGATCATGTAAGACCTAAAATGTATGTGTAAGATAGAGGTATGATAGTTTTCTTCATTCATTGTCGTATAAGCGTAGAAAGGGAGGTCATATTCCCTAATATGAGTCGTATATACGGGTTTTATCAAAGTTGTCCGCTCACAGGTGGCATCCGGTTTTGTATATAGAATGAATCCCCCGAGCTATGAACACTCCATTCTCTCTCAAGCACATCAAGTGGCAAAGAATCGTTAAAGTAGCCACGGTATCCTGCCAGATCGAATGTTACACCAGAAAAGGAATAGATGCCTTTATGGGCTATTTTCAAACTATACCTGACCATATGAATGCAAAAGAAATGTAACGTATCACCTTATTGAAATAATCAGTAACAAACAAGTCCAACATCGGTATGCAACTGGGGCATACCCCCAAACAATTTCTAAACAACTAGTACCAAAATCCAACATCAGCACAGCCGGGCTAAACCCCCAATTGCAATGTAGCCAATATTTTGCACGACCTGTGTCAATTTTAGAGAAAACAACTAGTACCAGTTCAAAAACAAGTACACACCCGGCGTATACCCATCAAGAGATTTTTTAGACAGTATGCATCAACAGTACGTTATGTGACCATGCATATAATGAACAAAGTATTGTAATGTCAAGCCAAGCGGTAAAAATTGATATAACATCCCCTAATAACTTGAATCAAAAAAATGAATAGTTTACGCAGAGCAACCAAAGACCAATTGCAGGTTCATAGCTTTGCCCAAGAGAGTTAAACCATCCAATTATTACCACATAATGTCAAGCATAGCCAACCCACATCGTGGGCTTTACCAGGCTAAGCACAGGGGATCAATATTCCCCATTAGTACCTTTTACTGTCACGCAAAGTCAACCACATAATGGTCCTTACCAGGCTAAGTGATAGGGTATGCTAGACAGGAAGCCACGTTGTTTTCAATAACCTATCACAAGTAGAAAAGAGGAAAAACATAATTTTAAGCTCAGTGTGAACAGAAGCCAACTTGTATTGGTTGAGTAGCAAGCTCCATGATTGGTACAGCAGCGAGTGAACAAACACACAGTCCTAAATTTTTATGCAAGTAAAAAACAAACACAAGGCTAAGTGAGGGGTAGAATGTGCCCTCACCTCTTTAAATAGGAGAAGGTAGATCACGATCACTTATGATGAGTTGCGTGCAGAATCAGTATCACCCCACTCACTGAGTATACCAGGTGCTACAGCTTCTGAGGAAGCCAAAAATTGTAGGCACCACTGATGCGGTCCATCACAGCAGAGCAGCCATTACGCCCAAGGCAGGGTAGGTAATGCTTGGTTAAAGAGTGCGACAAAATTTTTTACTCCTTTAATAGCATCTAGCTAAGGACTTATAATCATCATTAACCCTATAGGGCTTTCTTCCCACGGTGGATACCGACATAGTGTATCTTAGGAAAGCCATTTCTTATAGCCATGATGATAGCAGTAGGGGGTAGTTTAGTATTAAATAAACCATAAATATAAATACAAGTACCAATGTGTGTGTGTATGTAGCAGTTATAAATAGATACATAAGCGCAAACAAACACTACTTGTTCACATACCGATAATTCTAGACAATACAATAGATTTGTACAATAATTTATTTGCTGTTGAGAATAAATTTTGTACAAGGCAGTGATGAAAACAAAGTATAACATGGACAAAAGTAATCCCTAAGTCTGACGTTGCTTTAAGGTAAAAGATATGCCTCATGTCCACAACCACATAGAATAGTATATTTTTATCAAAGAAGGTAGCCCTCACCCGCACCTGTAGTAAACAAGAAAATGCTCGGTTAGCAATTGTTCCTATGTACAGGTGTTGCATGGGCATCCCACTTGTTATCCATGTCACAAAGAAAAAAACAACAGTTCTCAACGTGTATTTTGTTTTTTGGAAAAAGAATAAGAGTTTTTGAAAAGCCAAGTTCTTACTATAAGATAGTCCTTGGTCATTAGCAAATATTTCCTAGAGAGTGAGATTTCCATAATAAATGCTACCATTTTATCAAAACAGATCCAAATATTCCAAAACATTCTGTTGCCTATCATAAGTTTAAAGTGTTTAAAGAGGTTATCTCACTCAAAACAATGTTTTAATATATTTCAATCGTCCTTTAAACAAATCTAGGAGTTTCTTACCCCATAGGAGCAAGCAAAAGTTAGCTCAATACATACACCCTATACTAGGCATCGGGTTTTAACAGCTATTCTATTTCAAAACACCTGCTGAAGTGATAGAGAAAAGCCGGTTACACATGAACAAAGTCAGACCCAGATTTTATTTCAATCACAGAGCCTAAAGGCCTTTGTAGCATTTTAGAGAAAGCAAAGCCATAACCTATCTGAATTTTTTTATTAGACACAGTAAGGTATAGGACTCCGGTAACCAGCAGAATGACCAGAGGAGTCCCAGGGGAGTCCCAACCCATATGTTTGAATTTTTTTGAAATTTACCCCTACTTATGTTGAGAACAGATTTAATCATCTCAAATGACATCATCATTTACAGCTGCCTCTCTTCATCTGTCATGGCTGACATATTTGTTCACAAAGCCAGTAACATATTCCTGTTTTATTCCCTGCTAATATCAATATCAATTCCATCATCTATTACCAGATATTAAAAAGCAGCAGATTTATTCTTCTCGGTATGGAAACCAAAAAATCAGAACAATTATAAAGTGTGTTTTGATAGTGCAGGACAAAGTGCTATACTTTGAATCACAACCAGACCAGTCGGGCAAGTCAAAGCCCCAAGAGAAGCATTAAGCCAAAACCAGAACAGTAATAGCCAGAGATTAGTAAAAGTACAACTAAAAATCCAAAGACCAACAAAAGCATAGTCCAAAGACCAACTCTCACTCTAGAGAGTACCCATTATGCCATAAACCCATTTTAAATATCTAATCCCCAGCTGGAGATATCAAGATTCATAATCTTTGTAACCAGTATAATGCGGGTATATTTGTAATTCAATAATCCTACTACTAACTGATATGATATGAAATGAGAGCATGTAAGGGCAAGTTTAATAGAGCAAAATTTAGATCATTTGAAAGCAGGGGAACTAAGCCAGAACCAGGCAAGATATACCAACCTACCACATGTCAGCAATAGTTTCAAGATGCAAATGGTGAGCAACCAATCTGGCTAGTGTAGTAAAAAAAACCAGATATCTTTTGGGTATGTGATGAATGTCGACAAATGTATTCAAGCTCAAAAAGAAATCTAGACATCATTGGCGTATGTGATGCTTTTCATCTTCAAAGATTCTTTTCAAGATCTGGTAGCACCTTAATACCCAGTAATCATACGACAATGAGATTCCTATTTTTTTAGAGATTTCAGCACAAAAAAAGGCCAAAATCAGAGCATAGCATTCCATCACTAATCAATCCAACTAGCAGGAGTTATAAATACACAGAGTACTATCAACTCAAGTTTATCATAACATCTCAATCAAACCAACCCAGCCCTATGTTAAATGTTAGATAAGTGAAGAACGCCACCAGATTAGATATAAACATTAAATAACCTGTAGACACAGAGAAGACGATGACTCCACCATAATTTTCTCCATTCCCTTAGGCATGTTGCAGTCTCAACAACTTAAAAGTTTGAACACACAGGCTGATAGCACAGAACAAAGATCCAAAGTGAGTGTAGTACTCACTTGTTCCAAATCTGTGAGGGTTTTATAGAGGTCGATAACCAATAGTAGCTGATGGGACCCGAAATTTACCAAAATTTCATCGAGGTAGCTCATAAAGACCATGTCTCCTGGGATTTCATTAGCGCAAGATCCGGTAGAGCATAGTGTGTGTCAAATCGTGAGCGTTGTAGCCGTGTACGTGTAAACCCCGGGGGATTCACCACAAAACACTTACCGCGCCACGTAAGTGCAAGGGAGGGGGGTTTCTTTATAAGTTACATAAGCGTATAAGTTAGGGGCAGGCCCCCAATAATTTATCTCCCTAGATTAAAAATAAGGGAGGGGTATCATATTTACATTTGGGGGGGGGGGGGGGGGGGGGGCGGGTTGATTATTTGTAATGATTTTTCATATGTGTGCACGTAGATGATAGCCGCCAAATGCACCTAGGACGCACGTAGATAATAGCCACCAAATGCATTATTGATTGGGGGACTGGGGGTGTCACAACGCAGAAACCAATTCTTAGCCTTGCCACTCAAGCCATAGTCCCTGAGATATTGCCTCTTAAGGAAATAAAACCCAAAACATTGCATGTCCAAGAGTTTGAATCATATGTCCCCATAGGCCAACTCTCTAGAGCTTCAACTCATGCAGTTGAAATAAAGCTTGAGACACACAAAACCCATCCTAATATAAAAAAGAAAACATACAAGTGGGTCACAAAAGCTTCTTTAGCGACCATAGCTAGTGCTAAAAGACAGGATCCTCATAAGAGACGTCCCACACGTCCAAGAAATGTAAAGAAACATTGCATTCGATTCCTAAAACACTATTGGAAACCCAAGGCTACTATGAAGGAAAATGATCAAATCTGGGTGCCAAAACATAAATTGTGCTCTTACCTGTCACCTGACCCATGCGAGCCCAATCCTGTGGCTCCAAAACTAATTGAAGATCGCGGAAAGGAAGAAATCATGGAATGCTACACACCCTCTCCAGAGCTCGTTTGGGTACCGAAGAAAGAACAATTTGTTCCATCTAGCTTAGGAAAGCAGGGAAGTCAAATGAAGCGTCTTGCTCTTCATGTAGTTCCTATACGAAAATAGAAACTTTGACACAACCTCCACCTACCATTGTACATATCCATAAACACAAGGAAGAGTTTGCACCTCCCGTTGTAAGTTCACCACCTACAACAATGTTGCAAATAAAATCATGGGAGAGTACCTTACCACCCTTGCAACTATATGAAATGCATAGGGCGGTCGAAAACTATTGGCTAAAGCCTTCACCCATAACAACTTGGAACAATTGGTTTCAAAAGGTGACGACATCATTCCAAAAGGTATGATCTACCCAAGGAAGGGGGGAGTGTTTGCTGACATCCATCATTCACTTGCTTCCCTCTCAACCTTCCTCCTTGACCTCTCAATCTCCAATCCTAGGGAATGTATATATAAATCCTTATACTCACAAAAACAAGATAAAAAAGTAAAAGAGCAAGAGCCACGAAACAATAATGTGGAAACTTACAAGTTCTATACATAACCCAAAACCATAAAAACACATTATGCACAAGAACACGACTCTTGTAATATTTGCACTCTAACCATCATCTATCTATGTGTACAGATATGGCTAGTAGGCTAGAGTCATCCACTCCTTCCTTGGGTGAGAGGTACCCTAGTTACTTTTCACAAATGTTTCACATGGTCTTTCTGGTGCTTGCCTGTGAATGGGATTTGGTAGGTACATTAGCATGTGAGAGGAATTTTGAGGAGTTAGAAGGGCTGATACGTTTCTTGACCACAACTGATCCATACTTAGTAGAGAGTGCCTTTGCCATTGCACAAGCCTACCCTTTTGACCAAGATGACTATAGGCGTCTAGTGACCTTCTTAGTAAACATTGGTTCCTCTGATGATGAAGAAGATTTACATGATTACACGGATGGCAGATATGGTCTCACGGATGATGACTTTGTTTTTCTCGACGACGAGGATAGGGGTTTAGCCTTAGGGTTCCCCCCCAATCTCTACAATATCCTATTCCCTTGACTCTCTAGATGGAGTGCAAATAATTAGATTAGGTTTCCATATGTTTTTTAATTGTGTTCAATAGTTGTTGGTACCTTTTCCCACTGATGTGCCTCTGAAAGGTGGATGTTTGGTGGTGACTATTATGCAGTTTGTGACTACATAAGGAAACCGTCAAAGGACAATGACAATGGATGTTTACATGTTACAATGGGTGTTCTCCATTATATCAGGTGTATTATTTCCTTTTTTCTATGCTTTCCACAGTTACATGTTTGCATCTTGTCATTTGAGTTTCTAACAATGCATAAAATTTATGAAGTTGTGACCTTGCCAATTTAGATGCTATAATTTTTTCAAACTTCTAGTACCTTGTTCTTCTCTTTGAGTTTGGTCTATTAGTTGGCTTTAAGTAGGTATCAGGACCTTAGGCGAGACTAGGCCACTTAATTGCTAACTTTAATTCCTAGATAGTCTATTAATTGTAGTAGCTTTAGTAATGTTTTAGGCAATGAGGATATAGTTCTCTCTACCTTATTCCACCTAAGTGTGACTTGTGTTGTGGAATTCTATGTGTTAAGCTTGTATTTGAGACCTCGAGTCTCTTGGCTAGTTTATGCTCAAGCTGGTATTTGAGACCTCTAGTCTCCCAGCTCTGCTGGTATTTGAGACCTCGATTCCCCCAGCTACTTGTAGCAACTATGACGACAACAAAAAAACAAAAACAAAAAACAAAAAAACAAAAGAGAAACCAAATAGCACAAACTTCCTTGTATTTTATGTTGATCACACTTAAGTGGTATAAGTGGTATAAGTGACAAGATCACTAGTCTTTAGACCCTGATGAGCATACTTATGGTTAGCTACTCTTTAGTCGACATTTTTTAATTAACATTGGTGAATATAGTGCTTACTTTAGCCCTAGCTCTTGTGTACTTCTCTTAGAGTCAACCTAATAGACCTTAAGTCAATTGCATTTCATTCGGGTACTACTCTTGTTCTAGTTGGCAATGTTACAATTCATGATTTTTTTTGCATTTCCTAAAATATCATGTATGCATCTCACTTATTGCACGCCTGCACATGCTGCCTTTAAGCTTTCACAATGTTTCTTTTCTTCTGACACAGGTACTCCTATCGTAGATTCCGATGCTGCATTGTTATATTCCAAAGGCGGAATCTACATCATGAAGGAAGGCATGTTACCCACCGGCGTCCACTTCTAGTAGTCATGGGCCGGGCTTGTTGGTCAATAGCAAAAAGGGTAAGAGTTATTTCCGATGAGAGACGCACTCTAACAGGAACATTCAAGTGTTAGTTTGTTAAGTATGGGCGCCCAAGTGTGAATGGGGTGAGCTCATATAAAACTCACCTAAACCTAAAAATCACTCATTCTCTCATTTGTGCAATTGAAGAGTGCTCTTACTCCATCTCCATCTTCTTCTTCTTCATCTCCTTGTGTGTGTGTGTGTGTGTGTGTGTGTGTGTGTGTGTGTGTGTGAGAGAGAGAGAGAGAGAGAGAGATTGTGTGTGTGCGATCGATTATTGTGACGATGAAACAGTGGCGGCAAGGTGGTTGAGCGCAGCTTGGTGGTAGCCCCTTCTTCTTCGCGACGAGGAATCCTCCACGAAGGCAATCGTAGAGCGGTGAGTGACACACCCTTGCTCTCTTGAGCTTGCTAGATTAGTCTGGTTGTGTGCTTGCAGCCATTTGTGGCTCGCACACAGTGTACGGCAAGTCCCTTGCATTGACACATGCGACAGACACGCACTATGGGTGTGTGTGTGTGTGTCCCGAGGGATTCACTCTATATACAAAACAGGATGTCACCTACGACCGGACAACTTTGATAAAACCCCTATATACAAATCATATTATGGAATATGACCCCCCTTTCTACGCTTATATGACAATCAATGCAAAAAACTATCATACCCCTATCTTACATATAAAATTTAGGTCTCACATGATCTAACTGAGTAAAACTATTCAAAGAGCGTGTATCATAGTGACTGGCAACATACTAAGAAACCACTTCTGTTGATAACTAGATGTACCGTCAATGTGTCTTTGTTTGACTTTCAAACTATTTACCCGTTCAGCCTGCACTCTAGCTACTCGTCCAATTCTAACCCATCTAAATTACACAAAAAACATGGTTATAAAGTTGTGCTAGGTTCTCTACGTAAATTTGCATCCATACAATGAGTCTTTATAGCTTTCATCCCTCAAATGAACTATAGTCACAAAACAAGAAATTGATACAAAGCAGTGTCAGTTCTTGCATGTATCTTTATAGCTATTGACTCACAAGTTTGAGGGTAGACTCTTTTGGGAAGCCATGATTTTAAAACACAAAACTTCCTCTCATTTCCCCTTTTTCTCACTTCTCTCTCTCTCTCTCTCTCTCTCTCTCTCTCTCTCCCCATAAATATAATACCCCTCCCTTATTTTTAAGCTTGGGAGATAAACTATCGGGGGCATTTCCCTAACTTATACGCTTATGTAACTTGTAAAAAACCCCCTTCCTTGCACTTACGTGGTGCAGTAAGTTTTCCATGGCGAATCCCCTCGGGTGTGTGTGTGTGTGTGTGTGTGTCTGAGCGCGCGTGCGAGCGTGTGTGTGCGTGTATGTGTGTGTATGTGTGTGTGTGTGTGTGTGTGTGTGTGTTTGATTGTAAAATCCCATCATTTAGAATCATATACTGAGAGAACTTAAATACTGTTTGCAATAACCATACTATGTAAAGTACAAAGCAAAGTAGAATTTTTTGATATAAAACTTATTACAAGATAGTTCGATACTATAAGGTCCCTCCCTAAACCCTAGAGCCATTCAGAACTTTTTCAGCCTAGTAAATAATTTAGAAAAAGCAAAACCGACAAAGAAGTCATGCGGAGAACGAGACTTTACTCCAGAATGAAAAGGCAAGGATATTTTGGAGAAGAAATTACGTCATCCCTATATTTTTCCAAAAAGATTAAGATTATTTTTTACTTCTTCGTCAAAAGCCGCGTGGGAACTGATCTAGATCGAGAACTGGGAGAAAAAGGGACTAACTTGATTGAAAGATAAGAATTAAGAAGAAAATTGGGGTCCAATAGGAATTAAGAAGAGAATTGGGGTCCAATAGCAATTGAAGAAGAGAATTGGGGTCCAGTAGCAATTGAAAAGAGAATTAGGATAGCAATTGAGAAGAGAATTGGGATCCAATAGGAATTGAGAAGAGAATCGGGGTCCAATAGGATTTGAGAAGAGAAATGGGGCCCAATAGCAATTGAGAAGAGAAATGGGATCCAATAGCAATTGAGAAGAGAATTGGGGTCCAATAGGAATTGAGAAAAGAATACCCACCATTTTCTATATAAGCACCCCCTCTCCTTTGTTATTTTACACACATATTGCTAAGCTACTTGCATACTTGCCATGCTCAAGATTATGCTTAAGTAAATCAAGGTCTCCATCAAACCTTGCTCTTGCTCTCTTCCTCTCTTGAAGGCCAAACCCTTGACGGTTTTGTGAAGAAGCTCCTCTCTCCTTCCTCTTTATCCTAAGTCCCTTTCCTTCCTCCTTGAGCCTCACATCTCTTCAAGAAGGACTTCAACCCCACTTCCGTCTTGTTTAGAGGAGGTTATCTTCATTCCTAGTAGGTTTAATTAATCCATGTGTTTTAATTCTAAGAAGGTTTATGTGTATCATTTTAGGTTTAAGCTTTAATGGTAACCTTGGAATTATGGTAAAGTATTAATGGTAGTTATGCATCATAAAGTTAAGCTTCAAAGGTAGTTTTGCACTCATAAGCTAAGCTTTAATGATAACTTTGCACTTAGGTGTAAGCTTTAGTGACTACCTTGCATTTTTAGGTTTAAGCTTTAATGGAAACCTCGCAATTAGGGTTAAGTGATAAGAGTATCTATGCATCATAAAGTTAAGCTTCAAAGTTAGAGTTGCTCTCGTAAGCTAAGCTTTAATGGTAACTTTGCACTTAGATGTAAGCTTTAGTGACTACCTTGTATTTTAGGTTAAAGCTTTAATGGAAACCTCGCAATTAGGGTTAAGTGCTAAGAGTATCTATGCATCATTAAGCTAAGCTTCCAAGGTAGATTTGCACTCTTAAGCTAAGCATTAATGGTAACTTTACACTTAGGTGTAAGCTTTAGTGACTACCTTGTATTTTAGGTTTAAGCTTTAATGGAAACCTCGCAATTAGGGATAAGTGCTAAGAGTATCTATGCATCATTAAGTTAAGTTTCAAAGGTATATTTGCATTCTTAAGCTAAGCATTAATGGTAACTTTGCACTTAGGTGTAAGCTTTAGTGACTACCTTGTATTTTAGGTTTAAGCTTTAATGAAAACCTTGCAATTAGGGTTAAGTGCTAAGAGTATCTATGCATCATTAAGTTAAGTTTCAAAGATAGATTTGCATTCTTAAGCTAAGCATTAATGGTAACTTTGCACTTAGGTGTAAGCAAAGGTAGATTTGCACTCTTAAGCTAAGCATTAATGGTAACTTTGCACTTAGGTGTAAGCTTTAGTGACTACCTTGTATTTTAGGTTTAAGCTTTAATGGAAAGCTCGAAAACTCATAAATTATAGGATGACCTTCTAGCTTCTTAAATGGAAAGCTAGGCACCATAAGAACAGAGTAGTTGTCTAAGCTCGATAGAAGTAGTTTAATTTTTGGTATTGAAGAGTATTTCTAAAAGTTGTCAATTTCAAGTTTGTTTGCAAAAACGGAATGGGGGAGATAGGGGGTAACTGCGTGGAATTGATCTCCGTGTTGTTTGAACCGAAAACTCTACGAGATTCCATGGAGATGCCCCATGGATGGCAAAGGATTGCAAGAAACCTGGGAATCGTACAAAACGGGGATTGAACTTAAAAAGTTGGTATTTCCGAAGAGACATTAACCATCAAAGGCCCATGGCAAAAACTCGCTTGTATTTTCTAAATAAACTTGGCTGGTAGATAATTAATGAAAGTAGGAATTAAGGTTGATAAATGAATGAACCTAAAAGTTACCAACTAGGAGTTAAAAAGGAATCTCAAGAGGTGATAGGGATAGCCCATTGCAAAACATAGATTTAACTAGGAGTTTTGAAGATTGTCTGGAAATGACCGAAAACCAAGATGGATCTTCTTGGGGTCAATTTGATTGAAAGGCCGGCCCATTGAGAGGATTCTCTTGGGAAACTTGACGAAGATTGGCCCTTTTCGGCTAGGGTAGCGTAACCGGCAATTTGTTATACCTAGGTCATTCATGCCCGAGGGATAAGGGATGAATGGGTTTATTTTATTTTTGCCCGGCCGGGTGAAGTACCCGCGGTATCTTATTGGAGATCGACCATAATCCGGGCATGACATGATGCCAATAGTTGGATGAGAAGGTCATACTCAGGGAGGATGATGTGAATTTAATTAAGGAAATTTTTTTGACTTGGTTGCTCAAAAAGGAACTGGAAAGGCTAGGAATATAGGGGCTATCCTGTGCATCTGTCACCAGATGGTGCTATACCTCTCAAAATAAAATGCTTAGGAAGGAATAATTAAATTACTTGATGAGCTTTTCCCAAACACTTAATTCTGAGAAATATTGTGAAGGTGTTGCCATTTTGATGGCTTGTAATCTATTATCTTGGCCTGAATGGGGAGGCAAGATGAATTGGTTGAAACTAAATGTGTTGCATGATTAGTTAGGAAACTAGTTACAAGCTAATTATAGCAGATAAAGGAAAGGAAATGCATTAAAAATTTCTAAATAAAGATCTGGTGGGAACAACCAGATGAATTTCCCTGAACGAGGGTATGCAACAGATTCTATGCAGCTTGTTGTTTGATGATGTCTAATAGACGGCTGTCTTCCTAATTTTGTAGTAGTTAAGTACTACCACGGGCGGATCCGGAGGGTCAAATGGCCAGATGTTGATTTAAAAATTTTATGTTAAACGCTAGAACTACGTGGGATAAAAATGGGTAATCGGGTGTGAGGTCCCCACCCCACCGTATCAACGGCGGATCTGATGGTGAACCTGGTGGCCACTAGATCTATTGCGGAAGCAAACAAAATGGTTCGCGGTTCGACTAGCGAACGATCTCTCATCACAAAGTGAGTCAAGTTCGAGCCTACTAGCAAGGAGATCTAGCTCCACCTCGCAGGGGAAGCGTACTTGAGCTATCTAGCGATCCTAAGACCCACCTTCCAAGAGGAGAGAAGCCTCGAGTGCCTTTTTCCCCATGTTTCAGAGGCACGTACTCTCGAGAATTCCCCGCTCTAGGGGCAATGAGCATTACTAATATCGAGTAAGCACTATGGGGATAGAGAGTTCCCGACCAATCGGGACCACCCATCTCGTAGGCATTGGCAACCTGAGCCAAGCCCCCACTTTCCACCCCCACACTCACACTTCCTTGTGTGACCTAATTACTACCACAAAGGTTGTTCAACATAAACATTCCTTGTTTTAATTCCGAAGCACATTGTTCGTTAAGACAGCCCTTCAACCAGTATTGCAAACAACACCAAGACAGTATTCTAGTAAAAAATCTACTCAAACTTATTCATTAAAATTCCAATTTTCTCGAGGTACAACATCCCCCCTCCAGCGAGAGTTCACTCCTCTCGTTGTCGCCTAGCTGCCCATACAACTAGGTATGTCCACCGCATAGAAAGCACATCATGGACACTCCCACTGCATAGAAAGCAAGACATGGGTTCCCACCGCATATAAAGCAAGTCGTGGGTATCCACTGCATAAAAAGAAAGTCGTGGATTCAAGAGCCCTTTAACGAGGAACTCTGTCCCATGTGATCAGTAGGGGAGTCAGGAATGATTCAACATTGGAAATAAAATGAACATGTCGAGCTAAATTTTCCCTAGCAGACATTATTTCCTATTGCAACCAGCATACCCATCAATCATTTCCTTCCTACTTTAAAACTTAATGTACAATGAATTCAATGCCGAGGTTTCCGTCGGATTTCTCCAACATGTTTGGGGATATTTTCATTCCTAACTAGACGTGTGCAATGTTAAATTAAACAGCTTGAATGAAATTATGACCTACCTCTTCCATTTCTTCGTCGATGGACCGTGAGATGGCCGGTATTTGTTCCTCCATGGGAGCTTTTCCCTTTCCGTTCACCTTGCTCGTTCCTGCCTCGTGGTCGTGGGCTCCACCAAGGCGAGTCCTCTTAATCAGGGACATTTTAAACTCACTACTTTAAATAATTAACTTGGAGAAAAGAGCTAATGTCCGCAAGTGTCATAACAACCCAATAGATAGATTAGTAACATCAATTAATCCCTCCTATATGAGAGGTCTAGATTTTTCCATATAGCAACCATTATGGATGACACATAATCCTATGGGAACCGGATCTAAAGATAATTACTCGGCTTACATGATTAAGAATAATAGGATTTCACTAATGGAATTACCAGATGGATGAATTAAGTATGATTAATCTCTTTCCTAGCAACTAGATGATGCAGATTTATCTTATGCGTATGTGTGAGGAAAGTCGACTCGTAGAGACTTAATGACAGATTAATTATTCCTTATTTACATCTTAATGCATAAGAGAATGGATCTAATTTAGCTACATTGTTAATAAAAAAGTGATTTTCATCAATCTACACAGTTACCGGCTTATCGATTAATCACTATGCTACCTAGAGAGAGAAAATTCTGTTAATCATGCACTAATTATTAATCGAGGATGATGAATGGCTGATAATTCAGCTTTGGAATGATGATTACTTAATATAATATGGTTAAAGAGAATTTAGGGAGTAATTATAGAGAATTACGACTAGGAATAAGCATAATAGATGAGAAATTTACGTGGTAATGAAAAGGATTTGCAGAAAGCATTAATTAAACCGTGGTTACCATGATTAAGGGCTGATAATCCTCTCGATTCTCGGATCTAATCGAGCTTCTTGAGGCGACAATTCGACAGCACCTCCCTCCTTGCTTCTCCTTCAAAAGGCGTGTGTTCCGACAGCACCTTCCCAGAGTGTGTGTAGGTGTGTGTGTGTGTGTGTGTGTGTGTGTGTGTGTGTGTGTGTGTGTGTGTGTGTGTGTGTGTGTGTGTGTGTGCATTGTGTGTGTGAGCATGTGTGTGTGTGTGTGTGTGTGTGTGTGTGTGTGTGTGTGTGTGTGTGTGTGTGTGTGTGTGTGTGTGTGTGTGTGTGTGTGTGTGTGTGCGTGCAGGCCTTTAAATAGGCTCCTACAGGCTGAAAATCGACCAGCCTTGCTAAATGCAACTGCAGGAGCACTCAGTCTCTGCATTGGCAAGTCCAATTCCCCTACCCACCAAGTGTCAGGTTGGCTTGGTTAACTGGTTCTGAGACTAAGTTACTGGCTTGGCAGCTTCTCCAAGACTCCCAAAAGGCAAGAGGGCGCCCCCTAGCTGCTAAAGCTGGTCTGGAGTGGCCTGGAACCTGTTCCCACACAGTCCCAGGCCCCCGGTGCCTCCCCGGACAATTTTTAGGAAATTTGGTTCTAGGCTAAAACGGGTCATACGAGTCGGATTTTGATGCCGAAAATTGCTATAGCAAGCTCTAACTAAGGAGTACTGGCCCGAGTACCTGCCATATTTAGCAGCCCCCGGGGTCCGAAAATGCATTTTTTTGAAATTCGGGGTACGGGTGCAGTTTTTCGAGACGATCAAAACTGGACGGGTCGGGTGACCAAAAACTTACTATTTTTGGAATTTTTTTACAAAAATTATTTTAATTCACATTTCGGAGCTTTAAAACATTCTAAACATCATGGCACTGACACAATTTGGAAAACTGCTAAAAATAGTAACTTTTTCCATTATGTTTATTTCATGGTACAATGGTGCTCTTTTGATCGGGGTCAGAGACCTTACAGCCTCCCCAACGTGAAAAATTTGAGATGTCCTCATCTCAAGAATGTGTTTGGGTACTCTTTTATGAGGGTTGGTTCGTCCTCCCAAGTTGCATCTTCTTCAGGGTAATCCTTCCACTTTACCAGATGCTCCGTGATAGTTCTGTTGCGTAACTTCCTTTCCCTTGTTTCTAGTACGTAGTCAGGTTGGAGCTCGAGAACTCCTTGTGCTGGCATGACTATCTGATCTGAGTCCAAGAATTGACCAGGGTTAGGAATGTAGGGTTTGAGTAAGCTGACGTGGAACACATCATGAACCTTCAAGTTTGCAGGTAACTTTAGCTTGTAGGCTTGGTCACTTACAACCTTAACGATCTCGAATGGTCCACAATACCTTGGGCTTAGCTTCTTATATCTGCCTAGTGATAAGTTGCTTTTCTTTGGTCGGACTCGCAGAAAAACCTTATCCCCTTCTTTGAAAGTTCTTTCTGAACGGTTCTTATCTGCATAGTGCTTCTGTTTATCCTGAGCGGCCTGAATGTCCTGGCGAATAGCTCTAGTATGTGCTTCCATATCTTCTAACATCTTTCTAGAGGCTTCTACCTTGATGGTTGGATCTGAGAAGTTCAGTGGTGCTAAGCAGTCCTGTTCATAAAGAGCTTTGAAAGGTGACATTCCAATGCTTATGTGTTCGGAAGAATTATAAGCATACTCCACCAAAGGTAGATAGTGTAACCACTTCTTTGGCTCTTGTGAACAATAGGCTCTGAGAATGTCCTCGATGACTTGATTAACTCTCTCAGTTTGCCCATCTGTCTACGGATGATACGCTGTACTGAAGGCTAATTGTGACCCGATAGATTGGAAAAGAGAAGTCCAAAATTTTGATGTAAACTTGGTATCTCTATCACTGACGATACGCTTGGGCAGCCCATGTAACCTAAAAATCTCCTTGATGAATACCCGACTAACATCTAAAGCAGTAAAGGTTGTCTTTACGGGTATTAGATGAGCCACTTTTGTGAGCATATCAACAACCACGAAAACAGAATCATAACCTCCTGTAGAAGGTAATCCTATAACAAAATCCATACTGATGCATTCCCATTTCATCTGGGGTATGTCAAGAGGTTGAAGTTGCCCTGGTAACTTGATTCTTTCGGCCTTTATCCTTTGACAAGAAAGACATTGCCTTACATAGCGAAGTATGTCTCCATTCATTCCAAACCAAAAATAACTCCTCCTGACAACATGAAGAGTCTTAGCATAGCTTGGATGTCCAGATGTAGGGCTATCGTGTGCTTCATACAGAATAGCCTTCTTTAGAGCTGGGTCTCTGGGTACACAGAGTCTATGTCTGTAGTAAAGACATCCTCCCATAAGAGAGTAATCTTTAGCTTCAGGCATCTTATTGTGCTGGACTAGAGATACTATATGCTGGTATTTTGGATCTACTAAAGATGCTTCTTTGATTCTATCCCAGATAGGGTTATTTGGAATAGAGATAGCTCCGAGAAAGGATTTTTGGCTAAGACCATCTGCAACTACATTTTCCTTCCCTGGTCTATACTTTATGTCAAGGTCATATTCCTGTAATAGCTCTATCCATCGTCGTTGTCGCATATTGAGAATAGGTTGAGTAAAAATCCATTTTAAGCTCTTGTGGTCTGTAACTAGCTGAAACTTGCGTCCGAGAAGATAATGTCTCCATAACTTCAGCGCGTGAATAACCGCTAAAAGCTCCAAATCATGAGTAGGATAATTCTTCTCGTGATCCCTCAGCTTTCGCGAAGTATAAGCCACTGGTCTTCCTTCTTGAGTAAGAACTCCACCTAGAGCAAATTTGCTAGCATCGGTTGCTACTTCAAATTCCTTACTGAAATTTGGAAGCTTTAAAATAGGAGCTGAGACCAAGAACTCTTTTAGTTTAGCAAAGCTAGACTCGTGCTCGGTCTTCCATTCAATCCTCATCCCTTTCTTTAGGAGTTCCGTCAAAGGTGCAGCAATACGTGCATAGTCTTTGACAAAAATCCTGTACCATCCCGTTATTCCAAGAAATCCTCTTACTTCACTGACGGTGGATGGTTGAGGCCAATCAACGATGTCCTTGACCTTGTCTGGGTCCACTGAAATCCCCTCAGCCGATATGACGAATCCAAGATAGTTGACTTTTGGTGAGCAAAAAGTGCATTTGCTCTCTTTAGCATAAAGTTGATGTTCGAAGGAGATCAAGTACCTTGCGAACATGATCTTTGTGATCTGCTTCGTTCTTAGAGTAGACCAGAATGCCATCAAAGAAAACCAAGACAAAATCATCCAGGTAAGGTCTGAAAATATCCTGCATAAGTCGATTGAAGCTTGCAGGGGCATTTGTTAGACCAAAAGACATTACTGTGACACTACAAGAGGTTGTGTGCTCTTGTGACGCTGTTAGCGACGGAAATACACTGGGTTTTTATAACCCCCGGCGTCGCTAAGAGCATCGCTATATGCGTCGCTATGAGCGTCTCTATATAGAGACGCTCATAGCGACGTTTACACTGAAGACTATACCGACGCTCATAGCGACGCTACAGAGCCATAAATAGCAACGCTTATAGCGACGCCCGAGAGATTTTTTTTTGGTGGCAGGGCATTGAATGCCCTGCCACCCATCAACCATATTGTACTTGATTCACTTTTTAAAAAAAGTGCAAGGGTAGATAATAGACCCAAAATAGTCACCCACAAGACGCATTGTTTGCAAAATTGACAATTGTACACATCATAGGCAAAATGAATTGATTGGCAAATGTAATAATGACAATTGTACAACATCATAGGCATAAAGAATTGATTGGCAAAAGGAACTGCGGTGACAAATGTAATAATATACATGGTTCAAAAAGACGTATAAAATCCGTCTCATGATACATAAGCTATGAGAAACCCTAAACTAATGCTATCTAGCTACGGCTAAACTAACGTCGTCTAGTCAGACGTCTCATCGCGTCCAAGCGGCGTATCTGTCGGATTCTGCAAAAAAAGACAATAAGACAGCTTTCAGTAAGTATAAACATATAACGACATTTATAAAACAATACAAAAAATAAAAAAGAGTAAACCCTAATACTAACCATGCCGCCGCGAGAATTGAGAATGTCCATCAGGGCGTTTAAGCCCTTCCTGCCTGCGTACTCGCGCTCGTACGGTGTGGGATCACGTCCTGTCATCGACCACTGTCAAAACATACAAAGATTTCATTATGTTAGAATTAAAAAACTCATAAACCCTAAACTATCGAACATAAAGAGCAATGCGAAAACACTTACAAAATCGGCCTCAAATGATGCCCATCCACCGCTCCCCAAGTGGTGCGAGCTCCCTGCCTCTACTCGCGCTCTGGCTGCATCCTTTTGTTGCTTCCACTTGTCGGGATTCTCGCGCGCTGCTTTCTTCGCATTCTTCCAATCTTCTTTGGCCAGCCAATCTGGCCTGTTCCACCCATTCTTGATTGCTTTTTGCACTTCGGAACGCTTGTGTTTGAAGTATTCGCGCATTTGAATCTTCATCAGGTCTTCATTGAAGCGTTGATCCCATGTTGGAACGGAAAACTCATCATGAAGTATGCTGATGACTCTGTTTTTTAAATCACTTGGTACTTCACTCCATTTTTTTAGTATGTAGTGTCTAAACAGCTGAGAGCAAAGACCACGCATGCGCGAGATCACCTTCTTGTCGTCATCATCCATGATGATGCCGCCGCTGAAGTCGATGGAGTAAGACAAGCCCTCTGGCCGGTGACGCGTGAACCTGGGTGTCCCGGCAGGGGTCTCTAGCGGCGTGTCGATGGGGGTACGGACGTCAGGTGTCTCCACCGGCGTCTGGGCCCCGAAGCGAGGAGTGTCGAGTGGGGTGGCTCCTGGCGGAGTAGGTAGAGGTGTGTAGCTTCAAGGAACAGTCAGCCGTGCAAAACCTGGCGTAGATGGCGATGTTGTGGCTGGTGTGGGGGTGGGCAAAGAAGGGGAGGGTAAAGAGCCTCGTCGAACACGAGGCGGTGTGGAGGCATCGGTGGCGGAATCCCCACAACAACCGCCACCGCCACCACTAGAGCGCCGGTGTCTAGACGAGTGTGAAGCTCGTCTCGTCGACGCCGAAGCTTCGGAGCGCGCCGAATGCTCCGAAAGAGAGGGAGATGCGGATGGAGTAGGAACGCGCGATGATGCGCCAGAGCGATGACGCTCCACGTACCACTGTCTCTGCTGCGGTGACAAAGAAGAAAGAAACTCCTCATCATCCATACTTGCATTAAACACACGAATATTTAAACTTAATATTGAATGAATAGAGTAGACAATGACGCAAAGACCATTAAATACAATGACGTAATGACGCATATAAATACAATGACGCAATGAATTGAGTGATAGAAGAGGCAAGTCGAAAACTCAGAATTTTCAATCAAAAGATGTGAGCGCGAGTAGAAAAGAGCGTTATACACCCTGGAAGGTACTTAGAGAGCCAGAGCTTTTACAACACGGAGCAAAATTGTTCAAATACAATATTTGTGGCTTTAAGAGATCTCTCTCTCATCCTCGCATAACTCAGCATAACTTCCTATATCTATATAGAGCTCTCCGTTTAAACACATATCCTATGTTTCATTTTGTAGCTCCTCTGCATGCACCCCATATAGAGTAGTAGCATCTTGATGCTCGTCTGGCACCACCGCAGCGGCTTCTGATTGAGCATCTTCTCTGATCTCCTCCATTGATGCCGTTGTGATTGGCACATGGTAGCCTTCATACGTCCTTGCACTACGAGGGGCTACCTCTATGACGTACCACCAGTTTGATGTAGACTTTGTAGGATGAAATATTACCTGCCAGAGCCACATAACTTACATGAGAGCTTTCAAGCACATAACTTGTAAAAGGGGGATGTTAACTATTTACATACTTACTTGTTCACAATGCTCGGGTAGTACGAAAGTGTCTCTTAGGTCAGTCCATTTCTTAGTAGAATCCACCTCAAGAAAACCAGACTCTCCTCTACGCACAGTAGCGTTGCGACCCTCCATGATTATCTTGAACCATTGCACGTCGAACAAGTCGACAAAAAATCCTCTGTAATCGATCCTCAAAATCTCTTGCAGCGTGCCGAAGTAAGTGAGTTCCGCCACCACAGGATCTGCATCAGAGGAACGTCGTCGACTAGACTGTTCAAATTTTGCCATGATTCCACAATCTTGAGTAAAACGCTTTTTGTCAATTCATTCCACCCTAAAATGTCGACCTTTACACCATGCTGCTGTGTATGACTTATACTACAACGAACAAAGATTATGAGTGGCCGTTCAAACGTTTATAAATAAAGTCACTTGCTAGTCGTACATTGCAAACTTACCTTGGTCGCGCAACCCCGAGAGTACTCCCACTCTTCCTCAGCCACTTCGTCACCGCATTGTTGTGCGCTTTTCAATTGGTTGTGCAACCATCTTAAGCTCATGAAGGTTGGTAGGCTCTCCAGAACCGCTGGATAGTGCATCGGTGGTCGTCTTCCCCGTCTCCACTCGATTCGTGCCCTTTGTCGCTCTTGCTTTGCATCCTCATATTGTGAAATCCACTTTTGCATCACTGGATTGTGAAGCATGCAAAATCGGTTGATTTTAGCCTCTAGATCTTCCGTCATCTTCTTCTCAACACCGAGATTGCACATGACAATCCCAGATATGCGCTCATCATCTATGGTTCGCCATAGCGTGTCCCGGGCTTTATCAAATCCGTCTAGCCACTCTCCAATGTACACTAGGGACTCTGATACCAACCAACCTTCTGCCATGCTACCCTCCGGACGTGCCTTTTGACGCACATATCCCTTAAGCGTTTTCATGAAACGTTCTAAGAAGAACATCCATCTGGAATGAATTGTGCCAGCTATTTCCACCTCATCAACTATGTGAACAAGAAGATGCACCTGAATGGCTAGCATTGTAGTAGGAAAATGTTTCTCGAACATGCACACAAGCTCCGCAGCATTTAGTTTGGCGAATGGTATGGAGTCTACATTGATCTCCTTTTGTGAGATCCATTGCACCAGCTTTGCAAGTTTTTAGATTGTGTTACGGATGTCGAGAGACAAACATCCCTCAATGGCAACCGGTAAAATAAACTGTAAAGTATGTGCAGCAATGATATTAAAGTCCACATTTTATGCAATGATATTAAAGTCCACTATGAACGTACCTGACACATTTTATGCCAATCGTGTGACTTCAAACCGGTAAGCTTTCCTTCTTTAGTAAAACACGTTCGGAGCGAGTGCATTACGCCAGTGGGGGTCCGCAAAGATCGAATGGTCTCTTTTACTTTGCGTTCTTGGGCTCCTGTGAAAATCCATGGTGCTTTAGGGAGTTTTATCGATCCATCAGACGCTGTTTGCGGCCAATATTGCTCCATACGATCCACATTTCTAAGGTCAACTTTGGCTCCCAAAGTATCTTTCTTGCCGGTCAGATGGTCCCATAGTAGATTACCCACATTCTTGAATATGTGCATTGGATCGAGCAAGTGATTGATCATGAGTCGGGGCCAGTATGGTAACTCGTACCATAGAGATAGTCTCTTCATCCCTGGAGGCAATCCGTCATCGCACATCTCCTTCTGCTCTAACCATGCTTGTGCAGACATCCTTGGTGGCTCTCTTCCCAAAAAGCCGTCGCGTAACACATGATTCTCTGGAAGATACGCTTGATGACCTTCGTAGATTTGCTTCTTCAGTGAGGGTGCCCTACATGCATTCGGCCTAGGTCCACATGTGACACATGCTCTGTATCCGCTTGTTTGAAGCCCTGCATGTATACACATGATAATAGATCAACTATGGGAAAAAACAAGATTGTCTGAGTGAGGAGTGTCAATAGATCACCTGAGAATTCTGTTAGCCCGGGATAGTCATGCATGGTCCACATTAGAATGCCTCTGATCAAAGCATTCCGTCGTCCTGTGTGGCGGCTCATATCCACCACCTCTATGCCAATCCACAATTGTTGTAGCTCTTCCAATAGTGGACGAAGATACACATCCATATTCCCCACTTTATATCGCCCTGGCACAATCAAGCTTAGCCATAGGTGCCCCTTCTTCATAGTCAACCACGGGGGAATGTTGTAGTTGACGATGACAACGGGCCATACACTGTAAGATGTTGATCTTTGACCAAATGGATTTACGCCATCCATAGCCAGGCCTAAGCGCAAATTTCGAGCTTCCCTGGCAAAATCCGACCATGTTCCATCTATATGTTTCCAGGCTACGCAATCTGCAGGAATTCGTAGCACACCATCTGAAGATTTATTCTCCTCATTCCATGATGCTAGGGCGGCCATGGACTTACATTCGAAGAAATGCTTGATGCGAGGAAGCAGAGGGAAATGTCGCAAAACCTTTTGTGGAATTTTTGTCCCGTGGAGATCTACTCGATATCTTTCGGAATCACATTGCGGACACTTCTCCATGTCTATGTATTCCCCTCTGAAAAGAATGCAATCATTAGGACAAGCGTGGATAGAATTGTAATCCATCCCCAAGTTTCGCAAAATCTTTCTTGCTTCATCTCGGGAATCTGGCATCACATTGTCAGCTGGTAGTATGTGCTCTTTAAGCAATCTACACAACATAAAAATATGATACAGTCGTGTAAAAATCTATCAGATCATTATACATTTATAGTTTTATTAAAGTAAACTAATTGTAATAGATCACCTGAAAAGCGTTGTGACGCTAGTGTCACTCCATCCAAACTTTGCCTGCATGTTGAGAAGAACCAGGAGTGCTTTCAATCTAGACATACGTGCTCCATTATACAATGGAGTATCGGCTTCACTTTTCATATCATCATAGATAAGCCTTTCTGAATCCATGATCGTCTCGATCATTTCATCAATCTCGGGCTCAAACATTGCCTCGTTGGGAATGTGCTCTGCATGATCATCCCCCGAGCTGTCAGAGGCTACATCTTGTGGCCTCACATATGCTGCTTGACCAAAGCGCCTGCGAACACGTCTATTGGGTTGCAAGATTGCTGCTTGTTGGCCAGCGTCAGAGTCCGACGAGTTATAATTGGCAACAACTCGATCTATAATAGATGGATTGAACTCGCCAAATCCGCGAACGTGCTGCAAAGAAACACGTCTTGTCCGTCGCACAGCATGCTTGCATTGATTACAAGGACATAAGACCCTCGTTGAGAGATAGGTGTTTCGGTTGGACGGTCCCACATCCTCGTCACTACTCATAATGAGGATAAAAAACTTATAACCTGGACAACAAATTTAATATTCTATTGGCATTCTTCGTCTTATCTCTCTCTCTCTCTCTCTCTCTCTCTCTCTCTCTCTCTCTCTCTCTCTCTCTCTCTCTCTCTCTCTCTCTCTCTCTACCTCACATTCTCTAGTCATGTCCAATCCCCGCACACCTCGGTCTAGAGGTGCACGGAGATCAGAACCACCGGGTTATAATCTCGTCTTTATTGGTCAATACCTATATTTGTGGGTACAAGAAATCTACACACCCACGTCTACATGATACTCCATGTAGTGGACAAAACCCCTTTGCCTCTTCTCTAGCTGTAGCACTTCACAGCATCTTAACATCTTTTCACAGTAGATCTTTTCACTGTTCGTCTAACTCTAAACCCTAAACCGTAAGTAATTCTTGCGTGGACTCGATCTAACGTAAATAAGCGTAAATCTAACTAAAAATAAACCTAAATCTAATTTAACGTAAGTCTACATCTAACCTAATCTTTAACGTCTTTTGGGATAGTTTCCTACGACGTTAAAACTCTCTTCTTCTTGTGTGTGTGTGTGTGTGTGTGTATGTGTGTGTGTGTGTGTGTGTGTGTGTGTGTGTGTGTGTGTGTGTGTGTGTGTGTGTGTGTGTGTGTGTGTGTGTGTGTGTGTGTGTGTGGGTAAACCTAAATAAACCTAAGTCTAATCTAATATAACATAAATCTAAATCTAACGTAAATTATGTTATATTAAAAAAAAAGAACTAAACTAACAGGGATTATAAGAACCTTAAAACTGATTTAACACATAATTTTTCACATAACTCGGCAAGAGTTGGCATTCTCATCACTAAAGATGTGAGAGTTAACTTCCGGCGGTGACGCTGCCTCATCTCTATCCACATCTGACGACAGCAATTGGCCCTTTAGACCGTTCTTGCTCTTGTTACTAACTTTGAAGTTGCTGTTGAATGACTAGAGGTTGTCTAGATGGTCATTGTGTCGGGGATGTAGTGACTCTTGCCGCCTTGAAGATCCACCTTCTTCCCTATCTTCTGAAGACATTTCACCAGTACTTTTGGATCGACGGAGCCCACCATGAGTGAAGGCAGCAATACCCTATATTCCATTGAGGGCTTTCTTCACCCGCTTCATGCAGGCATCGCAGTCTATGGAGACCTAAATCTAATCTAATATAACGTAAATCTAAATCTAGCGTAAATAAACGTAAATCTAGTTAAAAATAAACCTAAATCTAATTTAATGTAAGTCTACATATAACCTAATCTTTAACGTCTTTTAAGATAGTTTCCTACGACGTTATAACTCTCTTCTTCTTGTGTGTGTGCGCGTGTGTGGATGTGTGTGCCAATAAAAAGAGATAAATGGTATAACCTTTCTATCACCCATGCCAAGTATGATAGATTGATTATGCCATTTCCCTCTTGAATAATAGGTCTTGAGTTCAACTCCTCGTCGGCTAGATCTTTAGGTCTTTTAATTTTAATTAGTTTCCTACGACGTTAAATTAGTTTCTCTCTCTTTCTCTCTCAATGTGTGTGCGTTTTTTTGGATCGTATGCATGTTTTCTCTCTCTTTTCCTCTCTCAATGTGTGCGTTTTTTGTTTATGCATGTTCTCTCTCTCTTTTCCTCTCTCAATGCGTGCGTTTTTTGTTTATGCATGCTCTCTCTCTCTTTTCCTCTCTCAATGTGTGTGTGCATTCTTTGTTTATGTATGTGTGTGTGCGTTTTTGTTTTTGTTTGTACTCTCTCTCTCTCTCTCTCTCTCTCTCTCTCTCTCTCTCTCAAAAACACTATGTGTGTGTGTGTATGTGTGTGTGTAAGAGAGAGAGAGAGGGAGAGAGAAAGAGGGGAAGGGAACATGAGAATGAGGAGAGGGAAGGAGCATACCTGGCTCTCCTTCCTCTCCTCGTGTGTGTGTGTGTGTGTGTGGAGAAGAAAGAGAGAGAGAGAGAGAGAGAGAGAGAGAGAGAGAGAGAGAGAGGGAGAGCGTTACCTGCTCCTTGCTTGAGAGCGCTGAAAAACTCAGATCTGAGATCTGAGTTTTTGGGCGCGCTCGGTTATTTTTTTAGCCCAGCCGGCGTCGCTATGAGCATCGCAAATTCACAAAGAAATTTGCGACGCTCATAGCGACGCCGGGAATTTTTTTTTTAAGCGTCGCTGTGTGAGCGTCGCTAATATGAATAGCCTCTTGTAGTGTGAACTCGTAGTGCCCATACCTAGTATTGAAAGCCGTCTTTGGAATATCCGATTCCTTGATCCTGATTTGGTAATATCTTGACCTTAGATCTATCTTTGTAAATATTTTGGCGCCGTGGAGTCTGTCCAAGAGTTCGTCAATCCTTGGAATTGGATACTTGTTCTTGACAATTACCTGGTTTTGTCCCCGATAATCTATGCATAATCTTAAGGTCCCATCCTTCTTCTTTTGAAAAAGAACTGGAGCACCCCAAGGGGAAGTACTGGGTCGAATAAATCCTTGCTCAATGAGTTGCCTAAGTTGTTCCTTGAGTTCGATGGCTTCCGGAAGTGACATTTTATAAGGTCTTTTTGAGATAGGTTCACACCCAGGGATAGTCTCAATCTCATGATCTACCTCTCTGTGAGGTGGAAGATTCATAAGGTCTTCAGGGAATACATCATCATACTCCCTCAACCAGTTTGGCCGAAGTGAGTTATCTGATTGGTCCACCTTGTTGAGTTTAACCGCATAAATTTTCTGACCCTTCCTTAGTCCCTTCAAAAGTCTGTTGGCCTTAACTAGAGTAGCCTTATGTCTCCCATTTTCCCCCTGGATTAAGGCTTCATTACCCAAGTTATCTGTAAAGGTAAAATTCCCTTGTGCACAATGTATGTGGGCCCTATTTTGCTTTAGCCAGTCCATCCCTAGTATCCCATCAAACAATCCTAAGGGTAGGGTTCGAAATTGGGCAGAAGTTGGGTGTCCCCCTAAATCAAAATGGATTTTTCCTGCAGAATGTTGAGATACTACTTCCTTGCCGTTTTCTAACTCTACAACTAGCTTGCTTGTTGGATACTTATCTAGCTTTAGCTTTCTCATGCATCCGGGTGAAAGAAATGAAAGAGTACTACCACAATCTATAAGGAAGTTGACTTGTTCACCTCTGAGAGATCTTGGCGTATGAATGACTGCTTATTGCTCGCAACCATTGGGATTGTCAATTGCAGCATGTAGGGTTTCTCTCTCCACTGCTTCATCACCCATAGTTGGTTGTACCACTGCGGCATTCACTCTGGCGGTAGCTCCACGCCCTCACCCTCTGATCATCCTTCCTCGTCCTCCTCTTCCATTAGCTTGGCCACGCCCACGGGTATTCAAGGGTATGGCATTGGCGTTGGTTGCCTGAATGTTCCTGGGGCAATTGGATCTGTAATGTCCATGCTCGCCGCAACCATAGCATCAAACATCAGGGAACTCCATGGTTGTGGTGGTAGCCACAATAGGGCGTTGGTTATACGCTTGGTTGGCTGGTCTGTTATCCCAAGCAGTCGTCCTTGACCTCTTTGCCTAATGATTCCTCCTGTTCTAATTAGCCTTTTGTACTTCGAGAGCTAGAGGTTTGGCCCTCAACAAGGCATCCTATAGCGTCATCGGCCTGAGAGCTTTCAACCGAGTATTTAGGGAGTCGATTAGTCCTTGGTAGAACCTTACCACCTGTTGTTCCAAGGTCATCTTAGGAGCATATCTCCGAAGAGTGACAAACTTTGCATAGTATTCTTCGACAGATGAATTCAGCTGCCGAAGTGAAAAGAATTCATTCATCCTCAAGGTTCTATAGGCATGCGGTAAATACCGCCCCATTATTGCAGCTTTAATGTCTTCCCAGGACTGGGAAGATCCCTTAATATCCATGTCCCTGCAATGTTGCTTCCACCATATCTTGGCGTCGCCAGTCAAGTGGAACATCGCAAGCATGGTCTGATTTACGGGTTGGGTCCCCGCAGCTTCAAAGTAATCGTCCATGGCCTCCATCCATACTTCCGCATCTCTCTCCACATTTTCCCCCTCGCCCTTAAAGATTGGAGGTTGGGCTTGCTTAAGGAGGAGCTTCTTCTCTTGCGTTGCCGAGTACAGAGCAACAGGCGGTACCTACATGGGTTATACGAAATTCTTGATACCATTACTTGGATTTCAAAATAGACACGAGACTTTAATAAAATTTCAAATTTCCACTTTATCAAGAGACAAGATTCAGAGACAAAAAGCACTTTATTGATAAAAATTTATTACAATCGAAACCCCTCAAGGTTTAGGATAACTGATGATCAGCTTATTACATGGCTTTATGGATTGCGTATAAAATACGCCTAGGAGATGGTATTCACATGATGCACTACTTCATTCGTGTAATAGTTTCTATACTCATTCTTGAGTGGATAATAAACTAAGATATCAAGCCGGAGTTCCGCTTTCAGTAATCCAAATGTTTTAACTCGATTCGTTGGGATCACGTTGGTGACCTTCTCCAAGAGCCAGTCGTTGATGGTTTGATTGGAGTTGTCTGAAACAGTCTGGGTCCAATCGTGTAGGCACCAAGTAGAATATCTCTATGACCCTCAACTCTTCTCCTCAACGTATCTTCTTCAAATCGGTAGCCAGGCATCCTAGCTTCCGAGCGTTGATGTAGTAAACCCCTCCTGGAAATGTCCAATCAAGTTCCCATCCTTTATCAATGCGAGTGGAGTGTGGCGTATCAGCCTTCAACAGTATCTCCATGACATCTCGCCTGAACTGGTAAACTGGGGATCTTCGAGCTTGCTCATAAATAAGCTCAAACACTTGGAACTTCCGATATTCGAGCACGGGGTCTTCCTGCAACACCAATCCAAGGAATTCGGATCAACTACCTATATACTTTCAGTTCTTATTTAAATATTCAAACAGTATGACTTTATTTCCCAGCCTAACCTAGGCTCTGATACCAGGTGTGAGGTCCCCACCCCACCGTATCAACGGCGGATCTGATGGTGAACCTGGTGGCCATTAGATCTATTGCGGAAGCAAACAAAATGGTTTTGGGTTCGACTAGCGGACGATCTCTCATCACAAAGTGAGTCAAGTTCGAGCCTACTAGCAGGGAGATCTAGCTCCACCTCGCAGGGGAAGCGTACTTGAGCTATCTAGCGATCCTAAGACCCACCTTCCAAGAGGAGAGAAGCCTCGAGTGCCTTTTTCCCCATGTTTCAGAGGCACGTACTCTCGAGAATTCCCCGCTCTAGGGGCAATGAGCATTACTAATATCGAGTAAGCACTATGGGGACAAAGAGTTCCCGACCAATCAGAACCACCCATCTCGTAGGCATTGGCAACCTAAGCCAAGCCCCCACTTTCCACCCCCACACTCACACTTCCTTGTGTGACCTAATTACTGCCACAAAGGTTGTTCAACATAAACATTCCTTGTTTTAATTCCGAAGCACATTGTTCGTTAAGACAGCCCTTCAACCAGTATTGCAAACAACACCAAGACAGTATTCTAGTAAAAATTATACTCAAACTTATTCATTAAAATTCCAATGTTCTCGAGGTACAACCTCCCCCCTCCAGCGAGAGTTCACTCCTCTCGTTGTCGCCTAGCTGCCCATACAACTAGGTATGTCCACCGCATAGAAAGCACGTCATGGACACTCCCACTGCATAGAAAGCAAGACGTGGGTTCCCACCGCATAGAAAGCAAGTCGTGGGTATCCACTGCATAAAAAGAAAGTCGTGGATTCAAGAGCCCTTTAACGAGGAACTCTGCCCCATGTGATCAGTAGGGGAGTCAGGAATGATTCAACATTGGAAATAAAATGAACATGTCGAGCTAAATTTTCCCTAGCAGACATTCTTTCCTATTGCAACCAGCATACCCATCAATCATTTCCTTCCTACTTTAGAACTTAATGTACAATGAATTCAATGCCGAGGTTTCCGTCGGATTTCTCCAACATGTTTGGGGATATTTTCATTCCTAACTAGACGTGTGCAATGTTAAATGAAACAGCTTGAATGAAATTATGACCTACCTCTTCCATTTCTTCGTCGATGGACCATGAGATGGCCGGTATTTGTTCCTCCATGGGAGCTTTTCCCTTTCCGTTCACCTTGCTCATTCCTGCCTCATGATCGTGGGCTCCACCAAGGCGAGTCCTCTTAACCGGGGCCATTTTAAACTCACTACTTTAAATAATTAACTTGGAGAAAAGAGCTAATGTCCGCAAGTGTCATAACAACCCAATAGATAGATTAGTAACATCAATTAATCCCTCCTATATGAGAGGTCTAGATTTTTCCATATAGCAATCATTATGGATGACACATAATCCTATGGGAACCGGATCTAAAGATAATTACTCGGCTTACATGATTAAGAATAATAGGATTTCACTAATGGAATTACCAGATGGATGAATTAAGTATGATTAATCTCTTTCCTAGCAACTAGATGATGCAGATTTATCTTATGCGTATGTGTGAGGAAAGTCGACTCGTAGAGACTTAATGACAGATTAATTATTCCTTATTTACATCTTAATGCATAAGAGAATGGATCTAATTTAGCTACATTGTTAATAAAAAAGTGATTTTCATCAATCTACACAGTTACCGGCTTATCGATTAATCACTATGCTACCTAGAGAGAGAAAATTCTGTTAATCATGCACTAATCATTAATCGAGGATGATGAATGGCTGATAATTCAGCTTTGGAGTGATGATTACTTAATAGAATATGGTTAAAGAGAATTTAGGGAGTAATTATAGAGAATTACGACTAGGAATAAGCATAATAGATGAGAAATTTACGTGGTAATGAAAAGGATTTGCAGAAAGCATTAATTAAACCGTGGTTACCATGATTAAGGGCTGATAATCCTCTCGATTCTCTGATCTAATCGAGCTTCTTGAGGCGAGAATTCGACAGCACCTCCCTCCTTGCTTCTCCTTCGAAAGGTGTGTGTTCCGGCAGCACCTTCCCAGAGTGTGTGTAGGTGTGTGTGTGTGTGTGTGTGTGTGTGTGTGTGTGTGTGTGTGTGTGTATGTGTGTGTGTGTGTGTGTGTGTGCATTGTGTGTGTGTGAGCATATGTGTGTGTGTGTGTGTGTGTGTGTGTGTGTGTGTGTGTGTGTGTGTGTGTGTGTGTGTGTGTGCAGGCCTTTAAATAGGCTCCTACAGGCTGAAAATCGACCAGCCTTGCTAAATGCAACTGCAGGAGCACTCAGTCTCTGCATTGGCAAGTCCAATTCCCCTACCCACCAAGTGTCAGGTTGGCTTGGTTAACTAGTTCTTAGACTAAGTTACTAGCTTGGCAGCTTCTCCAGGACTCCCACAAGGCAAGAGGGCGCCCCCTAGCTGCTAAAGCTGGTCTGGAGTGGCCTGGAACCTGTTCCCACACAGTCCCAGGCCCCCGATGCCTCCCCGGACAATTTTTAGGAAATTTGGTTCTAGGCTAAAACGGGTCATACGAGTCGGATTTTGATGCCGAAAATTGCTATAGCAAGCTCTGACTAAGGTGTACTCGCTCGAGTACCTGCCATATTTAGCAACCCCCAGGGTCCAAAAATGTAGTTTTTTGAAATTCAGGGTACGGGTGCAGTTTTTCAAGACGATCAAAACTGGACGGGTCGGGTGACCAAAAACTTACTATTTTTGGAATTTTTTTACAAAAATTATTTTAATTCACATTTCGGAGCTTTAAAACATTCTAAACATCATGGCACTGACAGAATTTGGAAAATTGCTAAAAATAGTAACTTTTTCCATTATATTCATTTCATGGTACAATGGTGCTCTTTTGATCGGGGTCCGAGACCTTACATCGGGGACGAGCGAGACCAGGTAGGATTGCAAGATCCCTCTTCTTAGGGGAAAGTGATAACTGTGGTTACCATGATTAAGGGCTGATAATCCTCTCGATTCTCTGATCTAATCGAGCTTCTTGAGGCGACAATTCGACAGCACCTCCCTCTTTGCTTCTCCTTCAAAAGGTGTGTGTTCCGGCAGCACCTTCCCAGAGTGTGTGTAGGTGTGTGTGTGTGTGTGTGTGTGTGTGTGTGTGTGTGTGTGTGCATTGTGTGTGTGAGCATATGTGTGTGTGTGTGTGTGTGTGTGTGTGTGTGTGTGTGTGTGTGTGTGTGCAGGCCTTTAAATAGGCTCCTACAGGCTGGAAATCGACCAGCCTTGCTAAATGCAACTGCAGGAGCACTCAGTCTCTGCATTGGCAAGTCCAATTCCCCTACCCACCAAGTGTCAGGTTGGCTTGGTTAACTGGTTCTGAGACTAAGTTACTGGCTTGGCAGCTTCTCCAGGACTCCCACAAGGTAAGAGGGCACCCCCTAGCTGCTAAAGCTGGTGTGGAGTGGCCTGGAACCTGTTCCCACACAGTCCCAGGCCCCCGGTGCCTCCCCGGACAATTTTTAGGAAATTTGGTTCTAGGCTAAAACGGGTCATACGAGTCGGATTTTGATGCCGAAAATTTCTATAGCAAGCTCTAACTAAGGCGTACTGGCCCGAGTACCTTCCATATTTAGCAGTCCCCGGGGTCTGAAAATGCATTTTTTTGAAATTCGGGGTACGGGTGCAGTTTTTCGAGACGATCAAAACTGGACGGGTCGGGTGACCAAAAACTTACTATTTTTGGAATTTTTTTACAAAAATTATTTTAATTCACATTTCGGAGCTTTAAAACATTCTAAACATCATGGCACTGACAGAATTTG
This sequence comes from Adiantum capillus-veneris, assembly GCF_014529385.1. Classification (NCBI taxonomy): domain Eukaryota; kingdom Viridiplantae; phylum Streptophyta; class Polypodiopsida; order Polypodiales; family Pteridaceae; genus Adiantum; species Adiantum capillus-veneris. The sequence continues at coordinate 30,955,118 of NC_140931.1, read as the reverse complement.
GAAAATTGCTAAAAATAGTAACTTTTTTCATTATATTCATTTCATGGTACAATGGTGCTCTTTTGATCGGGGTCAAAGACCTTACATCGGGGACGAGCGAGACCAGGTAGGATTGCAAGATCCCTCTTCTTAGGGGAAAGTGATAACTTTCGTGCTTGCTTGTCAGGAAAAAGGGTTATCACCATGAACCAAAGGAGAACAAGAAAGCAAGAGCACATCCTCAAGTTAAAGATCAAGAGAATCGTGACTAACGACCACGATTTTGGGTGCAAAAAGTTGTCAAGGACAGATTGATTATGAGAAGCAGATAGAATCATTTAATGAAGGGATGTACCCCCTTGGGTTGGCATTCGAGATAAGTCGGAGTCCTGTCTGAGTGTCGGTCCCAAGTGGGAGAGATACCTGCAAATAGATCTGCGTCATTCCCTGGAACGGTCTGGAGGACTGAGGGAGGTGAGTAGGGTCGAGTCTGGGTATGGCCCTCACAGATACATGAAAAAGTATGAGCTTTAAGCCGGAACTCCTATCAGATGAAAGTAGGGATCTTTAACTACCAACCAACCATAAGTACAATTAATTAGAATTAATTTGCACTAAATGGTGACAGGTATATCAAGTAATCCCCACTGCTTGTTATTGTTGTCACACCCTGGACCCCAACCTTACTCCTAATCATATGTTATGTTTTCTTTTGCTCGTCTATGCAAGTAAGGTCGACTACGGTCTGTGAAAGGTTTTATGTGTTTACACAGCTTGGAGATGGGTCTCTAATTGCTATTGGCTTGGTTCTCTTTTTCCCTTTATGTGCTGCCATGAGCTTCTCCTGAATTTGTTGTAGCTTAAATACATCTCGAGTGATGCTCATCCTAGCTGTTTGCCTGTATCCCTGTTTGTCATCAATGGTTACACATATGAGTTTAGCATTCTTAGATACTATACTAGATGTTGCCTTAGGGGCATCCTTATCTCTATGGTTTATAAGTCAGCATTCCAATTTATAAGTATATCTAATTTGTGAAAATTTTGGCAGCATTTTGTTTGTAAAACCTTTCTTTTTTCAAAAAATACCAGTCGTACACAATGACATCTGTCCTCACAGGAGGTTGTCATGTACTCTCTTTCAAATCTTCGATACATTTTTATGCTAGATAGTAATCATAAAGAAAAGCAGATAAGGAGAAAAAATTTATTTTTAACATCATTGCTTAAAAAAAATTGTACTCGAGGCTTTCTGTACCAATTCACCTGGTTATTGCTTGCAGTAGACATCTGTAGTGCTCCTCTTTCCCACTTAGTGCTCAAGGTAATGCACCACTTGAAACTGTTACCTTCAAATGTCACATAATTTTGTGCAGAGATATTAGTCCTATGATACAGCTTTTAAATTATGCATATTATACAACCGGTTATATGCCAATATGATGCTTAAATGTGTTTATGTGCTTATGCTTTTGTACATGAATGCCAAACCGTATGTATAAGTATGCCAATACCCAAGCTTGTTCTTGTCAATGTATTAATCTTGTGTCGGTTATTCATAACCTATTGCGTACACCACTTATACGCATGTGGAGCTTCCTCTTTTTGTAACTGCATGTGAGATTCTCTACTACTAATCTATGCATGTATATGTAAGCGTAAATCAACTATTTTTCATGTGCATCCGTTACGTTATGGACTTCGAACGTAGATACGTCTTAGTTTTACGACATAAAGCACAATAGCTAGCTTATGTTATATAATAGCTTAGGGTCCCATTTTTTTCTTTTTATGTGTGTACATACATCTGAGCACACCCGTCGTGTGCTTCTGCCAGTAAGTGGTGTTTCAAGACAGTGTATTGACATATGCTATGAGAACAAGTACTTTACTAATTGATTTGTATACAACTTAAAAGACCATCAAAAAAATTGTTTTTACCTTCTTCTGTTATGTATTTTTCTGCAATCCGTCGGCCTGAGAGTTGCGCCTTTGTGTGTGTGATGAGGACGCCTCTTGTGGCTTGATGCCTTATCGGTTTCATACGGCAGTTGCACTCACCTTCCTTGTGCCAATGTGTGGGTGTGTGTCGTGAGTTACCACCCGATTGCCTATGGAAATTGCACCACTATGTGTATGTGTGTGTCAAGTGTGTGCTTCAAAGCTCCTACGCTCTCTGTGTGTGCGCATCAGATACCTCAACGATGTGTGTGTGGTGGCGAGCCTTACGCTGCCTTCGTTTTATAAGGGTCTCTGAGCCATGCGGTGCCTTAAAGGCCTGACCTTTGGGTGCCTTAAAGCCTTCTGCAGTGCCTAACATGCCAACACTGGCATTCGGCACCTCCAGTAAGGAAATTCGCTTTTTTAAGAGGGTATACAGAGTGCTTATTTTAGAGGGTATGCAGAGTGCTTTATTTAAGTCCTTTTTTAATATTAAAATCTTATCTTCCATGTAGATATTGGCAAGTTTATTACTTGATATAGGAAAAAGCAAAACTATTGTTTGTACGTAAGCCAATTATCATAAAAATGAACCTTTTAAACAGTATCTTGTAATTGTGTAGGTATTACCCTTGGGTCTATGTACCCATTAATTTTGTGAATAAAAACCAATTACTTCGTTTTATAAGACTTTCTATACTCAATTCCAGTGAAACCCTGATTAATTCAAGGTATACATGCTTCTGGAAAATTCCAAAACAAGTTACAAATTAAATTACAAAATAAAGGGCTTGCCTATGCCAGAAATTACAAATCAAAGATAAAAAAGGAAGGGGTTCTATGGCCTTGAAATCCATCATCACTCCTACTTTGGAAGCATCCATCCTTCTATCACTCTTTTCCCAATGATGGTGTCGCTTGTGTCATGTTTGGTAAAAAAGCTTGTTAAAAAAACTGCGTCTTTTTTCCAATGGTACTATGTAAGCATATGTTTGTTGTGTGGTTGTCTGTCCATAATATCACGGAATGTTGTCAGCATGCATCCTGTGTTCCACATATTGTGTGTGTGTGTGTGTGTGTGTGTGTGTGTGTGTGTGTGTGTGTGTGTGTGTGTGTGTGTGTGTGTGTGTGTGTGTGTGTGTGTGTGTGTGTGTGTGTGAGAGAGAGAGAGAGAGAGAGAGAGAGACAGAGAGAGAGAGAGAGAAGAAGAACAACAAGATGAAGAAGAAGATTGAAAAATGTGAAAGTCTTTGCAAAAGTCTATATGGTATCAAAGTCTTTGCAAAATGTGACAAATTGGTTACATACACAATTAGGAATGGAGTTGTGTCGTAGAAAATTATTATTGTAGACCAAATTTTTAATAGGTTCTTCTTCCAGCCAATAAGTATTTTGTCAAGTAATTTGTGGTTACCAAAAAATAAGTCAAAACACTCATAAGAAAGTGCTTTAGGGTGTATCCATCGAGAAGCTCATTCTGGGAGAGACAGTGAACGTAGATATAATCTTTGCCTGGAGTTTTTTTGTTGAGAAACTGCCTTCCACATGGGCTCATAGCAACCTGCATGTTCATCAATCATTATAAATCAAGAAGGTGCCTGATTGGGGTGTTTTTTCCTCTTCCTCTAGTGTAGCTACGAGATTTACCTTGATTATAGGAAGAGCTAGGTGTTAGAAAAGAAGTAAAAGAGTTGGGAGTAGCAAGAGAATTAGGTCTTTTAAGTGAAGGGGAGTCATCTTCATCAATACAAGGCTTGAGTAAGCTATTGATAGTCTTCACCCCTTTGTAATTAGCATAAGTGGTTAGATAAATCCCAGGTTCATCAAACTTAAGCTCCTTCAAGATATCCAGCATTAGCCCACGAAAGATGTTAAAAGCAATTTGAGCAATTACTATCTGTTTAGCTTGGCCGCGCAACCAAGAACAAATAAGGGAGAGATGAAAGTCCACCGATCTTTTGGGGAAGAGTAGATCCAGATGGTTGAGAATAAACCAAGGCTTTAGGGTCAAGAAACTTGCAGGCACATTTAACATAGGGTTGCAAAACATTCCATATGGATTTTGTATAGAAATCTGGGATACTTTTGGCAAACTCCATGTTCCCTTTGTACGAATATAGAGGCCTATATTGGAGGGGAATTTGGAATGGTCGATGAGGTTGAGGTTGAACGGGATGTTATGAGTCCCCCTTTGTCAAGAAACTATCTACCTTTCAAAATTTTGAGTCTGCACTCTCTGTCATAAAATCTAATATCTAACTAACCCAAATGATTTTCTCATATTAAATTGATCACTTAATGTGGGAGAATAAACGGGAACAAGTGTTAAGATATAGGTATGTGCTTATAGATCTATCTCAACACGGGGCCAATGGTAAAGGGGCCCAAAAGGGAGATGGTCTATCAAAGAGCAAGGCTAACCAATGGAGCATAAGACCTTAGGGTTAGCTTCATTGAAGACCTCCAATAAATGTGTGTAAAAGTCCTTTGACCTTAAGTAAGCTAGGGCTGAGCTTGAGGTGGGAACCCGGCCCAAGCTCGAGGTGCTTGTCATGCTTGAGGTGCTTGTCATGCTTGAGGTGTTTTTCATGCTTGAGGTGCTTGATTAAGATGCTTGAGGTGCTTGACTGGCTCCATGCTTGAGGTGCTTGACTTGCTGCATGATTAAAGTACTTGAGGTGCCTTGAGAAGCTTGCCTGAGATGCTTGTGGGAACACCCCCTAGTTCAAGTGCTTTGTCATGCTTGATGAGTAAGGTGCTTGATCACCTAAAGTCAAAATCATTCCTACAAGAGGGGGGGAGAGCCCTTTTCCTAGGAGCTAGAGAGAGAACACCCACTCACACACACAAGGGAAGCCCCAACTTGAAGAGGCAGCAAGGACACATGTCAGGCCCCTACCCATGTTACCTTCATGTGTTGCTTGAAGCCTATTGGCTAAGCTTCAAAGGGGTCCAATGATAAATTACTTGAATTATCTAATTGATTTTTCATTTATCAAGTCCTCTCTCTCAAAGGGGAAAGGGGGACACTTGTCCCAAGGCTACCCATGTTGCTTGTAATGGCTCTTGCTTGTGATTGGCTAGGCCTGGAAGGGTCCAATGAGCTTCAGGCATGAGCTACAAGGGGGGGTCGACCCAAGCAAGCTAGGGGGGTGCCTAGGGGGTATACTCACCCACACACACTCACAATCACTCTCATTGTGTGCTATGCAAAGTGCAAGAGCTCCCTCTCCAAGCAAGTAGAGGTTGAGAGCCTACACCAACACTTTTGGCTATGGAGTGCAAATCCAACCAAGAGCCATGCTTCAATGCTTAAGCTTGCCATCTCCTTCTTCTTCATTACTATGCTATTATGTATGCTAGCAACAAGAGTATGATAAGTGAGGAACTAATTCTTTCTCCTACGAAATGTTTCTTCTTCCTCTTCCCTAACCTCATTCCCTGCTAGCTCTCTCCACCTTCGAAGGTGTTTGAGGTCTTGGGACTGAGGCTTGGGATAGTTAAAGCTTTCTTCAAGTTTATGTTATGTTTGTGGTGCATGAAGCCTTCCATCTTCATGGCATCACCTAGGTCACAAGGAACACAAAGACTGTATTGTAACAAGTCTCTCTTTATGGGAGAAATCATAATACAAATGCCTATTGGAGGGGGGACCGGCTCCACATAAATCCGGTCCTCAATTGTTGTCATGTTCTCTAAACTCTCTCTCTTGAAAAAGTATTGTCTATGCCAAGTTAACTAATTGCTATGATTATGTTGCTATCTTCAATTATGTCTACCGCTATGCTCACAAAATCATTTCTTGAAAGTACTCTCATTAAATTCCGCTATTCTCAAATTGAATAAGCAAATTCCATTACACTCTCCAACGGTAGAGGCAGAGAGATTAGCTAAATAAACCCAGGTTTCACTAAGAATTGGTGCTAGAAAGGCTTTGCTAGGTAGGACCCAGAGATAATGGTCCACCCCAAAAGATTCAATTTCAATCTTCCTAACAGGTAGGAAAGGGAAGACCTTGGAGATTTTTGGTACCATTTCTAAGAGGTTAGAGTCATTGACGGAGCAAAGATTACTCTCAAATTCTTTACGACTTCAACATCCACACTATCTCTCCAAAAGATACAACCTGTCTGCGGGATAGTTAGAGTAGCTGGGGTACAGATAAAAGAAGGATTGAGGCCACATCTTTTTTTCAAAAAGTTAGACAGATCAGCCCCAAAAGATAAAAATAGGGCAAGCTCATAGAAAGTATAGGTAGCTTGGCTATGTATTGGGAAATCAAATTCACATTATCTTTGGAATCCTTTGTCCAAGTTAGCCAAAATCTTGACCCAATGATTAAAAGATAACATGTACAAGATAGACATCTTTTTGTCTGTGGTAAGTGCCGAATCATAAATTAGTTGAGAAGTATCCAGGCTGCCAATACATCTGAGGACAAGAGATGTTGCCACACATAGGGGTTTAGAGGATAATTCCAAGCCTTGTGAGAGAGCAAGGCTCTACAATATACAAAATAATTAGTAAGGCTATGATTACTTATGGTAGTAGGTAATCCAACACTTTGCCTTTCTAGCCAGGAAAGGTCAAGTTCTAACAGCTAAGGAATTTTTTGGAGTATGGTCTTTTAGGTAAAACTTAATTTGCCCTAGAATCCTTGTATGATTTTCTGGGTTGCATTTTACTTTTATGCGGGCTATCATCCTAAAGTGTTTGTGAACCTAATAGGAAATATATAAACATAAATATGATTAGTCTTGTAGATTGGGCCTCTAATCCTTAAACCAGCAAAGTCAAAGACTATAATAGCCTTGAGCAGGAAACCAAAAAATTAGTCTATGAGGAACCACCTACCACCTACTAACTAGTGAAGGAATTACAAACTGTGGGTCCAACTTAGAACTAAGATTCAAAACTAGTTTCTAAAGCTAGCATCCCGGTTTATCCAAAAGAATGGAAAAACCTTATGTTTAGGATGTGTGTGTAGCTATTTTAACATAAATAATAAGACATAATTGAACTTTTACATTCAAAAGACAACTGGCTCCAAAGAAAGAGAAATGATAAGTACAAAAACAACCCAGTCTTAGAATTATCTTTGTACAATGCTTATAAGAGTGAAGCCTCATTCTAGTATACAGATATCAGAAGTTCCAGTAGTAGGTGTAAGTGTAATCATGTATAGACTATTGCTTTAAGACAAAAAAACTTCCAAAATAAGATAGAGTCCTTACCTGCATCCATCCAAACAAGACAATAGATACGTAAGCCTTGGATGTGTTTTACGGGTATTAATGGACTATACCAGTTGTTATCCATGTCCATCTTACAACTTTTTTAAAACTTACAAGCTTAGTCCAAAGTATTTATGTTTCCATATATATTTAATAAAAGTTTTATTATCCCAAAGATTTTATATTTTTTCATAAATACTATTCTAATTAGAAGGCCAAAACCACTTCTAAACCAAGTGTCTCATCCCACCATCAACATCTTTATCAGTATTTTGAGTTTTCTTTTTGCTAGATCAGTGAAGCTCCAATTCCTCATGCTTTTTTTCAAGTAAAGAAGCCTAAGAAAAAATTCCATTAATAGTTTAAGAATATCAAACTTGTTTTTGTTTATTTAGGACAGATATAGTTTACACCCATTTAGGGTTCATGGAATCCAACCTTACCAAGTTTGTATGTCATTTAATTACACATCTCTAACCACATCAAGTGGGAGAGAGTCCTTAAAGTATCCGTGGTACCCTGCCAGACCGAAGGTTACACCAGAAAAGGAATAGATGCCTTTATGGGATTTTTTCAAACTATACCTGACCATATGAATGCAAAATAAATGTATTGTATCACCTCATTGAAATAACCAGTAACAAACAAGTCCACAATCAGTATGCAAGTGGGGCATACCCCCAAACAAATTCTAAAAAACTAGTACCCAAAATCCAACATCAGTACTACACGGCCAGGCTAAACCCCCAATTTCAATGTAGCCAATATTTTGCACGACCTGTGTCAAGTTTAGAGAAAACAACTAGTACCAGTAATAACCCAAAAACCAGTACACACCTGGGGTATATCCCCCATCAAGAGATTTTTTGAACAGTATGCATCAGCAGTACATTATGTGACCATGCATATAATGAACAAGGTATTGTAATGTCAAGCCAAGCGGTAGCAGTTGATATAACATCCCCTTATAACTTGAATCAAACAAATGAATAGTTTACGTAGAGAAACCAAAAACCAATTGCAGGTTCATAGCTTTGCCCAAGAGAGTTTAATCATTCAACCATTACCACATAATGTCAAGCATAGCCAACCCACATCGTGGGCCTTACCAAGCTAAGCATAGGGGATCAAGGTTCCCCATTAGTGCCTCTTACTGTCACGCAAATCCAACCACATAGCGGTCCTTACCAGGCTAAGTGATAGGGTATGCTAGCCAATAAGCCACATTGTTTTCAATAACCTGTGACAAGTTAAAAAGAGAAAAACCATAATTTTAAGCTCAGTGGAACAATAGCCAACCTGTATTGGTTGAGTAGCAAGCTCCATGATTGGTACAACAGCGAGTGAAAAAACACACAGTCCTAACTTTTTATGTAAGTAAAAAACAGACACAAGGCTAACAGAGGGGCAGAATGTGCCCTAACCTCTTTAAATAGGAGAAGTTAGATCACAATCACTTATTATGAGTTGCGTGCAGAATCAGTATCACCCCACTCATTGAGTATGCCAGGTGCTACAGCTTCTCGGGAAGCCAAAAATTGTAGCCACCAATGATGCGGTCCATCAGAGCAGAGCAACCATTGTGCCCAAGGCAGGGTAGGTGATGCTCAGTTAAAGACTGCGACAAAAATTTTTACTACGTTAATAGCATCCAGCTAAGGACTTAAAATCATCGTTAACCCTATAGGGCTTTCTTCCCACGGTGGATACCAACATAGTGTATCTTAGGAAAGCCATTTTCTTATAGCCAAGATGATAGAAATAGGGGGTGGTTTAATTTTATTTAAACCATAAATATTAAGACAAGTACCAATGTGTGTGTGTGTGTAGTAGTAGTAGTAGTAGTAGTTATAAATAGATACATAAGCGCAAAAGAACACTACCTGTTCAGAGACCGATAATTTCTAGACAATACAATGGACTTGTACAGTAATTTATTTGCTGTTGAGAATAAATTTTGTACAAGACAGTGATGAAAACAAAGTATAACATGGAAGAAAGTAATCCCTAAGTCTGATGCTGCTTGAAGGTAAAAGAGAAACCTCATGTCGACAACCACATAGAACAATATGTTTTTATCAAAGATGGTAGCCCTCACCTGAACCCATAGTAAACAAGAAAATGCTCAGTTAGCAATTCTTACTGTGTACAGGTGATGCATGGTCATCCCTGCTGTTATCCATGTCAAATGAAAAAAACAACAGTTCTCAACGTGTATTTTTTTTTTTTTTAAAGAATAAGAGTTTTTGAAAAGCCAAGTTCTTACTATAAAATAGTCCTTGGTTATTAGCAAATCTTTCCTAGAGAGTGAGATTCCCATAATAAATGCTACCATTTATCAAAACAATTCCAAATTTTTCAAAACATTCCGCTGCATATCATAAGTTTAAAGTGTTTAAAGAGGTTATCTCAATCAAAACAATGTTTAAATATTTTTAAATCGTCCTTTAAACAGATCGAGAATTTTTTTACCCCATAGGAGCAAGCAAAAGTTAGCTCAAGACATACACCCTATACTAGGCATCAGTTTTTAACATCTATTCTATTTCAAAACACCTCCTAAAGTGATAGAGGAAAGTTGGTTACACATGAACAAAGTCAGACCCATATTTTATTTCAATCACAGAGCCTAAAGGCCTCTGTAGCATTTTAGAGAAAGCAAAGCCATAACCTATCTGAATTTTTTTGAAAGGACTTTCTAAGGTGATGTCTTTAATGAAAAATGACATAGTAAGGTACAGGACTCCGGTAACCAGCAGAATGCCCAGAGGAGTCCCAACCCATATGTTTGGATTTCTTTGAAATTTACCCCTACTTAAGTTAAGAACAGATTTAATCATCTCAAATGACATCATTATTTACAGCTGTCTCTTTTCATATGTCATGGCCGACATATTTTTTCACAAAGGTGGTAACATATTCCTGTTTTACTCCTTGCTCAAAAAAAAATAATATCAATACCAATTCCATCATCTATTACCAAATATTAAAAAGCAGCAGATTTATTCCTCTCGGTATGGAAACCGAAAAAGCAGAAGAATTGTAAAGTGTGTTTTGATAGTGTAGGCCAAAGTGCTATACTCTGAATCACAACCAGACCAACTGGGCAATTCAAATCCCTAAGAGAAGCATTAAGACAAAACCAGAATAGTAATAGCTAGAGATTAGTAAAAGTACAGCTAAAAATCCAAAGACCAACAAAAGCATAGTCCAAAGACCAACTCTCACTCTAGAGAGTACCCATTATGCCATAAACCCATTTTAAATATCTAATCCCTAGCTGGAGATATCAAGATTCATAATCTTTGTAACCAGCATCATGCGGGTATATTTGTAATGCAATAATCCTACTACTAACTGATATGATATGAAATGAGAGCATGTAAGGGCAAGTTCAATAGAGCAAAGCTTAGATCATTTGAAAGTAGGGGAACTAAACCATAACTAGGCAAGATATACCAAGCTACCACATGTCAACAATACTTTCAAGATGCAAATGGTGAGCAACCGATCTGGCTAGTGTAGTAAAAAAACCAAATATCTTTCGGGTATGTGATGAATGTCGGCAAATGTATTCAAGCTGAGAAAGAAAACTAGACATCATTGGGGTATGTGATGCTTTTCATCTTCAAAGATTCTTTTCAAGATCTGGTAGCACCTCAATACCCAGTAATAATATGACAGTGAGATTCCTATTTTTTTAGAGATTTCAGCACAAAAACAGGTCAAAATTAGAGCATACCATTCCATCACTAATCAACCAACTAGCAAGAGTTATAAATACACAGAGTACTATCAACTCAAGTTTATCATTACATCTCAATCAAACCAGCCCAGCCCTATCTTAAATGCTAGATAAGTGAAGAACGCCACCAAATCAGATATAAACATTAAATAACATGTATACTCGGAGAAGACGACGACTCCACCACAATTTTCTCCATTCCCTTAGGCATGTTGTAGTCTCAACAACTTAAAAGTTTGAACGCACAGGCTGATAACACAGAAGAAAGATGCAAAGTGAGTGTAGTACTCACCTGTTCCAAATCTATGAGGGTTTGATAGAGGTCGATGCCCAGCAGTAGCTAATGGGACCCAAAATTTACCAAAATTTCCCGCAATCGAGGTAGCTCATAAAGACCTTGTCTCCTGGGATTTCATTAGCACAAGATTCGGTAGAGCATAGTGTGTGTCGAATCGTGAGTGTTGTAGTTGTGTATCTGTGAACCGAGTTGTGAACACTCCATTCTCGTGGAAAGGGTAACGTGCGACAGAGAAGATGTACATGTAGTTTTAATGTTTGTAGAGGGTTAAAATATGTAGTAAAGCTATATAGGTGTTAATAAAGTAAGGCAATATAATTAGTTGAAATTTAGGGTTTCTGGACAGCAAAAAAAATTAAAAACTAGCTTGAATAATTTATAAAAAGAGGCTTCAAAGAAACACCCCTTATTTTACTGCTAGTAGTGAAATTTTGAAAACTAGTAATTTTGTAACAGTAGCCAGTTGAACATATCAGGCTATTTTTGCTAAGTCGATGCGCGGCTTGAAAGAATCTTATGAGGTATAGTCTCCAAATCTGGATGGTCACAGACAAAAAATACTCATAGTATCGACATTTCAAGAGAGACTATTATAGGTAGGACGGCCAGTTGGGTAAGTTTCTAGGAGAAACATATGTTGAGAAAACAAAGGTGAGTTAATGTGTTACGGGATACTAGTAAGAGTTGGCAAGTAATGTGGGCTTTTAATACGATAGTCATTGGGTAGAGGTTGCTATGTGGGTCTATATAAGACAAGCATATTATACTTCATAGTGCATTGTAATAGACTTGAGCAATTTTTAAGAGTTTAAATCAACAGTTTACAAGTTTCTTCAATAACGTGTCTTAAGCTGTGTCTTATACTTCATCAGCTATGACTTATAGTCAAGATTAGGTATTAGTGATAACCATTGCTCATCTGCAATAGTCAAATGAGTCCATTAGGAGAAACATCGTACTCCATTATGAGTGTCTTCTATTCCCTCTATTAGGAACTTCACTTGCACATATAAAATGGTGGACATATCAAAATAAAGTGACACGGGTGATCCTTTGGGGTCGAGAACACTTCAGGAACAATATCCGTCTGGTGATGGTAAAGGAAGTTCTGGGCTTAGGGCCACAATAATCTTATGTGGAACATTTAATGAAGCGTGGATTTTCCGAGCGGTTATATTTGCTAGCACAGTTTCTATCACATCATAAGATATTTTTTATCCCCATTTTGGCCTACCCCTAAGAGCATATATTAACCACTCACCCCAAACCAGGGAGTTTAGTGTAATTTTAGCAAACCGTATCACTCAAACCAAAATTGATCATGCCAAGCTTCAAATTGCACACAAGGACAACTGGAGAAGATACAAAATTTTCAAGTTTTGAAATGTTTTGTAGCAAATATATAAGTCCAAAACATTTTACTTGAAAGCCGAACATTCAAAAAATAATAATTTTTGTTCTATAACTAAATTCCTTGTTGATTTGATGACAACTTTTATGAGTGAACAGATTGCCAAGTTTTTCAACATGTAAGTAACTTTCTTCTAAATTTGTTCTTAAAATTCATATTGTTTTCTACATTATGGTGTGTTTACAATTAAACCTACTATTTTTGAGCAATTATTGCATCTGCAAATTTTTTTGACATATGAACAACTAAACACATCGAATTGGAAAGCACTCTTATACATGCACATGAAGATGAACCCAATACAGACACAATCATAACTAAAAGAAGCTACTATATTTATTAAACTTGGCGTAATCTAGATGTCACCAAGTCAAAGTGGTATAGAAAGACATCAACAAAAGTACATTCAGAACTCAAACAAAGCACAATGAATTTCTTGCTATGCTAGTCGGGTTACCTAATGCATGTGCTGCTTTTCACAAGTATGATGAATCTTATTTATATTGATCGCCAATATCTTGTAATTGTATTATTTGATGGCGTACTTGTTTTAGTAATTTGTGTTTGCTCCTATCATATTTAAAGGTACGAGTTGTGGAACTTTTTTCCCCTTACATGTTACCCAGGTCTTCCTTTATTTTCCTAGGTGTCTATGGGTGCTGCTAGGTGGACCCAGTCCATGTTGTTAGAGTCAGCCATTCCCTGTAGAACATCCATATAAGGGGAGTCTTCCCCAACATCAGTGCCCTTTTTACATGTGTAACAATAGTGGAATGGGTTTGAGGGAATTGCGGTATCAGATCAATGGTCAATTATAAATCTGTTTCCTAGAGGATGTGCTTGACCAGTCACAAGATCAACTCAAATGACAAGTCTTGGAACTATAGGTAGACGTGGTTTTTAGACTAGCCATGCACCATTTTTGCTTCCCTCATGAAAGAACGTCCTAATATCATCTTAGGTGACATAGGATGCTTGGAAAAATCCATAACAATGAAGGTATGCCTTACCTTGTGTCCAAGAACCTTCATCTTGAGATCTTCTAGCATCCCAATAGGTTTAATGATAGTCCCATTGGCCATCTTTACCACTATGTTTGTGACCCCAAGCTGAGGTCTTCCCATAGATTCCCAACAATTTTTAGTTACAATGCTAACCCTAACACCACCATCAAGGATTCCCTTCACAATTGATCCTTTAGTGATAATTGGTAGGATCGCATTGGATTCATCGCCTTCAAAGTATTATCCCATCTTGTTAACATGTACTTCAAAAACATAGTTCTCATCTAGGTTGGGTTGTGTATCTAAGTGTTCCTCCTCAATTGGTACTTTGTTAGCCCTATCCATCTGTGCAAATTGTGGTAACCCGACTTTTAGTTCTCCATTGAGGAAGGCTCAAAGAGATGGGAATAGCTCAAGATCTCCATATTGTTTAGATGTGATGGTGGTTCTAACTTTTGAAGCCATGAAATCCATTAATTTCGCATATTTAACGACACAATCCCTCCTTGAACATTCTCTCCAACAAGAAAGTAATATGTCTATTTTCTTATGTCTTAAAGTCACATTCTTTCTGGATGACACTAGGTATGGCTAGTGGTTTGTGGTCCTTGTGAGGCCAATTTTGCGTAGTAAACATTGTTTCTATAATTTGGAACTACCTAGGTGCTGGCTCTAGCTCTCTTTGGGTCTCTTCTACCAAACTCTTTAACTGCTTGACTCGCTCGATCTCCTCTATAGGGTTTGGATAAGTCTCAATCTTCTTCGTGGATTCCTTGGATTTTGGTCCTTGTGGCTCATGAGGAATCTTCTTGCTTTTTGCTTTCATAGTGGTTGTCTTAGTCTCCATATTCTCATTTGAATCTAAATCTGAATCGTCTTCAAGGTCGTTCATGTACACGGGATCGTCACCAGTCCTTATGTTGGTCTTTGAACTGGGGTTTGACTTCGCTGCTTTTTGTGATCTCTTCCTTCTTGTTTTCTTCTTCTTCTTTGATTGGGAAATTGATGTTGCATCTCTTTCTTCAAGGATATAATTTCAATTTTGGAGCATCGATCATGTGAGTACATCTACTGGTACCACATGTGTAGTTTGTGATGATGCCTTGGTAATCTCAATTAAGTTCAATGGCATGATATTTGGTGCATTTGGATTAAGTTCAATGGCATGATATTTGGTAATCTCAATTAAGTTCAATGGCATGATATTTGGTGCATTTGGATTATTCACACATTAGGCAATCAAATGAACTAGGCCACATCAATTACACATGAGTATTGTCATTGTAGATGTGCTCTCTTTATTGGTCTGCAGTAGTGTGGCACTCTTACTCGTCTACACAATGTGGACCCCACACTTGTAGCACTAAAGAGGTAGTCTCTTGGCATTGAGATTGATATTTTGGCCTCTTGCTGCAAGAGCAACTACTTGATAAATTGGCTTGACTTTTTCCCAATAGTCCTCCACGTAGTAGTGTGGACAATCCTCAAGCGTATCGATTCTATAGGTAATACTAGTCTCTATACCATCCACACAAGCACTAGATGACTCACAACACACTTGGTCCACAGGGGTTACTCTCGGATGTTGGGGTTGCGGTCCTGATAGTGGAGGTGGTAATGGTGTTGTTTGCACAAAATTTTGGACCCTAGGGACCATGTGCTATGATGGTTGCTCAAGAGGTGGGGCAGGCATCAATGCAAGAATTTGAGGTGTGAATGTCCAGGCCAAAGATGGTCTATTTTTCATTGCATGTTTAAACACTATGCAATTCTTGGATTGATGACCATACCTCCCACATGCATTGCAATTACCTTTAAATTTTACTCTAAATGTAGGACATTCATTGGTGCTATGTGGGCTAAAGAAAACTAAGCACCATTGTTGCTCCCTCCTTGGATACATATGATTGTTTTGTGGATCACAATTATCTTTGAGAGTTTCTTGAATAGCCTTGATGAGGTCAACCAAAGTCATCTCAAACAACTTTTGTTATGGTCATCAACTCATGCCCAATCACTTGCGAGCTAGTAGATTTTGGCTCAACAGACACTCTTTCTCCTGCAATCATTAATTTTCTTCCAATTGGATTGCATTGGTGGTGACTGCTTCGCAAGTAGTGATACCTCCAATTACTAGGCCATTATAGATATCTTCATGTCACAGTTCCCTGATGAATCTATCGAGCATTTGGCTATTGTTAAAATGCTCATTTGGATTACAACAAGAATTCAAATTCTTTAAGCGACTAATAAAGTCTCTCACTGACTCACCTTCCTCTCGTTGGGCTTTCTGGATCTCAGATGCTATGCCCCAAAGCACTCCCTCTTGTATGTACTCTTTCAAGAACAATCTCCTAAGAGTAGGATAGTGCATGCGCTCTTCATTCCTTAAGGTCCTATACCAATCCTCCATCTTCCCACTTAGAGTCAAGCTTAAAGCCTTGCACTTATGTAGTTCATTGTGCTCTTCCAGGGAATCACATACGTGTTCAAATATCTCAATATTCTTTGTAACATCTCCATCTCCATTGAATTTTTGTGTGCGCTTGGTTACTTGTATTGCCTTGCTTCTAGGCTCTCTATTAGGTGTATTACTCATTTTTTTAGCAATAGATTGACTAAAAGCTTGAGGAAATGTTTCCAAGTCACCCAAGTGAGCAAGTTTATTGGACAAAGGTGCTCCCGTGACTGCATGTAGAATGGGGTTTCGCATTGGGTTTGGCATACGTGCAATCCTTGGGTCCCAGGATTAGTACAAAGATGCACCATGCAGTGGCCTTGAGTTCATATGTGTGGGCCTAGGCATAGAAGACACGTGATATGACATGTTAATGTTAAATTGTATGGCTCCACTAGAATAAGGGCTTGGATAGGGTTGTTGTGGAGTGTAAGTTATTGAAACAATGAGGTGTAGGAGCTACAAAATCATGAGGGGTAACTAGTACATATGATTGATACACACTTGTAGGTACTATTGTAGGCACTATGCTACTAGGTAGTAGTGCTTTACTAACGAATGAGGTCTAGAGTGTACTTTTTGCCATGCTCATTACTAGGGTAGGCATGGTAACCGTAGTTCTTTGACAAAAAGATGAGCTAAAATTGTAAAGGTAAAACTATTGCTTGTGGGCTTAGACTGTGTCAAGACTCCCAGTGAAACAACATATGAAGGATCCATCGGATTCATTAAGGCCCAGGGAGTCCACTGTGTAAAAATTGCATATAGCATGTGCGAACAAGAGGTATTTAAATAATCCCTTACCTGTATATTTTCAAGTACTATATGTACCCCTTATGTATGCAGTTTTTTGTAATAAAAAAAGTAGCCCTTATGTATAAAAATTTTCAATTTCTCATGAAAAACCCCCTTTATGTAAGTACCTTTTTCTGTAAATGTACCTAATTATAAATCCCTTATTTTGTTTGCACATGCTTTGTTACATGTTTCCTAGTGGATGCCCCAGGACTGATCCCCCGAGACTGAGGGAGTCTCCATTTTTGACAGGGTTAGTTGTTTGGCCCTTCCCGTATCCAAAAATCTCATGAGACCCGTTGAAGGCATGTTAATCCCTTTGTTCAGCCTCTCTAACTCAATACCCTTATGGATGACATCACAAACTCTTTATTGTTGCTCCTCTAAGTTGGTAGCACCCAATGTGAATTGTAGAACCCCTAACCAACCCACATGGTATGTGTGACCCGTGTATAGGTCGGTTAAAGTCTTTGTTTGTAGATCATACTCCCAATTTTCATTTAGAAATGCCCATCTAGGATTGAGGTGGTGGGGGTGTCCTTTGAAGCGGATGCAATGTGGCTCCCTATGGTTAGACTCTTGAGGGCCGCTAATTCAGGAGATTGTGATGCCTCAAATGGTACACTTGACAGCATAGGGGCCTTTTGCTTTAGTTCTTGATGTTGTTCTACCTTGCATAAGCTTTCAATTTTCCTTTCCCTAGCTGCAAGGATATAGCCTTCGACCTCTTGTTTTTTTGCAAGACTCCTACCATTAGGTAATATAACTTCAGAGAGAAATAGCTCTGAAGGTCCATGGAGTGTAGTGGATGGAATATTCACATGGAAACTCTCAAGGAGCATGGGGTCTACATGAGATGTGAAAGGTGAATTCACCTCCCCACCCCCTTCATTTACTTTGCGTGCCACATGTTCAAAGCGAGTGACTCTAGTAAAGGTCCTTTTTAAGCGGCTAAACATTCTAGACCCGGTCGTGGGGCCAAGGCATGCATGTATTGACTTGAACACTCAGGATTTTGTGTATGATACACCTCCATGATACTGTAGTCAGAGGAAGAGTCACTAGACGCGATATGTGGGTCTTGGGTCGCACTACCTTGGGTCTCGGTCGAAGGTCTGGAACCTAAAGTCGAAGGTCTGGAACCTAAAGTCGATGGATAGTGAGTGCTCTTGTAATTTGAAGCAATCTCAAGTCTTTTAGACTTTAGGACTCGACTAGAGTGTAGATACATGTGACACGGGTACCCTAAAAGCATTGACAAGTATCCTAAGAGGCCTCGTCACCACTAGCCATTTTGGTCATTTTTACTTTATTTTATTTTTTTTAACTTTTTTTGGTGTGTAATGTGGAATAGGTCATGTGATAGCTCGAAACAAGCTTATGGAGAGAACCTTTATCCCAAATGCCCCATTCCACTCTTGCAAGAGTAGGGTATATATATGAAACCATGCTTCACTACTATCATTAGACCAAGACCAAAACCGTGCTCAGGGTTGGCTTCTTGGGCTCCAAACGGGGACTATTGGGGTTTCTTTCTTTTCATTTTTTTTTCCTAAATAAGATTACCCCACCCGGTGGGGTTGTGTGTGGATGATTTTTTTTTTTTTCCCCAAAAATTTGAGACTATTGTTTTTTTTTTTGCAGTGTTCTATGTTTGCAAAAAATATGTAGGGGACTTGCTCGGTGTTGTGCGCAAGCCATTGAGGCTGCAAACACACAACCTAGATGCATGTAAATTTGCAGATGCAATTGGGTGTGTCACTCACCTCTGTGTGTAGCTCTC
Organism: Adiantum capillus-veneris; assembly: GCF_014529385.1. NCBI lineage: Eukaryota > Viridiplantae > Streptophyta > Polypodiopsida > Polypodiales > Pteridaceae > Adiantum > Adiantum capillus-veneris. The sequence goes on along the minus strand of NC_140931.1, from coordinate 30,936,470 downwards.
GATGAAGGAAACCCGTGCCGCCGTCGCGAAGAGGGAGCTAGCCATTGTTTATCAACCACCACAATGTCGTTGTATCATCACTCATGCTTGCTCGATCACACATAGCCAAGAGATAATGCAAGAGAGGAGGAGAGAAAGAGAAATCACCATAGATTTAAGAATGACAAAAAACTAGGTTACATGCAACTTATGTGGGTTGTCTCGTCCATATATGGGTGTCCACACTCGATCAACAGTCAAACATGGTCTCTCTCTCTCTCTCTCTCTCTCTCTCTCTCTCTCTCTCTCTCTCTCTCTCTCTCTCTCTCTCTCTCTCTCTCTCTCTCTCTCTCTCTCTCTCTCTCTCTCTCTCTCTCTCTCTCTCTCTCTCTCTCTCTCTCTCTCTCTCTCTCTCTCTCTCTCTCGCCTATCATCGGCGATCACCCATGACTACACATGTGGAACTGACAAGCCCAACCCATGACTTGATACAAATAATAATTATAAGAATGATGCTCAAAGTTAATCGAAGGAATAGTGTGTCCCAATTTATATAAATCCCACTTCTTGTTGGGGTATAAAGCCCAATATGGTCGCCCAGGTAAGTGGGCGGGCCGCCAGGTATGTACACATATGCTTTTGTAAAAACCTAATAAGAACTCACTATGCTCTACACATTACAGTAGAGCGAGTTCACCATATCGTCGTGCTCTTCTTCTCGCACTCTCTCTCGCGTCGCACTTCTGCTCGTACTCCTTCAACTGGTATCATAGCTCAGATCGAGGCTCGGGGCAGCACTGCAGGAGGCTAGAGTCACGCGCTCAGATTGGAGTGAAATTCGACAGGCAAAGACACGGCCCCAAATCTTGTGGGTGAACCCGTAGGGCTTGGTGTGCTCAGAATTTCATTCTGAGGTCATCTCGGCCACCGTTCGGCTTCGACAAAGGTCTGCGCAGGCCATTTTCGACTACGTGGTCTCGGCGAGTGCAGATCCGACTCTGCAAATTTGGAGTTTTCGGTCTACGATTGCAGGTGCTGAGGATATCGACACTCCCAGAGTGTTGATTTGTGGCTGTCTACACATCGAAGGACGGCTCACAGTTCTTGGAGGCGTGTCACATACGACACGGGCGCATCTACACACAGACTGTAGGCGACATCCACTAGTTCATCAGGTAGCTTGTGTTTGCTGCTTGATATTCCAGATTTCATCCTGACATTGCAGGTACTTCCACATGGGATGTATTGTCAGAGATGATGTATGTTTGTTGAGGGTTTGCTGGCTGTGAGTCACGCAGCAAACAATCGCCGCAGCGGTTACAGCATATATTGGGAAATTTGTGGATGTATGACTTTGTGGGAAGTCTATGTACTGTCAGATTTACTGCAGCCTTTGTTGAGGGTCGAGTGAGGTTTTATTGAGCTGGGGGATTCTCGAATATTGAGATCCTTTCGATGATACAGGTCTTGGAGCGATCCCTCGAGCACCCTTAGATAGGCAGCTAGGATATATTGACTGTGAGTTAGACAGTTGGGATTGCATCTTTGCTTTACTGCCGTTGAGGCATTGTCGCAGTCTATGCTTACAGGACAGTGACATGACAATCAGAGACAGTACAGGTGCAGGACAGGTTTACCCACAGCTTACAGTGTTAGAGAGACAGTGGTTTTTTGAGCTGTTTTTTGAGCTGTTTTTTGTACACCATAGCCATTTTACAAAGGAGACTCTGCCAAAATTTCTGCAGAATCTGAAGCTTTCTTGGTTCATTTGACAGGTTGATATTGGTTCAGAGGTCAGTTTACAGGGGAAACTCTGCCGAATTTTTCCCGGGAAAGTAAACTACTGTGAAGCGTAGCTATGGCTGGATCACAAGACACTGCTCTTTACAATATCAAGAAGCTGGATGGAACCAATTTCCCATTGTGGAAGAAGCAGATTTGGCACGTGTTGGTACAAAAGAAGCAGATAAAACCTATAAAGCTCAAGGGGATAAAACCAGAAGATATGGACGAAGATGAATGGAGCGAAATGGATGAATTGGCACTTTCTACCATTATGCTGACTTTGGAAGAAAGCGTTTACTTCAATGTAGCAAACGAGATGTCGGCTTATCAAGCATGGTTAAAGCTGAGTGATCTTTATGAGAAGCAGAGTGCAGCTTCACAAGTATACTGGCTTAAGAAGCTTGTTGACTTGAAGATGAAAGAAGGGACACCTATGTCCAATCATCTGAATGAATTCAACACAATCTATAGTCAGTTGTCAGCTCAATGTGTTAAGTTTGATGAACCTGTTAGAGCTATGTTCCTGTTGATCACATTGTCGGAAAGTTGGGACACTTTTCGCACAGCTTTGAGTAATTCTGCACCTCCAGATGGTTTGAACATAGCAGGTGTAGAAGGAAGTCTGCTTACTGAAGAAACCAATAGAAAGACAATGAACAAAGGCAAAGGAACAGCCTTAGTTGTCAGGGGAAGGACCAAAGAAAAGTACAAAGGTGGAAAGAGGAATCAGTCTCGTAGCAAGTCCCGCAGTGCTAAAGGCAAGAGTGACATAGAATGCTACCATTGTGGCAAGAAGGGTCACATGAAAAGAGACTGTAGAGAATGGAAAGCAGAAAAAGGCAAAGAGAAAGCTGAAGACCATGGTGAGAAGAACAAGTCCTCAGTGAAGATTCAAGAAATAAATGTGACAAAAACTGTTGCAGAGGATGACAGTCTAGTGTCAGGAGACATCTACTTCTTGAAGAATACAATGGACTCAGCTCTTCTTACAGCATCTAATGGAAATGCACTGAGTGACTGGATTATAGACTCAGGGGCATCACTTCATGTGTCTCCAAACAAGGAGTGGTTTACCTCTTATGTGACCGCTAAAGATCATGTTCGGCTAGGCAATGGGCAGACATGTGAGATCTTAGGTGTTGGAGATGTACAATTGAAGTTTCAGAATGGCTCTTCTTTCACGCTGAAGAATGTGAAACATGTTTCCTCAATTACAAAGAGCTTGATCAGCACAGGTTTACTTGATGATGCTGGCTACGTCACCACTTTTGGACAGAACATGTGGAAGATATTCAAGGGTTCTATGACAATAGCACATGGAGTAAAGTCTGGAGGACTTTACATGATTTATGTATCAAATGTCTCTAAAAATGTAATCAATGTAACCGAGCAGCCGAACGTTTCTTTGTGGCATAGCCGGTTAGGACATATGTCCAAGAAGGGAATGGAAATCTTGTCTCGTTCTGGTTATTTGCCTTGCTTTTCATTTAATGATTTTGAATTCTGTGAACATTGTCTGTATGGTAAGCAAACACAGCAGCCACATAAGCATAGAAGCAGTAGAAGAGATACACAGTTGGCACTTGTTCATAGTGATTTGTGTGGACCTATGCCTAACCTATCTCTAGGGGGAGCTTCTTACTTTATGACATTTATAGATGATTACTCGAGGAAAGTATGGGTTTACTTTCTCAAGCACAAGGATGAATCGTTTAGTGTTTTCAAAACATTTGTGACACTTGTGGAGAATCAGAGTGGCAAGAAGCTTAAATGCTTACGCACTGACAATGGTGGAGAGTATGTTTCAAAGGCCTTTCAGGACTTTTGTGAGTCAAAAGGTATAAAACGTGAACTTACTGCTCCTTACAATCCTCCTCAAAATGGTGTTGCTGAGAGGATGAATAGGACCATACAAGAGAAGGTCATAAGTATGTTGTCTAATGCACAGCTGCCAAATGGGTTTTGGGCTGAAGCTGTATCAACAGTTGTTCATCTTGTAAATAGATCTCCTAGCAAGGTTTTGCAGAAGGATTCAGTGCCAGAGATGGTATGGTTAGGCAAAATGCCCTCATAAAAACATCTCAGAGTCATTGGCTGTGAGGCATATACTCACATTCCAAAGGAATTTAGGAACAAACTTGAGCCAAAGAGTAGAAAGTGCATCTTTCTAGGCTATGGTAATTCTGGTGAGATGGGGTACAGACTTTGGGATCCCGAATCCAGAAAGGTTGTCCGCAGCAATGATGTTCACTTTAATGAATCCAAATATCATTCTAAACCAGAGAGGGTTGAGGAGATTAGAAGAGTTGTCTTCCAAGAAGATGGACCTGCACGTGCAAGACAAAATGTCAGGGCTCAAGAGGAGCAAGGACAGGATAGAGTGGAACCACAGGTTGTGGCTGAGTCTGAGCCACCTATTGTGCGTAGATCTGGACGTGTCACGTGACCTCCTAATAGGTTTGTTCCATCTATGAACTATGTCATGTTGACTGATTGCAATGAGCCCTCATGTTACAAGGAAGCAGTACAAATGAAGGACTCCGGGAATTGGCAATTGGCCATGCAGTCAGAGATGAAAGCTCTGCATAAAAACAAGACATGGAAGCTAGTTAAATTACCACAGGGCAAAAAGGCTCTACCTTGTAAATGGGTTTACAGATATAAGATCACCGCTCATGATAGTCAGCCAAAGTACAAAGCAAGGCTTGTTGCCAAGGGCTTTAAGCAAGAACAAGGAATTGACTTTGATGAAGTCTTCTCTCCGGTGGTCAAGATGACTACATTGAGATGCTTTCTTGCATTGGTTGCCATATTAGATTTGGTGTTGCACCAAATGGATGTCAAGACAGCGTTCTTGCATGGTGATTTAGATGTGGAAATTTACATGCAGCATCCAGAAGGGTTTGTTGAGAAAGGCAAGGAAGATTGGGTATGCCAGTTGTTAAAGAGTCTTTATGGCTTAAAACAATCACCGAGGGCATGGTACCATAAATTCCACAAGTTTATGCTTTCTCAAGGCTACAAACGTAGTGAGTTTGATCACTGTCGATATACAAAGAAGGCTAAGGATGGTAGTTGGCAGATCCTTATTTTGTATGTGGATGACATGTTGATTGCTGGCAAGTACTTGGAAGAAATTTCAGCTTTGAAGTCAAAGATGGAAAAATCGTTTCCCTACATTTAGAGTAAGATTTAATGGGAATTTCAATGCATGTGGGAGGTATGGTCATCCGGCCAAGGATTGCATAGTGTTTAAATGTGTGATGACATAGACCACCTTTGTCTTGGACAGACTCATCTCGAGTTCCTGCATTGATGCCTACCCCACTTGTTGAGAAAATATCATTGCACATGGTTCCTAGAGCGCAAAATATTGTTCAAACGACACCATTATTGCCTCTAATGTTAGGAATACAACCGCCGCTTCCGAGAGTCACCCCCATGTGAACCAAGTGGGTTGCAAGCCATCTAGTGCTTGTGTGGATTGCGAGAATGACATGGACCCTAATATTGCCTATGGAGTCGATACGCTTGAGGAGTGTCCACAATACTACATGGAGGACTACTAGGGATAAGTCAGACCTATTTATCAAGTAGTTGCTCTTGCAGTAAGAAGCCAAAACATCAATCTCACTACCCAGAGACCACCTCTTCAATGTTATGAGTGTTGGGGAGCACATTGTGTACCTGACTATCCTATCACACTACAAAGGAATGCCGCACCAATGCAGACAAGTCAAGGGAGCACATCTACAATGCCAATACTCACATGCATTCAATGTGGAATAGATCATTTGATTGCCCAATGTGCTAATAATCCACATACACCAAATATCACATCGTTGAACTTAATTCTTGATGGAGGATCATGATCGAATATTGGCACTCATATAGAAACAAATCATTTGGAGCCTATTAGTACCCTATTTGAAAATTTGTCTTGGAGAGAAGAGGGCACAAGTAAGAATTCATCCGATGGTTTTGCACCAGAGACAACTCGTGATCAAAAATTAGACAAGAGGAGTAAAAGATTTAAGAGGTAGCAATATCAAACAAATGTGCATGCCCAGATGAATGGAAAGAAATCCAACTCAGGTGAAGTAGTCATTCGCCATAGCAAAACCATAAGTTTATGCTAGAAATGTCCGACAGTAGTTCTTTTTCATTATATGCTAGAGACTTCCGATAAGAGCTTGTTGTTAGTGTGATAAACATTGCAAAGAACCAATTAGCTCTGCCAATAGTATTCTTCTCTCCCTTTGTGTCACAATTAAGGCATCTATGCTAGTGTTACTAGACATTTTATTGTATGCTTATAGACCAGAAATCATATTAGAGAATGCATAATCAATGAGATCCAGATGTTCCTGTTCAGTCAATTTGGCTAGTCTAATTATGGTCATTTGTTTAGTCTAATATATGCAAGTTTCTATAAAGTGTTGTATTGTTTTTCATGACAATATAGTTTCCATGTTAAAAAGTCATACCAAAGCTTATTATTATAAAGTAACCGGAGACAATTATGTATGTTACACTATTTCTTAATGAGAAATAGAACCATTAGCCGCACAATCCAATGAAAGCAAGGCTAATAGAGAAATCTAACCAAATTTTGGGAGAGTCTTGATCGTATACAGGGCAAATTTCCAAAAAACCAATATGTGCCATCTCACAAAGAGACCCTCCACAAAAGGTTTGAGGCTTTGATAACACAAATAGCAAGTATTCCACGTATCAATCATTTGTTATATGTCAAGAAGAACCCTTCCCACTACCACTTATTATAGCAAAGACCAAAAAGTAACACTTTCAGTTTATTCACCCCAAAGTATCTGTGCGCTCCTTGCCGCACTGTCGAAGCAAGGGACTTGCCAATACACAGTATGCGAGCCACAAACGGCTCCAAGCACACAACAAGCCTAAACTAGCAAGCTCAAGAAAACAAAGGGTGCGTCACTCACCGCTCTACGCTCGCCTTCGTGGTGGATTCCTCGCCGCGATGAAGAAGAAGCTGCAGTCGTGCCGCGCTCAACCGCTTCACCGCCGTCGTGCCTTCGTAATGCTCGATCGCACACACACACACTCTCCCTCTCTCTCTCTCTCTCTCTCTCACACACACACACACACACAAGGAGGTGAAGAAGAAGAAGATGGAGATGGAGCAAGAGCACTCTTCTATTGCACAAATGAGAGAATGAGTAAAAATTAGGTTTAGTTGGCTTTTATAGGAGCTCACCCCATTCACACTTGGGCGCCCATGCTTAGCCAACTAACCCTAGCATGTTCGTGTTAGAGTGCGCCTCTCATCGGCGATCACTCTACCTTTCCCTATTGGTCCGACAAGCCCGGTACCTGACTCTACCAAATACATAATACGGTTACGGTGTCCGTGTGCCGTGAGGGTTAACATGCCCCCCTTCCTGATGTAGATTCCGTCCTCGGAAGCTATTGAGTTGAAGCTGGTTCGTCGAGGTGGAAGAGCATTTGAGATGAATGTCCTTAGCCTTCTTCAGTCACTGCAAAATCAAACAACATTGGCACAGTAATTGCATTCTCTTAAAAAGCATATGCAGTTTAGGTAGACAAATTGATTGGTAAAAGAATTTCAAACAATTTGTTAGCAATGAACATTAAATTGCAATGTAATCAAATGCATAAACAGATGTAAAGGTAGAAAATTAAACAAGTCTGGGGTCGCTAATTTGACGGTCGAAAGGCACTAGAGATCGAATATTAATACCATGGGTAAGCTTCTTAATTTTCTGTGGTCAATTAAGTTGTTTAATCGCGAGAGCCAAGTATTGATGTTCGAGGGCTGACTAGAGGCTATATCTAGAAGACCTTGTAGTTAAGCTACCATAAAAGGAATTTCTCATGAAATCATCGCCTGACTGATTACTTTTTCTTTGACTCCCCAAAGTCTTTTCACATTGATTCAATTATGAAGTGGTGCTTATTTTGTATGCCTTGGGTTTTTTGCTTTTCAAGGAAAAGCGCCCACACTGGGAACCTCTAGGGCTCTAGTACCATAGGCGATACATGTGAGTGAAGTACCAAATCAAGCTGAGATTTCTCTTCCAGCTTAAAATTTTACATTGTAGCACTTTGATTTTTTGTTTGTTCATTTTCAGCATTTAAATTTTGTAACTTTGGGGGGTCATATAACACTGATACACTCCCCAGGCTCATCACATTAGTAAACTCCCTTTATAATACTTAAGCTAAAGGTCAATAGGGTTAAGCCCACTAGAAAGCCCTAGTACATTTCACACAATGCTGCCTAAATCGGATTAAGAACCTAAGTAACCATTGCTTATTAGGAAGGCATTCCCCATGGTATTAAGAGAAGATCTCTAACACCTAACTTGGTCAAACTAGCTTAGTCGGACTGCTTGATTTTTAAACCTAAACAAGTGATTATGACAAAACATTACATTGAATTAAATGTTTGATACTAAGCAAATGCGCTGAATATTATGCTACCAATCACAATCAAAGCAGACAATCATAGATGCAAAAAGATAAGGGCAATGCTAATGGACAAGAAACACCTGTTTGTGTTGATGGTCGCGCTTGATTTGAAGGTTCCATGAAGGTCCAAATCCTATCAATAGCAACACGCTCCTGTACACACTATGAAACACAAACAATACCTCTAGGAGGAACATCAGTGGGAAAAGAGAACTTTGCTAATCTCTCAACTCTAAAACAGAAACACTCCTATCGTACTAATCTTACCTACCCTCCATCATTCAAGTGATGAGGATCAAAGGTGTTTTATGGCATAGGTTTCTGTTTCACTGTACCAGATGTGACATGTGTAGGTCTGAGTCAATGTTTTGACTTTAATGTGCATACTCGTTTGCTAATTGCTCTTGCTCTTTATTTTTTTGTTTTTTGTGAGTATAAAGCTTTATATGTACATTCCCTAAGATCGGAGATATAGAGGTCAGGGAAAAAGGTTGAGAGGGAAGCAAGTGAATAATGGATGTCCACAAACACTCCCCCCTTCCTTGGGTAGATCATACCGTTTGAAATGAGCTTGTCACCCTTTGAAACCAATTGTTCCAGTTGGTAATAGGTGAGGATTTTTGCCAGTAGTTTTCTATTACCCTAGGTGCCTCGTCAAGTTGCAAGGGTGGTAAGGTACTCTCCCAGGATCGAACTTGAAGTGGTTCATCAGGTGATTCTTGAACACTGGGAGGTGTGGATTCTTTTGTAGCTTCATTGAGGTCCACTACTATAGATGGAGGCTGTGTAGAAGCTTTTACCTCTATGGATGTATTACATGAGGAGCTAGAATCTTCATGGGACTCCCCCCTTCCTAAGCTAGGTGGAACAAATCGTTCTTTCTTTGGTACCCAAACTAGCTCGGGAACGGGTGTGTAGCATTCTGTGATTTTTTTCTTTCCACGATTATTGATTCGTTTTGGAGCTACGGGATTGGGCTCACTTAGGTCAGGTGATAGGTAAGAGCACAATCTACGTTTTGGCACCCAGATTTGATCATTTCCTTGATAGTAGCCTTGGGCTTCCAATAGTCGTTTAGGGATCCATCGCAACATTTTCTTACTTTTCTTGGAGCGAGTGGTACATTTCTTACAAGGCTTCTGTTTTTTAGCACTAGGTATGGTCACTAAAGAAGCTTTAGGGACCCACTTGTATGTTTTCTTCGTTACCTTAGGATGAGTCTTGTCAGAAGCGATATGCATTGCTTGTAGCATATTTAAGGGTATAGGCATTTCATCCCCCTCAGGTGTTACCCAGGTCGTCCCCCTATTTCCCCAAGTGTCTATGGTTGATGCTAGGTGGACCCAATCCACATTGTCCGACTCAGTCATCCCAGGTAGGATATCCATATAAGGAGAATCTTGGCCAATGTCTGTATCCTTCTTACAAGTGTAACAATATTGTAGTGGGGCCGAGTGAACTGTGGTGTCAGAGCGATGATCAATAATGGTTTTACTCCCTAAGGAGTGTACCTTACCAGTCACCAAATCCACTCTAAGGACAGAGTCTTGGAATTGCAAATAGACATGATTTTTAGACCAATCATGAACCATTTGTGCTTCCCTCATGAATGGTCGTCCTAAAATCATTTCATATGACATAAGGTGTTTAGAGAAATCCATTACAATGAACGTATGTCGTACCTTGTGTCCTAGAACTTTGATCTTAAGATCCTTGAGCATCCCCATAGGTTTGGCTATGGTACCATTTGCCATCTTTACCACAATGTTAGTAACACTGAGGCGGGGTTTTCCCATGGATTCCCAACAATCTTTTGTAACGATGCTAACTCCTGCACCACCATCAAGAATTCCCTTTATAGTTAATCCCTTGGTAGTGATGGGTAGGGTCGCATTAGACTAGTCGCCTTCAAAATACTGCCCTAATTCGTTAATGGGTACCTCGATCACAGACTCGTGTCCATCTAAGTCAAGTGATTGCACATGATTTTCCTCATCAATCATAATCGAGTCAGGCCTATTTGGTTGCTCAAACTGCGATAATCCCGTTCGTAGCTCTCCGTTAAGGAATGCTCGAAGTGCAAGGAATAACTCAGGATCTCCATACAGCTTTGCTATGATCGTGGTTCGGACCTCAGAAGACATGAAGTCCACTAGTTTGGCAACATTCATTGGCGTTTTGCAGGGTGTAGGTCCTTGACTAGGAACTGGTGAGGATGGAATCTCATATTCCTCAATGGGATCAGGTATTCCTTTGTTAAACATCCTTTCCAACAAGAAAGGTGTATGCTCACTTTCTGATGTCCCGTCCTCACTCCCTTCTTGGATGATACTAGATATGGCTAACGGTCTATGGTTCATGTGGGGTGGATGAACCTGCGTGGGAAACACTGTGTCATGAATTTTGACATGCATGGGTTCTGGTTCTAGTTTCCTTTGAGTCTCCTCCACTAAACCTCTTAGATGTTTCACCTGCTCAATCTCGTCTACTGGGTTTGGGTACGTCCCAATCTTCTTTTTACGATTCTTCCCTTTTTGCCCCTGCGGTTTATCTTGGGGGTCTTGGATTGGATTTGGAAACACTTGTGGTGTTTTCAGGGGCTCTTTATGATTTTCTCTTATTCGGTTTTCATTTGGTTCCATGTTACGGTTTTCTTTGTCGGTCTTTCCCTTTTTGGTATTGGTTCTAGTCTCCATTGTCTCGACTGAATCTGAATCATCCTCGAGGTCATTCATATACACGGGGTCATCTCCTGTTCCTATGTTTGTTTTGGAACTTGGCTTTGAATTTTCCGTATTCTGCGACTTCTTCCTTCGTGTCTTCTTTTTCTTTGCTTGGATAACTGAAATGGTATCTCTCTCTTCGAGGATATGGCCTGGCCCTTGAAGCATGGACCGGGTAATCGCATAAGCGGGTGCGACGGGTGGTATTGGCGACGTCACACTAGCAATTTCGACCAAATTTAGGGGTGTGATTTTCGGCGCATTTGGGTTATAGGGGCATTGGGCAATCAAGTGATCTATGCCACAACGATTACATGTGAGTATTGGCATTGCAGACGTGCTCCCTTGATTCATTTGCATCTGTGCAGCATTCTTTTGCAGCCTAATAGGGCACTCCGCTACTCGATGTGGTCCACCACACTCGTAGCATTGAAGAGGTGGCCTCCTAGCCTGGGTGTTGATATTTTGACCTCTGGATGCGAGAGCAGCAGCTTGATAAACCGGCTTGACTTGTCCCCAACAATCTTCCATGTAGTATATAGGACATTCTTCCAATGTATCAAGTCCGTAGGCAATACTAGTGTCTATTTCCTCCTCACAGCCATCTGCATAAGCATTTGATGGCTCGCAACCCACTTGGTTCATAGGGGCGACTCTTGGATGCGGGGGCTGCGGTCCTAGCACAGGAGGTGGTAGCGGTGTAGTTTGTACAACATTTTGAGATCTAGGGACCATGTGTTGCGGTAGTTGCTCAACAGGTGGAGTAGGCATCAATACAGGAGCTCGAGGCGCATCTGTCCAGGCTACAGGTGGTCTATTTGCCATCATACGTTTGATCATTAAACAATCCTTAGCTTGGTGACCATACCTACCACATGCGTTGCAAGTTCCATTAAATTTTACTCTAAACGTAGGGCACTCACTAGTGCTATGTGGACCTAAGCAAATGGAACACCATTGTTGCTCCCTTCTTGGATACATGTGACTATTTTGAGGGGGTCGATTATCCTTAAGAGACTCTTGGATTGCCTTGGTGAGGTCTGTCAAGAATGTCTCAAATACCTTTGGCTCATTGGCAATGGGCTTTGCAGTCATGGGTTCATACTCAATGGCTTGTGAGCTAGTGGATCTCTAGTCAGTAGACACCCTCATGCCTGCTATCATCAAGTTGTCCTCTAATTGGATTGCATTGGCAGTGACATCTTCCCAGGTTGTGATACCTCTAATCACTAGTCCATTATAGATTCCTTCATTCCTCAACCCTCGAATGAATCGATCAAGCAGTTGGTTATTGTTGAAGCGCTCATTTACAGGGCAACGAGAGTTTAAGTGCTTTAGACGATTAATGAAGTCCCTTACTGACTCTCCTTCCTTACGTTCGGCCTTCTGTAGCTGAGATGCTACACCCCAAAGCACACCTTCTCGTATGTACTCCTTTAGAAACAACCTTCGAAGGGTAGGGTAGATTGTTTTCTCGTCCACCCTTAGGGTCCTATACCAATCTCCAGCCTTCCCACTTAATGTCAAGCTTAAGGCATTGCACTTATATAGTTCGTTGCGTTCCCCTAAGGAATCACATACTTGTTCAAACACTTCAATGTGTTTTCTAGCATCTTCGTCCCCATTGAATTTTTGCGTGAGTTTGGCAATTTGTACTGCCTTACTTCTAGGCTCTCTATCAGATGCGTGACGCATATTTTCCGCGATAGATCGACCTATGGTTTGAGCAAACGCTGCCAAGTCACCTATGTGAGGAGGCAGGGCCGGTGGAGGTACTCTTGGAATCATATGTGGGAGAGGGACGGGTACCGGTCTTGGCATATGTGTGGATGATGCAGGATATGGAACATAACCGGGCATAGGTCCACTCGGATAAGGGCTAGGGAGCGGCACTCGAGGAGCGTAAACAAGTGGTACTATTGGAGGTGTGGGGGCCATGTGTGCATAAGGGGCTAGAGGCACATATGGTCGAGGCCCCATATTAGGTACTACGACACTAGGTAGTGGCACTGCGCTAACCGTAGATGTCATCGGTACATTCTCTGTCAGGCTTATCCCTGGAGTGAGCACTGTGTTTTCCTTAATAGAGGGTTGAGCCAAGTTAGGGAAGCTAAAGTTTTCGCTCGGAGGCTCAGATTGCATAGAGACCCCAGGTGAAATGACGTAAGATGGGTCCATGGGGCTCATTAGAGGAGTCTCCATTTGTGATAGAGTAGGCTGTTGAGCCTTGCTCGTATCCAGAAATCTCATGGGGCCAGTTGAGAGTATATTTACCCCTCGGTTTTGCCTTTCGGATTGAATAATGCCATGGATAACATTACAGATCATTTTCTGTTGATCTTCGATGCTCGTGGCACTAGAGGTGGATTGTACAATCTCTATCCATCCTACATGGTAGGCGTGGTCAGAGTGTAGATCCGTCAACACCTCAGTGTGGAGGTCGTATGTCCAATGATCATTAATGAACAATCCTTCTAGAGTCGACGTGTTAACGGTTTCTTGTGAGGTAGAAGCAATGTTGCTCCCCGTGGTTTTACTTGTCACCAACGGTACTCTAGAGGGAACTTCTGAAGGAGGCAGCTCAACAGGGCCTTCTTGGTAAGAAGTTGGTAGGATATCCACATGGACACTCTTTGGGGGTGTGGGGTCCACGTGCGATGTGAAAGGAGAGTCCACTTCCCCACCCCCTTCGTGTGCTTCATTTGCATCAGGTTCCGAGCGAGTAGCTCTACCTAATGTTTCCATGAAACGGCTAAACATACTAGTACTAGGCTGTGGAGCTTCGGGAGGTGCATGGCCTTCTCTCTCAGTGTTTTGGGTAGGGTATGCTTCCATGATTTCTGAGTCGGAGGAGGAATAACTAGCGGCTATTTTAGGGTCTTGGGTGGTGCTACCTTGTGTCCCCGCTGAGAGTCTAGAGCTTATCGTGGATGGGTAATGGGTGTCCGTATGAATAGAGGCACCCTCAATATGCTCGTGTTCTAGCACCCGCCCAGAGCGTAAGTGCATGTGCTTTTGATACCCTAAGGTGTCAAAAAGCTGCTCTAGGAGGCCTTGTGACTAGTTTTTAGCGTGTTTTTTGTTTGTTTTTTTGCTAGATTTTTTAGAGCGTGTCGTGGAATGGGCCGTGTGATAGCTCGAAACGAGCGTATCGGTCAGAGGGTCGTGCCGTGCTTTACAGCCCTCCGTTTGGTCACTCTATGCCCTCGAAATCCCTAAAACTGTCAATTTCCAGTAGGGAACTAGGCCCAAACTAGAAAGTCTAAGGGTGCAAGTGGGAAGAGAAAGGAGGAGAGTGGAGGACTTGTCCCACATGCTCTCATTCTCTCTTGAGGGAGTAGGGTATATATATAAGAGTGAGTCTAGTGTATATCATAAGACTGAGGACTTGGGCCTGGGCCTGGGCTTGGGCTTGGGCTTGGGCTTGGGAAAATGATCCCGATCTCGATCTATCTTTTATACAAACCAACCCGTCCTTTTATACAAACCAACCCGTCCGTTTATACAAACCAACCCGTCCATTTTAAGAGTCACGTTTTTTATTTTCGAAAAATTTCGCCACCCGCTCACTCGCGTTTTTAATTTCCGAATTTTTTTTTTTATTTTTATTTTTTTTTCCAGAATTTTTTTTTTTGGAGAAAAAATAAAAAAAAATTAAATTTTTTTTTTTTTGGTGCAGAAAATACAGAAATTGAAAACGCAGATATGCAGAAATTGCAGAATTGAAAACACAGAAATGCAGAAAATCGCAGAAATTGAAAACGCCGAACTTGAAAATGCAGAAATTGCAGAAATTGAAAAAACGCAGACAACAGCAGAAATTGAAACTTGACAGCAAATGCAGAAAACGCAAAAAACAGAATTCTCCACACACTCCTTCCCTGCCTTTCCTATGATAGAAATTGCACCACAAGGAAGCGTAAAGTGCTAACCGAGCTTAGTGTAGGGCATATCCCCGGCAGCGGCGCCAAAAATGTGCGCTCCTTGCCGCACTGTCGAAGCAAGGGACTTGCCAATACACCGTATGCGAGCCACAAACGGCTCCAAGCACACAACAAGCCTAAACTAGCAAGCTCAAGAAAACAAAGGGTGTGTCACTCACCGCTCTACGCTCGCCTTCGTGGTGGATTCCTCGCCGCGATGAAGAAGAAGCTGCAGTCGTGCCGCGCTCAACCGCTTCGCCGCCGTCGTGCCTTCGTAATGCTCGATCGCACACACACTCTCCCTCTCTCTCTCTCTCTCACACACACACACAAGGAGGTGAAGAAGAAGAAGATGGAGATGGAGCAAGAGCACTCTTCTATTGCACAAATGAGAGAATGAGTAAAAATTAGGTTTAGTTGGCTTTTATAGGAGCTCACCCCATTCACACTTGGGCGCCCATGCTTAGCCAACTAACCCTAGCATGTTCGTGTTAGAGTGCGCCTCTCATCGGCGATCACTCTACCTTTCCCTATTGGTCCGACAAGCCCGGTACCTGACTCTACCAAATACATAATACGGTTACGGTGTCCGTGTGCCGTGAGGGTTAACAGTATCACTCTTATTCATCAATTTATGTCAAATAGCTTTATCAAAATAGTATCAAATAAGCATGCCACATCTAGTTTCCTTATGATTAAATGTTCTTTACTTATGCAAAGCAGTCCAATTTTACCAAGTTAACATGCATCAGCATTAGATTATCATGTCACAATTAGTTTCTAAGTAGGTGCATGAGCACCTACCTACTGGTTATTCTGGTAGCTAGTCTATCCCGGATCAGGTGGTTGTAGCGTTCTTCACAAGGATACCCCATATGTATCGATGGTGATTTCGCAAGTGCTATAGTTGTTTACCCTCAATGTATACTGCATGTGTGTGTGTGTGTGTGTGTGTGTGTGTGTGTGTGTGTGTGTGTGTGTGTGTGTGTAGCTGTTTTACCATAAATAATATGACATAATTGAACTTTTTACATTCAAAAGACAGCTGGCTTTAGAAAAAATGAAATGATAAGTACAAAAACAACTCAGTCTTAGAATTATTTTTGTACAATGTTTGTAAGAATGAGGTCTCGTTCCAGTCTCGTTCCAGTATACAAATAATAGACGAACTTCCCAAGTAGTAAGTGAATGTGTAATCCACTGTAGGATAGCTTGCCAAAGTCAAAAAAACCTTCCAAGATAAGATAGAGTCCTTACTTGCATCCATTCAAACAAGACAACAATTCAGTTAGCCTTGGATGTGTTTTACAGGTATTAATTGACTATACTATTGTTATCCATGTCCATCTTACAAACTTTTTTAAAAAACTTTTACAAGCTAAGTCCAAAGTAAAACAAAATATATATTTTCCCTCATTTTCTTAAAAGAATCCCAGAGTTTCTAGTCAAAGAGTACCATTCGGTTTAGAAGGCAATCACCCCTTCTAATCCCAGTGTTAGAATTCCTCCTTTCCATATATTTTCAATAGTTTTATCAGTATATGAAAGCTCTACCAAATGAAGTTTATAAAAAGTTTTATATACAGTTTTTTTAAAAAAATAAATCTTGTTTAGACTTGCTTTTAGGTTAGATACCCATCATAGTGAATGGACTCCAAATCATCCCTTAATTTGTACATCTTTTACCATATACTTCTCTTAAGCCATCCAAGTAACAAGGAGCGTTGCTAAAAGCCAGGCCTTACTCTGAACCATGGTCTCTTTTTTAAGAAACTAGCACCATAACAATAATCAAAGCAATAACTAGAGCAACATCTAGCCGAGTGAATGCCAAACCTGTAATGTATATCCTAACCTTACCAAAGTAAAGGCCAAGTGCACCCATAGTCGGCAGAGCCGGGTACAACACCCTAAAGATCATTGTGTGGATTTTTCATAATACATAAAAAGCAGTGTGCAGTAGGACACAAAGACATCATCCCCCATGTATGTAACCACCCAATCATAGTTAGTGCGTAGTAAATGCCTCCAACCTATGTAAGTATCAATAGCTATCCAATATACAAGGCCAGTCAAGTCTTTGATGGTGTTATAAATCTTAAGTGAAAAAAGTGACAGTATTTAAGTAAACCACACAGCATTCTAATGCTCATTAAGTCACCAAGGTAGGCTCGGTTATACTGCCAACAGAGTAATGTCAGGCTCAGTAAAGTGGCAGCAAAAAACCGATTCAAAAGCCAATGAAAACCTAGATCAGCCATTAAAAAACAGAGAATATGAATGGTAGCTATTGGTACCCAAAAAACCTTTACCTTTCTTAGTAACCATGAAGTACAACAGTCACTTGGTACTCGAAAGACCTTTACCTTTCTTGGTAAAAGGCCACGCCACAATATCATTATCATACATACTCACCATCCATGGAGGACCATAACCAGGCTCAGAGTGAAAACCTCATGCAGACCCACAATATCAAACACTAGCTACAGCAATGTTAACAAAGTGAAATTGCCCCTTTTTATCAAAACCTACAAATAAATATGCATGGGTAGAGTGGCCAACCTGAGTGACTATTGTAGCGAGCTCCATACTTCAGTGTAAAAAAAAATGCAATTCTTTTTAAGCAGAACAACAAACAAAGCTAAGTGAGGGGCAGAGAAGCGCCCTCACCTCTTTTTATAGAGGAGGGAGGTGGGCTGCCAAATCCTTGCAGTGAGCAGAATCCGCATGAGTGGAGCGACTCCCTACTGAGACAATGAGGCCGCCTACGTTGCAGAGGTAATAACCCTAGCGCCTTCACGGCAAGTTTAGTCCCATGTTGTGGACCCTAACAAAGTGAATCTTTAGGAGTTAAAAAAATAAATAAGTTAGGAGCTCTTAGGAACTACTCTGTGTGTGTGTGTGTGTGTGTGTGTGTGTGTGTGTGTGTGTGTGTGTGTGTGTGTGTGTGTGTGTGTGTAATAGTTATAAATAAATACAAATACATACGCAAACGAACTATACAGTTCACAGACCAATAATTCTAGGCAAGTACAATGGTTTAGTACAATAATTTTTGCATTTGAAAATAAATTTTGTACAAGGTAGTAAAGATAATAAGTAAAGCTTGGGAAATAGTCATCCTAGACTCTGGCATGTAGTTGCTTCAGGTAAGCGAATAGCTCCCAGTCATCTACCACAAAGAATAGAATGTTTTTATCAAAGACGGTAGCCCTCACCTGCATGAACAGATTGTTAGCACGTGGCTATACAGAGGTGATGCTGGGCATACTAGTTGTTATCCATGTCACAATGAAAAAACAAACCGTTCTTTAATATGTAAAATATTAGAGTTTACACTAGGAATACCCCTTTTTTTTCGGGAGTGAGCCTCTTCTCAAGGCTTTAAAAAAAAATTATTTTATAGAAACTAAACCATAAGCCCTTTCTTTATCTAAGTCTCATATTATGCCATAATCAACATATTCTTCAAAAAACAAGTATCTCATAAAGTCGCAAAATATGCTACTAACCAATGATTTCCATCTAAATATAACCAACCAAAGTAGGTTTACACATTTTTTAAGCAAGAGCAAGAAAATAGACAAATAATTTAATTGTTTTAATCTATAGAAAACTAGTCTTTCCATTTCTCGAAGTCATGTATGCTAGGAAAAAAGCAATAGCTTGCACAATCAGTACCAACTGAAGAAACAAGCCCAACAACAACTCTTATCTGAAGAGCCATATAATCAAAGTTTCGCTCACTTAGTGATAGTCTAGTAACGTTCATACCAGTTGCGAAGGTCTATAAACTTGGCATAGACAATCCGCTAAAAGCAGGTGATATAGACCAGTACAAGCAAAAGGACGACGAACCAGCACTTACTTTTAAACAAGTAATTTTTCATCGGTCTTCATTATGCAAGAGTGGGGTCATTCCATCAAGTATTGATACCGTAAGTGATGTTTAAAAAACATTCATGTTTAAAGATTTTTATTAAAGCTGGAGACCCATCTTTCTTTTTAAAAAACAAGATGCGTCAGTTATTTAACAAGTTATACCCGTAGAGGTGTGAACAATCAAGTAACAAACATTAGCAGGCAAGATAACTTTATTATTTTCATTTTTAATCAACTCCTACTGATCAAATGCTCATAACCTTCCAACCTAGTTTACCAAATCTGGATGTCCTTCATCAACCAACAAGTGAATTAGTTTCGGGATTTGGTATTTCATAGCATCAAAAAATAGTCCCAAAACAACTAGCTGGAGTCATAACCTCATAACCTCAGAATAGGTATGCAAACCATACGACCATGTATAAAACAAAGGTCAAGTTCAAAAACAAGTCCTGCTTCCGTTAGTAAGTGAACAACATATTAGAGCAATATCCTTAAAAGTTATCTCCTGTAAGAAAGTAACAAGGCAAAGCTAAGTCTGCAAAAATTATTTTCAAGTTTCAAGCATCTAAACGTAAATCACTACATTACATGGAAAAGAACAGTATCATCATTCATAGCAATTTTTTATACTGCCAGGCATAATCATAGTAGAGACATCATTTTTAAGTCTCGAGCATAGGTAGCAACAAGGCTACAGTCAAAGTGCACCGATTTTATTTAGTATACCGGTCGATCTAGTATTCATGCCATAGCTTTAGGTCAACCATACCAGCATATATTGTTTTTAGGATTTCAAGAAAGTCAAAAACCATGTTAGCTAGTCGACTAGTTTATGAAGCCATCCTGTACGGTAAGCTTGGTCAAAGAGAGCATGGTTTAATAGAAGCCATACTTGTATAGGACAAGAAGGACCAGATTTTTGCCACAACTTTATAATGAGTAAGTTTAAAGTCAAATTTCGTAAGATCTAAAAAGGGATGTCTATAATCCAGAACAAGTTACCCAGCCATAGATAAATAACCCAAAAAAGAACCGAGATTTCTAACGGTTTAGTGACAAGGTCACACACAATATGATACTCATTGATAGTTTCCATAGTAAGCATGGAGAAAGCATTTCAAAATTTTCTTCAACCCAACAGGTATGTAATACTATAGTAGGAAAAGGGTACAATCTACATGACTAAGTTTAGGACTTTGAGACAAAAGTAACAAATCCAAAATTAGGCAATAAGTCGTACTACGCCTCAAAAAATCTATGCTCAATCTTTTAATAGACACACTATTATGCATGGAAACAACCATCAAGATATTCCCAATCATGGTCAAGTTCTTTATCAAATCGAGATCTGGCAGCAAAACGTCAAGATGTAGTTCACAAATTTTATCAAGACAATGAGTCTAAGCAATCTTCCCATAACTTTAATCGAAAAAAAACCCCGTCATATTGAGTGGCAGTATACAAAATGCATACCAACCATTATATTTCCCATCCAAATATTAGCAAAAAACAGTCCAGATTATGACAATGCTTGAGGCTTTTAAGAAAATATCAGCTAACATGTAGATTTGAGGACGACGAATCCATCACCGCCTTATTAGTTTTTTTCAGCATGATGAGGACACCACATCAAACCAGAAAATGAACGCAAAACAGACGTTACAAAACCCAATGCTAAGTGACTCATAAAGACTCACCTTCCAGTGTATTTATAGGAGAAGAAGCTACTCCATAGAAAAAGGAGCCAGAATCAAGCAGGTACTGCAGCCAACGATGTCTACATTGAAGACCCCCTATATAGGGATTATTTACAACACCGGATCCGGATGCAAGCGGCCAGCGCAAGGCTCCTCCACACAATCTACGCACACTTAGCCTCACATATTTTGCAGACAAGGACGTGCGGCAGTAACCCACAGAGCATCACTCAGCACAGATATTCTCTCACATCACAACGATTTTAAGTATCAAGGAGAAATTTTACCCTAAGGTAACTAAGGATAAAATAACTAATAAGTTAAAAGGCATACCCACCAAAAAAAGGGGTTGTGAGATAAATATGCTTTTTTAACCAAGTTGGTAGATAGCCAAGTTGTCTAGCCAGTTGTTGAGAGGTCGAAAAGCCCAGTAGATAAATTTACCAAACATACACCTGTTCACATCAATGGGTGAAAACACCATCTGTACACAACAATATTTCTAAGGCAACTATAATTAGAAGGCCATATAAATTAGACACATTAAGAGAGTAGACAATTTGCCAGTCACTACAAAGTGAGATAAAGTGAGGGAGTAATTAATTTTGGGAATTTCGAAGCAATAAACAATGAGTATAGATATCAACGTAGTTCTATAAAAGACGGGCAATCTTTTTGAAAGGGTGAGTGCACAAAGATCTGCCTTGAGTCGCTTTCTGAGAGTTTTTTCATCCAACATATGCTATGACTCCTAGTGATGATCAGGTTTTAGCAATATCCATTGCACATCTTCAGCAGTCGAAAGAGTCTACTAAGAGGACCACATTGCTCCGTTATGAATGACATTTATTTCCGCAATTAGGAACATCAGTTACTCAGACTAAGTGGTGGACATATAAGGATAGAGTGACGCGGGTGACTCTTTGGGGTCGAGAGCATTTTAAAAATAATATCCGTCTGGCTATGGTGGCAGAAGCCATGGGCCTAGTGCCACACTACTATTATGTAGAACATTCAATGCAGCAAGGGTTTTCTGAGCGGTTATATCTGCTAGCATAGTTTCTTCCTCCACAAAAGGATTTTTTGTATCGTGGATATGGGCAGACACTACGAGGGTATTTTAATTGCACTCCTCACACTAAGGAGTGTGGTGTAGTCTTGGCAACCCGTATCCTACCCCTGGCTGAGCGTGCAAACACCTCCTATTACTGTGATAGTTGTTTGTGCGATCATGTAATGGATGGTTTACTTGATATGTAGGGGAGAAAGAAAGAAAAAAAGGGGTTATTTCTTTCTAGAAATCAGGATTTTCCATCATAAATAAAGTGGTGAAGTAAGAGAAAAAACACAAGTAGTTTTGTGTGTGTGTGTGTGTGTGTGTGTGTGTGTAGCAGTTCTAAATCTATATATATACGCAAATGAACACTACCTGTTCACAGACCAACAATTCTAGAATAAAACAATGGATTTGTACATTAATTTAATTGCAGTTGAAAATAAATTATGTACAAGGTAATGAAGATAACATAATATATTGCGAGAAACAGCAATCCCAAAGTCTGGGACATTTTGCTTCACATTAAGAGATCCGCCATTTGTTAAGAACAGAATGTTTTAATCAAAGAAGGTAGCCCTCACCTGCACCCATAGCCACAAGAAACAATTTGTTAGTACGTGATTGTACGCAGGTGATGCTGGGCATCCCAGTTGTTATCCATGTCACAATAAGAAAAACACAGTTCTTTGTTTTTTTTAGAAAAAAAGTTCCTTGGTTTATTGCCAATCCGATACGGAAAGTGAAATCCCCATAGAGCAGCTATATAACTGGTTATTTCTCGATTAACTTTATAAAGTTTTCCTTGCCTATCCTTAGTTTTAAGTAGTTTTTTAGGAAGATTATCAAAGCTGAAAAGAACTACTCCCTTAATCAGATAAGAGAGAACTTCACTCTATACGCCATCTCGAGCCAGATATCAGTTTATTAAGGACAACCCCTCCTTTGTAATTTGATGTATAGAAAAATTAAACTTTTGGACCAGTTCCTACTCCAAAATTTATTTTTTTATTTTTATTTTTTTATTTTTATTTTTATTATTTTTTTATTTTTTATTTTAACTGAGATACCCCAACAACATCTGATTAATTACCAATTTTCAAACTAGAGCCCTCTCTAGTTATATTCACAACTTTTACCAAATAGTACCTTTGTTATTATGTCATGACCGACATATTTTTGTACAAGCCAGTTATAAACCAGATTTCATACTATAATATCCTAGACAACTCAGTTCATAGAGCCAGCCCAGACATCTTCCACATAGAATAGAAGTAAGAGTAACCAGCCAAGATCAACTAAAGGGAAATTTATGACCTTCTTTATATTATCGAGATATTTTTAAACCAATCACCTAGAAACTTTTCATTGTATATATTGCAAGATACTAGGCAAAGAAATGTTCATATATATTAGAGAGAGAATACGAAGCGAGCAAAATGATGTCAAGCTTATTTTATTGAATTACCCAGGGTCAAACCAACCATGGCCAGCAGAATACTGTCGATATGCTGAATCAGTGATTAGCCACAAAAATCTTTCACTAATCTTCCAATCTTGTGATGTAATATGGTAAAAACGAGCAAAAAAAAAGGGCTATTTACCACCATAATAGGGTATGTGATGCCACTTAATACCTACAGAGTATCAGCCGATATGGCAACACATCTCAAACCAGTTTTCAGTGCATTCAAAGTCTCTTTAGACAATTCAAAAAATTAGGTACCTGTACTATGAACTGAATCAGTCTGAGGTCAGCCAATGTACCCAGAGTACTCCGAACTACTAGTATTACAACTTACCCAGGTATCCGACCATTACTGCTCACAGTCTTGAGCTTTTTTTTTTTTTGTGAATTCCCTGCTCTATTCAAAGACCTGCGATATCACATTCACACGCACATTCCTACTATCAAGTAGCTTTTTTTTCAAAGATTAGCATCATCCACCAGATGGCCTTACCTTTTCCTATTAAACATAATGCAGTCCAATACTCAATACAGCCATACATTTAGACATACTCGAGACCTGGCATTTCTTAGCCGATAGGGTCAAATTTATTACATCCAAAACAACTGGTTTATAGAACCTGGTTTTTGTTACCACAATCTGCTTATTTCACGGAACCTTACATCATTAGTCAAAGAGAATCTTTCCACAATCTGCTTATTTCACGGAACCTTACATCATTAGTCAAAGAGAATCACAACTTCCATATGTCCTAAAACATGACTACCACTCACATTCCACCCCATAAACCAGAAAGAGCAGTTTTCGGAACAGGGTTTATATAAATAAAAAGTCTAATTACTGGTTTTTCAAAGCCTTTCAAAACACTTTCAGCATAGCTTCACAGTATTTTTTGACAGTCTCGAGAGCAAGAAAAACTTTTTGTTAACGTGTAGATTAGGAGACGCAGAAGCCTCCACAATCTCCTTCCCATTCTTTTTCGACATGTTGAGCACATAGTAGTAAATAGCTTCTAACTCACACAGTTTAGAATGCACACACAGGTGAATACACAGCACGATGCTAAGTGAGTATGAGTACTCACCTTTAAGAGGCTTTTATATTTTCTGATGCCTATCAAAGAAGCTACGCCACAGACTCGGACAGTTTACCCACACTCGAGGTCGCCCATACGGGCCATATTCTCAGGGATTGTCCTCAGCTAAAGATCCAGTTGTTCCAAACCAAGTCGCACCACATTCGCTGTTGTATTCACCTGCAAACCAAACCCTAGCACACAGGCAGTGGCGTGCAGCAGGAAGCACAAAACTAAATGCAGAGAAGACTTTAAACGCTACTCAGTGTATACAGCAGAGATATTTTCAAGTTAAATGCAAGGTCAAGTCATATTGTCCCAAGTTACACCCTGGCAACCGATAATAAACCGCTCACACGGTCGATACCCGGTCCGTAAACCATTACGTGCTTATTGTACCTAGCTCAGGTTGATTATACACAACCCGTTATCTATTCAACAGAACCCTACATTGAGCTTACGTCATACAGCTATCCACTAGGGTAAAGTATACATGCCCCGATCTTAATGGTGTGAGTTACTCTACTTAGAGACTACAATTTTAGGTAATAATTTATTATTTTTTATTTTGTCTCGAAGTCATAAGGTGGGTCTATAAAAGACAGATGGCATTTTTACACAACTAAGTCCATAGTATCAGTATGGAGAAACATTTCCCGAGTTTAACATATCTGTTTATTTACTCCTCAGGTGTATTTATCCTATTATGGCTTACAGTCAAGAATTGGTTTTTGCCATAGCAACATCTCATCTTCATCAGTCAAGTGAATCCACTCGAAGAGCAACTTTACTCCATTATGAACTTCATCTATTCCCGCAATTAGGAACCTCTGTTTCCCAAACTAAATGGTGGACATATCAGGACCGAGTGACTCGTGTGACCCTTTGGTGTCGCGAGCATTTTAGGAACAATATCAGATTGGCGATGGTAACTGAGGCTCTGGGCCTAGGACCACAGTATTATTACATAGAACATTCACTGAAGCCAGGTTTTTCTGAGCGGTTATACCTACTAGCCTAGTTCCTACCACCTCATAAGATTTTTTTGTATCGTAGTTATGGTCATCCACTAAGAGGATATTTTAACAGTACTCCACGCACCCGGGAGTATGGGGTAGTCTTGGCGACTCGTATCTTACCTTTAGCTGAGCGTCCAAACACATGTTTTTACTGCGACAGCTATTTATGTGATCATGTAATGGGCGGCTTAATAGAGATGTAGATGAAGGGATCCCAAAATACTTATCAGCCAGGCTTTTTTTTGTCAAATTTAAGAGATGAGTCAAGTGAAAGACCTCATGTAATTTTGTGTGTGTGTGTGTGTGTGTGTGTGTGTGTGTGTGTGTGTGTGTGTGTGTGTGTGTACAATAGTATGTGATGCATCTAGTTGGGCATGCAACTCAGTGGTTTTGAAGGGTTGCCGAGTAGGGAAACTCCCCAAGGGTAGCGCATGTCCATGCTATGAACTCAATAGGGTGTGTAAAACGGTTGATATGGAAGAGCTAGTTGATGACGAGCGGAGAGATGCCTTGAAGGGAGTGCTCGGATGGGGGATCTATGAAAAGCCATAAATATTAGAGCTTCCAAAGGGGCTTATTAGCTTCAAGTGGTTGGCTAACGAGGAGCGATCCTTGCAAGTAATCAATGCACATGTATGCGAGGAGGGGGACACACACACAGATACGACCATATTATAACCAGCTGGGTTAGGTGAGACTAGCATATAAATAGAGCTACAATTTATTTTTAAAAATTTGGAAAAAAATTGCCACCTTATGGTTGGTTGTATACCTGCTAAAATTCTTTGTTAATAGAAAGAGTTGCTGAATAATTTAAAGCTAGACATGTACTCACATCAAAGCTTGTGTAGTGCCAAAAAGACTGTCTCCCACGCAGTATGTCTTCAACCATGTTCCTTCATCCTAGTAGATGAGAATACCCCGGATAGGTAATGTCACCTTTCGCCAATATACAAGCATACCATGTGCTCCAATATTCCTAGATTAGGCAAGGATTGGCCAACCAAGCAACCCCTACTAAGTGGAGTTTAATCTAGATGCTTTCTGTACGTGTGTGGATTGGGTACAACCAGGTTGAGAAGTTTCCAAAAGGAGAGTGAGTAGTAACCTTATGCTAAAGTTTGTTGAAAAATGCAAGCAACATGTACATGACTTGAGAACATGAGAAATCAACACTTAGATGGTCTTGTAAGTCAAGAGAGAGGGAAAGAAAATTGCCACTTGAGCTTCTCGTAAGATATCAAGTGATTCCATTTTGTGATGGACCATTGAGTGCATGTGCAGCCTCCACACTTGAGGACTGCATTTAAGAGAGAGAGAGAGAGAGAGAGAGAGAGAGAGAGTGTGTGTGTGTGTGTGCGTGCGCACGCGCGTGTGTGTGCGTGCTTGAATTGAAGATTTGTTACATAAACCTTGAGGCCTTTTGCTATTGTTCTATATAGTAACTATGAAATTCAACAAAAATATATGTTCTTTTTGTGTCCCCCCTCACCTCCTCTCTCTCTCTCTCTCTCTCTCTCTCTCTCTCTCTCTCTCTCTCACACACACACACACACATATACCCATGTGTTGGGGGTGGATATCAACTTGGTTGGAGCTCGTGTGTGCATACGACTTGTCATCGTGGCATAGTAGGTGACAAATTGACCTTGCAGTTGAACAGATTTCCCCAACTCAATGCATGGACAAAGCGAGCAATCTTTTTCTTAGTCTCTTTAAAGAAAAGTATAGATGGATATGATTGGTCTCTCTCTCTCTCTCTCTCTCTCTCTCTCTCTCTCTCTCTCTCTCTCTCTCTCTCTCTCTAAGGTCTTGAACTTGAGACCATTGAATAGATCTTTGAGATCTCATCGGATTGTTTTCTACAACGTTTTAAATTCTCATCTTATCAAGGTGTGTGTGTGTGTGTGTGTGTGTGTGTGTGTGTGTGTGTGTGTGTGTGTGTGTGTGTGAGAGAGAGAGAGAGAGAGAGAGAGAAAAAAAATCAAAAAGATGAAACATGAATAAGTTTTATTTTGACCCAAGTTATCGGATATATCTTTTGGGATTGCTCCTATGGCATTTTTTGTCTTCGTCTTCTTCTTCCCTTCTCTCTCTCTCTCTCTCTCTCACAGATCCCCATAGGTATTCAATTGTTGAAGACTTGTTGTGTAAACTTTGATGTCTCTTCATATTGTTCCTACACCCTTAAACATTTTTCTCTATGTTTCTCTCTCCCCCCTTTTCCTTACTACGTCATCCATTGGGCGCTAAAATTTGTCATCTCTCTCTCTCTCTCTCGTGTCGATTTTTGATAGGCACCCTTGCTTGTTAAATTTTAGAGAATTTATAGATTTTTAAGCATGGCCCACAATTTAATGCTTCAAAATAAATAATAATAAATATCCTAGAACATGTAAAAGGCATGTCAACTCGGCAATCTCTCTCCCCATTCAAAATGTCAATGTCAAGGTTAATTTTTGCCATGCATTTTATGCATTTCAAGGCATTTTTGCCCATTTTTTACTAGTAAAAATGTTAGCCATCCTTTTAAAAATACACTATAATGCCAAGACAATTATAATATCTGGGAAATTTGACGAGCAAAGATGTCCCTATTGAGACGGATTCCCTATGAGCTCAACAATAAAATCTTTCCCTCTCTCCCTCTCTCTCTCTCTCTCGAATGTGTACGTGCGCATACACACATGCAATGCAATGGTCTCTCTCTCTCTCTCTCTCTCTCTCTCTCTCTCTCACACACACACACACACACACACACACACATATATCCACACAGATGTACATAAACATAGGCAATGAGATGGTCAATAAATTGGACAACAACCTCTTCATTTGCATGCATATCTTCAAAGCAAAATAACCCCAAGTTGATGCATGGACATGTGAGCTTTCTTCGGTCTTTCAATCTCTTTAAAGAAATACAAAATTGATTAAATTTTTAAAAATGATCAATATGGGTCTTGAAAAAAGGCCTTTGAAAAGATAAATCCAAATATATCTTCAAAAATCGTATTATCATTAAATAAAAAAATCTCCACTAAAATTACTCTTTTTTTTTACCATCAGCACGGGGAAGGTAGTGGGGAGAAACTATACACATATTATGTATTTCAATTGTACATTGTTGTACATTACACCCTCGAGGGGCAACTGTGGGAACTACCCCCCCAATAGGGGAGGAGAATAACACCCATGAGAACGCAACCCATCAGTCTCGAACCCTCAACCTTGGGGTTACATCACAAAGGTCTCACCAACTGAGCTACGTTTCTTGGGTAAAAATTAAAATTACCTTTTTTGTCATGTGCGTTTAAAATGGTACATTTATTATATGTAGAGTAGAAAGTCTTTTAACTTTACATTGTCAAAGGCTTATCATTTCCTACAATATTACCCTTCACTTTTGCATTTTAGATTCTGTAAGGTTTTGTTTGAAGTGAATCAATATGTAACACATGGAGGCCGCCTCCTTCCTTGAAAATTTTAAGCTCCATTTTATATTGTATAGATAGATATATGTGAGAATTTGTCTAAACCCCTCAGTTGCAAATGACCTCTCACCTTTTAGTGTTAGATTCATGTCACACATGAGCATTGGGTAGGCTAAAAAAGAGCTCATTCGGATGCACATAGTGTCACATTATGAGTGGACATAGGATATTATATAACTTTTTTGAAAGTGCAATACAAATCAACGCCAGCAAAGTAGTAGAAAGTCATTGGCAACAATGGATGGTTTGTTGATCAAGCCCAATTGTCGCATTTTGCGCACAATGTTTTGCTCATGTCCGTGCATTGCTAAGGATAGGGGTGAGGGGGTCAAGGCAGTTCATATTTTACTTTGGCGAATGTTGCTGTTGGATGCTAGCCAATAACCTTTTGCCATCTCATCTACACACAAGTCCAAATGGACGTGTGTGACAGAGGCCTTAGTCATGAGCGAAAGAGCCATATGGCCGTACTTTGCCTTTTCCCAAACATATGTATTATGTATCTCTAAGTAGCTAATAGAAACTTATACCAAAAGGAGTTAATTTTACACTATGGAGAGCTTATTTGGTTGGTGGAAATAACTTACCTTTATAACATTATCCTTGACTATTTCCTTCTCTCTCTCTCTCTCTCTCTCTCTCTCCCCCCCCCCCCCCCCCCCCCAACACACACACACACACATTTGCAATCTCCATATCTCTCGTATTTTCTATGAGTAGAGCTCTCGAGAACAAGAGTAGATAAGCATGTCATTTGGAGTACTTACTCAAGAAGAGGAGAATTGAGACAATTTCTTTGCTCTTCATGGTGAAGCTCATCCTTTATCATCTCATGCTAGAAAACATTTTATGCTTCCTTGAGATACACACACATGTCTATACATGTAGCAGGGTGATGGTCGTCTTATAATGCCTATTGTGCTTTGTGTATGTAGAAAAAAAATTCCTTTCTATTGAGTTGACCTAGTAGCTTGTAGATAGAGCACTTTCTAGGCTTCCTCATGCTTTACATTACATGTGTGTTTACACAAACAATGGCTCAACCTTCTAGAGAGAAGGATGCTAGATCTAGGTGTTCCCCTCTCCTTTCTCCTGCTAAAGTTGGGCTCACCACTATTTTTAACTCTTTTTGAGCCAAGGGAGGTATATCTATTTTGTGGTAGGCTTGATCAATTGCACCAATTCGAGTCATTTGTACAAAACCAACTACCAAGAGTTGGTCTAGCATGGATCAACTTGCTACTAAAGGTTTGAAACTAATGTTGTTGTTGTTCTCCAGGGAGTCCCCTTAGCTCTCGGTTGCATTTCACCAACCTGCACAATAAGCACGACCGATTGCCAATGATTGTACCCCCTTTGTCGGAGATATTCAAGTGACCCTTCAATTGCAATCTTTCCTTACATCTTGCGCACCAAACACTACTTGGGGATATTGATCATTTGCCTCAGTGTGAATTGTAGAATTGAGTAAAGCTAAGAGCTTTTTAATCTTGGGAGGTTCAACCCCAAAAATGTAAGTATTGCACATGAGTTCAAACTAAGAGGTTTTCTATTGAGATTTTTTTCTAATGAAATAACAAAATTACATTTATAAAAAAGGATTTTTATTATATTTTGAAAAAAATCCATACGTTTCTTGAAAAAAAGGGGTTGTTTTATTACGTCTAAACATATAAGTATAGGGGGTTTTTTAATACCTTTTGAACACACGTGATATGGGTTATTTCTTAAGTGACCCTTTACTTATTTTTTTTATCAAGGACATGTCCAATAATGTATGATACTCGATTGCATTGACATGTTTACCTTGCTCAAATAATATAACCATGGTTAACATTAGAAGTGATCAAGCTTTTGTTGTAGGCACTTCTATGTAAGTTGAGCAATAGTGACTTTGTAGCTCAAACTCTTGTAGGAATGAAGGAATATCAACTACCATGAAGATAGCATTGTAATTTGCAGTTGTAATTTTAATGGTAGAAATGTGCCTTCGTTACCTATTAGTGTCAGAAAATGATACTACCTTCAAAAGTGTCAATTTGGATTCTCGTTTATTTTTACGGGACCAAAACAACATTAAAATGGGTCTTGGAAGCTTGAAGTGTGTTGAAGGATCTTGGATAGAGCAATGCATTCATAGCCTATTACTACTAGTGGAATGATACTACCTTCAAAAGTACCCATAGAGTTTGATCTGGATTTTGACATGTTTTTACAAGGCCAAAACAACATTGAAAAGGGTTTCAAATGCCTTTGACAGTGCCCTAAAGGTTAACTGGGAGGTAGATATGGAGCATCACAGCTAAACTTGTTGGGCAAGGCATGAATGGGTGGCTAGGAGGTGGGAGAGGGGTCGGGCGGTTTGGGGGGGGGGGGCGCCTTGTTTGAGTGGTGGGTAAGCAACCTCCACTCCCCCTCTTCCACACCTTTACACCACGAAGTAGTGCACTTTTCACCAAGAATAGTATCCTCAAAAGTGAGGAGTCAATTTGACTTGTGGAGAGCTGATATGTGGTCTTTTGCAAGCCCATAGGCTTCTCTTAGAGCTCTTTTTTCCTAGTGTCTCTGCACACATGATTCAATAGCCATGAAGCACTTCCATCTTTTATTCTTCTGGAGTAACACAACATATCTACATAGTGAGGCAAGTTGCAGAGTTTCCATGTGTGCATAACCCCACAGCTCCTCCTTTACCTCTTCAATGCGTTTTATTTCGTATCAACGTCAAAGCATTTACACTTTACTTTCACATCCATTCATTCTTTGGGCGCTATACCCCCAAAGGACATATACATTAATGCCAAATACTTGTTTTGTTGATAATAGATGTTTTAGTTGCATCCATTGATCCAATTCCTGCTTCATATCATTGACTCTAAAATCTCTCAAAACTCAAAAAATGGCAAGAAAGGCAATACACCAGCATGAATAATGGAGGTACCAATTAGCCTAAGGATACGTAATCCAACAAAATGTATAAAATTTTAACATCCATAAAAATATATGCTTCTACAAACACTTAACCTTCAAGGCATGCCTGAAGCTTGCACAGCGAAAGATCTGCACAAAGCATTTGCACACCATGTGCTTTGTTGGCAAATCTTATGACTTTCATCTTAGTGCCTCGTGAGTATGTCCTTTGATTCAATAACTATTCAAAACATGATTATTGCATGATGGCTTTGCAATCCTATGTGCGTTGAAAAGATTAATGGCACATATTTGTGGAGCATGCTCGAGTTTGAAGCTGCTGCAAGTCATGCAATTCGACAAATGCACAAGTTCTTTTTATCTCCAAGAAAACGGTATTGGCAAAAATGCCTTTCCCATCTTTAATACATATAACATGCTGACAAAGAATCATGTCTCTTTGAGATAAATGATGATTGCACCTGCAAGCAGCAAGAGCCACCCTCTTTAAACAATGGTGAGCTATGCCTTTGAAGGATCAAACATGTCTCCTGACATCCAATCACAATTTCCAGAGTACGGCACTTCATGGGCGAATATCCTTTGCTGCAAGTCTATCTCTTTGCTTTGCATCACCAACGCAACACTCACACCTCGTTGTTATTTGAAGCAGTCCATGTACCACAGCCCGGCTGCAGGTTTTTGATTCTCATAGCTTCAATGTCTTTGGCCTTCTCCAGCATGCCAGCTGCAGTATATATATGCACCATCAAAATGTATGCTGATTGGTCACATTTATCTAGATCTACTGCCTGTTCAAATGCCCAACTTCCCACATTAACATCCCCCCATTTGCGGCAAGCACCCAATAGGCATCGCCAAATTGCCAAGTCAGCAGAAAAGGGCATCTCTTGGATCACTTCTACTGCCTTAACTAGGTGACCTGCCCGTCCAAGAAGGTCCACTATGCAGGTGAAACAATCTGTGTCGGGCTTCAGACCATACAAGGCTCCCATATTATCAAAAAGTTCTTGGCCCTTTTCAACCAGACCATGCTGACTACACCAACTCAGCAAGCAACGGAGTGTCACAATATCTGGAAGAATACCCTCATGCTGCATTTGCTCTAAGCATTTCAGTGCTTGCTGGCCTTGACCTGCTTGTACATACCCTGCTATCAATGAATTCCAAGCGACAGCATCTTGAGAAGGGAGCTTTTCGAGGACACCTTGTGCCTGCGGAAGCGCTCCACACTTGGCATACATGTCCACAAGAGCACCACCCAGCACTATACTATGTTCTAATAACCCTTGCCGCAATACTTCATCGTGGATTTGCTTTCCCTTGTTAAGGTCTCTCATCGCAGTGCAGGCTTTAAGGACACATATATACGTTACTGCAT
This sequence comes from Adiantum capillus-veneris, assembly GCF_014529385.1. Lineage (NCBI taxonomy): Eukaryota > Viridiplantae > Streptophyta > Polypodiopsida > Polypodiales > Pteridaceae > Adiantum > Adiantum capillus-veneris. Next base: position 30,903,584 of record NC_140931.1, on the reverse strand, counting down.
CTGGGGTGACACCCTCACACTGCATTTCCTCGAAACAATCTAGAGCCTGCTGACCTTGCCCCTTTTGAGCATATCCTGAGATCAATGCACTCCAGGAGAGGACATTTCGAAAAGGAAGATTCTCTAGGACATTTCGCGCCTGGGGAAGAGCACCGCACTTGGCATACATGTCCACAAGAGCTCCACCCAATACTTGACTATGCTCCAACAACCCTTGCCTTGACATCTCGTCATGGATTTGCTTTCCCTTGTCAACTGCTCCAATTGCAGCACAAGCTTTCAGGAGTCCGGCATATGTCATTGCATCTGCAAAGATGCCCTCACCCTGCATTTGCTCATAACAATCTAGAGCCTTCTGGCCCTGTCCATCTTCAGCATATCCTCCAATCAAGCAGCTCCACGAGATGACATTGCGTGCAGGAAGCGTCTCTAAGACACCATGGGCCTGAGGGAGAGCACCACACTTGACATACATGTCCACAAGAGCACCACCCAACACCATATTATTCTTCAGCAACCCTTGCCTTAAAATCTCATCGTGGATTTGCTTTCCTTTGTCTATGGCACCAATCACCGCACAGGCTTTCAAAATGCAGACATAAGTCACTGCAGTTGGGAGAATGCCCTCACGTTGCATTTGTTCAAAACATTCTAGAGCATGCTGGCCTTGCCCCTTTTGAGCATATCCTGTAATTAATGCATTCCATGAAACGGCATTCCGGGAAGGAAGCTCATCTAGGACACTTTGCGCCTGGGGAAGGGCACCTAGCTTGACATACATGTCCACAAGAGCACCACCAAGCACCGAACTGCGCTTCAGCAACCCCTGCCTCAAAATCTCCTCATGCATTTGCTTTCCCTTGTCAATGGCTCCAATCGCAGCACAAGCTCTTACAACAGACACATACGTCACCGCATTTGGGGCAATCCCCTCATGTTGCATTTTCTCGAAACACTGTAGTGCTTTTTGGCCTTGGCCCCTTTGTGCATATCCTGAGATCAAAGCACTCCAGGAGATGACGTTGCGAGAAGGGAGCTTTTCAAGGACACTTTGTGCTTGGGCAAGAGCACCAAACTTGGCATACATGTCCACAAGAGCACCACCCAAGACTGTACTATGCTGCAGCAGCCCCCGCCTCAAAATCTCATTGTGTATTTGCTTCCCCTTGTCGAAGGCTCCGATTGAAGTGCAGGCTTTCAAAATGCTCAAATAAGTCCTTGTATCAGGACGAATGTCGAGACTCTGCATTTGTTCAAAAGAGTCTAAAGCATTCTGGCCTTGCCCCTCTCGGGCATAGCTTGCTAGTAATGCAGCCCATGGGATAACACTGCTGCTGTTATGCATGTCAAGTAAAGCTTTTGCTTTCTCAAGCTCGCCGCAATTTGCATACATTGTAATTAAAGCGTCTGAGTAATGTTTTTCAGCCAAACCCCTTTTCTGGAGCTCATTATGTATCCTGGAACCTCTTGACAGATCTTTATTCTTACTGCATGCCCATATAAGAGAGGGTGAGAAGTTGTCTGTGGTGATGGCCATGCCATCTGCAGCATATCCGCATCGGATGAGCTCGTCGTGAACCCAAGATGGGTTGTCACGACTATCCAACCACAAAGGCTGTTTGGTAAGTTTGTGCTTGAAGTCGGGCTGCCTAGGGCTTCGCTTGCTGCTGCGATTATCCCACCAGTTGGAGGGATCCCTGAAAAATTCCTTCCACGACCAGTCCAAGTGCGTGTGCCACTCTTCCCTCCCTACAGCAAAGCCCGCTGTACTCTCTAGCTGCTGCATAGCACCGGCAGCCATCTCCAATGTGAGTTGCAAAGACGCCTGCTCATAGTAGGTACGCCTCCTATCTGGATTCTTGAACTCAAGACGCGTTTAACTTCCTACACAATAAAAAGAGAAATACACTACAGGTGAGGCTCTGCTATATGTGTTTTGTATTGCATGGTCCAACCAGCATTGCGATGAGAAAGAAAAAACAATTAAATTACCAAGCCTTTTAGGCTAAATCCACATACTACCATTCCATGAGTGCATGGCTTTGGGCTATGTCCCTAACCGCATTTTTTGTTTTCCCCATTAGCGCAGAGAGATTGTATTAGACAAGCAAAAAAGATACAGACGGTCATCCTGTCAAGCATAGCACATATATATTATACCATGCATCCTTTGGATCCTGATTACAATTAACCAAAAAGAGACTAGGTCCCATGACAAATAGCCTAACCATCCACCTCATCAATCTCTTCTTGAAGCCTTTCCAAGTAAAAGTTACCATCGCGGATCCACGACTTCAGATAGGCTATCTCGATCTCCAGTTTCTTCTTCCACTCGTCCCTAGTGAGCTCTTTGTCTTCAAACAGGATTCCGCTTAAGGGACCCGCCTTAAGCTGGTTATACAAGTATTGGGAATCCTTTAGAATATCCTTCTTCATTCTGTAGAGGGTCACTTGATCATTAGCAATTTTCATGTCCTGCACATTAAGAGATGAAAAGGGTTTTCAGTGTAGGAGTCTGGTAAGAAACTTCAAACAAAGTACAGTTACGCAGCCACCAAATCATCTAGAGAAATTATGCGCTTGCTTTGTTCCAGCACAGACTAATGATCTCCACATAATCACCTAGAATCAGTTGTTTCCATGATGGAGCAAAACCTAGAGACTTCGCCAACGAGGCGAGTAACCTTTTATTAGAGGGACAGGCTACAAACAGATGGCCCGTGTCCTCCACATCTTTATAACATCTGCAACAAAGACCTGTTCCTAAATTAGCTTGGAGCATTCTCTTGCCAGTCCATATAGCCTTATGCAGTAGAAGCTAGAGAAGGACATATTTCTTCGGTTCTATAGCAGAAGACCAAATATTCATGAACTTGAACTCCCATTGTTTGGTGGAATAGTTGACTTGCCATCGCTTGTTAAGGGTTAAATGAAGAGAAAAATTCACGGGGGAATAATTCCAAGATGGATTCTATAATTTGAACCTGCCCGGCCACATAAAAGCTCTAAGATTAAGGGGAGAAGGCGTTTGAAGGGTCCAAGTGAGCTCAGTTGCGAATAAGTTAATCTTGGAATGGATTAACTGGAAATCCCACGGTTGGACTTCATACTTGAGAGACAAGCCAGTGCTACAAAGCCAATCCCGAGACTCGGTATCCCAAAGTTGACACCAAGTCTTTAAACCTTATTTGTAAAGGGTAAGAGCTTTCCTCGGTTCCTGCTGATTGACAAAGGGAAGTTCCATGCACAGCCACCCGTATTTGCTCGGAGACCTTGACTAGAATTAATCATGTTTGCTATCAAACATTAGTCACGAGCATTGGTCGTGACTCTTTTCCTTTGCCCCAACGTCTCGTCTCACATCCAAGGGACTGGGAGATAAGCCGAATGGTTGCGATAATGCATATCAATGACAAGGGCATAGGTTCAAGCATCTAAGGGTGAGTACAATTTCCTCTTTCAGCAAAGAACATGGTTTTGTAGTCGGGAGCAATCTAGGTGGTGTACTGTATGACGGCGTGACCCACGGGGTTCCTCCCAAGCTGTAGTATGTTGGCGTTGCAAAAATCCTTCATTCACTTGGGAGTTTATTGAGGCATCATGTAGCAAGTGTAATGCATCCCATCTCTCAAACCACTTCTTTATGTTTTGCATCCATCGTTTGTTTGATGCTTCACATGCAATTGTACAAAGTCAATGTGAGGGGTTTTGATGCATCTTTATCATGTACTCCACAACCCTTTCCATGCCCATAACCTCCATTAGAAGAGATCTCGAATCAAGAAGTAGGAGCATATATGGTGTTTTATATCTCAACTTGGAGAAAGTTTGTAACAAAACTTGGAGAAAGTTTATAACAAAGCTTGGAGAAAGTTTTATGTCTTAACTTGGAGAAAGTTTGTAACAAAAGTCTTTTGGACATTCTCAAACACTTTCCAAGTAGATTTTGAGATGCTCCCACCCCACACTTGAAGCCCATAAATAAGAATCGGTGTCACCAATGTGTCAAAAGAAGAACCGGTGTCACCAATGTGTCAAAATAATATTTCTTGAGAACCCAACATTTGACATCCATTGCATCACACATGTTCTCAAATGCATAGTACACTCTCTTTCGACCTTCCAAATGTTGCATTACACATTCATTCCACTTGTGTTTGGCTGAAACCTCAAGGCCAAGGTACTTAAAGCAAAATTGAAATTCCTCTTCCCATGTGCAATTGACTTATCAACTTCTCATAGATTCAAGAAACCATAAGCATAAACTCATTTGGCACTTGGATTTCTTCCATCCTTCTCCACAAATTGCTACCTTGAATCATACCGAAGGCTTTCTTGAAGTCCACAAAGCAACAATACAGTCGCTTTTCTTTCATTTGGCTTTCCTCAATGAGAACACGAAAAGTGACAAGATGATCAATGGTGTTATGACATTGATGGAGTCTTTTTGCACGCTTGCCATTCTTTTCAGCCCATTCAATCAATTTTATCTTCATTATGTAATCATTATGTACCCAAATAACTCTGCCATAAGGGACCTGATCACTATAGTCCGGTAGTTATTTACATTCTTTACATCCCCTCCTTTATGCAAAGGCTTGACCCAATTAGTGCTCCAATCATAAGGCATATCATCTTAAAGTGCAAGGTTGACACACATCCAACGATGTGATTCCTCTCCCATCCATTTACTCATTTTTGGTTTGATACCTTGAATATCTCTCACATTGCAAGTTGGAAACTTTCTAAGTTTACCGCATACATCTTCAATACTGGAAAAAGAGGACATACATCGGAGTGAACCATAAATGGCATTGCAATTCCAAAAGCATACTTTCAATTTCAATTCGGCCTCTTATGTCATGTGTTCCTATTTGCTCAAGGGACTTGCCTTCTCCTAGGGCATGTTTTCTTCATGAGACATGTTTATTTTTTCTTGTCCTCATATGCCTTGTGACGTGCAACAAAAAGTGTGATCTTAAGAGAGAGAGAGAGAGAGAGAGAGAGAGAGAGAGAGAGAGAGAGAGAGAGATTTTATTATCATCCTTGGAGGTCAAATGTGATCCATAGGACCAAAAATACATGTGATGTACTATGTATGGGGCTGATAATTGATTCTCAATACCCCAATATCTTGTGATAAGAATTGCAATGGAGAGTCCACATTGTGGCTGGGAGAGGAAAGTGTGTAGGTCTAACTCATGGCCAAAAATGTGAGGGAAGCAAGTTTGGATGTGAGCAAAAGTTGAGCACTCTAGTCTTGTGTGGTACTTAGACTCTTGAACTTGTAGTGAGCATAATGTGCATAATTGATGTGACTCTTCTTGATTACCCCAACGCCTCGTCTTGGATCGAAGGGAGTGGGAGCTAAGCCAAATGGTTTCAATAGTGTGTATTGTTGACAAGGGGATAGTCTCAGGCATATAAGAGTGAGTAGGGTTCCCTCTTTCAGTGAACAACATGGTTTTGTAGTTGGAGGCAACATGGGTGTTGTAATGTATGAAGTGCGAGCCACCAGATTTCTCCCAAGCCATAAGACATTGGTAATATAGAAAAGTTTCATTGCTTGGGAGTCTATTGAGGCATCAGTAGCAAGTGTAATGCATCCCATCTCTTGAACCATTGCTTTATGTCTTGCATCTAGTCAATGCTTAAAATCTGGCGTATATGTATCTTTTGAGCTCTTTTCTTGCTTCCTAAGCAATGGTACAAAGTCGATGTGAGTAATTTTGATGCATCTTGATCATGTACTCCACAACCCATTCCATGTTAATAAGCTCAATTGAAAGAGATCCCAACTCAAGAAACAAGAACAAGAGCATATATGGTGTTTGTGTCTTAACTTGTGGAAAATTTATAAGAAAATGCTTTTGGACATTCTCAAACTCTTTCCAAGTAGACTTTAAGATGCTCCCTCCCCACAATTCAACTCCATAAAGGAGAACCGGTGTCACCAATGTTCGGTTCTCACAAAGTACCTTTTTTCATTTATCTCATCAACCTCTTGATTGTAAGGTGCAAGGATAGCATGCTCCTCAAAAATCAGCATGATTTATTGTAAGGGCCTCCTCCTGACCCTTATTTTTTACTACCACATCTAAGCCATCGACTTTAAAAAGAGAAAGAAACTAATAGAAAAAAACATTCGAGTAAATTTGGGTCAAATTCAAAGCTCCAAAGTTTACCCACGAGCCACTTCCGGCTTACACCATGGGAATAGGGCCATAACCAATGCATGGAAAATTAGTTTTTCATTTTGAGAAAATTAACATAAAGAAAGAGATAAGGAAAGAGCAAAGAGAAGAAAGAGATAAAGAAGGAAAAGACAAGATAAGGATAAGGATAAGGATGAGGTGAGTAAGTAGCTTGTTGGAGAATCTTTGAGAAGCAAGATAAGTGAAAGAGAACTTATCAGAAGGAAGATAACCTATCATGATAAGTAAATGCACTTATTGTAATATGCATAAAAAGAGGGCTTTTGTCAATGCCATTTTATGCATAATAACAAGTCCCCTATAGTCTTCTACGATTTGTGCTACATAGCGTGTGTTGTTCTCGCTTTGTTTCTCCTCTTTTCAAGCAGTTTTCACATCAGGTGCAGTATTTGCCATGGCTGACAACAACACATATGTGATCGAGATGTTTGCTGTTGAGGATAGATTGGATGGGACAATTACCTATGTGGGATTATATGATGCAACATGACCTTGAGTCGAAGGGTGCCTAGAATATTGTGCATGGCATTGATATACGTCATGTTTCTAAGGCTGTAGGTGATGTTGAGGATGTTGCAGGTTTTGGTGGCAGGATTGTTGCTGCCAGAGCTGTTTTGCCTACGGCTAAGCAAGCTCGTTGGGATGTAAAAGATGCACAAGCTCATGCATTGATTGCATTGTCTGTGAAGTGCAATATTACTCCTCACATTTCTTCAACGACATCTGCAAAACAGGCTTGGGATATTCTGGTCTTTATGCAAGTTGCAATGAGGGAAAAATTGCATTGTTGCATAAAGAGTTGGAGTCAAAGATTATGCATGAGAAAGATGATATGGACACTTTCCTTGCTAGTGTCAAGGATATCAATGAGCAACTTATTTCTGCACGCGAAGTCATTTATGATAGTTCCCTTGTGTATACGGTTCTTGATGCTTTGCCAAATTCTTACCAAAATTTTGTTAGTACTTATGACCCAAGGATATCCAGAAGATGTCAAGCTTGATGCATTATGCACATTGTTGTTGCAAGAGTCACTTTCCAGGAAAAACAGGACTAGATAGCGTGCATTTGAACAGGCCTTTATTGCTGCTCAAAGAAGAGGTGGTAACAACAATGTAGCCACTTCTTATGGTTCTTCTACGAATGGTAAATCACTTGTTTCTAATTCTTTTGTTGGTAACACTTCATCTAGGAATTCTGGTGAAAAGGGCAAAAAGAAGATGCGTTGCCATTATTTTAAAGCTAATGATTACTTGATCAAGCAGTGTCCTAAGTTGAAGGAAAAAGAGGCTAAGAAGAAAGAGACTGATTCCACTACAAATGTAGCTATTGTTAAGTCGTTTGTGAAAGGAATTAGGGTTGATGTTGATGCAAAATGGGATTTTAGTGCAGAGTGGACTTATGATCCTTTTGTCCATGATGCATGTATGTCAGTTGCTACAGATGCTCATGTGTGGTGCTTTGACAATGGTGCTACAAAGCACACTATGTCTCATCGTGACTATGGAAAAAAAGGTCTCCTATGGAAATGGCAAGATGTATGGCCAAAAGTCAAGCTTTTCCACATTCATTTTGGCTTGAGGCTATTATGTGTGCCACTTATGTACTTAGCAGGTGTGCTACAAAAGCTTTGCAATTTATGACTCCATATGAAGCATGGCATGATAGAAAGCCTTCTATTGAGCACATGCGTGTTTTTGGTTGTTTGGCATATGCTTTGGTTCCACAAACACAGCACAGAAAATTGGATGATAAGGCTATCAAATGTATTTTTGTTGGTTATAGTGCTGAACGCAAAGGTTACAAGTTGTATCATGTGCAAACAAAGCGTATCTTGGTTTCACGAGATGTTGTGTTTCTGGAAGATTCTGCTCAGCCCTTGCTATTATGTACTAGAGATGGTAATGTAAGCTCACATGACATTTATGACACTTTGTTGCCTCTTTTCAGTGATGGAAGTTCGAATGTAAATTCCAATGAGGAAAATGTATAGCCTATGGGGGTTTCTGAAAATGTTACACATCAGCCTATTATTACTGATGCAGATGTACATGATGTACTTGATGAGGAAAGGGTGGCTGAGAATGATAAGGCTAGAGTATGCCTAAATGACTGGTGCATACTTTGCACGACAGTAAATTGGATGCACCTTTGTCTAGTTGTACTCGTTCAGGTTCTTGTCATGCATCTTATGCATCAAATTGTTATGTTTTGGTTGTGTCTAGTTTATGTGATGTTGAGGAACCTCTATCTTTTGATGAAGCACATAATTCAAAAAATTGGATGGTTGCCATGCAATCTGAATATTGTTAGGGCTTACTTCCCAACAATAATGCAGAGTAAAATACACAGCAAATTGCATACAACATAGCTTTACTGCACAACAGAAAATTGCAGAACATCAAGGACACAAATGAATTGTATTGTATTACTGCATACTCTGCATCATGTAAACACACGCTACAGCCCCCTGCTGAATACAGTTAGACTCCTCTAAGTAGAGAACGACTAACAAGTCCTAATTGCCATCATGCGCCAAGAAGTAACTTGCATGACTAAAAGCAATCCCATTTAAACTAACCATCATAGGTGTAAAAACACCCTTAGAGTTCAAAGGTCTAAACCTTGATTACAAATAAAAAGTAAATAAACTACGACTGAAGCATCAAGGTCTAACACCTGGCACATCTGGTGGGAAATGTTTGCAAAACATTGTAAGAACCCACAATATCCCTTGACAAAACAAGCGTGAAAATCAAAATAAAATTCTTCTTGCTACTGCTCTTGAAGATCAAAATCTTGAGTGTCAACAGGATCCCCTGACTTTTCCTCCATATCCTGAGCAGCTTCAAGTAATGTAGCATCAATACTTGGATCTTCAAACATTGCCTCAGCACTCTTCAGCAAAAGTTCCTCCATGTTCTCTTGATCCGCTGTGTCATCAACCTGTATAACTGAAACTGAAACTGCAGTTTGACCTGCTTCCTGAATTGATCCCTGAATTGTTTCCTGAATTGACAACTGAACTGTATCTCTAGCTTCCACTTCAGCTGTAGACTGAACTGGCTCAGCTACTACAGTATCCATTTCCATCTGAACTTGCATCTTCTGTTGCAATTCTGCATTTTGCTTCTTCAAATCAGCTAATTGTCTCTGTAAAAGCAAAATTTCCTCCTTGGATTCCTCCTCTGCAAAATCCTGGTATGGTTTACTAACCACATCAAACATTTTAATTTTAATCTGCTCCCACACTCTCATATACTCCATGACCTCACTCTTCATTTTCTCAATATCTCTTGAACTGACATACCAGCCTTATACATCAAGCTCTTCTTCTGACATGTGTCTGATCTTTTCCTCCACTTTTCTACAAGCTGCAACCCTGCTTAACAGTACTTTGTTGCTACTCTCCAAAGATGCATTAAGAGTAGACATTTTAGTCAATTTCTCTTGCATTCCTTGGAACCACTCATCCTTCCATTTAGAAATTCTTGCTGAAGTCTTTTCTCTGACTGACACTACCTGCTTGTAAGAATCCAATTCATGTGTCATCAGTTCTTGAACTTTAGTTAAATCCTGAACCTTTTTAGCCAAAAACTCTATCTCATTTTGTGCTTTCTTGTCCTTTAAAGCCCCTTGCTTGACCTGCTTAAGTTCAGTTTGAAGGCTGTCATTTTCTCTGCTCAAAAATGTAAGATCTAGAGACTGCTACTCCACATACTCTTTAACCAAATTTAGTTCAGTTTTCACTTCAGTAAAAGAGACATTAGAAAACTGAGCTTTAGAAATTGCAGGTCTCTCCTAAATAGAATCTTCAAATGTAGCTATAGGCTGTTGCTCTGACAACTTATGAAGTCTCCTAATCTTAAAACCTGTTTTGGCAATTGTAGGTATTACACGCTTTTCAGGCACACTTGCTAGAGTATCTAAAAATAAATCTCCAAACTCTTTGTCCATCTTATCTTTTACTACATTCAAAGATTCTTGTTTAGAGTAATCTGCACACAAAAGATCCTGAATGTCTTTATCTATCTGCACAGATCTGTGGTCCAAGAACAATTTCTGTCTTTTCTCTTATTGAAGAGTCCACATCTTCAGTTACCTGTGGTGAAATCTGGCAATGTATCCCCTGCAAAATGCTTTTGTTGTTGACATATTGAAACACAACATCAAGATAAGGCCCAACCTTAGTTGTCCTATCCTTCCTTCTTTGCTTTGTGTAGATTTCATATTTCATCCTGTCAAACAAAATATTAGCCCACTCCATGTGTCTGCCACTTTCTACAGCTAACAAGATGCCATAATTCTCCCTGCTGGGGATGTACTCACACTTTACCAACAAAAAGACCCGTTCAATAAACCACTGACCTGCCGCAACCTAACTGCATTCTTCATTCCTAACAGTTGGTAATAATGCCTTTCCCCCTGAGATGGACCAAAAGCTCTGGTCATATCTTTCTCAGTAGCCTTGCTGCTCATTATCTTCTCAATAGAGAGGTCAAACACCCTAGCTACTAACTCTTTAGTCAAATAGTCTTCCATGAAAATATGTCCATCATTTGACTGCAGTTGCTTCAAGTAAATTGTGGCCATGTGACTGTTTCTCCAACTCACCCATGGGAGTCTTGAAAAATCAAGGAGACCAATTTTTCTAAGCCATGCATTGTTTACTTCATTATTATCCAAGTCATACCTGAAATCAAGAAACGTGTAGTTGGAGATAGCTTCCTCTTTGGGTTGTACCATGTGGGTAGGGTTTACCATCTCTGGTTCATCATCAGAGCTTGGGTATTCACCATCGGGCCTTGAAAGCGAGTCTTTCTCGCAGAGCTTCTTAACATAGCAAGAATTTCATTATCAGCTCTTGTATCTTGGTCAACACTCGTAGAGGAGTTGCGAATTGTCGACATCCTCAACCCCATTGTAAAACGCAAGAATGGCTTGTACCTCAGGTTGTGATTGCCCGCTACCCTTTCACATGCATAACTAGTCACCATCAAAAAGTCATCATTTATAAGACTTCTCCCTTGATTCCCGACCCTTTGCCCAAAAAATGGTTTAAGTCGGAATGCGTTGATAGGTTTTTTAATAATTGTACCCTCCTGATCAAACAATAAAAAATTAGGCCCCACTGATTTTACAATCTGGAATGGCCCCAACATACATGAGTTTGAGTTTACATGGTCTCGGGCCAAATTTACTGTTATAAACCAGTACCCAATCACCTGGAGAAAAAATTTTGAATTTAATATTTCTGTTAATCCAAGCTTGTCTCCTTTGTTGGATAATGTCATCAATGTACTGGCTATGGATTCTATCCTCTTCCAATCTCAGTAAAGCCTCTTTCCTATAACTGACTGAGTCTTCAGGAGACAACTTTTCCTGAACTGCAACCCTGAGACTTGGCACTATAAATCCCATGGGTACCACTACTTCCAACCCATACACTAACTTGAATGGTGTCATTCTAGTAGTAACTTTGTATGCTGTTCTAATAGCCCATAGTGCAGAATCCAATTTTTCATCCCAATTTGTCCTGTGTTGATTGATCAACTTCCTGATAATCCTGACCAAAACCTTGTTGGTACTTTCTGCTTGTCCATTGGCCTGTGGATAGTACATTGTTGACTTCTTATGCAAAATCATTTGCAGCTCAATCGGTTTACTGATTACTTTATTAATAAAATGTCCTCCCTGATCAAAAACTAGCTCAATGGGACAGCCAAACCTGGTCATAATGTTTCTGTACAAAAACTTTGCTACACTTTTTGCTTTATTGTCTCTAAAAGCCACTGCCTCTATCCACTTTGTACTGTAGCCAGTTGCAACCAAGATATACCTGTTTTGTGTAAATCTAGCAGGTGGTTTGATTGGACCAACAAAATCCAATCCCCATTTTTGGAATGGTTCCAAAGGCAAAATAGGTTGAATGGCATTCTATCCACATCCAATGACCTGCCATCTCTTTGACACAGCAAACAGTTTTATTGAACTCTTGAGCATCCCTAATTTCTGTTGGCCACCGGATTCCTGCTTGAAAAACTTTTCTTGCAGTAATCTCTTCTAAGAAGTGGCCTCCTGCATTTCCTGCATGTGCTTCTGCCAAAACTGCTTTTTGCTCAAATTGTGGCACACATCTCCTTATCACTTGATCAATGCCTCTCTTATATAAAAGTCCTGCAATAACTGCAAATGGTTTACTTCTCAATGCCATCCTCTTCCTGTGATTTTTGGTCATAGATTCAGGTAACACTCCTTCAGTCAAAAACTAAAACATATCTTTATACCAATCCCCTGACTGGTTAGTCACCTGAAGTAAAAACAGATCTGCATCAGGTAATTGGTCAGGTACTCCTGAGGAATGAGCTTCACCAGTTTCCAACCTACTGAGATAATCAGCCAAGACATGAAGTCGTCCAGGAGTATGTATGACCACATAATCAAATTCGTGCAATAGCAGTATCCATTTGGCCAACCTTCTTGCCAAATGTGGTTTATTCACCAAATAAATAAGAGCTTGATGATCTACATGGAAAATTACCCTATTGGCCAAAAGGTAATGTCTAAATTTCTGCAATGCATAGATCATTCCAAGCATTCTCTGTAGGTGTCAATACCTTGCTGGCATAGTAAATTGGTCTAAACCAACCTCTACTTGTTTCCTGCATCAATGTTGCACCCACTGCCACATGAGATGTATCTACAAAGATATGGAATGGTAAATTCCAATCAGGAACAATCAAAATAGGTGCTACAGTCAGCATCTTTTTCAATATCCTGAATGCTCTGCCTGGCTCTTCTACCCATTCAAAAATTGCATCTTTCTTTGTAAGTTTGGTTAGTGGTGTACAAACATGTGCCAAATACCTCAAAAATCGGTTATGCCATTTCACTTGACCCAAAAATCTTCCCAATTGCTTAATGGTTTTTGGTTCCGGTGCTTTATTGATTGTTGTTACCTTACTTGGATCTATAGACACTCCTTCTTTACAAATGACATGTCCCAGGAGAACTCCTCTTTGAACTGCAAAAGCACACTTGGCTGGATTCAGTGAGACAGGCAAAATTCCCTGCATTATTGAAAACATAACTTCAAGTGCTCTAAATGCTCCTGTTTCTTTCCAAAAACACTAAAATCATCCAAGAAAACCCTCATAAATGTTGTAAGGTATTCTTCAAATACACACTGAACTACTTTCTGAAATGTTGGTGGAGCATTTTTCAAGCCAAATGTCATCACATTACTGGCATAAACTCCCCATTCAATCACAAAGGCTGTTTTCTCTCTGTCTTCAAGTGCCATTAAAATTTGGTTGTATCCATTAAAACCATCCAAGAAACTGTAAAGCTCATGTCCCGCTACTGCATCCAGTAATGTATCACAAAAATGTAAAGGAAATGGATCAGTTACTGTAGCAGCATTCAGTTTCTTGTAATCTACACAGACCCTGATCTTGCCATTCTTCTTTGGAACAATAAAAATTGGCGACAACCAAGTAACCCCATCCAATGGGTAAATGAAACCCATAGCCAACAGTTTGTCGATTTCCTCTTTAACCTGTTTGGCATAGTTTGGATTCATCCTGTACCGATTTTGTACAAGTGGAACTGCATCTGCTTTCAAGTTAATTTTATGTTGGAAAAAGCTAGCATCTACTCCCTTTATATTAGTATATTTCCATGCAAAAACATCTCTAAATTCCAACAACAACTTCTTCAGTTTCTGCTTGAACTCCTCATCTAGTTCTGCTGAAACCTTTACAATTTGTGGTTCCTCCTCAGTGTTCAGGTTCAGTTCCTGCAATTCATCCTGAGTGACACTTGCAATCCTTTCCATTTGATGTTCAAATACTCTTTTTGCCTGCTTTACTGCTTCAATGGCTTCCAATGCTTCTTTGCTTTCAGTTTGCAAATTCTTCAATAACTCATTACCCATTTTGGTAGGTGACTGCTTACCCTGAGCAATAAGTACTTCCTAAGTCAAGGACTTTACCCATCATCCTGATGTTGTAAAACATACTTAGTGGCTATCTTTTGCACATCCACTTTAAAGATAGGTACCACTGATGAATTGGTTCTAAGAAATTCTTCCTCAACATCCTCTCCAATTTCTTCTACCATGTTCAATCCTTCTGCATGCAATGCCCTAAAAACTAAGGGGATTACCTTTCTGGCATCCATTTGCATTCTAAATTTCTTCTTACCCCTTTTGATCACAATGGAGTCTGCTCCCCATAACTACTTTACTCTTGCTGATCTTAACCATGGTCTTCCCAACATGATTGGATAAGAACGAATAGATTCCTCCAACCTGAGTACTACAAAGTTGGCTACAAATTGCAGTCCCCCCACTGAGATCTGCAAATTTCTCAAAATGCCCAAAGGTTGAACCCGCCTCTAGTCTGCCATTTTAACCTGAAAAGGAGCTGGATCCCACTTCAAAAGACTTAAACGTTTGCAGGTTGACTCCGGGAGAATATTAACTCCTGACCCCCATCCAAGAGTACACCTGAGAAGAACACTTTTCCAATGGAAGCCCCAACTACGGGTACCTTGTAATCAACATCCAAAGGTTGAACTTCACAAGCTTCACCACAAATAGTGTCCTCAAGGTCCATTCCGGTTTCCCACTTCTTTCCTGCCACTTCTCTAGTAAGTCTTTTCAAAAATTGCTGTGAAAATGCAGGTACCAGTCTCAACATTTGCTTCACTGTGATGCTCATTGGAGCTGATAACAATGCTTCATAAAAGTCATCACTCACAACCTATTCTGGTAGTTCAGTTTGACTGCGATCTAAATTTTGTCTCCTCTGGTCATCCAAATATCTTATAACAAAATTCCATTCCTCAGGTGGTACACCCCCGCTTTGAGAGGTTTGCACTTCTTTGAGTGCCCTTGTCCTTACTGCTTTTTTATCTTTCCAACTCAAACTATTCAGGTTGTCTACTTCTTCCAAGGTGGAGGTTCCCACCTTGGCCTTTGCCCTAGTGACCACCATGGCATCAGTACACCCACTGATTTTTGGAATGTCCTCAATGAGGATGCAGGCTGTACAATCACAATTGTGATACTTAGGTGTTGCCTGAGAAAATTTGGTCTCTTGTACCTGTTGATCAGTCTGTTGTTCTGTTTTGACAGCTTCTACCTTTTCTTCAATCCATTCTGTCTCAGTCCATTCCTCCAATATTACTAATTTAGCCTGACCCGGAGGTCCTTGCTGCTGTTGTGGTGGAAGTGGTGGATTCTGTTCTTGAGGTTGATTATTATTGTTATTGTTGCACCTAATGATAGGGATTCCTCTATCATTTTGATGTTGGCACCAAAGTTCACAGTCAGGCCCTTGTCGATGACCCATGACTCCACAATAATTGCATGGTGACTGTGGCATATTATTCTGATTCCTGTTTTAATATCCCCAATTATTTGGATTTTGAAACCGTCTTTGAGGTGCAGGTCCCTGATATCTCCGATTAGGACTTTGAGGGGCAATCATGCTCGCAGCGGTCTCCCTCATCTTTTGAGTAAGGTACTCAGGTCTTCTTTCCCTGAGATCCGGGTTGTAAAAACAACCATCATAGTCATGTCCAAACCTTTGACATACTTGACAATATGGTTTCTCTGACATGCCAAGCTGGTTCATGCCTAGAGTTTGTAATTTAGCCTGAATAATTTTATTGGCTACATCTGTAATCACCCCATCCTTTCCCTGCTTTTTATCCTTCTTTGGAGAATCCTTGTCTTTCTTCTGTTTCTTCTTTTCCTTATCCTTTTTCTTTGCCTTCTTCTTTTCTAACCAATCTTCATCCTCATCACTATCAGTGTCAACACTTGTATCCTGATCTGAATCATCAGTTTCTGACCTTGAATCTTCAGATTCTGAATCTGAGTCATCACTTTTCTTCTTCTTCTTCCTTTTTCGTAAGACAGTTTTACCTCCATATCTTCTTTCAGCCCTGGCGGCTGCCTCAACCAAATCAGTAAAATCCTTTGCATTTGCTAACGGGGGTCTCCCTGCTATACTGCACTCCTGTATTCCTGTTTGAGTCCCTTACAAAAATAATCCCCCAACTGTTCCATAGAAGGCTGTTGTGCCACTTCCAACCTGCTGTTTAAATTCCTAAACTTTTGGACATAATCTTCAACCAACAAGTCTTTTTGCTTTAACTTCTCAATTTCTTTAAAATGTCTTCAGGTGTTTTGTCTTCCCTGAACCTTAACAAAAATCTTTGTTTCAAATCATTATAACTAGCAAAAGCAGGCATACCATACTACAAGAACCAATCCATGGCTTTCCCCTCCAATGTTGCTGCAAAATGCTCCTTCTTTACTCCATCCGGGTGTAGTGCCTCATATCCACTTGCACACCACCTTGTTTGAAACTAACCAACGTGGTTGTCAGCATCTTGGGACTTTTTCCTGCTGAACTTTGTCGCACCCACTTTGGGATTTGGTGCAACCATCGGAGGTATCGGAAGTGTTTTGAGTATCCTTACCGGAAGTGGATTAAAAGATAAAGAGGATATCCCTATTCCTATAAAGTGTAATTGTCTTCTTGCCTGAAAGATTGTCTGTGCTAACAAGACATTCACCATGTTCCCACAATTGGGTCTGTTGTAGGAGGAGTTGCTTGTTGTCCTTGTTGTTTTGCAGGTGGGGTCCCTTGCCACCTGTGTTCAGGTTCTTGCAATTCAGTCCCCACCCCAACGGTATCTGCTCCTGCAGTGTCCCCCCTATAGGTTCAGCTTGGCCATCATTTCCCAACTCTGCTTCTTGTCTTCTCCTTGCTGCAAATTCTCTCCTAAGTCGAAACCGGGTGCCATATGAGTGTTGCGGTACATTGGACTCTTGTCTTGCCCCACTCATGCATGATTCTTCTTTTCTGTCGTAAATATTATACCAACGCTTTCCTTTCATACGGACTGTAGCAAGAAGGTAAGTTGACAGCCCCAAAAGGTAGAAATAAAGAAACTACCTTGTCAGCCACTACAATTTTGATTTCCCCCACCAAATTTGGGAAGAACTCCTTCAAGAACTTGGTTGCATATTCCTCGGACTCTTCCTGCGGAGTTACCCAATTGGAGAATTCCCTCAGGTGGTCAAGATCAACTTGCATATCACTTCCGCACTATATTCTTGACTGCCATACGGCTCAGGCTGAATTCAAACCAAATGCAGGATCGCCAAAAGTGTTAGGGCTTACTTCCCTAGCAATAATGCAGAGTAAAATACACAGCAAACTACATAAAACATAGCTTTACTGCACAACAGAAAACTGCAGAACATCAGGGACACAAATGAATTGTATTGTATTACTGCATACTTTGCATCATGTAAACACACGCTACAACCCCCTAGTGAAAACAGTTTGACTCCTTTAAGTAGAGAACGACTAACGACTCCTAACTGCCATCATACACCAAGAAGTAACTTGCACGACTAAAAGAAATCCCACTTAAACTAACCATCATAGGTGTAAAAACACCCTTAGAGTTCAAAGGTCTAAACCTTGGTTACAAATAAAAAGTAAATAAACTATGACTGAAGCATCAGGTGATGCACTTGTAGAAAATGACACATGGACTTTATGTGATTTGCCTCCTGGTAAAAAGGCCATTGGTATGAAGTGGGTTTACAAAGTTGAAATGCAAGATAGATGGTGAGATTGATCACTATAAGGCTCGACTTGTTGCAAAGAGTTATGCACAACAAATAGGCATAGATTATGAAGAGACTTTTGCTCCCACTTTTTGAATGATATTGTGCATTTTCTATGTGCATTGGCAGCTCATTTTGGTTGGGATGTACATCAGTTAGATATTGTTACTACTTTCTTGAATGGTGATATATTTGAGGAAGTTTATGTAATGCAACCTCATAGTTTTGTCGCTAAAGGGCAGGAAGATAAAGTGTGCATGGGTTGAAGCAATCTCCTCGTGCTTGGTATGAGAAGGCTGACACTCATTTGGTCAGACGAGGCTTTCGTAACAATCCAACAGAAAGCACTTTGTATGTAAAGCGTGAGAGTGATGTACTCCTCATTTTGGTTCTCTATGTGGATAATTTGATGGTCACTAGACCAAACGAGAGATATATTGTTGAATTTAAGGATGATTTGAATGTTTCTTTCAAGATGAAGATGTGGGGATGTTGCATCATTACTTGGGTATACAATTTAAGTAGTATGATGATGGTATTGCCTTGTGTTAAACAAGTTACATAGAGACATTGCTATGTAAGTTTGAACTTGAAAATTGCAAACCTATTGCCACTCCCAAGGAAACAAGTTTGAAATTGAGTCTTCGTGATGCTGGTGATCCTGTCCATGTCACTCTTTACCAAACTATAGTAGGCTACCTTATTTATGTATGCAACACGAGGCCGATATTCAGTTTGTAGTCTCATAGGTCAGCAGATTCATGCATAGCCTAGGGCCTAAGCATTTGTTGGAATTAGGGTTTCAAGAAAACACACACAACTTGGAGAAGATGAAGGAAGCTCAAGGCACACAACAGAGAGTGTATTACTTAGTGTGCAATGGAAAGATAGATTTCCCTAGAATGATGGGCATATATCCAATGCACGGGGGGGGAAAACCTCCTAAAGAGGGAAAAATGCCATGGCGGTCCTAAGTGTGTTCACACACATCACTACCACATGTATATGGTAACAAATCCCCCTGGAGTGATGCGGTGAACAAGAGCTGGCACATAGAGTAAAGGGAAGTGTCATGCCCTGAGGACATGATAATTCCACAAAGGGGAGTAAGCCCAAAGCTTTGTTAAAAGCTTTGAAGTTCTCATGAGACAATGCCTTTGTGAAAAGATCTGCAAGGTTTTCCTGTGTTGGCACATAAGCCTCTCACTGACATAGTGGTAATGCACCTCAATGTGCTTTGTGCAAGCATGGAAAACTGGGTTCCTGGCAATTGCCAATGCGCAGTGACTATTAGTGTAGATAGTGTTGGCAGTGTCCTATCCAGCACCCAAATCATCCATAAGGCGTATGAGCCATACACACTCAACCGTAGCTACTATGAAGACCGCCCTACCCTATACTGAGAATGAGCAAGCTAGAGGTATGGCTAAATGGTTGGTGCATACTTTGCGTGATAGTAAATTGGATGCACCTTTGTCGAGGCGTACTCATTCAGGTTCTTGTCATGCATCTTATGCATCAAATTGTTATGATTTGGATGTGTCTAGTTTATGTGATGTTGAGGAACCTCTATCTTTTGATGAAGCACATAATTCAAAAAATTGGATGGTTGCTATGAAATCTGAATATGATGCACTTATAGAAAATGACACATGGACTTTATGTGATTTTCTCCTGGGCAAAAGGCCATTGGTACAAAGTGGGTTTACAAAGTTTAAACGCAAGCCGGATGGTGAGATTAATCGCTGTAAGGCTTTGTTGCAAAGGGTTATGCACAACAAAAAGGCATAGATTATGAAGAGACTTGACTACTATGCATTTTCTATGTGCATTGGCATCTCATTTTGGTTGGGATATACATCAGTTAGGTATTGTTACTACTTTCTTGAATGGTTTGAGATCTACATGATGATGACGAGGAGTGACGATTTTGGGAACGATGATGAAGATGAGTTTTTGAGTGGCTGAGAAAAGGAAAATGCACCAAAATCAAAGGAACAGATCTTCTATGAGTTTCCTAACCAAAAGATGCAAAGACAAAAGAGATATCAACTGAGACGAACAAAAAAACAAAACAAAACAAATTCAAGAAACCAATGCCAAAATTGATGACCAAAAGCAATATCTCATGCTCGTGGGAGCAGATGACTGTGTTTGAGACAAAATTACTATAATATTTTTTAAATGAACAAGTTTTGGACCAAATTCAAGGAAGCAGAGCAAAAAGAAACCAAAGGACACAACCAAACATCAACCAGGATGTCCAAAACTAAACAAAAAAATGAGTACCAAAAGTTAAAACAAACACTAAAAGAGGTTCGAACAACAAAAATGGAAAGTGAAGGGGACTCTAACTTGGAAAAGTTTTGATGCACCCTCTCACTACAAAAAGTATACCATTCAAGATCAACGTATTGTGGTTGAACAACCAATGCGAGAGCTTAAAGAACCGGGAAGATCTTACGATGGACTAGGAATGCAAAGAGAATTGATCTTGCTGAACCAAGGAAAGAAACAAGACCGGCTTAGCCACATATTGTTGTGCGCGTGTACAGAGTGTGTGCAAGAGAGGGGAAGGAGAGAATGGGGAAGGGAGTGATGCACAGACAGCCTGCGTTGGGTTAGTGGAGAAGAAGGAGAAGAGTCAACTCTCTCTCTTTTTCTCCCTATATTGATTAGGTGAAATCAAGTGTACAAGGGTGGTTTCCCACGGCCACCTGGCCTACACCCCAACAACCTCCCACTTGAAGGTCATGGTGGCCAATAGTGGCATTAGTATAGTTAGTCTATACAAAATTGATGAAGCATTGCCGAGGCTTCATCCTACACCCATAAGTTCTATACAATGTGTAAATCGCTCCGAGGCTAGGCTCTTTGTGAGAGCATCTGCGGGGTTGTCGTCAGTGTGAACCTTGACAAGCTCGATACGCTTGCCAGCCAATGCATCTCGTATGACATGGTATCTGACCTCTATGTGTTTTGACTTTGAGTGAAACACTGGATTCTTTGCCAAAGCAATAGCACTCTGACTATCACAATGTAGTACTGGAGCCTCGTGAATGCCCAAATCTCCTACTAGACGAGCCAACCATATGGCTTCCTTGCTGGCGTCAGACGCAGCAACGTATTCTGCCTCAGTGGTAGATGAAGACGTGCAATCTTGGAGACACGATCTCCAAGAGATAGCTGCTCCAGCAAACATGAACACATAGCCAGATGTGGATCTTCTACGATCCACGCAACCCGCATAATCCTCATCCGTGTAACCTACAATAAATGCATCATTGTTTTCGAAGTGTAAACACTTGCTAGCTGTACCTTTCAAATATCTGAGGATTTTCTTCAGTGCTTCCCAATGCTTCTTGCCAGGGTTTGCCATGTACCTACTAACCACTCCCACTGCATGTGCAATGTCTAGTCTTGTGGCTACCATAGCGTACATCAAACTGCCAACTGCTGAAGAATATGGTACTTTCGCCATTTCCTCTTTCTCAGCCACTGTCTTGGGAGAGTCTTCCTTGCTAAGTTTGGAGTATGCTTGCATTGGGGTACTCAATTGCTTCCCCCCCTGCATATTGAAACGTTGCAAGACTCTGTGAATGTACTTTTCTTGAGATAATTCAAGAATTCCACGTTGCCTGTGTCTCTTGATGTGAATACCAAGAAAATGATTGGCATCTCCCAAATCTTTCATGGAAAACTGAGTGCTTAGCATCTTTTTCAACTAATTGATCTTATCAATTGATTTGCCTGCAATAAGCATATCATCTACATACAAGATCAAGATGATTAAAGAACCATCGTTCAATCCTTTTGTGTATAAGCAGTGATCCTCTTGACTTCTTATGTAACCCTGAGACTGCATGAATTTGTCGAATTTTTGATACCATTGCCTTGAACCTTGCTTGAGGCCATAGAGGGCCTTTTTAAGTACAAACCAATTCTGTCCTCGTTGGTTTTTGGGTTTCACATACGAATCCCTCTGGTTGTTTCATGAAGACATCTTCATCTAGATCCCAATGAAAAAATGTTGTGTTCACATCCATTTGGACAAGTTCCATGTCTTGGATAGCGACCAAGCCAAGCACGGTGCGAAGTGTAGTCATCTTGACTACTGGAGAGAAAATCTCATCAAAATCCACACCTTTTTGCTGCTTGAAACCCTTGGCAACTAGACGAGCCTTGTATCTAAGCTCGGGATCTTCCGTTGTATACTTCTTCTTATATACCCACTTGCAAGGTAAAGCATTTTTGCCTTTTGGTAATTCAACCAAATCCCATGTCTCATTAGCCACAATCGAATTGTATTCTGATTGCATAGACTGCTCCCACTTAACGCTATCCTCCATTTGTATAGTTTCTTTGTAGCAGGTTGGCTCTCCACTGTCAGTGACCAAAATGTGGTGTATACCCGGCTCAAACCGCTCGGGCGCACGTGATACTCTCTCAGAGTGTCTCAGTGCCTGACTGCTGGACTCTGCTCTCTCCGGAGCAATAGTAGTATCTTGCACTTGAGGAGTAGGTGCAACACTACTGAACTGAGTTGGTTCGGAGGCTACATCCTCAAAACGAACACGTCTGTACTCAACATCTTTGATGGGATTCTTGTGCATTTTTGATTCATTGAAAATCACATGTGAGCTACGAATTGATTCTGGGTGCCAGAGATGATATCCCATCTCTTTAGCCGATAAAGATGCATTTGTGTGATCTGGGATCTAACTTCCGACGAAGTTCTTTGGGCACATGTGCATATGCCTCACATCCAAATACACGTAAATTCTCATAGCTTGGCCTTTCGCCAGTCCATAATTCCTCTGGAATTTTGAAATTCAAAGGAGAACTAGGTGACCTGTTGATGATGTGCACTGCTGTCAAAATAGCTTCCCCCCAAAACTCTGGAGTAAGCTCCGCCATAGACATCATAGAGACAACTCGCTCTTGAATCGTACGATTCATTATTTTAGCTATCCCATTTTGTGCAGGTGTGTATGGAGCAGTAAACTGGCGCCGAATGCCTCTTCTATTGCAAAAATCCTTGAACTCTATGGAGACGTATTCTCCACCATTGTCCGTGCGAAAAGCTTTGAGCTTTGTTTTTGATTGGTTCTCAACCATGGCGAGGAATTTTTGGAATGTCGAAAAGACTTCTTCCTTACGCTTAAGGAGATACACCCACACCTTTCTGGTGGAATCATCTATGAACGTGAGAAAGTAGTTTGCCCCCCCTAGAGTTTTATGTGGCATTGGACCACACAAATCACTGTGCACCAAGTCTAGAGGTTCGCCTAGTTTCTTATTCAATGGCGAAGATGTCAATCTAGTCCGTTTGTCATATAGACAATGCTCACACAATGGAAAGTCCGTGTAATCTCACACAGGTAAGTAGCCAAAACGCTAAAGTGTTTTCATTCCCTTTTGGCTGATATGCCCTAGCCGGCTATGCCACAACTAAGGAGATGGCAGCTCGGCAACATCGATAGAGTGTTCGTCGACACTCGAAACAAACAAAGAGTATAGGGATCCATTTTTATTGCCTTTCATCATGATAAGGTTGTTCTTGCGGCTCATCCAAGAACGATTACCAAAAACTGTAGTGTAGCCAAGATCATCCAATTGCCCTATAGAAAGTAAGCTTTTCGTAAGCTTGGGCACATGTCTGACATTCTGCAGCACAAAAGTAGTGCCATTATGCATCTGAAGTTTCACATCACCAATGCCAATAATGTCAAGCTCATAGGAATCACCAAGCTTGACTATTCCATGCATGGATGCATAAGAGGAAAACCACTCTCTATGCGGTGTGACATGAAAACTTGCACCAGAATCAAGGATCCAATTCTGTGCATAACCCTCATCCTGTGCCACCAAAGCATCTGGAGTGAGATCTGAAGTGAAAATGAGAACATCTGAGGCATCTGCTGTCACCTCGGGATGAATTTCTGTGGACATAATGAGCATCACTGGAGGAGGAGCATCCTCTACTGCAGTGGTAAGTGTGGGAGACTCAACAATATTGAGCTCCTCAATTTTTACTGTACTTTTGCTTTTGTTAGAATTATCCTTTTGTATGTTTTTCTGATCTCTTAGGAAACTGCGACAATCCTTTTTGTAATGACCCTTCTTGTGGCAATAGTAACACTCGACATTTTTGGCATTGCGGTCTCTACTTTGGTTCCTGTGTCTGTTAGGACTACGAGGATTTCACTCTCTACTTTTGCTTTTGTATTTGTTCCTGTCACGGCCTCTTGCCTTTGTTGAACTGCCAGCCATATATGCATCTCCATGACTAGCATTATTGAGAGATTTACGATGAATCTCTTCAGTGAGCAACGCATCTGTGACAGCATTGAACTCTAACTTGCCATTCGGAGCTGAATTGCTAATGGATGTGCAAAAGATATCCCATGAACTGGGTAGAGAGCATAACAAGAAGATAGATTTGAGTTCATCGTCAAACTCCTTAAAGCCCTGAGATGTCAGCTGACTGAACAAGGAGTTGAACTTTTTTAAATGACTGGAAACTGTGCTACCTTCTTTCATGTTGAGCTTCATAAGCTTTTTCATGAGAAAAACTTTGTGGATGCACTTTTGCTCTCCCATACTGAACATAAGCTATCCCAAAGTTCCTTGGTTGTTTTCTTCCCGATGATAGTGAAGAAGACTGACTCGGCTAGATGTAGAAGTATCGTAGCCATGGCTTTTGCATCCAAACGCTCCCATTGAGCTTGTGTATAATCATCATCCTCTGCGCGCTCTTTCAACGATTCTGAGAGGCCTTTGTTTATCAAAACATCTTTCATGCGCTCTTTCCACATGGTGAAGTTGCTGCCATCGAACTTCCGAATGAAATACTCCTCCTTTTCTGAAGAATAAGCCATCGTTGATAAGAGGGTTTGAGAGGTGCCAAAATATGGCGAGAAGCTGTAGAAATTTGGGTAGAGTAACCTTTGTAGCGGGAGTAAAATCTCAACCGAAATAGACTCAAAAGTGCCAACAATGGAAGTCACAACTCACGGGAAGTAAATCCAGCAGAGTCTCCTTTGTATGAGGAGTCAAAACTCCACTCAAAATGCATATAAATGTGCCAACTGCACTAACTGGGCATCTGCTCTACAAAACAACTGCTATGTGAGTGCCAACTTGGCGTCAAAAGCATAAATAACCGTCCAGATACATATCATATGGCGAGGGTACCGTAAAGGGGAACTCGAGCTACTTACTTGTATCACCGAAAGTGTCTCAACATTCGAGCACACCCCAGCTCAAAGAAAACCTCACACTATCGACCCTCCAAAGGCTAAGGCAGACACAAAAGGACTAGCCACAGTCTTAGAAAGGGCTCTTCCGGTCCGAGTCTCAGAAATGGCCGGGAAAAACTGCCAAAATAGCCAAAAATGGCTCCACAAGTAGTACAGTGGGCAGTGTCCGCAACTCAACATACATGAGTAAATCCGCGCTCAAACAGGCGCCAAGAACTGCTGCATGCAGTGAAAGTGATTCCTACGGGGATATCTGCTCTCAAAAGAGCTCAGTAGCACTAAGTGTGCTCACAACAAAATGCATATGTCAACGCATGTGTCCGTAGAGAATCTACTGTCAAAATGACTGCCAAATCGCCTGTGAAAAGCGCTGTGTCTGGTAACCTGGAGAATCTGTGAGTGAATGGGCTGAAAAACCCCCCCGTAGCCTGTAACCTGCGTGTCGGTGTCGCTATGTGCCGATTTCTACCGCCGGGCAGAAATATACTAGTTGAATAGCCGCCAAAGGTGTCGTATCCATAAACTGTGTCGTACAGGGCGATCGGTGCGCTCGGTGCCGATGCCGGGTGTCACTCCTCTATGATAGAGGTACCTCACCCGCGCATGTCTCAAGCACGGTTGTCGATTGCGGGAACGCGCTCGTGTGGGGAAGCGCCCGGTGTCTGGGTCAGGTGTCGAAAATCCGCCGCAATGAGGAGTGTCGAGCCGGTGCGCATGAGCGGTGTCGATGTCGATGTTGCCTTCCGTCGCCGGGCAGAAGTGGCTAGCCGAATAGCCGTAAAACGCCAATGCTCGAAGCCGATATCTAGCGGTCAATGCCGAGTCGGATCGGTATCGATCGCAGATCTCACTCAATCTGTGAAGATTGCTCTCAACTTGTCGAACTCGGTTGCTTGTGCTCGCTCGCAAGTACGGTGTCAAGCTCTCTCTCTCACTCTCTTTCTCTCTTTCTCGCTCGCTCACTCTCTATCTCACAAGCTTTTCCGGCAATGAGAGAATGTGTCCCTATCTCTCTATCTCCAAGCTCGGGGAGTCGGGGTTTGAGGGTCGAGGGTCTTTGGCAAGAACAGACCCTTGCACACAATCAAAATTGTGTAGTCTTTAAAAAAATCAATTTACTATCAAAGCTGCAGTTCTGACGAGAGGGGAGGGGTGTGTTGTGTGTTGTCGGCTTCTTCCCATGGCTATGCCTTGCAATTTCCAATCACTGCAACTGGTCGCCCTTCTGCAATTGAGTGTGTGTGTGTGTGTGCGCGTGAGCAACACCACCACACAAGCTCGTTTTTAGCAGCACTGCAAGCTATTGTTGCCCGGTTCTGCCCGAATTCCCACTGCTATGGCCACAGGAGGCTCGATTTGCTGCTCGGCAATTTCAATCGACTCGGTTTGCTACTTACACACACATTGTGTGTGTGTGTGTGTGTGTGTGTGTGTGTGTGTGTGTGTGTGTGTGTGTGTGTGTGTGTGTGTGTGTGTGTGTGTGTGTCGTCACCACGCAAAAAAAAATTGTTGTCGACTGCTCCTGGTCGGCCCCTTTCACTCCTGCTCGCAATTCGCTGCTACAACTTGCTTAAGCTTGAAAGAGACAGTTGGAATTTAGATGTGCAGAGCTTTCCTTGCTCAGCCAATTTGGTTGCCTTCCAACAATGTGTGTGTGTGTGTGTGGGGTAGAGAGTGACGAGGTGGGAGGAGGGTGTGAGTGTGTGGTCTACCGTCTGCTCGATTTGCCCCTTGGCAAGCTCTTGCTCGATGCTGCCGTTCTGAAGATTTCGATAGTGCTTGCACACACATCGATTTTCTTGCTTGACTTCAAGCTCTCAAAAGCTCTATTTGCATTCCCTTAACCTCACAACACTGTCCGATTTGACCCTCAGAAAACACTACTTCATTAATCACCCCCACAAAGTCTCTGATCATGGTCAGCCAAGCTCGATTAGCTTTTGATCTGCCCGATTTGCTGTCTTGCAAGCTCTCAGAAATCCTTCCTCGATTCTCTGCTCGGTTTCTTGAGCTTTACTTGTTGATGAGATCCTGGACTCTGCTCGTTTGCAGCCAGCATTGCTTCTACTGCTCTACAAATCCCCCCAAATGGGCTCGCTATTGTCTAAGCTTGCCTTCGACTCTCTGATGCTCTCCCTTGTTTGACTTTCCTTATTTTTCCTCTTCTCTTGTTGCACCCAATTCTACAGGGCTTCCAAAACTCCCAAAGACTCCAAGCACTTGATTCTTTTCATGCTCTTCTAGCCAATTTCCTCTTGCAAGCCTTCAAGCTCCAAATTTCTGCTTTCAAAGTCGAGCTTCCAGCTCCTGTTGTACCTCGATCTGTCTCTCTCTCCTCTCAATCTTCTCTCCTCCTTCTCTCAGCTCCAGCTATGAGCTCTCTCCCTTGAGCTCCGAGGTTGGCTATGGCTAAGCTCTCTCTCAAGCTCCAAGCTCCTGCGGCGGCTATCTCTCACTGTGCAAGGTCCGCAATCTAGGACCGCCGCACTACTCCACCTGTGCTCTGATACCAATTGTTGTGCGCGTGTACGGAGTGTGTGCAAGAGAGGGGACGGAGAGAATGGGGAAGGGAGTGATGCACAGACAGCCTACGTTGGGTTAGTGAAGAAGAAGGAGAAGAGTCAACTCTCTCTCTTTTTCTCCCTATATTGATTAGGTGAAATCAAGTGTACAAGGGTGGTTTCCCACGGCCACCTGGCCTACACCCCAACACATATCTCATCGAAGAGGAAGAGCAGCTTCTGATAGCTACTCTCAAACAATATAGAGATGTGTTTGCTTGGTCATACAAGGATCTCAAGGGAGTAGATCCGAGGGTATGTCAACATACGATAATCCTTAAGAGCAATGCTAAGATGCACAAACAACGTCCCTATACCTATAGCAAAATATTTGCAAAGAAAATCAAAGAGGAGATAACCAAACTTTAAGAAGTAGAGTTTATTTATGAGATAGAGCACACAGAGTGGGTGTCTCCAATTGTGGTAGTTCCCAAAAAGAACAAAAAATTGAGGGTGTGCGTAAATCTTACATAGGAAAATGCTGCCATGATTAGAGATAACTATCCCTTACCCATCACAGATCATGTGATCGAGAGAGTTGCGGGCAACGAATCTTACAGATTTCTTAATGTCTTCTTGGGCTACAACCAACTCTCCATTAAGCCAGAGGACCAACACAAAATGGCCTTTGCCACATAGTGGGACATATTTGCTTATCAAGTGATACCATTTGACCTAACCAATGCACTTATCACATTCCAAAGGCTGACGAGTCATGCATTCAAGGAATATCTAGGACAATTCTTAGAGATTTATATAAATGACCTATGCCTGTATTCTCTCCAAAGAGACAAACATATTAAACACTTGAAAAGGATCAGTGAGAAGTGCAGAACTTATTGCATCTGCCTAAATCCTGAAAGATGTATCTTCAAGGTAAGTCAAGGTAAGATTTTAGGGCATATTGTGTCCAAAAATGGCATTTTTATAGATCTTGAAAAGATTCAAGTGATTGTTGCTCTTCCAAGACCCACCAAAGTTAGAGAGGTACAAGCCTTTATGGGCCATTGCGGCTATTATCAAAGATTTATTTACATGTATGCGATTGTTGCAAAACCTCTCTATGCTCTCATCACAAAATTTGAGTGGAATGAGGAATGTGAAAAATCATTTCAACAATTGAAGCAAAGACTTATTTTTACTTCGATTTTGAAAGCTCCTGATTGGAACAAGATCTTCCACGTCCATGTAGATGCTTTGGCCTATGCTATTGGATGCATCTTAGCACAACCTAGAGAGAACAATATGGATTTTACAATCTGTTACTTCAGTAGACATCTCAATAGTACAAAACAGAATCACGACCACAAAGAGGGAAGGCTTGGGAATGATCTATGCAGTCTAAAAGTTAAGACATTACCTTCTCACAAACAAATTCATATTTTTTGTGGATCACCAGGCCCTATTTTATTTAGTGAACAAGCCATGCAATACTGGCCGTATCGTTCGATGGTTTATAATATTGCTAGAATTTGATTTCATCATAGTGATCAAGAAAGGGACTACTCATTAGACGGCAGACACTCTATTGCATTCGATACATGGGGAAGCACCTCTAAGGGTTGAGGATGACTTGCCAGATTCTTATCTTTTCAATAACCAGATGGTAGCAAGGTGGAGCGAACATGTGATATCGCTACTCACCATTGGTTCTCTACAAATTGAAAGGCAACCATCAATCATTGAGCAATCACGCTCACTATTCCTAATAGTCGGATGGTCATATAAGTAGGGAAACGACAAAATACTTAGGCTATGCATAGAGCCATCGGAGAAAGAATTGTACTTGAGACAAGCTCACATACAAAGGACAGGATTTCACAATGAAAAAATGCAAATATACCAAATACTAATGAGACTTGGGGTTTATTGGCCTCATATGCAGAAAAGTGTCCATGAGTATGTTAGTTCATGTGATATACTTGTACCATTGTGCGTGTATGTCGCACGTGTCAATGCAAGGAACTTGCCGATACACCGCGTGTGAGACACAAATGGCTCCAAGCACACAACAAGCCTAAACTAGTAAGCTCAAAGATGGCGTTGGTATGTCACTCACCACTCTACGCTTGCTTCGTGGAGGATTCATCGCCGCGAAGAAGAGGGAGACGCCGCTACACCGCGCTCAACCGCCTCGCCGCCATCGTGCCGCGGCAATGCTCAATCTCTCTCTCTCTCTCTCTCTCTCTCTCTCTCTCTCTCTCTCTCTCTCACGCATACACACACACACACACAAGGAGATGAAGAAGAAGAAGATGGAGATGGAGCAAGAGCACTCTTCAATTGCACAAATGAGAGAATGAGTGAATTTTAGGTTTAGTTGACTTTTATATGAGCTCACCCCATTCACACTTGGGCATCCATGCTTAGCCAACTAATCCCTTGAATGTTCCAGTTAGAGTGTGTCTCTCATCGGTGATCACTCTTACCCTTTTCCTATTGGACCGACAAGCCCAGTACCTGACTCTACAAGTAAATAATACAACGTCCGTCGTAGGTGATATGGTGTCCGTGAGCCATGAGGGTTAACATGCCCCCCTTCTTGATGTAGATTCCGTCCTCAGAAGCTATTGAGTTGAAGCACGTTCGTCGAGGTGGAAGAGATTTTGGGATGAATGTCCTTATCCTCCTTCAGTCATTGCAAAATCAAACAACATTGGCACAGTAATTGCATTCTCATAAGCAATTAAAAAGCATATGCAGTTGTAGGCAGACAATTTGATTGGTAACAGAATTTTAAACCATTTGTCAGCAATAAACATTAAATTGCAATATAATCAAATGCATAAACAGATGTAAAGGTAAAAAATTAAACAAGTCTGGGGTCGCTAATTTAACGGTCGAAAGGTACTAGAGATTGACTATTAATACCATGGGTAAGCTTCTTAATTTTCTCTGGTCAATTAAGTTGTTTAATCGCAAGAGCCAAGTATTTTGTGTTCGAGGGCTGACTAGAGGCTATACCTAGAAGACCTTGTAGTTAAGCTACGATAAAAGGAATTTCTCATGAAATCATCGCCTGACTGATTACTTTTCTTTTGACCCCCCAAAAGTCTTTTCACATTGTTTCAATTTTGATGTGTGTGCTTATTTTGTATGCTTTGGGTTTTTTGCTTTTCAAGGAAAAGCGCCCACACTGGGAACCTCTAGGGCTCTACTACCATAGGTGATACATGTGAGTGAAGTACCAAATCAAGCTGAGATTTCTCTTCCAGCTTAAGATTTTACATTGTGGCACTTTGATTTTTTTAACCTTTTTTTTTGTTCGTTTTCAGCATTTTAATTTTGTAACTTTGGGGGGTCATATAACACTGTTACCCTTCCCAAGCTCATCACACTAGTAAACTCCCTTTATAATACTTAAGCTAAAGGTCAATAGGGACTAAGCCCACTAGAAAGCCCTAGTACATTTCACACAATGCTGCCTAAATCGGATTAAGAACCTAAGTAACCATTAATTATTAGGAAGGCATTCCCCATGGTATTAAGAGAAGATCTCTAACACCTAGCTTGGTCAAACTAGCTTAGTCAGACTTCTTGATTTTTAAATCTAGACAAGTGATTATGACAAAAAATTACATTGAATTTAATGTTTGGTGCTAAACAAAGGCACTAAATATTATGCTACCAATCACAATCAAAGCAGACAAACATAGATGCAATAAAGATAAGGGGCAATGCTAATGGACAAGAAACACATGTTTGTGTTGATGATCGCACTTGATTTGAAAACTGGATGAGAGAAAGATTCCACAAAGGTCCAAATGCTAACCATAGCAACACGTTCCTGTACACACGAGGAAACACAAAGAATACCTCTAGGAGGCACATCAGTGGGAAGAAAGAACTTTGCTAATCACTCAACTCTAAAATAGAAACACTCCTATTGTAATAATCCTACCTACCCTCCATCACTCGAGTTTCTATTTTATGATGTAGGTTTCTGTTTCACTGTACCAGATGTGACATGTGTAGGTCTGGTCAATGTTTTGACTTTTATTGTGCATACTCATTTGCTAATTGCTCTTGCTCTTTATTTATTTATTTTTTTGTGAGTATAAGGCTTTATATGTACATTCCCTAAGATTGGGAGATTGAGAGGTCAGGGAGGAAGGTTGAGAGGGAAGCAAGTGAATGATGGATGTGAGCAAACACTCCCCCCCTCCTTGGGTAGATCATATCGTTTGAAATGCGCTCGTCACCCTATGAAACCAATTGTTCCAGTTGGTACTAGGTGAGGATTTTTGCCAGTAGTTTTCTATTACCTTAGGTGCCTCATCGAGTTGCAAGGGTGGTAAGGTACTCTCTTAGGATCGAACTTGAAGTGGTTCATCAGGTGATTCTTGAACACTGGGAGGTGTGGATTCCTTTGTAGCTTCACGGAAGTTCACTATTGTAGGTGGAGGCTGTGGAGAAGCTTTTACCTCTATGGATGCATTACATGAGGAGCTAGAAGCTTCATGGGACTCCCCCCTTCCTGAGCTAGGTGGAACAAATCGTTCTTTCTTTGGTACCCAAACTAGCAATGAAGCGGGTGTGTAGCATTCTGTGATTTTTTTTCTTTCCACGATCGTCAATTCGTTTTGGAGCTACATAATTGGGCTCGCATGGGTTAGGTGATAGGTAAGAACACAATCTACGTTTTGGGACCCAAATTTTATCATTTCCTTGATAGTCGCCTTGGGCTTCCAATAGTCGTTTAGCAATCCATCGCAACATTTTCTTACTTTTCTTGGAGCGAGTGGTACGTTTCTTACCAGGCTTTTGTTTTTTAGCACTAGCTATTGTCGCTTAAGAAACTTTAGGGACCCATTTGTATATTCTTTTTGTTATATAAGGATGAGTCTTCTCAGAAGCTATATGCATTGCTTGTAGCATATTTAAGGGTACTGGCATTTCATCCCCCTCAGGTGTTACCCACGTCATCCCCCTATTCCCCCAAGTGTCTATGGTTGCTGCTAGGTGGACACAATCCACATTGTCCGACTCAGTCATCCCAGGTAGTACATCCATATAAGGAGAATCTTCCCCAACGTCAATGTCCGCTTTACACATGTAACAATACTGCAATGGGGCCGAGTGAACTGTGGTGTCAAATCTATGATCAATTATAAACCTGTTTCCTAGAGGATGTGCTCGACCCGTCACAAGATCCACTCGAATGCCAGAATCTTGGAACTGCAAGTAGACATGGTTCTTAGACCAGTCATGCACCATTTTTGCTTCCCTCATGAAAGGACGTCCTAAGATCATCTCCGATGCCATAGTGTGTTTGGAGAAATCCATAACAATGAAGGTAATCCTTATTTTACGTCCAAACACCTTAATCTTGAGATCTTCTAGCATCCCAATAGGTTTAACAATAGACCCATTGGCCATCTTCACTACTATGGTTGTGGTTGCAAGGTGAGGTCTTCCCATAGTTTCCCATCAATTTTTAGTCACAATGCTAACCCCAGCGCCACCATCAAGGATTCCCTTCACAGTTAATCCCTTAGTAGTGATTGGTATGGTCGCATTGGATTCATTACCCTCAAAGTATTGTCCCAACTTGTGAACACGTATCTCTATAACAAGGTTCTCATCTAGGTTGGGTTGTGGATCTAAGTGTTCCTCCTCTATTGGCATCTCTCCAGCTCCATCCATCTGTGCAAATTGTGGTAGCCCAAACTTTAGTTCTCCATTGAGGAAGGCTCGAAGAGTTGAGACTAGCTTAGGATCTTTATATAGTTTGGACATGATGGTGGTTCTAACTTCTGAAGACATGAAATCCATCAATTTGGCAATATTTAACGGCACCTTTTGGCCTTGAGTCCCTTGACGTGGGGAAGATGGGATCTCCATTTCTTCGATAGGATCAAGTAGTCCCTCTGTAAACATTCTTTCCATCAAGAAGTGAGTACGCCCACTTTCCCATGACTTTAAGTCACTTTCTTCTTGGATGACACTAGGTATGGCTAAGGGTCTATGGTCTCGGTGAGGTTGTTGTTGCGTAGCGAACACGGTGTCTGTAATCTGGATCTTCCTAGGTGCTGGTTGTAGATCCCTTTGGGTATCTTACCAAACTCCTTAATTTCTTGACTCGCTCAATCTCCTCCATAGGGTTTGGATAAGTTCCTATCTTCTTCTTGGATCCTTGCCATTGTGGCTCATGAAGATCTTCCTTGTTGGTTTCTATCTTAGTGGTCATTTTGGTCTCCATGGTTTCTCTTGAATCAAAATCCTCTTCAGCGTCGTTCATATATATGGGGTCGTCACCAGTCCCTATGTTGGTCTTTGAATTGGGGACTGACTTCGCTGCTTTTTGCGATCTCTTTCTTAGTGTTTTCTTCTTTTTCTGAGATTGGGAAATTGATGCCGTGTCTCTTTCCTCAAGAATATAATTTTGTTTTTGGAGCATCGATCGTGTGAGTACGTTTACTAGTACCACAGATATACTTTGTGATGGCTCCTCGGTAACTTCAATCAAGTTTAACGGCGTGATCTTCGGTGCATTTGGATTATTTGGACATTGGGCAATCAAATGATCTATGCCACATCGATTACACATGAGTATCGGCATTGTAGACGTGCTCCCTTGATTGGTTTGCATTAGTGTGGCGTTCTTTTGTAGCCTAATAGGACACTCGGCTACACGATGTGGGCCTCCACACTCATAGCATTGAAGAGGTGATCTCTTAGTAGTGTAATTGATATTTTGGCCTCTTGCCGCAAGAGCAGCTACTTGATATACAGGTTTGACTTGTCCCCAATAGTCCTCCATGTAGTATTGTGGACTTTCTTCAAGCACATCTTTCCCATAGGCAATATTAGGATCTATATCTTCCTCATAGCCTTCCAAACAAGCAATAGATGACTCACAACCCACTTGTTTCACAGAAGTGATTCTCGGATGTGGTGGTTGCGGTCCTAGCACTGGAGGTGGTAAAGGTGTTGTTTGAACAACATTTTGGGCCCTAGGGACCATGTGTTGTGATGTTTGTTCAAGAGGTGGGGCCGGCATCAATGCAGGCACTCGAGGTGTGTCTGTCCATGCTAAGGTCGGTCTATTGGCCATCGCACGCTTAAATACTATGCAATCCTTAGCTTGATGACCATACCTTCCACATGCATTGCAATTCGCATTGAATTTTACTCTAGAAGTAGGGCATTCACTGGTACTATGCGGTCCATAGCATACTGAGCACCATTGTTGCTCCGTTTTTGGATACATATGATTGTTTTGCGGAGCACGATTGTCTCTAAGACTCTCTGGAATAGCCTTCGTGAGATCTGCTAAAGTTATCTCAGATATCTTTGGCTCCTTAGCAATAGGCTTTAGGGTCATTGGCTGCTGCCCCGATGCTTGTGAGCTAATAGATTTAGACTCAACAGACACTCTTTCTCCTTGAATCATTAAATTATCCACCAATTGGATCGCATTGGTGGTGACTGCTTCCCAAGTGGTGATACCTCTAATGACTAAGCCATTGTAGATATCCTCATGTCGTGATCCCCTAATGAATCTATCAAGCAATTGGTTATTGTTGAAGCGCTAATTTGGATTACATCGAGAATTCAAATGCTTCAAGCGACTTATAAAGTCTCTCACCGACTCTCCTTCCTCTCGTTGGGCTTTTTGGAGCTGAGAGGCTACACCCCAAAGTACTCCCTCTCGTATGTATTCTTTTAAGAACAGTCTCCTAAGAGTAGGGTAAATCATTTTTTCTTCCACCCTTAGGGTTCTATACCAATCCCCTGCCTTCCCACTTAAGGTTAGGCTTAAAGCGTTGCTCTTATGTAGGTCATTGTGTTCTCCTAGAGAATCGCATATCTGTTCAAACACTTCGATATGCTTTCTCACATCCCCATCTCCACTAAATTTTTGTGTGAGCTTGCTATTTGTACTGCCTTACTTCTAGGCTCTCTATCAGGCACGTTACGCATATTCCCGGCAATAGATCGACTGATAGCTTGAGCAAATGTTGCCAAGTCACCTAAGTGAGCAGGCCCCGTGAGAGGAGGTGCTCCAAAGACTACATGTGGAGTAGGTATTGGCATTGGGCTTGGCGCATAGGAAGCCCTTGGGTTCCACGTTGGGTACGATGTTGTGCCATGTGGTGGTCCAAAGTTCATATGTGTGGCCCTAGGCATAGCAGACGTCGGATGTGACATGCTAATGCTAGCTGGTATAGTTCCATGGAAATAAGAACTTGGGTGTTCTGGTTGTGGAGCATAGGTAGTTGAGACAATGGGAGGGGTTAGGACTACATGAGTATGAGGACCCATGGGTGTATACGATTGGTACACACTTGTAGGTACTGTTGCAGGCATTGAGCTACCATGTAGTGGTGCTTTACTAACAAATGAGGTCCATGGCATGTTTCTCGGCATACCCATCATTGGGGTAGGCATGGTAGCCAGGGTGTCATCAAGGGAAAGATGAGCTAAACTTGGAAAGGTGAAGCTATCACTTGTGGGCTCAGATTTCACTGAGACCCCTGGCGAAACAACGTATGGAGGATCCATTGGACTTACCGAGGGAGTCTCCATTTGCGATAAGGTCGGTTGTTTAGCCTTTCCTGTATCCAAGAATCTCATGAGACCCGTTGAAGGCATGTTGATCCCCTTGTTCTGTCTCTCTAACTCAATGACCCTATGGATGACCTCACAAACTCTTTGTTGTTGATCCTCCACACTAGTAGCGCCCATTGTGGATTGTAGGACATCTAACCAACCCACGTGATAGGTGTGACCTGTGTATAGGTCGGTCAGAGTTTCTGTTTGTAGTTCATACTCCCAGTTCTCAGTTAGGAGCACTCCATCTAGGATTGAGGTGCTAGGGGTGTCCTTTGAGCTAGATGCAATGTTGCTTTCTAGGGGTTGGCCCTTAGCAGTTGCTAAGTCAGGAGCACTCCATTTCTCTCTTAGCAAGGATATTGACATAGGGGCTTTCGCTTTTAACTCTCTTCGTTGCTCCGCCTTGTGTAAGCTCTCGACTTCCTTTTCCCTCGCTGCAAGGATATATCGCTCAACCTCTTGCACTTCGGCAAGGCTTCAATCATCGGGTAATATGACCTCGAAGGGGAATAACTCTGAAGAGTCAAGAGGTGCACTGAATGAAGTATTCACGTGCACATACTCTAAGGCTATAGGGTCTACGTTGGTCACGAATGGAGAATTTACTTCCCCACCCCCCTCATTTACATCATTAGCTCCATGTTCGGAGCGAGTGGCTCTACTAAAGGTTTCCTTCAGGCGGCTAAGCACGCTCGGCCCGGACCGCGGGCCCATGGTATGCATGTCTTGGCTTGAGCTATCGCGATTAGGCATTGGGAAACCCTCCATGACGCCGTAGTAAAGGGAAGAGTCACTAGCCGCTATGTTCGGGTCTTGGTTTGTACTATCTTGGGTCCCCGCTGAGGGCCCGGAACCTAAAGTAGGTGGATATTGAGAACTCGTGTAAGTCAAAATTCTCTCTAGTTTGTCTGTCTCTAGCACACGACTAGAGTGCAGATGCATGTGCCTTTGGCACCCTATAAGCGTCGGCCAATGACCTCGAAGGTTAACCACTTACTTTTTTAAGCATTCGTTTTCACTCGTGTTTTTTATGTTTTTAATGTTTGATTTTTTTATTAAAGTGTGTGATAGCTCAAAACGAGCGTATCACTTAGAGGGTCGTTGTGTGCTTTACAGCACAATTTTCGGGCTTCTGAAGTTCCGTTGGTCCTCAAAAAATCGATTTTTAGCTACGTGTGAAGCTAAAATTCGTAATTTTAAAAGGCGACTGAGGCCTAGGCCTGAGCGTGAGCTTGGGCTTGGGTCTGGGAGATATTCCCGATCTTGGTCCTACCTTTTTTTTTAAAAATTATTTTTTTAAAAAAATTATTTTTTTAAAAAAATATTTTTTAAAAAAAATATTTTTTAAAAAAATTTATTTTTTTTTAAAAGGATAAGGTCGCCGCGGCCTGTGCGAGAGCGCACACACACTCTATCTATCTACTCTTAACTAATACACTTACTGTTACACACTAACACACTCTATTAACTCTCACAAATCTACTTCCTACTTACTGTACACAGAAACCTAACAACCTTAGTACACAGAGAATAAACACAGTACCTTTGAATACTCCATTACCAAAGAAAACTAACAACCTTAATACACAGAGAATAAACACAGTACCTTTGAAAACTCCATTAACAAAAAAACACACCGTATAACACCAAATCCCTCTTCTCAAGACACACACCCTCCTTCCTTACCTTTCCTACAATAGAAATTGCACCACGAAAGAAGCATAGAGTACCATTCAAGCTTAGTGTATGACATTCCCCGGCAGCGGCGCCAAAAATGTGCGTGTATGTCGCACGTGTCAATGCAAGGAACTTGCCGATACACCGTGTGCGAGCCACAAATGGCTCCAAGCACACAACAAGCTTAAACTAGTAAGCTCAAAGATGGCGTTGGTGTGTCACTCACCGCTCTACGCTTGCTTCGTGGAGGATTCCTCGTCACGAAGAAGAGGGAGACACCACTACGCCGCGCTCAACCGCCTCACCGCCGTCGTGCCGCCGCAATGCTCTCTCGCTCTCTCTCTCTCTCTCTCTCTCTCTCTCACACACACACACACACACACACACACACACACACACACGCATACACACAAGGAGATGAAGAAGAAGAAGATGGAGATGGAGCAAGAGCACTCTTCAATTGCACAAATGAGAGAATGAGTCAATTTTAGGTTTAGTTGACTTTTATATGGGCTCACCCCATTCACACTTGGGCGCCCATGCTTAGCCAACTAATCCCTTGAATGTTCCAGTTAGAGTGCGCCTCTCATCGGCGATCACTCTTACCCTTTTCCTTTTGGACCGACAAGCCCGATACCTGACTCTACAAGTAAATAATACAACGTCCGTCGTAGATGATATGGTGTCCGTGAGCCGTGAGGGTTAACAACCATTCAAAAGCCAATTGAACATTCTACAAAGCAAAAGCACCCAAGTGAGAAAAAGTACACTGTGGATTATATTGAACAAGGAGTCTTGCCAACAAACTTGAGCAGAACCAGACTTTGCTCAATCTAGAGGGAGACAGAAAGTCCATGAGTATGTTAGTTCATGTGATACTTGTGCCATTCAGAAGCCAAATAAACATGCTACAAAGACAAAGCACTCAAGTGAGAAAAGTACATTGTGGATTATATTAAACAAGGAGTCTTGCCAACAAACTTGAGCAGAACCAAACTATGCTCAATCTAGAGGGAGATAGAAAACTATGTTATTGTTGAAAACGACCTTTATCGGAGGGGAATCAACAATAACTTATGAATCTGTGCCATGGAGTATGAGTACTTACCAATACTCGAGCAAGAACATGCTGGATCGGCAAGAGGACACTTTTCAATCGACAAAACCGCAAAAGCAATACTCCTTGCAGGAATTCGGTGGCCTACTCTGTACATGGATGTGGAACGTTATGTCAAACGATCTGAGGATTGCCAACAAATGAAAGTGCCAATGCGACGAGATAAAATGCCATTGAGACCAATGATTGGGGCAAGGGATTTTGCCAAATGGGGATAGACTTTGTTGAAACTATCTCACCATTGGCATATCAAACACATGCTCAATACATCATCATGACAACAGACTATCTAACCAAATGGGTAGAAAGAAACACAAAAGAATGATACCAGAATGACAGCTCAGTTCTTGTATGAGAAGATATTCACGAGATATGGGCTTCCAATTAAGATGATGAGTGATTGAGAGACGCATTTCATAAACAATATTGTTATCGATTGCGAGAGTTTATGGTGCTTCACTCTAAATCAATATCTTACCACCCTCAAGCAAATGGATAGGCCAAGAGCACAAAGAAAATTATGTGAACAGTGCTCACAAAAATTTTCAGAAAGTCAAGAACCAAATGGGGTCAAAAACTAGACTCAGCTTTATGGGCATATCGGGTAGCATAGAAAATGCCATAGAATACGACACCCTTCAATTTGGTGTTTGGGATAAATGACATACTGCTTATTCTTGATTCCTACACTACACATTGCACAAGAATTAGGATGGATAGACATGAGTTGTTTGGTAGATTGGAATAGCTAATCCAGTTGGATGAATTGAGAATTAAAGTGGTTGCAGCCATCTATGCACAAAAGCGAAAAATGAAAATATTTCATGACTAACATGTGCTAAACAAGGAGTTTCAAAAGGGCAACTATGTATTAGTCTCTACACCTTGAAGCAACACTCTAAGAAACTCAAAAAGCGAGCTAATCGTCCATTTGTGATCAATGACATCTCACCAAGTGGTGCCATCCCAACGTGCAACATTGGAGGGAGAGGTGATGTCTAATTGGATCAATAGCTGCATATTGAAGAAGTATCATCAACCTCTCAGTGTTAAAATGTTGGAGAAGATACACAAAGCAAAGGAAAGGAAGCAGAAGGCTCAAGAAATTAAAAAACAAGCACAAGAGTAAGCTCGATTACAGATGTTGAAGCACAAGGAACGGCAAAATCCAGCTCCACTATTGTAAGATACAACACAATCTCCTTCTGTTGTAGAAATCCAAATCGCACAAAGTTGGCTTGGAAGAATGGATGTACGAATCAATGTCCAACTAGCTCTTATAGATATCGGGGTGCGTTGGTGCAGCCAAAGTTGGTATGTGCAGGAAGTGTTCTATGCAAAGCAAAGGGTGCTAGTAGGTGCATGACAAAGTACGAAGCCAATGTGAAAGACCTGGGCAGGCATGTGCAAGTGCCTGATACAGCTTTTTTGGCCAAAGAAGGCTACAAAACGTCCAGATGGGATGACAGGTCAAGGTGCCCAAAGTGCTGAGCCAGTGCTCTAGTATGTGGTCTTTCAGATGTTGTCCAAGCTAGTCTAGACGGCTCCTCACCTGATGTGCAAGATATTAAAGTCTGAAGTTAGAAGGTGTTGTGAATCCCCATCGGATAGGGCGTATGGAGACAAATTCTTGGAGCAGGTTTGGAGTGATATACACATAGCGCTTCAATTATGAAGCATGCTTGTCTTTTCGGATTGTGAATCAGAGCTCTACAAAGAAAATTATGGTCAATTGAAAATTTGTCGGGGGCCGAGTCTGTATCCACCTGGCAACATGGGAAACCATGCCATCTGGTGTTTTGTGGCGCTTGTCAAGGTTCAAGAAGATAGTACCCATTGTGTGGATCCAATAGGAGGTGACTGTTCATCGATCAGATTCTCGATGGCCGAGTTCTGGCCTAGTAAAATTGGGAGCACTTGGCGGTGGGGAATATGCAAATGATTTTCTTGGTTTTTTGCGGCCTTAGATGACAGGCTTGGGAATCGTGGAATTGGCAAGGGCTAGGTGCCTTGGAATCGGCACAATGAAGTTGCAGCTAGGCCTTACGGCTTCGAAATCCAACCTCGGAGCACGATATGGGAGCATGGGGAATGTGAGCCCAAAAAAGGGAGTTTTATGAGTTCTTGGGGAGTTTTTTTTGGAGGCCCTTGAAGGCCACTCACACCGTGCTGCCATGTGGCAGGTTCAGTGATCCCACATGCACTAAGCGGCAGGAAGGGTTCACCATATAAAGGCTGTGG
Organism: Adiantum capillus-veneris; assembly: GCF_014529385.1. Classification (NCBI taxonomy): domain Eukaryota; kingdom Viridiplantae; phylum Streptophyta; class Polypodiopsida; order Polypodiales; family Pteridaceae; genus Adiantum; species Adiantum capillus-veneris. The sequence continues at coordinate 30,862,296 of NC_140931.1, read as the reverse complement.
CGTGAGCTTCATTTGGAGTGGTTCACCATATAAAGGTTGTGGCGTGAGCTTCATTTGGAGTGTGAGAAGGAGAGAGAGAGCTCTCCGCATGGTCGGTGGTGCCTCTGGCACTACACGCGGTGGCGTAGGCTTTGGGTTTTGGCAGTGGTCGGCCAGTGTGGTGGCGCGGTGGTGCTCCTGGTGGTTGACGCCCGTCGGGTGGCAATTGAACAAAGTGATGACATGGCATCTTGATAAGCGGCCTGTCTCGTGCCCGCAGGGGCCCCAATATTTTGGAAGCATATAAGAGGGGAGCACTAGCAACATCGCTAGTGCCCCTGGGTGTTCATGTGTAGAGAGGACGCAAAAGGAGGTTTCATACGAGAAGAGAGAGAAAGAGAGAGAGGGAGGATTCAAAGTCAATGGCCGAACAAAGGCAGCTCAAAAAGGGGTCAAAGGTGGCAAGCAAAGGGACAGTCTAAGGGAGAAATCAAGGGCAATTCGAGGATAGACAAGGTGGGAAGTTCAAAGCCAAATCAGATGGGGGTAAATAGAAAGGGGGAGAGGAAATGAAGCAAAATAAAGATTAAAAAAAAAAATGCCTAAAAGGCACTAGCGGCATCGCTAGTGCACCCCCCCTCAAAGAGAACAGAAGAGATCAGATGAAGCCAAAGGCGGCTCCCCCCTTTCAAGTTGCTAAATTGGGATGCATGGTGGACCAATCAGAGGCCAATTGCCCAAATTGAAGAGGGCACCTCTATAAAATTCATTTTTTAGTCATTTTTAGGGGTTCTTTGCCTGCCGTTTGCAGGGGAGCCAAGGTGAAAGGATATAATATACACACTACTTTATATATAAAGACTATGACCTCAAGTGAAGGGAGGGCATGTGGGACAAGTTCTTCAAGTCCTTCACCATCCCCTTCACACTCACCCTTTGGACTTACTAATTCTAGCCTTCTCCCCGACTAGGACAAGACTATTTTTAGGATTTCGAGGGTTGTACATAACCGAATCAGGGGCTATAAAGCACGGCACGTCCCTCTAGCCAAGATGCTCGTTTTAAGCTAGCACATGTCATATTCTGTGGCTTGGTTAGAAAAAAAGACAAAAAATAAAAATAAAAAAAATTGGGTTGTGAACGCCCAAAAAACTAGGTGAGCGGCCTTCAAGGGCACTCAACAACACTTCTAGAGTGTGGATGTAAGGTCTCTGACCCCGATCAAAAAAAGACCACCCTTGCACCATGAATTGAATATAATGAAATAAGTTACTATTTTTAGCAGTTTTCCAAATTCTGTCAGTGCCATGATGTTTAGAATGTTTTAAAGCTTCGAAATGTGAACTAAAATAATTTTTGTAAAAAAATTCCAAAAATAGTAAGTTTTTGGTCACCCGACCCGTCCAGTTTTGATCGTCTCGAAAAATTGCACCCGTATCCCGAATTTGAAAAAAATGCATTTTCGGACCCCGGGGGCTGCTAAATATGGCAGGTACTCGGTCCAGTACGCCTTAGTTAGAGCTCCGTATAGCAATTTACGGCATCAAAATCCGACTTGTATGGCCCGTTTTAGCCTAAAACCAATTTTTCATAAAATTGTCCGAGGAGGCACCGGGGGCCCGGGGCTGTGTGGGAACAGGTTCCAGGCCACTCCAGACCAGCTTTAGCAGCTAGGGGGCGCCCTCTTGCCTTGTGGGAGTCTTTGGGAAGTTTCCAAGCTTGCAACTAAGTGTGAGAACCAGTTAACTAAACCAACTGGACACTTGGTGGGTAGGCAACTGGACTTGCCAATGCAGAGACTGAGTGCTCCTGCAAATGCATTTAGCAAGGCTGGTCGATTTTCAGCCTGTAGGAGCCTATTTAAAGGCCTACACACACACACACACACAGTGCACACACACACACCTACACACACTGGGAAGGTGCTGCCGGTACACACACCTTCTGAAGGAGAAGCAAGGAGGGAGGTGCTGTCGAATTCTCGCCTCAAGAAGCTCGGTTAGATCAGAGAATCGAGAAGATTATCAGCCCTTAATCACGGTAATCACGGTCTAATTAATGCCTTCTGTAAATTCTTTTCATTACCATCTAAATTCCTCGTCTATTATGCTTATTCCTAGTCGTAATTCTTTATAATTACTCTCTAAATTCTCCTTAACCATATTCTGTTATGTAATCATCATCCCATAGCTGAATTATCAGCCCTTCATCACTCTTGATTAATGATTAGTGCATGATTATTAGAATTTTCTCTCTCTAGGTAGCATAGTAATTAATCGGTAAGCTGGTAATTGTGTAGATTGATGAGAATCACTCTTTCTATCACGCATTAGTATTGTAGCTGAATTAGATTCATTTCTCTTATGCATTAAGATATAATTTAGGTAAGATTAATCTGTCATTAAGTCTCTAAGAGGTGGTTTTTCTCACACCTATGCATGCGGTGATTCTGCACCCTCTAATTGCTAGGAAAGAGATTAATCGTGCTTAATTCATCTCTCTGGTAATTCCATTAGTGAAATCCTATTATTCTTAATCATGTAAGCCGAGTAATTATCTGTAGAGCCGGTTCCCATAGGATTATGTGTCATCCATAATGATTGCTATATGAAAAATCTAGACCTCTCATATAGAAGGGATTAATTAATGTTGCTAATCTATCTATTGGGTTGTTATGACGCTTGCGAACCTTAGCTCTTTTCTCCAAGCTAATTACTTAAAGTAGTGAGTAAAATGGCTCCGGTTAAGAGAACTCGCTTCGGTGGTGCCCACGACCGCGAGGCAGGAACAAGCAATGTCAATGGAAAGTGAAAAGCTCCCATGGACGATCAAATACCGGACATCTCACGAGCCATCGACGAAGAAATAGAAGAGGTAGGTCAGAATTTCATTCAAGTTGTTTAATTTAACATTGCACACGTTTAGCTAGGAATGAACATATCCCCAAACATGTTGGAGAAATCCAACGGAAACCTCGGCATTGAATTCATTGTACATTAAGTTCTAAGTAAGAAGGAAATGATTGATGGGTATGTTGGTTGCAATAGGAAAGAATGTCTGCTAGGGAAAATTTAGCTCGACATGTTCATTTTATTTCCAATGTTGAATCAGTCCTGACCCCTCTACTGATCACAGGGGGCAGAGTTCCTCGTTAAGGGCTCTTGAATCCACGACTTGCTTTTCATGCGGTGGATACCCACGACTTGCTTTCTATGCGGTGGGAACCCACGGCTTGCTTTCTATGCGGTGGGAGTGTCCATGACGTGCTTTCTATGCGGTGGACATACCTAGTTGTATGGGCAGCTAGGCGACAACGGGAGGAGTGAACTCTCGCTGGAGGGGGGATGTTGTACCTCCAGAACATTGGAATTTTAATGAATAAGTTTGAGTAGAATTTTTACTAGAATACTGTCTTGGTGTTGTTTGCAATACTGGTTGAAGGGCTGTCTTAACGAACGATGTGATTCGGAATTAAAACAAGGAATGTTTATGTTGAACAACCTTTGTGGTACTAATTAGGTCACACAAGGAAGTGTGAGTATGGGGTGGAAAGTGGGGGCTTGGCTCAGGTTGCCAATGCCTATGAGATGGGTGGTCCCAATTGGTCGGGAACTCTCTGTCCCCATAGTGCTTACTTCGATATTAGTGATACTCATTGCCCCTAGAGCGGTGAAATCTCGAGAGTACGTGCCTCTGAAACATGGGGAAAAAGGCACTCGGGGTTTCACTCCTCTTGGAAGGTGAGTCTTAGGATCGCTAGATAGTTGAAGTACGCTTCCCTTGCGAGGTGGAGCTAGATCTCCTTGCTAGTAGGCTCGAACTCGACTCACTTTGTGATGAGAGATAGTCCGCTAGTCGAACCCTGAACCATTTTGTTTGCTTCTGCAATAGATCTAGTGGCCACCAGGTTCACCATCCAATCCGCTGGTTGATACGGCGGGGTGGGGACCTCACAGTGGAGGTAACATGCACTACGCTCTAGTTGTGTGCTAGAGGACGAGCACATAGAGAGTGTCTCTGTTTATGCGAGCACTCATTATTCCTCCACCTTAGGCTCTAGGCCCTCAGCGGGAACCCAAAGTAGTACCACTCAAGACCCACATATTGCGTCTAGTGACTCTTCCTCTGACTACGACGTCATGCAAGGTTACGTGATGCCTAATCTCGATACTTCAAGCCAAGACATGCATGCCATGGGCCCACGGTCCAGGCCGATCATGCTTAGCCACTTGAAGGAGACTTTTAGTAGAGCCACTCGCTCCGAAATGGAGCTAGCGATGTGAATGAAGGGGTGCGAAAGTAAATTCGCTATTCATGACCAACGTAGAACCTATGCTCCCGGAGAGTGTATGTGAATACTCCATTCATTGCACCACCTGACTTTTCAGAGCTATTCCCCTCCAAGTTTATATTACCTAATGGTAGAAGCCTTGCCCAAGTGCAAGAGGTTGAGCGATATATCCTTGCAACGAGGGAAAAGAAAATTGAGAGCTTACGCAAGGTAGAGCAATGGAGAGAGCTTAAAGCAAAGGCCCCTATGTCAACATCCATGCTAGTCGAGCAATTGAGTGCTCCTAGATTAGCAACCACTAAGGGTCAACCCATAGAGAGCCACATTGCATCTAGTTCAAAGGACACCCCTAGCACCTCAATCCTAGATGGAGCGTTTCTAAATGAGAGCTGGGAGTATGAACTACAAATGGAAACTATAACCGGCCTATACACAGGTCACACCTATCACGTGGGTTGGTTAGATGTCCTACAATCCACAACAGGTGCTACTAGCGTAGAGGATCAACAACAAAGAGTTTGTGATGTCATCCATAGGGTTATTGAGTTGGAGAGGCAGAACAAGGGGATCCACATGCCTTCAACGGGTCTCATGAGATTTGTCATAATAATCAATATCTAATTCTCCTAAATGATTTTCTCATATTAAACTGATCATTTAATGTGGAGAAGTGCCAGGGGAGAAAAAGCTAGAATATTGGTTAAGCTAGCAGACTGGCCATAGTAGGGATCCAAAGGAGGGAAAATAGGGATCCAAAGGGGGGGCCATCTGCAAAAGAGCCATGTGCAACAATGGGATAAAAAGACCCTAAGGTTCAGCCCATTAAGACTTTCAAAATGATAAGGTTCCAAAATTCAAAGGTTGTGTCCAAAGGGTTAAAGCTTAGGATAAATTGGGTGGTTTGTGTACTCTCCAAAGTCAACACACATCCCTACACATGAGGGGGCGAGCCCTAAAGGTAGGGGGATGAGAGAGAAAGACTAAAAAACTTACACACACACACAAGCTCCCATTTGAGCACAAAGGGCATAAAGGACACATGTCAAATGCCTAAGCTAGTTGCTCCCAAAGTGTGCTCAATTCCTATTGGATGACCCTTGGAGTGGACCAATGAGCATCAGGCTAGAGTAAATTTAAAATATTTAATTTTAAAACACTTAATAAAAAGAACCAATGAAAATTAAGTCTCCTAGATGATTATTGGACAGCCCGTGAAGGGGTCCAATAGGAATTGAACAGCCCAATGGGCTACTTAATTCCTATTGGCCAGAATGGGGAAAGGTCCAATGGGGATTTAATTCATTTAAATCAATTAAGTTTAATTGATAAAGCTCTCTCAAAAAGGGAAAGAGGGACACATGTCAGAAGGCTCTTCAATTTACCCCTATTTTCCTATTGGCTAAGCTTGGCACTGTCCAATGGGGAGCCTGCAAGAGCAAATAGCAAGAGGGCTCGCCCGAGAGAGAGAGAGAGAGAGAGAGAGAGAGGGCTGATTTTTGCAAGGCATTATCACACACACACTCACACAATCTCATGTGTGAAGAAAGAGAAGACTATCTCTTCCCAAGCTTTAATGGAGAGCTCATCACCTACTCCAAGCTTGTGAGATAGAAGCCTACATCGACACACTCTTGGCATGTGGATGCAAATCCAACCAAGAGCCAAGCTTCAATGCATGCTCATCTCCTCTACCACGCTAATTACTAAGCTAAGCTATGCTAATATGAGTGATTATGTGGGGAGATGTACATCTTTCTCGTAAGATACTCCTTCTTCCTCTCAATCTACTCTCATACCCTGCTAGCTCTCACCATCTTCGAAGGTGTATGAGGTCTTGGGTCTGAGACCGGGGATAATTGATGTTGTGTTTGCTAAGTGTTTTGCTTAGTGCATGAAGCTTTCATCTTCATTGCACTAGCTAGTCTTGAAGGAACACAAAGAATTGTATTGTACAATGTCTCTCTTGATGGGAGAAACCATAATACAAAGCCTTTTGGAGGGGGGACCGGCTCCATGCAAATCCGGTCCTCAACTGTTGTCAATAGCTTAATTTCTCTCTCTTTTGAAAGTATTGTTCATGCTATCTAACTAGGTGTTATGATTTTTGTTGCTCTCTCCACCCAAGCACTCTTGTAATTCTCGTTAGGAATCTATTCTAATGAAATGCCCACTATGTTCATACTAATTTCCGTTATACACAAGTTTTTTAGGCCATTAAATGTTACATTGGTATCAAAGCACAAGGTTTCTCTTTTCTTGCTCAAGAAGGGAGGTCCTCAAGCTAGCTATGAATGGTTGGTATTATTAATTGCCTGTGAGTAAGTAGAATAGGGATTTTTTAGCCTTGCAGTGCGCCTGCCTTAGTCCAGTTAACGGGGCATCACCGTCGAGAGCTATGGTCTTAATAGTGGAGTCCTACGGGCTTGCCTACGGCTTAACCACTATTGAACTATTAGAAGCTTGACAGGAGCCGGTGCTGTTTTGGTGTTGAAAGACCCTCTCTTCTATTCCTTGCAATTAATGGTATTCGAGCCGCGGGTACAGTAGCTTGAGTGCTTTTTCTAAAGGGGTAAAGAGGAGTAGCAACTAGGGATTGAAGTGCCAAAGTACACCTAAAAAGTTTACACCTAAAAGTTGTTAGAATGGCTGACAATAGTAAAGAGAGTGAAATTAATGTTGATAACTTTGATTTTGCTAATGAGCAAGCTACTAATGATGCTCCGATGCTTGTTAACTATCTTGTTTCTAGTCTTCAACAAGCCATGGGCAATCCATCTCTCCAAAGTGAAGTGCAACGGCAGCTCCGTGCTCACGGGATTCTCCAAGCTCGTCACCATGACGAGAGAACACCTAGGAAGCCTCCTTGTGAGACTCCCAAAAGAGGTCTCTCTCCGATTTGGGAAGAAGAAGAGAATCCGTACGAAGGACTCAAGAATTTACTTCTTGATGATGCATCTCCTTCCCAAAGGAGAACTCAAGAGCCTCCACCGAAGGAACGAGAAAGAAGTGAGTCTCCCCCCACCTCGACGGAGATGGCTCCCCGAAGACGGCGGGCTAAACGCTCTCCATCACCACCAAAGCGGAGAAAACCATCACACTCTTCTCCACACCATAATTCAAAGAGGGATGATAAAAATCAAGAGAAGAAAAAGGCGAGAAAGAGGACACCCTCTTCTCCATCTTCTTCATCCTCTTCCTCTTATGAAAGTGATGGTGAAGACAACGAAGATCAAGACAAGAAAAAGGCAAGAAAGAGGTCACCCTCTTCTCCACCTTCTGAAGAAAGTGATGGTGCAACCTTTGAACCATCAAAAAGAAGAGGCCATAGGAAATCCTATGCCGCATGGAAGAGGTCATCCAAGCTAAAGAAGTTCAAAGAGGGAGGGAAGAGCATCTCTTTCCTTACCTATGATGGTACCTTTGGTGCTACGGACAAATTCTTGACCTTTATCCAACAGTTCAATGCGGCATTTGGAGATGAGGGCTTCACGGAGTCCTCTAAGCTACGCCATGTAGCTATGCACTTTCAAAAGTCCGCTAGGCAATGGTGGTCTAGCCTATGAGCCAATGGTGAAGCTCCACAAACATGGAAAGCTTTAAGAGCTTCCATTATGAAGCAGTTCTTGGCCACCGATGCCAAAGACAAAGTACTCACCGAATGGCGAAGCTTTTAGCTCTCTCCCTATGAATCCATCCACAAATATGTAGACAAGTTTTGGGACCTACAACTCAAAGCCACTGTCTTCAAAAAGTTGGAGATTGGAGAGCAAAAGCAACAATTTTGTGCGGGCTTAACCGAAGAAATGGCGGAGTATGTCAATTCCCAAAGGCCACATACCATATCAGCGGTAATACACCATACTATGGTGGTCTCTTGAATCAATTTCCAAACGGGGGCTAAAAGAAATAATAAGCCCACGGAAAACAAGGGTTCCAATGAGCCTAAGGGGAAGGACAATGTCCAAAAGTCTCCTAAGGGCAACTCCAACAAAGCTAAACAGAAGGGAGTTTACGAAGGTAAGAACAAACTCTCTCCTGAAGAGCTTGAGCGTTATCGCAAGGATAACCGGTGCTTCAAGTGCGGCGAACAAGGGCATGCGTACTGCGCTTGTCCCCAAAAGAACAATCATCAAGATCCTCCTAGAGCTTCCTTGGTTGAAATCCAAGAGGAGGAGACTCACCAAACTCACCACAAAGGATCTCCTCTATGCCATGCTTGGGGAAAGGTAAGAGAACATGATGCTTTTATTCGCTTTGACCCTAGTTCTACTCACAATTTTATATCTATAGAGTTGGCCACCAAGCTAGGCATACAAGCCTACGAGATGGGAGATGTCCTACCCGCAGACAGTGCTTTCAAGGAGACAGAAGCTTCAGTCACTCCCTTAATCAGGAAATTGAGGCTTCATGTTCAAAGCTATGTGGACAAAGAGGACTTCTTTATCTCTCCTCTCAAGCATGAGGATGTAATCCTAGGGGCACCATGGTTTGACCGCCTGGCTGCCAATGTTAAATTTCCTGAAAGAAGAATCTCTTTTAAGTTCAAGGAAAAAGACATGTATATAGATGCTAAGGAAATGGGTAACACTATTCCCATTGTACATACACCAGCTTTCAACAAGTCAATAAAGACCACATTTCGCACCACATTTGGTCTTTATGAATACATTGTCATGCCTTTTGGCTTGACCAATGCACCAGCCACATTCAACCGCTTGATGGAGAAGTTGTTCAGGCCTCATCGAACCTTCACTGGAGTGTTTGTTGATGATATTATCATCTACGCTAATTCATTAGACGAACACAAGCAACACCTCCAGATAATATTTCAAGTTTTAAGAGAGAATAAACTTTATGTTAATCGAAAGAAAAGTGAATTTTTCTTGCAAGAGATTCAGTATTTAGGTCACATTATCTCTCAAGATGGCATCCAAATGGATCCATCCAAGTTAGAGGTAATAAAAGGATGGCCTAAACCAAGGAATCTTCATGAACTAAGAAGCTTTATAGGTATGTGTGCATACTATAGACGCTTCATAGAAAAGTTCTCACAAATTGCGGGACCATTACATGACCTAACAAAGAAAAGCGTTAGGTATACATGGTCTGCTAAGGAGAACAATGCTTTTGAAAAGCTTAAAGAAAAGCTTATCTCTCAACCTGTGCTTACACTACCGGATCTCTCAAAACCATTTGAGGTCCAATGTGATGCTTGTGGTGATTGCCTTGGAGCTGTTTTGCTCCAAGAAGGGCACGCCATAGGCTATGAGAGTCGAAGGCTCGACCCTGTTGAGCAAGCTCTAGGCATATATGAAAAGGAACTCCTTGCAGTTCTACATGCCTTAGACTCATGGAAGCACTATTTATTGGGGACTCCTTTCATTCTGCGAATGTATCACCAAAGTCTTAAGTACTTCATGACGCAGACCAAGCTTTCCGACAAACAAATGAGGTGGGCAAATTTTCTTTCGCAATTTCATTTTCATATTGCTCACATTGCTAGCAAGCATAATCAAGTAGCTGATGCACTCTCAAGACGGCCGAGAGTGAATGCGGTTTCCATGGTAACTCACAATGATCTATCTTCAATGATAGATGAGTATGCTATTGATCCCGATTTTAGAGATGTGATTTTAGCCCTTGCATTAGGGAAAAAAGAAGAACCATTTACTTTACAAGATGGTTATCTTCTCTATGGCAATAGACTATGTGTTACTAACTCACTACGTGAGAAAGTAATGTATGAATCTCATGCTCCACCTTATGCTGGGCATAGAGGGATTCAGTCTACCTTAAAGGGAATTGAAACATATTTCTATTGGCCTACCATGAAAGTGAACATACAAGAGTATGTTTCTAAATGTGTGGTATGCCAAAAGACCAAATTTGATAGAGAGAAGCAACTTGGATTGCTTTAACCCTTGCCAATCCCTAATTCACCATGGGAGAGCATATCCATGGATTTTATCTTTGGATTGCCTAAGTCCATCCATGGGAATACGGGAATATGGACGATAGTAGACAGGTTCAGTAAACAAGCTCATTTTATACCTGTCAAAAAGACTATCAAAGCCCATCAAATGGCAACCCTCTTCATTTCACAAATTTTCAAGTACCATGGCTTGCCAATGTCCATAGTGTCGGATAGAGATCCTAGAATGACCAGTAATTTTTGGAAGGGTCTCTTTGAGAATTTAGGAACAAGGCTAAACTTCTCTTCGGCCTATCATCCACAAACGGATGGCCAAAGTGAAATAGCTAACCTAACAATTCTCGATCTACCAAAAGCCTATGTAACGGAAGTAGATCAAAGATCCCAATGGGAGAAGTACTTACCCTTAGCGGAGTATGCTTACAATAACACTGTACATACTTCCACGGGAAAAGCACCTTTCGAGGTAATTGACGGAAGATCAAAAAGTCCCTTGCTACTTAAGGTACATGGGAAGATCTTCGCTGCAGATGAGTATAGCCGAGACCTACAAGAATCAAATGATTGGGTCTTATTAAAGTTTCCCAAGGCTCGATTAAGGCACACGACGGGCAAGAATCCTACGGGACACCAAAAGTACTATGCTAAGAAAGGTACTATGGTCCCTTCCAAATTCTTAGGCCAATCAATGAGATGGCCTATCAACTCAAGTTGCCCAATCATTTTCTCATACACAATTCTTTCCATGTGAGCCTATTAAAGCCTTACAAAGGAGAGCCACCTCAAGAACCAACTATTGAAGACCCACCGGAGATCGAGGACCAAGAGGAGGTGCTGCAGCCCGAGTCCATTCTCCAACATGAAGACAAGGTATTAAGAGGCGGTAAGACTATCCGACGATATCTTATTAAGTTTAAAAATTATCCTTTTGAAGATGCTAGATGGATGCAAGGCATACAATTAAAGGATAACCTAAACCTTGTCAATGCTTACAATGCTTCCCAAGAGTAAGCAAATGTACAAAACGTTAAAAATGAACAAATTTTCTTTTGTCTTATAAGACTCTCTTTTTCTTTATTGTGCACAAAAATGAAGTAGTATGCATGCTTAGATCAAGTTTGCGGAGACGACGTCTCCTAAACACCAAGTAGAGCTTGTCACTCTACTATGGAAGACTGATAGGACTAATGTCCAGACATGCTTGCGGCAGCCTCAGGCTCTCAAGCGCCAAATGGACTAGTCATCCATTGTATAGGGTAACATAGGGATCCTCTACCCGCTAAGAAAAGGACTCATGAATATGCTTTATCTTCTCTACACCATAGTCGAGGGCGATTATGATTTCACGAGAGAGGTAATGTCATAATAATCAATATCTAATTCTCCTAAATGATTTTCTCATTTTAAACTGATCATTTAATGTGGGGAAGTGCCAGGGGAGAAAAAGCTATAATATTGGTTAAGCTAGCAGACTGACCACAGTAGGGATCCAAAGGAGGGAAAATAGGGATCCAAAGGGGGGGGCATCTGCCGAAGAGCCATGTGCAACAATGGGCTAAAAAGACCCTAAGGTTCAGCTCATTAAGACTTCCAAAATGCTAAGGTTCCAAAATTCAAAGTTTGTGTCCAAAGGGTTAAAGCTTAGGATAAATTGGGTGGTTTGTGTACTCTCCAAAGTCAACACACATCCCTACACATGAGGGGGCGAGCCCTAAAGGTAGGGGGATGAGAGAGAAAGACTAAAAAACTTACACACACACACAAGCTCCCATTTGAACACAAAGGGCATAAAGGACACATGTCAAATGCCTAAGCTAGTTGCTCCCAAAGTGTGCTCAATTCCTATTGGATGACCCTTGAAGTGGACCAATGAGCATCAGGCTAGAGTAAATTTAAAATATTTAATTTTAAAACACTTAATAAAAAGAACCAATGAAAATTAAGTCTCCTAGATGATTATTGGACAGCCCGTGAAGGGGTCCAATAGGAATTGAACAGCCCAATGGGCTACTTAATTCCTATTGGCCAGAATAGGGAAAGGTCCAATGGGGATTTAATTCATTTAAATCAATTAAGTTTAATTGATAAAGCTCTCTCAAAAAGGGAAAGAGGGACACATGTCAGAAGGCTCTTCAATTTACCCCTATTTTCCTATTGGCTAAGCTTGGCACTGTCCAATGGGGAGCCTGCAAGAGCAAATAGCAAGAGGGCTCGCCCAAGAGAGAGAGAGAGAGAGAGAGAGAGAGAGAGAGAGAGAGAGAGAGAGGGCTGATTTTTGCAAGGCATTATCACACACACACTCACACAATCTCATGTGTGAAGAAAGAGAAGACTATCTCTTCCCAAGCTTTAATGGAGAGCTCATCACCTACTCCAAGCTTGTGAGATAGAAGCCTACATCGACACACTCTTGGCATGTGGATGCAAATCCAACCAAGAGACAAGCTTCAATGCATGCTCATCTCCTCTACCATGATAATTACTAAGCTAAGCTATGCTAATATGAGTGATTATGTGAGGAGATGTACATCTTTCTCGTAAGATACTCCTTCTTCCTCTCAATCTACTCTCATACCCTACTAGCTCTCACCATCTTCGAAGGTGTATGAGGTCTTGGGTCTGAGACCGGGGATAATTGATGTTGTGTTTGCTCAGTATTTTGCTTAGTGCATGAAGCTTTCATCTTCATTGCACTAGCTAGTCTTGAAGGAACACAAAGAATTGTATTGTACAATGTCTCTCTTGATGGGAGAAACCATAATACAAAGCCTTTTGGAGGGGGGACCGGCTCCATGCAAATCCGGTCCTCAACTATTGTCAATAGCTTAATTTCTCTCTCTTTTGAAAGTATTGTTCATGCTATCTAACTAGATGTTATGATTTTTGTTGCTCTCTCCACCCAAGCACTCTTGTAATTCTCATTAGGAATCTATTCTAATGAAATGCCCACTATGTTCATACTAATTTCCGCTACACACAATTTTTTTAGGCCATTAAATGTTACAAGATTCTTGGATACAGGGAAGGATAAGCAGCCAACTTTATCGCAAATGGAGACTCCCTTGGTAAGCCCGATGGATCCTCCATATGTTGTTTCTCTAGGGGTCTCAGTACAATCTGAGCCCACAAGTGATAGCTTTACCTTCAAGTTTATCTCATCTTTCTCTTGATGACACCACAGCTATCATGGCTACCCCAAGGATGGGCATGCCAAAAAACATGCCATGGACCTCATTTGTTAGTAAAGCACTGCTACATGGTAGCTCAATGCCTGTAGCAGTACCTACAAGTGTGTATCGATCATATGCACCTATAGGTCCTCGTACTTATATAGCTCCTACGCCTCCCATTGACTTATGCTCCACAAGCACATTACCCAAGCTCTTATTTCAATGGGACCATATTGGCTAGCATTAGCATGTCACATACTACATCTGTTATTCCTATGGCCATACATATGAACTTGGAACCCAAGGGCGGGATATACGCCAAGCCCAATGCCAACCCCCATTCCACATGCAGTCCTGAGAGCACCTGTCCCCACTATACCTGTTCACTTAGGTGACTTAGCAACATTTGCTCAATCTATTGGTCGATCCATTGCTGAAAATATGCATAACACGCGTGATAGAGAGCCTAGAAGTAAGGCAATACAAATAGCCAAGCTCACACAAAAAATTAGTAGAGATGGGGATGTGAGAAAGCATATCGAAGTATTTGAACAAATATGTGATTCCCTAGGAGAACACAATGACCTGCATAAGAGTAATGCTTTAAGCCTAACCTAAGTGGGAAGGTTGGGGATTGGTATAGAACCCTAACGGTGGAAAAGCTCTTAGGAAACTGTTCTTGAAAGAGTACATACGAGAGGGAGTGCTTTGGGGTGTAGCATCTTAGCTCCAGAAATCCCAACGAGAGGAAGGAGAATCTGTCAGAGAATTTATTAGTCGCTTGAAGCATTTGAATTCTCGTTGTAATCGAAATGAGCGCTTCAATAATAACCAATTACTTGATAGATTCATTAGGGGACTACGGCATGAAGATATCTACAATGGCCTAGTCATTAGAGGTATCACCACTTGGGAAGCAGTCACCACCAATGCGGTCCAAGTGGAGGACAATTTAATGATTCAAGGAGAAAGAGTATTTGTTGAGCCTAAATCTTCTAGCTCGCTAGCATCGGGGCCAATGACCATAAAGCCTATTGCTAAAGAGCCAAAGATATCTGAGATGACTTTAGCAGATCTCACCAAGGCCATTCAAGAAAATCTTAGAGACAATTGTGCTCCGCAAAATAATCATATATATCCAAGAAGGGTGCTCAGCTTGCTATGGCCCGCATAGTACCTTTGAATGCCCTACTTTTAGAGTAAAATTTAATGGGAATTGCAATGTCTGTGGGAGGTATGGTCATCAAGCTAAGGATTGCATAGTATTTAAATGTGTGATGGCCAATAGACCAACCTTAACATAAACGGATACAGCTCGAGTGTCTGCATTGATGCCGGCCCCACCTCTTGAACAAACATCTCAACACATGGTCCCTAGGGCTCAAAATGTTGTTCAAACGACACCCTTACCACCTTCGGTGCTAGGACCATAACCACCACATCCAAGAATCACTTTTGTGAATCAAGTGGGTTGTTAGTCATCTATTTCTTGTTTGGAAGGCTGTGAGGAAGATATAAACCCTAATATGGCCTATGGAATTGATGCACTTGAAGAAAGTCCACAATATTACATGGAGGACTATTCGGGACAAGTCAAACATGTCTATCAAGTAGTTGCTCTTGTGGCAAGAGGCCAAAATATTAATTACACTACCAAGAGACCACCTGTTCAATGCTATGAGTGTGGAGGTCCACATCGTGTAGCCAAGTGTCCTATTAGGCTACAAAAGAATGCCACACTAATGCAAACCAATCAAGTGAGCACGTCTACAATGTTGATACTCATGTGTAATCGATGTGGCATAGATAATTTGATTGCCCAATGTCCTAATAATATGAATGTACCAAAGATAACGGGGTGGAATTTAATTGAGGTTACTGAGGAGCCAACACAAAGTACGCATGTAGTACTAGTAAATGTACTCACACGATCAATGCTCCAAAACCAAAATTATATTCTTGAAGAAAGAGACACATCATCAATTGCCCAATCTCAAAAGAAGAAGAAAACACAAAGGAAGAGATCGCAAAAAACAACAAAGTCAGACCCCAGTTCAAAGATCAACATAGGGACTGGTGACAACCCCGTATATATGAACGACGCTAAAGAGGATTCTGATTCAGGTGAGACCATGGAGACTAAAATGACCACTAGGAAAGAAACAAACAAGAAAGATTGTCATGAGTCACAATGGCCAAGACCCAAGAAGAAGATAGAAACATACCCAAACCCTATGGAGGAGATCGAGCGAGTCCACAGTAATTAAGGAGTTTGGTAGAAGAGACCCAAAGGGATCTAGAGCTAGCACCTATGCAGATCCAGATTACAAACACCGTCTTTCCTACACAAAAGCAACCTCACAAAGTCCATAGACCACTAGCCATACCAAGTGTCATCCAAGAAGAAAGTGGCCTTTAAGTCGTTGGAAAGTGGGTGTACTCCCTTCTTGTTGGAGAGAATGTTTACAGAGGGACTACCTCACCCTATCAAAGAAATGGAGATTCCATCTTCCCCATGTCAAGGCTGAAGCCCAAAAAGTGTCGTTAAATATTGCCAAATTGATGGATTTCATGGCTTCACAAGTTAGAAACACCATCATTTCCAAACTATATGGAGACCCCAAGCTATTCTTAGCTCTTCGAGCTTTCCTCAATGGAGAACTGAAAGTCGGGCTACCACAATTTGCACAAATGGATGTAGCTAGGGAAATGCCAAGAGAGGAGAAACACTTAGATCCATGATCCAACCTAAATGAGAACATTGTACTTGAAATACATGCTAACAAGTTGGGACAATACTTTGAAGGCGATGAATCCAATGCGACCATACCAATCACTACCAAGGGATTAAATGTGAAGGAAATCCTTGATGGTGGCCCTGGAGCTAGCATTGTAACCAAAAATTGCTAGGAATTCATGGGAAGACCACAAACATAGTGGTAAATATGGCCAATGGGACTATTGTTAAACCTATTGGGATGCTAGAAGAGCTCAAGATCAAGGTCTTTGGACACAAAATAAGGAATACCTTCATTGTCATGGATTTTTCTAAGCAAACTATGTCATCTAAAATGATCTTAGGAGGTCCTTTCATGAGGGAAGCAAAAATGGTGCACAACTGGTCTAAAAACCATGTCTACTTGCAGTTCCAAGATGTTGTCATTCGAGTTGATCTTGTAACTGGTCGGGCACATCCTCTAGGAACCAGATTTATAATTGATCATAGATCTAACACCACAGTTCACTCGGCCCCATTGCAGTATTGCTACACGTGTAAAATGGACACTGATGTTGGGGATTTTCCTTGTATGGATGCTCTACCTGGGATGACTGAGTCTGACAATGTGGATTTGGTCCACCTAGCAGCAACCATAGGCACTTGGGGAAATAGGGGGACGGCCTGGGTAACACCTAAAGGGGATGAAATGCCACCACTTGTACCTTTAAATATGATAGGAGCAATGCATATAGCTTCTGATGACCTACAAGATGGAGGCTTGACTAACATTGGAACCAGTAGCACTCACAAGACTATAGCCCACACGATTCAAAGTCAGAATCATCAATTGAAATCGACTCTGAGGACGACAAATCTGAGTTAAATCTTGGTCCAAATGTGGGGACAAACCATTCAAGGGCCAGTGATACCCTATGCGTGTATGTCGCACATGTCAATGCAAGGAACATGCTGATACACTGTGTGCGAGCCACAAATGGCTCCAAGAACACAACAAGCCTAAACTAGTAAGCTCAAACATGGCGTTGGTGTGTCACTCACCGCTCTACGCTTCCTGTCGTGGAGGATTCCTCACCGCGAAGAAGAGGGAGACACCGCTACGCCGCGCTCAACCGCCTCGCCGCCGTTGTGCCGCCGCAATGCTCGATCGCACACACTCTCACTCTCTCTCTCTCTCTCTCTCTCTCTCTCTCTCTCTCTCTCTCTCTCTCTCTCTCTCTCTCTCTCTCTCTCTCTCGCACACACACACACACACACACACAAGGAGATGAAGAAGAAGAAGATGGAGATGGACCAAGAGCACTCTTCAATTGCACAAATGAGAGAATGAGTGAATTTAAGGTTTTGTTGACTTTTATATGAGCTCATCCCATTCACACTTGGGCGCCCATGCTTAGCCAACTAATCCCTTGAATGTTCCATTTAGAGTGCGCCTCTCATCGGTGATCACTCTTACCCTTTTCCTATTGGACCCACAAGCCGGTACCTGACTCTACCAAGTAAATAATACAACGTCCGTCGTAGGTGATAGGGTGTCCGTGAGCCGTGAGGGTTAACATACCCCCCTTCCTGATGTAGATTCCGTCTTTGGAAGCTATTGAGTTGAAGCTTGTTCGTCGAGGTGGAAGAGAATTTGAGATGAATGTCCTTAGCCTTCTTCAGTGCAAAATAAAACAACATTGGCACAGTAATTGCATTCTCATAAGTAGAAAGCATATACAGTTGTAGGCAGACAATTTGATTGGTAACAGAATTTTAAACCATTTGTCAGCAATAAACATTAAATTTCAATATAATCAAACGCATAAACAGTAAAGATAAAAAATTAAACAAGTCCGGGATCGCTAATTTAACAGTCGAAAGGCACTAAAGATCGACTATTAATACCATGGGTAAGCTTCTTAATTTTCTCTAGTCAATTAAGTTGTTTGATCGTGAGAGGCAAGTATTTCATGTTCGAGGACTGACTAGAGGCTATACCTAGAAGACCTTGCAGTTAAGCTGCGATAAAAGGAATTTCTCATGAAATCATCGCCTGACTGATTACCTTTTCTTTGACCCCCCAAAGTCTTTTCACAGTGATTCAATTCTGATGTGTGTGTTTATTTTGTATGCCTTGGGTTTTTTGCTTTTCAAGGAAAAGCGCCCACACTGGGAACCTCTAGGGCTCTAGTACCATAGGCGATACATGTGAGTGAAGTACCCAATCAAGCTGAGATTTCTCTTCCAGCTTAAGATTTACATTGTGGCACTTTGATTTTATTTTATTTTTTCATTTTCAACATTTTAATTTTGTAACTTTGGGGGGTCATATAACACTGTTACCCTCCCCAGGCTCATCGCACTAGTAAACTCCCTTTATAATACTTAAGCTAAAGGTCAATAGGGACTAAGCCCACTAGAAAGCCCTAGTACATTTCACACAATGCTGCCTAAATCGGATTAAGAACCTAAGTAACCATTAATTATTAGGAAGGCATTCCCCATGGTATTAAGAGAAGATCTCTAACACCTAGCTTGGTCAAACTAGCTTAGTCGGACTGCTTGATTTTTAAACCCAGACAAGTGATTATGACAAAAAATTACATTGAATTTAATGTTTGATACTTAGCAAATGCATTGAATATTATGCTACCAATCACAATTAAAGCAGCAAACATGGATGCAAAAAGATAAGGGACAATGCTAATGGACAGGAAACACCTGTTTGTGTTGATGGTCGCACTTGATTTTAAAAGTGGATGAGAGAAAGATTCTATGAAGGTCCAAATCCTAACCACAACAACATGTTCATGTACACACTATGAAACACAAGAATACCTCTAGGAGGCACATCCGTGGGAAAAAAGAACTTTGGTAATCACTGAACTCTAAAACAGAAACACTCCTATCGTACTAATCTTACCTACCCTCCATCGCTTGAGTGTTGAGGATCAAAGGTGTTTGATGACATACGTTTTTGTTTTAGTGTACCGGATGTGAATGTGTAGGTCTGGGTCAATGTTTTGACTTTTATTGTTCATACTCGTTTGCTAATTGCTCTTGCTCTTTATTTTTATTTTTTTTGTGAGTATAAGGCTATATATATACATTCCCTAAGATTGGGAGATTGGCAGGTCAGGGAGGAAGGTTAAGAGGGAAGCAAGTGAATGATGACTGTCAACGAACACTCCCCCCTTCCTTGGGTAGATCATACCGTTTGAAATGTGCTCGTCACCCTTTGAAACCAATTGTTCCAGTTGGTAATAGGTGAGGATTTTTGCCAATAGTTTTCTATTACCTTAGGTGTCTCGTCGAGTTGCAAGGGTGGTAACGTACTCTCCCACGATCGAACTTGAAGTGGTTCATCAGGTGATTCTTGATTGGGAGGTGTGGATTCCTTTGTTGCTTTATGGAGGTCCACTATTGTAGGTGGAGGCTATGTAGAAGCTTTTACCTCTATGGATGCATTACATGAGGAGCTAGAAGCTTTATTCCTTTTTTCTATGGTTGAGTTGAGCAAAACAAGCCTTTCTCGCTTGGGAACCCATACTAGCTCCGGATCCGGTGAATAGTGTTCTGTGATTTTTCCTTTCCCATGATCTTTCATCAGCTTTGTCGTCACAGGGTTTGACTCACATAGGTCAGGTGACAGGTAAGAACATAATTTACGTTTTGGCACACAGATTTGATCATTTCCTTTATAGTAGCTTTGGGCTTCCAATAGTTTTTTAGGAATCCAACGCAACGTTTTCTTACTTTTCTTGGGTCAAGTGGGACGTTTCTTACAAGGCTTCTGTTTTTTAGCACTAGCTATGGTCGCTAAAGAAGCTTTAGGGACCCACTTGTATGTTTTCTTCATTATATTAGGATGAGTCTTGTCAGAAGCTATATGCATTGCTTGTAGCATATTTAAGTGTACGGGCATTTCATCCCCCTCACGTGTTACCCAGGTTGTCCCCCAGTTTCCCCAAGTGTCTATGGTTGCTGCTAGGTGGACCCAATCCACATTGTCCGACTCAGTCATCCCAGGTAGTACATCCATATAAGGAGAATCTTCCCCAACATCAGTGTTCGCTTTACACGTGTAACAATACTGCAATGGGGCCGAGTGAGCATTGGTGTCAGATCTATGATCAATTATAAACCTGTTTCCTAGGGGATGTGCTCGACCAGTCACAAGATCCACTCAAATGACAGAATCTTGGAACTGCAAGTAGACATGGTTTTTAGACCAGTCATGCACCATTTTTGCTTCCCTCATGAAAGGACGTCCTAAGATCATCTCCAATGCCATAGTGTGCTTGGAGAAATCCATAACAATGAAGGTAATCCTTATTTTATGTCCAAAGACCTTGATCTTGAGATCTTCTAGCATCCCAATAGGTTTAACAATAGACCCATTGGCCATCTTCACTACTATGTTTGTGGTCGCAAGGTGAGGTATTCCCATAGTTTCCCAGCAATTTTTAGTCACAATGCTAACCCCAGCGCCACCATCAAGGATTCCCTTCATAGTTAATCCCTTAGTAGTGATTGGTATGGTCGCATTGGATTCATCACCCTCAAAGTATTGTCCCAACTTGTTAACAGGTATTTCTATAACAAGGTTCTCAGCCAGGTTGGGTTGTGGATCTAAGTGTTCCTCCTCTATTGGCAACTCCGCAGCTCCATCCATCTGTGCAAATTGTGGTAGTCCAAACTTTAGTTCTCCATTGAGGAAGGCTTGAAGAGCTGAGACTAGCTGAGGATCTTTATATAGTTTGGACACGATGGTGGTTCTAACTTTTGAAGACATGAAATCCATCAATTTGGCAATGTTTAACGGCACCTTTTGGACTTCAGTCCCTTGAAGTGGGGAAGATGGGATCTCCATTTCTTCGATAGGATCAAGTAGTCCCTCTGTAAACATTCTTTCCATCAAGAAGTGAGTACGCCCACTTTCCCATGACTTTAAGTCACTTTCTTCTTGGATGACACTAGGTATGGGTCTATGGACTTGGTGAGGTTAATGTTGCGTAGGGAACACGGTGTATGTAATCTGGATCTACCTAGGTGCTGGTTCTAGATCCCTTTGGGTATCTTCTACCAAACTCCTTAATTGCTTGACTCGCTCAATCTACTTTGTAGGGTTTGGAAAAGTTCCTATCTTCCTCTTGGATCCCTGCCATTGTGGCTCATGAAGGCTTCCTTGTTGGTTTCTATCTTAGTGTTCGTTTTGGTCTCCATGGTTTCACCTGAATCAGAATCCTCTTCAGCATCGTTCATATATACGGGGTCATCACAGGTCCCTATGTTGGTCTTTGAACTGGGGTCTGACTTCGCTGCTTTTTGCGATCTCTTCCTTCGTGTTTTCTTCTTTTTCTGAGATTGGGAAATTGGTGCCGTGTCTCTTTCCTCAAGAATATAGTTTTGTTTTTGGAGCATCGATAGTGCGAGTACGTTTATTGGTACCATATGTGTACTTTGTGATGGCTCCTCGATAACTTCAATCAAGTTTAATGGTGTGATCTTCTGTGCATTTGGATTATTTGGACATTTGGCAATCAAATGATCTATGCCACATCGATTACACATGAGTATTGGCATTGTAGACATGCTCACTTGATTGGTTTGCATTAGTGTGGCATTCTTTTGTAGCCTAATAGGACACTCGGCTACACGATGTGGACCTCCACACTCATAGCATTGAAGAGGTGGTCTCTTAGCAGTGTAATTGATATTTTGGCCTCTTGCAACAAGAGCAGCTACTTGATATACAGGTTTGACTTGTCCCCAATAGTCCTCCATGTAGTATTGTAGACTTTCTTCAAGCACATCCATCCCATATGGAATATTAGGATCTATATCTTCCTCACAGCCTTCTAAACAAGCAATAGATGACTCACAACCCACTTGATTCACAGAAGTGATTCTCAGATGTGGTGGTTACGGTCCTATCACTGGAGGTTGTAAGGGTGTTTTTTGAACAACATTTTGGGCCCTAGGGACCATGTGGTTGTGCTGTTTTTTCAAGTGGTGGAGCCGGCATCAATGCAGGCACTCGAGGTGTGTTTGTCCATGCTAAAGTTGGTCTATTGGTCTGGTCTATTGGCCATCGCGCGGTTCAATACTATGCAATCCTTAACTTGATGACCATACCTCCCACAGGCATTGCAGTTCCCATTGAATTTTACTCTAAAAGTAGGGCATTCACTGGTATTATGCGGTCCATAGCATACTGAGCACCATTGTTGCTCCCTTCTTGGATACATATGATTGTTTTGCGGAGCACGATTATCTTTAAGACTCTCTTGAATAGCCTTAGTGAGATCTGTTAAAGTCATCTCAGATATCTTTGGCTCCTTAGCAATAGGCTTTAGGGTCATTGGTTGATGCCCTGATGCTTGCGAGCTAATAGATTTAGGCTCAACAGACACTCTTTCTCCTTGAATTATTAAATTATCCTCCAATTGGACCGCATTGGTGGTGACTGCTTCCCAAGTGGCAATACCTCTAATGACTAGGCCATTGTAGATATCCTCATGTCGTAATCCCCGAATGAATCTATCGAGCAATTGGTTATTGTCGAAGCGCTCATTTGGATTACAATGAGAATTCAAATGCTTCAAGCGACTAATAAAGTCTCTCACCGACTCTCCTTCCTCTCGTTGGGCTTTCTAGAGCTGAGAGGCTACACCCCAAAGCACTCCCTCTCGTATGTATTCTTTCAAGAACAGTCTCCTAAGAGTAGGGTAAAACGTTTTTTCTTCCACCCTTAGGGTTCTATACCAATCCCCAGCCTATCCACTTAAGGTTAGGCTTAAAGAATTACTCTTATGTAGGTCATTGTGTTCTCCTAGAGAATCGCATATTTGTTCAAACACTTCGATATGCTTTCTCACATCCCCGTCTCCACTAAATTTTTGTGTGAGCTTGGCTATTTGTACTACCTTACTTCTAGGCTCTCTATCAGGCGTGTTACGCATATTCTTAGCAATAGATCGACCAATAGCTTGAGCAAATGTTGCCAAGTCACCTAAGTGAGGAGGCACCGTGGATGAAGTCCCTCCAGAGACTACATGCGGAGTAGGTATTAGCATTGGGCTTGGCGCATAGGAAGCCCTTGGGTTCCACGTTGGGTACGATGTTGTGCCATGTGGTGGTCCATGGTTCATATGGGTGGCCCTAGGCATAGCAGACGTCGGATGTGACATGCTAATGCTAGCCGGTATAGTCCCATGGAAATAAGAACTTGGGTGTTGTGGTTGTGGAGCATAGGTAGTTGAAACAATGGGAGGAGTAGAGACTACATGAGTACGAGGACCCATGGGTGTATACGAGTGGTACACACTTGTAGGTACTGTTGCAGGCATTGAGCCACCATGTAGTGGTGCTTTACTAACAAATGAGGTCCATGGAGTGTTTCTCGTCATGCCCATCATTGGGGTAGGCATGGTAACCGCGGTGTCATCAAGGGAAAGATGAGCTGCACTTGGAAAGGTGAAGCTATCACTTGTGGGCTTAGATTGCACTGAGATCCCTGGAGAAACAACATATGGAGACTCCATGGGACTTACCGAGGGAGTCTCCATTTGCGATAAGGTTGGTTGTTTAGCCTTTCCTGTATCTAAGAATCTCATGAGACCCGTTGAAAGCATGTTGATCCCCTTGTTCTGTCTCTCTAACTCAATGACCCTATGGATGACCTCACAAACTCTTTGTTGTTGATCCTCCACACTAGTAGCACCCATTGTGGATTGTAGGACATCTAACCAACCCACGTGATAGGTGTGACCTGTGTATAGGTCGGTCAGAGTTTCTGTTTGTAGTTCATACTCCCAATTCTCAGTTAGGAGCACTCCATCTAGGATTGAGGTGCTAGGGGTGTCCTTTGAGCTAGATGCAATGTTGCTTTCTAGGGGTTGGCCCTTAGCAGTTGCTAACTCAGGAGCACTCCATTTCTCTCTTAGCAAGGGGTTTGACATAGGGGCTTTCGCTTTTAACTCTCTTCGTTGCTCCGCCTTGCGTAAGCTCTCGACTTCCTTTTCCCTCGCTGCAAGGATATATCGCTCAACCTCTTGCACTTCGGCAAGGCTTCTATCATTGGGTAATATGACCTCGGAGGGGAATAACTCTGAAGAGTCAAGAGGTGCAGTGAATGAAGTATTCACGTGCACATACTCTAAGGCTATAGGGTCTACGTTGGTCACGAATGGAGAATTTACTTCCCCACCCCCCTCATTTACATCATTAGCTCCATGTTCGGAGCGAGTGGCTCTACTAAAGGTTTTCTTCAGGCGGCTAAGCACGCTTGGCCCGGACCGTGGGCCCATGGCATGCATATCTTGGCTTGAGCTATCGGGATTAGGAATTGGGAAATCTCCATGACGTCGTAGTCAAAGGAAGAGTCACTAGCCGCTATGTTCGGGTCTTGGTTTGTACTACCTTGGGTCCCCGCCGAGAGCCCGGAACCTAAAGTAGGTGGATATTGAGAACTCGCGTAAGTTGAAATTCTCTCTAGTTGCTCAGTCTCTGGCACATGACCAGAGCGCAGATGCATGTCCCTTTGACACCCTACAAGCGTCGGCGAATAACCTCGAAGGTGAACCGCTTCCTTTTTTAAGCGTCCGTTTTCACTCATTTTTTTTATGTTTTTTAATATTTTTCAATGATTGATTTTTTTGATTAAAGTGTGTGATAGCTCAAAATGAGCGTATCACTCAAAGGGTCACGGTGTGCTTTACAGCACAACATTCGGTCACCTGAAGCTCCGTTGGTCCTCAAAAAATCGGTTTTTAGCTACGTGTGAACCTAAAATTCGTAATTTTCAAAGGCGACAAAGGCCTGAGCTTGAGCGTGAGCTTGGGCTTGGGTCTGGGAGATATTCCCGATCCCGGTCCTACCTTTTTAAAAAATTTATTTTATATTTTTTATTTTTTTAAGGATAAGGTCGCCGCGGCCTGCGCGAGAG
The DNA here is from genome assembly GCF_014529385.1 of Adiantum capillus-veneris. Classification (NCBI taxonomy): domain Eukaryota; kingdom Viridiplantae; phylum Streptophyta; class Polypodiopsida; order Polypodiales; family Pteridaceae; genus Adiantum; species Adiantum capillus-veneris. The sequence continues at coordinate 30,837,255 of NC_140931.1, read as the reverse complement.
CACAACACACTCTACCTACCTACTTCCAACTAATACACCTACTGTTACACACTAACACACTCTATTATCTCTCACAGATCTACTTCCTACTTACTGTACATTACATTACACAGAACTAACAACCTTAATACTAACACCTTACACAGAGAAAAAACACAGTACCTTTGAAAACTCCATTAACAGAAAAAATACACTGTAGTAACACAAAATCCTTCTTCTCAACACACACACCCTCCTTCCTTACCTTTTCCACAATTGAAATTGCACCACAAAAGAAGCACAGAGTGCCATTCAAGCTTAGTGTATGGCATTCCCCGGCAACGGCGCCAAAAATGTGCGCGTATGTCGCACATGTCAATGCAAGGAACTTGTCGATACACTGTGTGCGAGCCACAAATGGCTCCAAGCACACAACAAGCCTAAACTAGTAAGCTCAAAGATGGCGTTGGTATGTCACTCACCACTCTACGCTTCCTATCATGGAGGATTCCTCGCCGCGAAGAAGAGGGAGACGCCGCTACGCTGCACTCAACCGCCTCGCCACCGTCGTGCCGCCGCAATGCTCGATCGCACTCTCTCTCTCTCTCTCTCTCTCTCTCTCTCTCTCTCTCTCTCTCTCACGCATACACACACACACACACAAGGAGATGAAGAAGAAGAAGATGGAGATGGACCAAGAGCACTCTTCAATTGCACAAATGAGAGAATGAGTGAATTTTAGGTTTAGTTGACTTTTATATGAGCTCACCCCATTCACACTTGGGCGCCCATGCTTAGCCAACTAATCCCTTGAATGTTCCAGTTAGAGTGCGCCTCTCATCGGCGATCACTCTTACCCTTTTCCTATTGGACCGACAAGCCCGGTACCACACTTGGGCGCCCATGCTTAGCCAACTAATCCCTTGAATGTTCCAGTTAGAGTGCGCCTCTCATCGGCGATCACTCTTACCCTTTTCCTATTGGACCGACAAGCCCGGTACCTGACTCTACCAAGTAAATAATACAACGTCCGTTGTAGGTGATAGGGTGTCCGTGAGCCGTGAGGGTTAACATACCCTAGATGACAATCTATCTAGGAGAGGAGAAGACACGAGTAGCAATTCATCTAGTGACTCTTCACTAGAGATCGGTCGTAATCAAAAATTAGATAAAAAGAGTAAGATATATAAGAGGCAACAATATCGAGCAAATGTGCGTGCTAGAATAAATGAAAAGAAATCTATCGCAGAATGGCTTAATTATATAGGGCATGTGATGCTCATCGGAAGCTGGTAGATAACTGGGGTGAATACATTCAAAGCGTTATGTGGTGTAGTGCACAACCCATTGACATTGCATAATTAGAGGCTACAAAGAATCCAAAGTTGAGCCGTACTATAAGGAGACGACAAAATCGAGAGTTAGCTCAACAACAAAAGGAAGCGGATGAGAAATCACAGTCCACAGAACAACAAGACTACACAGACTTACATCCTGCACTTGATCATTTCAAATCCTACACTACGGAGGAACGTAAGGTTGGTAAAGAAAGGTCTAGAAAACAACTATCGATGGAAGCAATGGAGTCTATGATGGTCCCGCGATAGTTAAGGAAATAGAGTTAGCAGACCCAGATGAGGAGTCCAAACCTGTTGTCATTGCCCAAGATCTGACAGAGACTGAGGAGTATGTACTTAAAGAAATTCTCAAGGAATTTAAGGATATATTTTCTTGGACATATCATGATATGAAAGGTGTTCCACCTTTCGTGGTGCAACACACAATCCCCACGAATAGCATGGCTAAACCAATCCAGCAATGACCCTGTGAATCCTAAGTATGCGAAGATTTTTCAAGAAGATATTGAAAAGCTTGTGTAAATACGGATTCATATACCCTATTGAGCATTTAGAATGGGTGTCTCCAATAATTATTGTGCCAAAAAAGAATGGGAAACTCAGAGTGTATGTGGATCTCAAGAAGGTCAATGCCGCCACTAGGAGAGACCATTACCCCTTGCCATATTTGGAACATGTGGTTGAAAGAGTTGCAGGGAAGGAAGCTTATAGCTTTTTAGATGGGTACTTTGGCTACAATCAAATCACAATTGCACTAGAGGACCAAGCTAAAACGGCTTTTATAATCGAATTTGGAATGTTTGCATTCCATGTTATGGCTTTTGGCTTAAGCAATGCCCTTGCTACCTTCCAAAGATTAATAAACAGTGCTTTTAGAGAATATTTGAGGGAGTTTTGTGAAGCTTTTTTAGATTACCTTTTTGTTTATTCCTCTTGGAAAGAACATCTATCATGCTTATGAAAAGTGTTTGAAAAGTGCAGATTGTATCGCATCTCATTAAACCCTTTCAAATGCCAATTTTGGGTTAAACATGGAGTCATTTTAGGACATATAGTGTCCAAAAAGTGGGATTTCCATAGATGAAAGCAAAATCAAGTTTATTGCTGATTTTCCACCACCTACAAACTATAAAGGAGTTCAAAGGTTCATGGGCCATGTTGGTTATTACCGGTGGTTTATTTTAAACTTTGCCGAGATAGGTCGCCCATTGTACAAGCTTCTTATTGAGTTCCACTAGACCACGGAGTGTGACCATGCTTAGCGCTCCCATTCTACGAGTGCCCGATTGGAATGTAATTTTCCATGTGCATAAATATGCATCGAACTTTGGTATTGGATGTGTTCTAGCTCAACCAGGAGAACATAAATTGGACTACCCCATTAGCTTTGCAAGTCGGCAATTAAATGATGTTGAGAGAAACTACACTACTAAGCGGGAAGGTTTAGCCATTATTTACGTAGTGAAGAAATTTCGCTTCTACCTTCTTGCCAGCAAGTTTGTTTTCTATGTTGATTATCAAGCCTTGTTGTATCTAGTAAATAAACCTTGTTCCACGGGAATAATTACACGATGGCTGTTAATTCTTCTTGAGTTTGATTTTACCATTGTGGCGAGACTCGGTAAGAGACATGTCATGGCGGATCATTTGTCTTGCATACCCAATGGTGAAGCCCCTACTGGAGTCGATGATGAATTGCCCAATACTTCCTTGTTCCTAGTTGAGACCATGCCTGAACGGAGTGAGAAGATTGTGAACTTTTTAGTTAATGGTTTTCCACCCAAAGAGCTTCGTAAAGATATAGCTCAAAACTATTAAAGGAATGTGAACATTATTCTCTAATTTCAAGAACTCTCTGCAAGCTAGGGAAGGACGATATTCTTAGACATTGTGCTCGTGAGGATGAGTATTTATACATACTGCAAGAAGCCCACATGCGTATAGCCGGAGAACATTTCTCAGGGGAACTAACTGCTAGAAAGGTGTTGCAATCAGGCTATTGGTGGTCTACCTTGTTCAAAAAAGCATCACTTTTTGCAAAAGGGTGTGATGAATGCCAACATTACAAGATCACACAACGAAAGAATAAGATGCCCTTACATCCTATTAAACTGACTCAACCATTTGAAAAGTGGGGTTTAGACTTTATAGGCCCAATTAATCCCGCAGCTTGTAACACTCAATCTCGATATATTATCGTTGCTGCTGACTATGTGACAAAGTGGGCGGAAGCCAAAGCAACATGCAAGGCTGATGCAAGGTCAACTGCTAATTTTCTCTTTGAGAATATTATTACAAGATTTGGTTGTCCTTTTGAGATTGTGAGTGACAATGGTACTCATTTTATAAATGAAGTGATAAAGGAACTCACGACAAACTTCATGATAGCCCATTATAAGTCTACACCGTATTACCCATAAGCAAATGGCCAAGTTGAGAGCACTAACAAGACCTTTGAGATTGTGAGTGAAAATAGTACTCAGTTAAGAACATTCTTACAAGATTTGGTTGTCCATTTGAGATTGTGAGTGACAATGGCATTCATTTTATAAATAGAGTGATAAAGGAACTCACGACAAACTTCATGATAGCCTACCATAAGTTTACATTGTATTACCCACAAGCAAATGGCCAAGCTGAGAGCACTAACAAGACCTTACTTCTATCTTGACCAAAACAGTGGAAGCTCATCGCATAGATTGGGATGAAGCTAACATCAACTCTATGGTCTTATTGTACTTCTTACAAAGTGGCTATTAATTGTACACCATTCAAAATGGTATATGGCCAAGAAGTAGTTATGCCATGGGAGTTTATAATTTTTAGTCTACGGGTGGCTTCACAAGAAGGTTGGGATGGTAACCCTTTAGTTGAGCGTTTATATATCCTTGAGAGATTAGACGAAGAACAGCAATTGGTTGTGCAAAATGCACTTGGAAAAAGATAGGAGAAAGAAATGGTTGACCGTCATCTAAAGAACAAAGATATCAATGTTGGTGATAAAGTCCTTATGTATGGAGTGCGTAACGAGAATAAAAAGTTGAAATATGTCAGAAAAGGACCATATAGAGTATGCTAAATCACCCCACAAGGTACCATTCATGTGGAAACTCTTGATGGAGTTGAAACCATTGGATTCCTCAATGGGAGTAAATTTAAAAGATATTATGATCCTTTAAGCCAAGAGGAGCTATGTGCCATCGAACAAAAAAAGGCAGACAAGGCACAAGCAGAATTGAAGAAGATACAAGCTCAAGCTTAGGCTAAGGAGCGACAACGACGTATAAGACGCTAACAAGAGGCCAACCTTGGAGTTACACATGCATTTCACGTTGAAACAGAAGATGATTGGTTGGGCTCTGACACACCTCTACGATACCCTATTGAGCTATATAGCGCCTATGGGAAACTTTTATATAACGCCTTATTGGACACGGGTGCTAAATATAATCTTTTGACATATGGAGTGTGGTGTCAGTTGGGAAAGCCATCTCTATCTGAGAGTACTATCCAAGTCAAGGGTATCAATAAGAAAAAAAAATGTGATTTTTGGAATCTAGCACACTTCTGTCAGTTATGACAACGGGTTTGTGGCTCAACACTTTTTGGCCATGCCTGTTGGAACTACAAAAAGCAATATAAACCTAGGATATGCGTGGATAATAGCCACCACATGCACTATTGATTGGGGGACTAGGAGTGTCAAACACAGAAACCAACTCTTAGCCCTGCCACTCAAGCCATAGTCCCTGAGATATTGCCTCTTGAGGAAATAAAACCCAAAACATTCCATGTCCAGGAGGTTGAACCATATGTCCCTATAGTCCAACTCTCTAGAACTTCAACTTTTGTAGTTGAAACAAAAAACGAGAGAACACCTTATTAGTAAATATGGGAATCTGCTAATTCTCACTTTGTAAATGTGGTGAAGTTTTATCCACGATATAGTACTTTTTCTATGTGTTTCAATCATCATTATTTTCTTTCCAACCATAAAAATTTTCAATGAGATACTACTTGTTGTATCTTTGGATTGTGTCATTAACTTATTATTATAAATGTGGATAAATGTGTAGAGAAAACTTTTAGAAAGACCATAGATCTTTAGATCAAACTATGGTAAGTTACTATGGCAACTTGAAAATGCACCCAAAATGCATTACTTTTTGAGTAATCACTTCAACTCCATGAGATCCATTGTTGAGTAGGTTTGATATTGAGAGAAAAAATTTTGCACCGAACTATTTGATCAATCCCAATCAATGTCATGTCTCTCTAGACTTCTTAATACGTGCGTATTGTTTACTATAGTCCTTTCATATTGTCCCAAAATCAACATCAAACTATATCAGCAAGATTGTGAAATGTCTAAATAAAAAAGGAAGGTACATGCTTGTTTACTTAGTTTACTAATGAGACAAGATACAAGAACAAATGATGGAAATAACATACAACTAGCAATGTGTGACAATGTGTTTGTGTACATAGAGCTTTAAAATGCTTAAGGAGTATATTTGCTCATACACATAGAGGTTTACTCTCCAATAAACTTTACATGGGTGACCACAACATGTATGACAACTGTGTCTGGCATGAAGCATGATGACACATTATCCAAGTCACTTATGACCATTACAAGTAAATCCAAAAGGCTGCAACCAAGTGTGATAAGTTCTTAAGTAAATCTTTTTCTTGGGCATAAGAGTAGCTTATTTTCTCTTTTAGAAGGTGGTGCTAAGAAACACCAAACAATGATACACAAAATAAACTAATGTACGAGTATATCTACTTGAAATCACAAAAGTACAAAATACAAAATAATGTAAAAAATGTGTTGTCAAAGGTGCATCTTGATGAAAATCAAGTTTCAAGTTTTTACAACTTAGCGTTGTTCACTCTATCATAGTGAAATTTACATCATGGGGCTTTGATATCATCCTTGGTGGGAATAAATTTTTTGTAAGCTATCTATGAAACGTTTAGCAGATCCTCCATTTATGTAACTCTTGTTATAGCCCAATTCTTGAGCTATGTGCATAGCTTCCATGTCCTTTAAAGTTGAGGTCAAAGGAAGTTTATGTAGCTTCGATCTTTGAGAACCATCTGATAGAAAAAGAGCATGCTTTGTAGTAATCGTGATTGATGAAGCCAATCCTTGTGATAGAGAAGGCCTTTTAAAGCAAGAGGTGATAGAGTATTGAACAAATCTTCCATGCTTGCTACCAAGACGTTTGGATTGAACTGATTGAGAAGATGAGACATCGCTATCACTAGGTTTGGTCCAACCATCAATAACACTCTTAAATTGCTCATACAATGCATGTCCAAATTGAATAGGCTCGTGACCATAACGATAAAATTTGACAACCCCACGTGCATCACTTGATTCGCTTAATTGCACCAAGTATGGCAAAACTTCCTCAATCAAAATTGAATCGGCAACATTGACATCAGCATTGGAGCCACTACCTTAAGACGTTTTTTTAAGAGCATACCCATTAAGACGTATTCCAAACCAATTTGTAACATGAAATAGTACATAAACTTAAGGGACACACTTGAGAGAGAGAGAGAGAGAGAGAGAGAGAGAGAGAGAGAGAGAGAGAGAGAGAGAGAGAGAGAGAGAGAGAGAGAGAGATGGCCAAGCTCACAGACTTAGGGAGAGTGCAAGAAGCATCCGCACTAAAGTTTTGACCATGTGGATGAGAGAGAGAGAGAGAGAGAGAGAGAGAGAGAGAGAGAGAGAGAGAGAGAGAGAGAGAGAGAGAGAGAATGACAAAGCCATTCACACACACACAAAGACGAGTAGGATCACTCACTCAGGGAGAGTATGGAGAACATCCTTACTCATGTTTTGACCATGTGGACGAGAGAGAGAGAGAGAGAGAGAGAGAGAGAGATAGATAGTTCTATTATCGTCCTGAGAGGTCAAATATGACCTATGGGAGGGACCAAATGAACATGTCACGTGGTGTGAGTGAAGTTCATAAGTGACTCTCGATGCTCAAAAATGGCTGAAATGAGCGTCGCAATAGAGAGTCCACATCGTGGTTGGGAGAGGAAGGTATGTAGGGAGAGATCATGGCTGAATATATGGGGAAAAGAGGACCTAATGTGGTCAAAAGCTAAGCACTCAAGTAGTGTGTGGTACTCACTCTCTCGCACTTGACGAGGGCATAAGGTGCAAAGTCGATGACACTCCTCGCCAGTGCCCCAACGTCCTGTCTCGCAGCGTAGAGAATGGGAGCTAAGACGAATGGAGGCAATGGTGCGGATCGCACTCAACGGGATGGGCTCAAGGATGTAGGAATGGGTTCGGTTACCTCGTTCCGAGAAGAAGAGAGATTTGTAGTTTGGGGCAACGTGTGTGGTGTAATGGCTAAAGCGAGAACCTCCGGATTTCTCCCAAGCCGTGATACATTGGCGTTGTAAGAAGGCCTCATTAACTTGGGAGTCGATCGACGCATCCTTGACCAAGTGACATGCATCCCATCTTCCAAACCATTTCTTGATATCAAGCATCCACCCCGAACTTAGTATTTTGCTCTTGCATGTCTTTTGAACCATTTGACTTGCTTCATATGCGATTCTAGGAAGTCGATGAAAAGGGATACGTTGTGTCTTACGCATGTACTCCACAACCCTTTACATATCCAAGACCTCAATGGGAAGCAATCCGGACTCAAGACGTAAGAGCATGTAGGGTGTTTGTGTCTTGACTTGGAGAAAGTTGGTAAGAAAACGCTTTTGGACATTCTCAAACTCTTTCCAAGTAGACTTCCCGATGCTTCCACCCCACACTTCCACTCCATAAAGAAGCACCGGTGTCACCAATGTGTCAAAGAGGTACTTTTTGAGAGCCCAACACTTGATCTCTCCTGCATTGCACATGTTCTCAAATGCATAATAGGCCCTCTTTCCGGCTTCCAAGCGACGCATTGCACAATCCTTCCATTTGTGATTGGATGGAACCTCAAGGCCAAGGTACTTGAAGTGATCTACCACTTCAAGTTTCTCATTGTTATATACAATGCATGGATTTTCATCATTGAGGGTTTTTACAAGCATAACCTTGGTTTTGGATCCATTCACGATCAGCCCGCTATGTAGGCAAAAGCGTTCCAAGACACTCATAAGCTTTTGTGCATCTTCTAAGGTATGTGCCAAGAGCACTACATCATCGGCATAAAGCAAAAGCATGATCACCGCATTTCCAATCTTAACCTCTTCTATGCCTTCTTGCTGCATAAAGTCAAGAACCATGCATTCCAATTCATCAATGAGTAGCCCAAAGAGGGTTGGGGAAAGTGGGCATCCTTGTTTGACACCAATAGTGCTTGCAAAAAATTCTGAAATTCCATCTCCCATACGTAATCGACATATCACTTTTTGGTAGATGCGAAAGACTGCATGTATAAATTCTCTCGGCACTTGAAGGCTTTGCATACATCTCCAAAGATTTCCTCGCGGTACTATGTCAAAAGCTTTCTTGAAATCCACAAAGCAACAATACAACTTTTTTCCTTTCAATCGAGACGCTTCCATAAGAACTCGAAGAGTGACAAGGTGATCAATAGTGCTATGATGCTTTCGAAAACCTGCTTGGCCAAGTGCACGTTTGCCATTCTTTTTAGCCCATTCACTTATCTTCATCTCCATGATACATCCAAATAACTTTGCCATTAAAAAACCAACCATTATAGTGCGATAGTTGTTCACATTGTTTACATCTCCTCCTTTGTGCAAAGGTTTGATCCAATTTGCACTCCAATCATGAGGCATGCCGTACTGAAGTGCAAGGTTAAACATATCGCATATCCAATATCGTGAAGAGCACTAGGAGAGCGAACCCCACTAATGTTTTGACCATGTGGACAAAAATGAGGGATTGAAGGAGGGGGGGAGGAGAGAGAGAGAGAGAGAGAGAGAGAGAGAGAGAGAGAGCCATGAACAAAATTGAAGGATTGAGGGGGAGACAAAGAGATATGAAAAACACTTTCATAGTAACAAGTAGTACATAGGCTTTATCATCCCAAAATTACAAGGAAAAAGAGTACTTAAACATTTCACAAATCAAAAATTATGGTGCAAACAAGGTACTAAACACCTGAAGTGGCCTTCATTTTCTCTTTCATGATAAGGCCCATGACATCTTGGTTAGATTCCTCTACACCTTCCTGTGGTAGATAAGTCACTTGTGGCTCATCTCCTTTTGTGTCTATTGGATGAGACTTTTCTTTAGTCTTTTCATGTGCTCTAGAACAAATTCCATCAACTTCACGTTGCTCTTGCGAGTTGCAAACTATCGTGATGGTTTTTCTTCGACTCAAGAGTGTAGCCTTTGATGCAAGACCACCTGCAAACACATCAAGGACAACCTTGTGCTGGTCATTGAATGCCTTCACAGTTTTGTTGATAACTTGCTTCTTCCTGCTCACTATTGCTTTGGCCACTTGTTGCTCTTCATCAAGATCTTTGTCAGTCCCCTCCACTTCAATGTGTGCATTGCCCCATATTAGGGGCTTGTTTGTATTGTTGACATAGCGATCAAGTTTGACAAAAGTTTTGCTCATGCTGCTCACTAATGTTAACACCACAAATGTGTCTATGTCTTCAGAAGCAAAATTGTTGGCTAAGGGCAAGAAATCAATGCTACCAACAAGCATCTGGAACTTTATTCTCATGTGTAGAAGACCATCCTCCAAAGCAACCATTTGCCTCCGAGTAAGAAAGGATATAGGATGAATTGTTTAGGCTCACAAGTCATCTTTAGCAAATAGGAGACAAGCCTCTCAAACTTGGAGGAATCCCAATCCATTCCTTCTACTCCAGGTGCAGCATCCAAGATAGCTACACCAATGGTAATTGGATCTTTATACACATTATATATTAGATCAAGGGCTTCTAAATCATATCCAACAATATACACTGACCAAGGGAAGGTGCTAGAAGATTGAGGGGTCTCCTTTCTTCCAACAAAGTAGTTCACGATGTCTCTTGCACCATTGGATAGTGGACATGGATCAGTCTTATGTACTAGTTTTTTTGACAACCAATCACTACAAACACCTACAAACTTTGAGTAAAATTTCTCTATGATATTGTAGTCATTAACTAACTCCTCCCATGTTTTCAAGACACTGTTGTTGGTTGATATTGATGCATTGAAAAGTGTGACCAACTCTTCCTTTAGCACCTTGTCCTGCTTTAATTGCTTTGTCCTTGTTTCCATATCTATAAGATCTTTCTTATCCCACTTAATTCTAAGAAATAAGACTTTCCCTTCATTGATTTTGTTTTGCAACCTATTAATCTCTCCATCCTTTAGCCCCATCAAGCAACGAAAGGTAGCCAGTGATGCTTGCCTTCCCTTCTTTCCAGGTCTTTCTGCTTGAGATAATAACTCACCTTTGGCATATTGTTTCATTATTGAAACCCATCCATCAAATACTTGTTGGGAGCTCACTATCATTTGATAGTCCCTTGATGTCCATTTATCCCCAATGTAATCAACAAAACCTTGAAAACATATATAGACAATAACTTTGTAAGAAACATAACAAACATGTTATTTCGTAAAAGCAAAAAAGGTAGTGTGTCATGCTCTACCTACCAAGGTAGTCGTAGCATGCTAGACTTGGGAAGTTAGCATTGTTGAGGTTTTGATGGAGATTCAAATGCCATCCATTGGTCTCTCAACTACTTGAATTGCTCAATATAAGGAGCATTCTTCATGACATTATGTGAGTCTTTGTTTGTCATGCGAGATAACTCTATACACATTGCTGCTGGACATTCCATAAGTATTCGAGCATTTTGTGTTGCATATACATTTTTGGTTGCCATGCAATGTGGTGTTGTGCTTTGGCTATAGATTTTTGCTGCATGTATGGAATGTAGACCTGATATAATCCAATAAGAGTATGTACTCAACATGGATTCCTTGACCTCATTGCTTGTAAGTGGTCTTGACTCCCCGTATTCCCTAATATAAGGCATTAGGTAAGTTGTGGTGGCAGGAGCCATAGGATTACTAACAAAGAGTTTTGTTAATGTCTCCACATAATCCCATGCAAGGGTTCTATATGTATAAAGTGGAGGTGCCTCCTCACATTTAGCAATGGGAATGGAAAATTGTGAAGTGGACCCAAATGGAAAGAACTTTTCAAACATGTGAAACCCCATTTCTTCTTGCTTTCCTTTCTTATTGCTTGACCCTAGGGAATCAAACGTCATCTCTACACCCTTGATGTGAAGAGTAACAAGTGGTTTGGGATTCAAAACTCCAAGACTTGAGGATGTAGGAGAGCCATCGAAAAGTGTGTTGGCCACACTTACAACAATGCATTTCCATGGAAGATTCCCGACCCTTCAAGTTAACAGTGTTCGTAGGGGTTTCTTTTCTAGAATTGTCCTCGCGAGGCAATATATGAAGCTTTTGCCTTTCTTTCAAGCGGACACCATCTCCTTTTGCTAAAGAGATGAATTCTTCATTGTGTTGAACATTTTGAAATGCCAAGACAAGATCCCCTGTGCAAGAGATATCCTCAGACAAATCCCACCCCATATTTTTTAGAGAGAAGTTGTTTTCAACCCGCATCCGTGTAGCATCAAAGGCCATCGGGTCAAGCTTGTAGCACATATTATAGTCGTTTAACTTAATCTCATTACAAGGAACCCCTTCCTTGCCAACACACCCCTCTGTAATATTGTCTATCACCCCATTTTGCTCAAAACCTAATGTTTCACCTTTTTTTGTGAATAAGAGAAAATCTGAGTGTAATTGTCCTTATAGATCATAGACATCAATATACCATAAATATGAAAACTTTTCAGTAACCCCATCAATCACCTCAAGCCCCTTCTTCGGAGTTTTATCTTTATTTGCCATTTGGGAGTCTATAAAAACATACAACAATAAAGCATTAATCCACATTATTGTAACTTGAATATACCTAAGTACTTGCTTAACTTTTGACCATGTGGACAAAACTCACTCACTTAGAGTATAAAACTTACGAACGGATTGATAGAGCTTTGACCATGTGGATAATACTTAGAGAGAGAGAGAGAGAGAGAGAGAGAGAGAGAGAGAGAGATGTGGACAAAAACAATGACAAAATGAGAAATCCATGAGAAATCTAAGTGAGAGAGAGATAAATTACAAAACTTGGAGAGGAAGTGATAAATTTTGACCATGTGGTCAAAACTTAGGGATGGAGGGAGGGACACACACACACACACACACACACACACACACACACACACACACACACACACACAGAGGGAGAGGAACAAACTCATTCACATAGACGCAACCAAGTGGAAAAAGATCACTCACTAAGAGAGAGTGTAAAAACATCATTTCAAAAGTTTTGACCATGTCGTTAGAAGTGAGGGATGAAACGGGGAGATAGAGGGATGAGGAAGCCATTGGTAAAACTAGCAGAGTCAGAGGGAAGGTACAAAACTTAAGAGGGGGGTGATAGAGTTTTGACCATGTGGACAAAAATTTGGGGGACACAAAGAGAGAGAGAGAGAGAGAGAGAGAGAGAGAGAGTTTTGACACTGTGGACAAAACCAATGGCAAAGTGACAAATCCATGGGAAATCTACGGCCAAAGAGAGAGGGGAGAGAGAGAAATGAAGATAGAGAGGGGGGAGAGATAAAGAGAGAGTTTTGACCATGTGGACAAAACTTAGGAACAGAGAGAGAGAGAGAGAGAGAGAGAGAGAGAGAGAGAGAGAGAGAGAGATTTTATTATCGTCCTCGGAGGTCAAATATGACCTATGGGACCAAAGTTACATGTGATGTAGTATGTGTATGGCTGATGAGTGACTCTTGATGCTCCAAAATTGTGGTGATGAAAGTCGCAATGGAGAGACCACACTGTGGCTGCGAGAGGAAAGTGTGTAGGTCTAAGTCATGGCTGAAAATGTGAGAGAAGCAAATTTGGATGTGACCAAAAGCTGAGCATTCCAGTAGTGTGTGGTAAGACTCTCAAACTTGTAGTGAGCAGAACTTGCACAGTCGATTTGACTCTTCTCCATTACCCCAACGCCTCGGCTCGCATCGAAGGGAATGGGAGCTAAGCTGAATGGCTGTGATAGTGCGTATTGCTGACAAGGAGATAGGCTCAAGCATGTAAGTGTGAGTACGGTTTCCTCTTTCAACAAAGAACATGGTTTTGTAGTTGGGGGCAATATGGGTGGTGTAATATATGAAGCGTGACCCACCAAATTTCTCCCAAGCAATGGCGTTGTTGAAAAGCTTTATTCACTTGGGAGTCAATTGAAGCATCATGTGGCAAGCATAATGCATCCCATCTCCCAAACCACTTCTTTATGTCTTGCATCCATCCCGTGTTCAAGATCTTGCTTGTATGCGTCTTTTGAACTTTTTTGCTTGCTTTCCATGCAATTGTAGGAAGTCGATGTGAGGGGTTTTGACGCATCTTTATCGTGTACTCCACAACCCTTTCCATTCCCATAACCTCAATTGGAAGAGATCCCGACTCAAGAAGTAGGAGCATATATGGTATTTGTGTCTTCACTTGGAGAAAGTTTGTAAGAAAACGCTTTTGGACATTCTCAAACTCTTTCCAAGTAGACTTTGAGATGCTCCCGCCCCACACTTCAACTCCATAAAGAAGAACCGGTGTCACCAATGCATTAAAAATATACTTCTTGAGAATCCAACACTTGATGTTTCCCGCATTTCACATGTTGTCAAATGCATAATACGCTCTCTTTCCAGCTTCCACACGACGCATAGCACATTCATGCCACTTGTAATTGGACGAAACCTCAAGGCCAAGGTACTTAAAGCTCTCAACAACTTCAAGTGTCTCATTGTTGTACACAATGAATGGATTCTCCTTATGGTTGGTTTTCACAAGCATAACCTTTGTTTTGGATTCATTCACAGTCAGCCCACTATGTAAGCAAACGTTCTCAAGGACAACCATAAGCTTTTGTGCATCTTCTAAAGTGTGTGCTAGAAGCACTACATCATCCGCATTGCAAATAGTGACCTCTTCAATGCCTTCTTCTTGCATAAAGTCAAGTACCATTTGTTCCAATTGATCGATGCATAGACCAAAGAGAGTTGATGACAACGGACATCCTTGTTTAACCGCAATAGTGCTTACAAAAGTTTCTGAAATTTCTCTTCCCATGTGCAATTGACAAATCACCTTCTCATAGATTCGAGAAACCGCAAGCATAAACTCACTTGGCTCTTGGAGTTCTTCCATCCTTCTCCACAAATTGTTACATGGAATCATATCAAAGGCTTTCTTAAAGTCCACAAACCAAAAATACAATTCCTTGCCTTTCCTCCATGAGAACGTGAAGAGTGACAAGATGATCAATGGTGCTATGGCATCGACGAGAACCCGCTTGTCCTTTCGCACGCTTGTCATTTTCTTCAGCCCAATTGCTCAATCTCATCTCCATTATGCATCCAAACAACTTTTCCATAAGAGACCCACTCATTATAGTCCAATAGTTGTTTACATTCTTCACATCCCCTCCTTTATGCAAAGGCTTAACCCAATTAGTACTCCAATCATAAGGCATACCCATGTTGAAGTGCAAGGTTGAACATATCACACATCCACTCATGGGTAAAATCTCCCGTCCATTTGATCATCTCCGTCTTGATACCTTGAAGATCTCCCGCTTTGACAGTGGCCAACTTTGCAAGCCCACCACATACATCCTCAATAGTAAAAAAAGAGGGCATACATGAGAGTGAACCATAAAATGACATTTTTTCAGCATTTTCTTGCTCATATAATTGCCTACAATGTGTGTACATATCCATAAGACTCAAGTTACCAAAATTCTCAACCCGGTTGTCCCTCAAGTTTCTCCGATATCTTCCAACAAAAGATGAAAATGGCTCTTCTAAGAAACAACTAAAGAGAATTGAGTTCACCTAAGAGATTGTAAGATTAGTAGTAAAAAAGGTGGTATTGATGTGTCCCTTGTTGAAATTGTAAAAAATTTAGATGGCTCACTTCAGAGGGCTACAATGACACAATCTGCTTTAGCCACAAACATGAGAGAGTTGGGAGAGCATAAGCAAAGGACCATGCTTCATTCCATCCCATAGGAGTTGAATTGTCCTTAGGAAGACCCCATGGAAAAAATAGAGGAGCGACATCAAATTTGGGAGCTTCGTGGTGCAAAACTTTGTGCATATGACATGCCGGAGTGGAAAGCATAAAATTAGTAAGGCTACCACATTTGGCCATCAAAAAAAGCTATCAATACTTGAGAAAAGACAAAGCCTTCGGTTCACAAGCTAAAAATGACTTGGTTATAGGAGTGCACGAGAACTAGGCAAGACAACTAGACCATTATAGGAGATCACATCCAACATAACACCGACTTAGTAGCGAGAGACAAAGATAGCTTTCAAGCATAGGTATCAAGAGGATGATGAGGAGTCAAATGCCATGAGTTTTATGTCATAGAGCGACGACAAATACTCTAATATATCCAAGAAGATGCAATATTTGCACAAGAATAGGCAACAAGAGGATGATGAAGAGTCAAATTCCATGCTCTTTATGTCGACAGAGTGGCAACAAATACTCTAATATATCCAAGAAGAAGCAATATTTACACACAAGTCGATGATGTGCAATCTTCTAGTGCTGCCGAGATACAACTAGAGAAGGTTTTTGGTGCTAAAGCTAAGTATTCAATGATGAGTCTCAAGATGGAGTTGTACTCTCTCGCTATGCGTGCTGATGAAAACATTACATCCCTAGTTAATCGATTGAAGAGTATTAAAACTCTACTTGTTTATGTCGAAGCCCCAGTGCCAGAAGAAGATCTCATAGCTGTTTTCTTAAAAAGTTTGCCTGATAAATTCCATCAGATTGTTACTGTTTTAAAAGACAAAGATCCACTACCCTCCTTGGATGGTATCATCAATTCATTGCAGGAAGAAGAAAGGAGGGTATCCCGTACCAATTCTCCCATTATTCCAGTGGATGTATAGTCTCCCCTATCAATTATTCTGGTACTCCTAGTGCCTATGCAGTCACTAAATGTGCTTCTACCTCAGCTTCATCTCAACCATCCACTGGTACCAGATATTGTGCCATTTGTGGGCGCAACAATCACCAGACAAAGGACTGTTTCAAGAAGAATCCTTGTGTTCCTTGTGGTAAAACAAATCATCCTTCAAATAGATGCTTTCAAAAGGGTAAAAATTAGATTCATGTGATTGATGGAGACACCGAATCCCAAATATTTTCTCTTGACAATGATGTTTTTTAGATCAACTCTTTTCATGTTTTTCCTAGTCAAAATAAATTGTACGGGCTATATACACTACCACATGAGTGGTAAGACCTCCCAAATTATCATTTTTTTGTCAAGTCCTATTTTGTTCTTCTTCTCATGAGGTTATTGGGTACACCTTAAACCCAAGGTTTGGCAATGAACCAAAAACTCCATTTGTTGGTAGCTAATTTTTTGACCTACACCCTATTTGTTCAAGGAGGGGTCCACGATACACCAAAATCCTTGGTTAGGAGAGAAGCTAAAACTCACGGTTGTCGAGTACACCAAAAACTCAAGATATCATGAGAGTGATTTGGGCTTGAGGGGGGGATTGTTAGGTATCAAGCCCTAGCCTCGGTTATCTATCGGTGGGAAATGCCTCATAAGGCATGCAAAAGAACTCCACTTCATTTAGAAGTTAGCATGGAAATTTTTTGTATATGTAATTACGGCTTCAACTCAAAAGTAAAAAAATAGCGTGTTTTTTAGTTGTTGTGTCAACTCTCTCTACTCTCTCTCTCTCTCTCTCTCGTTCTGCCTTGTTACCTTCTCTCTTGCCATGGCTTATAGCCCATCACCATCCATAGCTTGTTTCAAAAAAAATTATCTCATAATTTTGAGGCCTAGGAGTTTTTTTCAACCATTTTTTAGAGGCTTCAACTCGAATCTCCTCACACTCAAGAAGGGACGTGATTCCGACAAGGTTGGACATAGCAATTGACATCAAAGTATTTTGACAAAGACATAAAGAGGTGTCTGACACTCGCGGCAAGTACGAGTTGAAGCACTAAAGCAGTGCAATCCTAGTTTTTTATGGGCGGATCTGACAAGAAACTTTTCTGACAAGTGTGTGAAAATTAACAAAGATGGTGGTTGCAGCAACACTTTACAAGTTCAACATCAACATCGATATTTATTTGCGACTTGACAGTGTTGAAATTAGCACGGCTAATTATCTCTAAGTGTGACGGTTACAAACTACTCTCAATCAACAACGTTTTTTCAAGGTAGCTTGCTAGCACAATACCACATCGCCATGGATTCAGACATCAACATGAATCATACATTTGATTTTGAGCATCCTGCACCAAATCCACCTATTGCTGCCCCACCATCAAATACTCTCATGGACGGTACTTGCACAACACTAGGATCGCATGATGGCTATGAGTTGCTTGACATACAAGAGTTTTGTGCATTGCAAACACACATGTCTGCGCTAGAGAATAGTTTTACACATTTAAATGAAAATGTCACTAAATTATCAGATTTAGTAGTGCAATATATGCAACAACAAACCAAGGGCTCTGTTGGTATGCATATGCAGGAGCAACGCTCCAATCAAGGGCAAGGTCAATCCGGATTCTCTACACTCTCTTACCCAAAAAGAGGTGGATGATTCATTGAAAATTACAAAATCATCGATTTTTAGGGGAGAGGAAAGTGAATGCAGCAAAGATACAGTGAATGTATTCCTCAGTAAATGGGATGGGATTCGTGATCTGAAACGCACTCCGGATGCAATTAAGGCACTGCAAACAAGTTTGATGCTAGAAGGCCGAGCCTACAAATGGTGAATGTTTCTCAAGGAGAAGGGCATCATACCATAGACTTGGGTAGCCTTTGAGGCTGTATTTAGAAAGAATTTCTACCCACAAATGAACCGGACAAAAATTGGTATGCTTGGAATAAGTGTTCTATGCGTCTTCATAAAACAATATTGGAGTATATCTCACACTATCGTGGTGTCATTCTCAAGTTGGAGGGGTTAGATACCTTTCAGCAAGAGCGTGGGTTTATCCGTGGTTTGACACCAGAGTTTAAGAAACATGTCAAGACTCAAGATCCCAAGACACTTGAGGAGGCTATAGTGCAAGGAAATATACACGACGATCCCAATAAGAAAACACTACATAATACTCATGTGCCTGCCACTACACATGCATGTTAAGTGCGTGGGCACAATAAAAGAAATTTTATGGAGTTGCATCGAAATCCAAGAAACCCAAGGGGTCTAGGGGTCCTTTATCCATTGAAGAGTTTGAGAAGGCTAAAAAAGAAAAATTAATTTTCATATGTTTAGGGAGTGGGCACGGCAAAAAGGATTGCCCCAATGGGAAATCTGTTGCCCAAAGAAAAGAAAGAGCAGTGCACATGGTGCAGTTGTTGCCTCGTGAGTCATCCTCTCGTTTCCCCAATGTAGACGTAACATGCACCGAGGCGGTGCATGAATGTTGTATCACGACCTCCATGTGGCAATCAAACTTCACTCCACGTGAGCTAGTGCCTATGCATGGGTCCATCCAAGGGCACAAGGTGCGAATCTTGGTGTGGACGATGGTGCTTCACATAATTTCATCAACTATAAGTTAGTGAAATGGCTCAAGGTGCCTCAGACTCCGAGTTCCCACCGTTACAAGGTAGCGATGATGAACAACCATGATGCCAAGGTGTGGGACACTCAAGTGAAAGATGTACCACTGGAAATTTAAGGGTATCACATGTCCTTGAATTTCCAAATTATGAATATGGAGCGGACAGATGTGGTACTAGGTTGAGAGTGGTTACATAGTCTAGGATCATCACATAAATGTACCTATGAGCACAATAGTTTGATGCTCAAATCGAATGGCGTACGCGTGCTTCTGTTGGGAGAGAAGGATGTGCCTTCCTTGCTCATATGTACAGTAGAGCTTATGAAGCTCACTTCTCATGATGAAATAGAAGAAGTTTTTTTGTGTTACTCCATGTGTCATTTTCGTTCGAATGTTGATCATGTTGTACATGACAATTCCTCACTGCCGCATGCTTCTCTCTCTTACAATCCATCTATGGCTACTTCTCTCCCTCTCCTGAAGAAGCAAATGTTGCTAATAAGTCAAAATAATTATTTATGGAATATAAAGTTGTATTTCCATATGATTTACCACTAGGGTTATCGCCGACACGGGTTGTGAAGCATGGTATAGACGTGGTTGCAGGTAGTAAACCAGTAAGTAAACCACCCTATAGAATGAGTCATTTTCTGGGGCTGCTAAGGTGGATGTAAGCTCGTTGACTATCTCAATAGAGGTTTTATATAACCCAGTTCTTCACCATGGGCTTCTCCCATCTTATTGGTGAAGAAAAAAGATGATAATATGCGCATGTGCGTAGACTATCGAGGATTGAATGCAATTACTGTTAAGAACAAGTACCCATTGCCAAGAGTGGATGAGCTATTTGATAAGCTCACCCACGCTCACAACTTTACAAAGATTGATTTATGGTCAAGTACGCATTAGGCTTGCGAATATACCCAAGACTGCATTCCAAACATGGTTTAGATACTTTGAGTTTTTGGTTATGCCCTTCGGGTTGACCAATGCACCAACTACTTTCATGACACTTATGGACAGTGTTGTGAGACCATATTCAGGCAAGTTTGCTATTGTATTTTTTATGAAAGTCTTGTGTATAGTGCCTCTACAAAAGAGCATTTACAACATCTGAAGCAAAAATTTGAATTGTTACGAGAACATAAGTTATATGTCAAAGAATCAAAGTGTGATTTTCTCAAGGAGGAGATTCACTATTTAGGGCATGTTATTTCAGTTGATGGGTTACACATAGATCAATCCAAAGTGGATGCCATTAGGAGGTGACCCTCTCCCAAAAAACAAAGAGCTTCAAATTTTCTTGGGATTTGCAAGTTTTTATCGAAGGCTTGTTAAAAACTATGCTCATATTGTGGTTTCGATGATAGATCAACTGAAGGGCAAGGACTAAAACCGGTCAAATGCCTTAGATCGACTCTCTTCTCTTTATCGAGCTATGAAGTGAGTATGTTCCCACAATTTTTGATAAATAAGTGGGAATGTGAGAATCTGGGCATATGCCTTGACGAAGCCTTGGTTGCATGGGATTTGGTAGTGCTGCATGTGGTTGACAGCTCCACTGCATGGAATCTTGACTACACTACATAATGGAGGCTTGTAGTGTCTGCAAGGCGAGTTCCACGAGGAAGGCAGGTGTGCTTGAGGTGCACTCTCTCTCTCTCTCATGCACACACAGAGAGCGATGGTGCGGCCCTTTCCTTCCCCCAGCTACGCTCCCCCCTACAATCGGACCTTTGTGCTGCCTCCTCCCATCTGCCCCCCTGCAATCGGACTGCCTGCTCCTGCAGCATATCGTAAAGCTTCTTTTCGCTGGCTAGGCAATGGCGCATCTTCTTGCGGGCCAGGGAATGGCACTCCTACTGTTGATTGCAATGAGAGAGAGAGAGAGAGAGAGAGAGAGAGAGAGAGAGAGAGAGAGAGAGAGAGAGAGAGAGAGAGAGAGAGAGAGAGAGAGAGAGAGAGAGAGAGAGAGAGAGAGAGAGAGAGAGAGAGAGAGAGAGAGAGAGAATGTCCCTGCAATCTGATTGCCTGCAGTCGAGTATTATGGCGAGCCCTTACCTATAAACCTCCAAGATGCCAAGGAATCTTGGCAGAAATGAATTTATTTTGAAGTCTACCAATGAAGTGAGTTTCTGGAATCTCTCAAGGGAAAATGTGAGCATGATGAGGCATACTCCAAAGTGTGGAGCCATGTGCAAATGAGGGATCCTTTTCACTCCAATGTTGATAGTGCATCTTTAACCTCCACACTCGGTTCTCCTCTTTCTAGTGATGAGCTGCAGAGATGGAATAATTTTTTCATAGATGATGGATACCTACTCCACAAGGGGAGAGTGTGTGTATCGACAGATGTGAACATTCGACACCAAATTCTTTGCAAATGTCACAATAGTCCAAGTGTAGGGCACCCGGACATTAAGAAGACTTATACTCTCGTACGACGATAGTTTTACTGGTCAGGTTTATATGGGTATGTTCAAGACTATGTCTTACATTGCCAAAAATGTCAAGTTAATAAAGCATAGTACTTGAAGGCAGGAGTTCTCTTGCATCCATTGGAGTTTCCTAATGGTAAATGGAAAAATATCTCTATGGATTTCATTGTGGGTTTACCAACCACTATACAAGGTCAAGACTCGGTATGGGTGGTTGTAAACTGGTTGACTAAACTTTGCAAGTTTATTCTAGCCAAGTCAATAATTAAGACTCTAGAGTTAGCTAAGTTATTTGTGGACACTCTATACCACTTGTATGGATTGCCAAGTAACATTGTGAGTGATCGTGATCCCAAGTTTGATAATCACTTTTGGAGGGCTGTATTTAAATGATTGGGTGCACAACTCAACCTAAGTACATCAGATCGTCTTAAAATGGATGGTCAAACTGAAAGTGTCAATCAAGTGCTAGAGATTATGCTACGAGCATACATTAGCAAGAAGAAATCAAACTGACAAGATTATCTCACTATTCTTGAGTTTGCTTACAATAGTGCTAAGCATATGTCGACTGGTTTTAGTCTTTTCATGCTCATGTACGATTTTCAACTTAGGTCACCAATTACGGTGGGGTTGACGACTGAAAAGATTCAACACGCCAAGGATTTTCTCCAAGACCATATGGACATGTCGAAACTAGCTCGTTAAAATCTTCGACAAGAAGTATGTTGATGAGACATGTTGACAAGTTACATTCACGGAAGGGGAAGAGGTATTTTTGTGTGTCCCAGAGCATTCGGAAAGTCTGAAGACTGGGATAAGTCCCAAATTATCTCCCAGATATTGTGGGCCTTTCAAGATACTCAAGCGAGTGGGTGACAGAGCCTATGAGCTTTCGTTACTTGCGCACTCGTATTCATTCGATATTTCATGTAAGTCATTTATGTAAATGCTTGCATGGGGATGACAATGTCATTGACCAACAACTTTTGGTTGATATCATTGAACCTCCAACCCCATCGCATGAACCTGAGTGAATCTTAGACTATGATGATTTACGTACTTGTCATCATGTGTATCGACAAGCTTTAGTCAAGTGGAAAGACCAGCTTGAAGAAGGTGCCACTTGGGAAACCATTAGTGTTCTTAGGAAGAAATTTCCCACTTTTGTTTTCAAGGACGAAAACACTTCTCCAAGGGGGGAGTAATGTAAGACCAAGGGCAAGACCAAGGGCAACCTAGGGGGTCACAGAACTAGGCCAAGGGCCTCGAATGCACATGCGGATAGGGGATCCTAAAGCAAGCTAGGGCTAGGAGCCCAACACTTATATAAAGGGCGGTAGGGAGGAGAATCACCCATGCAGTCTCCCTGGGTCCTATAAATAATCCCTTTTTTTAAAGGGCGTCTTCTCATGGTCCATCTCTCCAATGGAGTATAGCCCCACCCAAAGGCAATTCCCACCAAGGGTTTCTTCAAGAGAGGTTTCAACCACCATTGGGAAAAGCTTAACAGGTTTTTTCGTACATTCAAGAGAACACCCAAAAGCAATTCCTCGAGCATTCAAAGGGGAGTCAAAAACCAAACTTCAAAAGCTTCAAGGAGAGTCAAAAGGCATCAAAAGCTTACAAAGATTTCAAAGAAGAAAAATTTCCTTAAAATCTTCGACTTTGAACTTCAAAGATTCACAAGGCCTCAATTTTTTCAAACTTCAAAGAATCTTTCTCTCATTAAATTATTCAAATTTAAAATTATTCCACCCAAGCACAAATGAATGCTCAAATTCTCATGTATGGAGGTGACATAACCTTGTGCTTATGTGAGGAGATAGACACTGCCCTTGAAGAGTCTTCAAGCGGTAAGACCTCTTCATCTGGCACTATGAGAGAAAAGAGAAAGCCATTTTCAAGGGGAGGAGCATGATCACCATCAACATGCACTACATTTAGATTTACATTTCCAAGCATTGCATCTAGTCTTTCATCTCATTTTGAGTCTCTACTCTCTCTCTCTCTCTCTCTCTCTCTCTAATTACTCGTGTAATTATCAATGCTACTAAGATGAATGCTAGTCTCATTGATCCACCTTAACTCAACACGAACACTAAAAGGCTCAACTCGGTTCCTAACACTAGGAATCCCCTCACTAACTGAAAGAAGGGCGGGCCTTTTTGTGATTAGTTTAACATGGGAGAATATCACCACCTCCCCCCCCCGGTACACTCGTCTTACAATCGTTTGTGTGGTGTGTTTGATCTACGGACACTTGTAGTTTAGATTGTGCATGAGCTGCCTTGCATTAACGTTTTTGATGAAAATGTTAACATGAAACAACTATTGACACTTTTATCCTTCTTCTGTGGGAGGAAAAGGAGTGAGTAGATAGTGATACTGTCTTGAAGCTAGTACTATTTCAATCTCTAGTCAATTGATATTTGATTTGTAAGTATATCATCTCCTTCTTTCTACTCATCTTGCAAATCTTCCATTACTTAAGTGCTTTATGTTACCACGTTCACATGTGACTCCTACTTTGAAATAACAACTTGTTACAGTTATGAATAAATACAATATGTTGCCTTCGATGAGTTCTTCAGGTTACAATTGTTTGGACAATGAATCTAGTGAAATAGACATCATAGCGACGATAAAGTAGCTTCTTTTGCTCAATAAAAAACCGCACGGGTCTTAGGACATGCAAAGAAATGTGGCATTTTGATTTTGATACACTACTCTATATTTAACTTATGCTACTTGTCCTCTGTCTCTCTCTCTTTTACCACTCCCTCTTCCTCATCCCCCCCTTCCCGTGACATTTTTATGGCACTCCTTGTGCATTGCTAAGTTTTATCTAGGTATCGCATTTTCTATGCTATATGAAAATCAAGTACCAGGGTTTTAAGAAGGGACAACGACGAGAAAAAATTCTACTCGCTCGAGCTCGGTTGCCATGGGGTTGGACGAAAAGACCTCGGCTTTAGTCCTTCGTCAGGTTGGTCCTTTCTGCACAGAGAGACACGCGCGCACACACACGCACAGAGAGAGAGAGAGAGAGAGAGAGAGAGAGAGAGAGAGAGAGAGAGAGAGAGAGAGAGAGAGCACATCGGGTGTCTTCATCTTTCCCATCAGTCCAGAGATGATTTAGCTGAAACTTGAAAGCGAGCAGTATGGAAGCATGCCTTTTAAACAACAGGTTCACACACACAACGTGTCACGTGTTGGACTGTTGGTAAGCAAATGGGATCCAGGTAGACAAGCCTGTATTGTCGTAGTGCAGGGCTGGAAACTCACCAACAACGAGTGTGTGATTGAGGGGGTATTTATAAGGTCTTGAGGGTTTAAGACCATCCATGACAAACAACAGATGAATGCAGGTAATTTTTTTAATGATTGATGTGACCAATGCATAAATCTCCAACACAAAGGTCAACTTACTGTAGGGATCATTTGCAACTGGACCATGTTGGATTTCAATGCTTTAGTTCTGCTGCTCAACCATAAGTGCTGAATTGCAACAAATGATAGGACAAAGTTTGATGTTTTGGGCGATTGAGATTTTGATTGTTGGGAGCAAAAATGAAAGCTTCGTTAAATATGCACGGTTGGTATTTGTGCTTTTATCATTGTATATTGGTTTTCAATGGCTAGAGTATGCTATGCCTGTGTGGCGTAGTTTTTCTTTCTGCACGTGGGGTAGTTTTTCTTTTTGCCTACATTTCGTTGTTCTCGTGTGTATGCATGTGTGTGTGGGATATAGTTTTGCATGTTTTGGTTTCGTCGTGCTCTTAAGACTAGCTTTTGAGGGTGTGAGTGTGTGGGTCGGTGCATGGGTGTGGGTGAAGTTTGTTTTCTAAGCATGCTTCTTTCGTTTTGTTTCTTGGTTGTTGTTCTGATTTCTTTCATTGCGCTTCTCATCTTTATTTTGTTTTAGTTTTATGTATGCCTCGGGTTACTGGTTCGTTGCGGTGTCTATCAGGTTCTACATCAGGTTTTCAGAGGTCATTGTCATCAGAGCCTCCTTCATTGTCTTCATGGAATTCCCTTCCCAGCTTTGGTTTTTAGGAGCCACCTTTAGCAAGGGGACTGGCCTCTGTATTGGTTGATAGCTCCTTGTCTGCCTTAGTGTAGCGCTTTGTTACACATCATTTGGCTTCTTGGTCGGATGATTTAAATTTTCACTCAAATTGGGATAGAAGAAACAGAAATTAAACTGAACAAACAACACTTTGCACTTAGCGATGAGACGGAAGAGACGGAGTTCCTCTTTAGAGAGTATTGGCCCTCAAGTTGAGGGCCCCCTAGGTTATTTATTTATTTATTCATCAAGAGATTCCACTTGTGTGCAACCGTGCACTTGTTTCAATTTACAATAGAGGCTAAGCCTTATATTAAAAGGTCCTAGGTTCTAAAAGAAACTTTTAAAAGCATCCTAATGTCACGTGACACATCCAACCCTATGTGTTCGTGGACAAGCTATAGCACGACAAGGGTTCAGTCAGTCCAGTCAGTCTAGATTAGAAGTGATCTGGCACTTTTTGTGAGTCTATTCGTAGATCGTGCATGCCCAGTCACTTAGTGTAGATGCATATCCTCTGGTTGCACACATCATGATCATAAGAATTCCCATCAGAATCCATCAGAATCCATCAAGAGATTTTTCTAGTGCATTTAGCCTATTTTACCTATTTTTGACATTTTTCACTTATTATTTTTAACTTTTGTTGGAAAGTAGGTAGGGCAAATTGAGTGAGTTTGTATATAAGCAAACCTAGACTAGCACTAATTGGCAGAAGAGGCAACAGGAGCCAAGCTCAGTAGGCAACTTCTCAAACAAGACCTTGGTGGACTTCCCTCCAAGCAAGACCCATCACTAGCGTTTCCTCCATCAAGAACCATCGCCATATATCTGCATCAGCCTGTCGTTTTTGCATCAGCAACCATCGCCATAGAAACTCCCCATCAGCTAGTATTTTTGGAACCCTTGCCTAGCGTTTTGTATCAGCCACCATCGCCAGCAGAGACCAACATACCCAGCGTTTTTTGGCAGTTTCAGCAGGGCGTTTTCACCATTGAAGCACCTGCAAGTTCAACCCCTAAGAAGGTAGCAGATTCAGAAGGAAATACCATCAGTTTTCAGCCTAAAGAAACCTCAGTTTTCAGTCCTAAACCTGCAGATTTTCAGCAACAAAGACCCACAAAAACAGCCCCCCAAATCAGCGTTTTTGGATTGTAGCAGATTACAGTCCATAGCGTTTTTGGACAGCAGATAAAAGATTGCAGATTTCATGTCACGATTGTGACTATGTTAACATTACATCTACTCCCAGTTGCAGATACGCGAAGTGCCATGCCAAGGAGAACCACTATGGTTGGATGGTCATGACCCTTCGCTCAAGAGACGTGTCTCTTCGCCAAAAGCCACACTCCTTCAACGACTGGTCACACCCCTTCGCTCTATGGTTGCGACTCTTCGCCCAATGGTTGCAGCTCTTCGCCGAAAGAATGTGTCTTTACGTCTAAAGTCGCGTCTCTTCACCATGAGACGTGTCTTTTCATTTGTGTCTATTCATCTCCTATATAAGGAGCCTATTGTACTCAGTTTTCAACAAGTCATCAATCAATCAAACAGAGAGTCTTATCAAACATAGAGTCTTCTCTTCTGAGTCGAGTTTCTAAGTTCAATTCAAGTTTCTTAAGTCTTAATCATGAGTTTAAGTACTTAATTAAGGATTAGCACCTAGAATCCTTACAGTGGTATCAGAGCAAAAAATTTTCCCGAGACCCTACGGTTGTGAGCCACTCACCCTTGACGCTACACTCTACCCCTTTCCCGACGTCATATGGAATCCGAAGAACGGTGGTCTACGCACACATCTCGACATGAGGTAACTTAATTTACTTCTGTTATCATATAATACATACTACAACACCCCAGAGACAACAACACGGCTGTGTGTACACGTACCGGTCGTGCTAGTGGTGATGCATGGGTTAATCCATGAGAAAAAAATGTCCCGCGCACGCAAAGTGCACACAAAGCCCTCGCTGGGAGGAGCGGCTCGAGGAGCAACATTCGAAAAATGGGATCGCTGGCTATTCCTCATTTTTTTTTCTCTTATGGCTGAGTTCACATGAGGGTTTTCTTAATAAAAAAATTTGGGCTAGTCCAGCAAAGTGTGACCGGCCACTAGGCATAAAAACCTCTGTTGATTTTTTATAAAAGTATTGCGCTGCTGTATAACTTGGTTAAGTTTCTTTTTTTTAAAATGAAACACCTCTTATGGCCGGTCACCCAAATTTGGGGCGGCCGGGCACTTTAATAAATTATAAGCTTATGAAGGGTCAGCCAGCCAGCTAAAATAATAAGCCTCAGCGTAAAAAAAACTCAACAGCGCTCATAAGGCAGCCAGCGTGGAGAAAATTTCAGCCAGCGCAAGATAATCAGCCATCGTGGAATAAAAGTCCAGGCAGCGCGTATGATTTTTGAGGACCAGCGAAGGGGTATTTGAAGAAGCGTTTCAACGCTACTGATGTGGGCTGCCGCTTGAAGAGGTGCCGCTTGGGGAAGGTTGCGATGCAAAGAGAATCCAGTAAAAGGGTGCAATTCAGCCCGTGTTTGCAGAATTTCCGCCAAAGGGTGTGCACACGAAAGGGTACTCAGCTGAAGAGGTACATACTGGAACTTGAAAAGGCACCGACAAAGTCTTCAATATGCCTCTACCGCATCTCTCGTACATAGACAAGATTCCGGCCATTGTTCTCCCGGAAAATTCCTTGGCACCCGACGTGATTGTCATTCCAGATACTCTCGGAAACAAAACCAGAGCCTCTCTCGGAACCAAAACCTCTCTCAGAACAAGTATCCGCACTTGTTCTCGCATTGGCACCTGCAGTAGAGAGCCCTCTTTCAGAACCGGTTCCACAACACCCATTACTCGCTCCAAAGGCCAACCTCATATAGCAGGAATACAGCTTGTATGTGACACATCGTCACACCACAAGTCAATTATTCCCTCGAAGCAGTCAGCATGACCTGATCACAAGATGGCAACGACCATAATATGCCGGAGGACCCGATAGCGGTTCTTAAAGCGCAGATGGCAGCACTTTCAACAAGCCTCGCATCGATTCATACTCGCTTGGATTAGATGCAGACACGAACCTCTTCTCGGAGTCACCCAACAGCTTCTCGGACAGTACAGGCATCTTCTTCCAACGCTTCAGTGGTCGACTAGGAAGAACCACTCAAACAAAAGCCTTCGGAACTCAAATTTTCTCACCCAAAGCATGGTTTCTCAGAGACAACTAGATGCAAAGTACCTTCGTGCGAGCAGCAATAGTCTCAGCATGAATATTCTTGGAAATGTTACAGTACTAAGCAACCAACTTCTTATTCGAATCATCAACAACAAAAGCAGCAATATGAAGCTTCCAAAGGATCACCAGCGATATCAAGATGGGCTTACTTAGTGGCACAGATATCCGACCCTAGTCGAGTACTCGCTCGTGAATGCTGCGACGTTGGACAAGTTCCCCCTCGCGAGCCATGCCCTACATTTAAGTCTTTCTTATCTGATGGTGGTAAAGTTGAAGATTTATTGATCCTTTCCTTGTGCAAGAGGATCCTTCAGAGGTCTAAGAGGCGACAACTCCCTCAACCTTCCCCTTTTCAATTGGAAGCCTTAATACCTGCTGAGAAAGCTGAAGATTCAGAAGATTCTAGTTCTTATGTGACAACCAACGAACACATAACCCCTTCTTTGGCTGTGATCCAGGCAGGAAAATTCGCCTCGTCATTGCCCTTGCAGAATAAAGTCTTTGTCTCTAAACAGATACTAGATGCTATGGTGAATGATAATTCTTCAAACTTGAAGACTGCAATCCTTACCTTCAGCGGTGCAAAGGATAAAGCAGATACAGACTCTTGCTACACCACTTTAGTCGCTGCAAATGAATCCTTGGACACAAATTGTTCTAGTGATAAACCTTTACAGATAGATATACCTCCAAACACTACTCTGTCTTAGTCTACGACATCCCTTCAGGAGGATCTTACTGTTCCAGATAAACCAATGGGATACCTTACAGATTTTCAACCAATGGTTATTATTCAACAGAAAACTCAAGTCAGTTTACCAATAATTTCACTTGAAGCAGATACAGATTCAATCTTTTCTTGGACAAAGCTCGAAGTTACAAAAGACTTTGACAAAGGCACTAATCAAGTTGCAGATGTGATACTCTACTTTTGACAAAGATGAGACAAGTTGCAAATATGATCAGTTTTCAGTTTGGCAAAATAGTCATGGTCAATAACAGTGCCATGACATGGGACTTAATAGAAAGAGCTTTGGATGCAGAAGCACTACAACAATACATTTTCTTCTCCCGGAGTTTCTACAACTACCCTAGGTTTTATTTAAAGAGGGAGGGAATGTCACGATTGTGACTATGTTAACAACATTACATCTACTCCCAGTTGCAGATACGTGAAGTGCCATGCCAAGGAGAACCCCTACGCTTGGATGGTCACGACCCTTCGCTCGAGACGTGCCTCTTCGCCAAAAGCCACACTCCTTCGACGACTGGTCACACCCCTTCGCTCTACGGTTGTGACTCTTTTGCCCAATGGTTGCAGCTCTTCGCCGAAAGGATGTGTCTTTACGTCTACAGTCGCGTCCCTTCACCATGAGACGTGTCTTTTCATGTGTCTATTCATCTCCTATATAAGGTGTTGCTAAATTGGCTTTATCTGACAGAAAAATAATTCTAAATGAATTATTGGATTTATAAGTGAGAGGGTTTTTTTGGCTTGGAACACCAAGAAACAAATTCTAAATGAATTATTGGAATTTTAAGTGAGAGGGTTTTTCTCACTGGAGACATCCGAGTACAGAATATTCCTAGTGCGTCATTCAGAGTAATGACGGGAGCACTGTGAAAGGGAATATCTGTACGGCCACCAGGAACGGGTACTTTTGATGCGTCACATCGGATGGGTGACAGGGAGCATCGGGAAGAAGTATCCGACCATCCGGGAACGGACATCTCTGATGCGTCATAGGATGGGTGACATAGAGCATCGTGAAGGAGATTGTACCGTAAGTTCGGTAGGAAAGGACTAGGTGATGGGTATTCCTGATGCGTCACAAGGTGGGTGACGGGTGCATCGGAAAGGGAATATCCATAGTCGGGAGGAAATTCCGAACTGTGTTAGAATTGTGCACAAGGAAAAAGCAAGCACTTGAATGAAGATGGGTTCAAAGGAAACTTTGAGGAAAAACAGATGCTTTTTGAGAAAGTGGGATTGCCTTTCGGGAAAGCAGATGCTTTCTCGCGAGGAAGTCTATGTCTGCATTGCAACTGTGCATGTGATTGCATCCAGGGACGCCTGGGAAGTGCTGTGAAAGCATTGTTTTTAACTTATAAGGTTTTATTGAGTTTTTGGGCAGGTTCATATTATTTTTAAAATACGCCGGCCGCCCACTTAATAAGTGGGCAGCCATCTGATAAATAAGGCAACAGATCAGCCAGCGTTTTCTCTCTCTCTTTTTCTGGCAGAACATTAAAAAAAAAAAGAAAAAAAATTATATATATATAAAAAAAAAACGGCCGCGATCTCTACGCGAGCAGCTATTCGTGCCTGTGGTTAGGAGCTATAAAAGCATCACATGCCCTCACTTAGAGGGGAGGGACCAATCTTTGCAAGGAGGAGATGCTGCTGCAGATTTCAGCCGCAATCGTTGCCGGTGATGCCCATGGCTGCCCCAAGTGTACCAGATGTCGCCAAGACCCAGTGCGCGAGTTCCCTCGCGAAGAAGTGCCTACGAAGTGTGTTTCCATCGCGACAAGTTGCTGTTTTTCTCTGTTTTCAGCCCATAAACGTCGTAGACGGGGCTGATTTACGAGAAGGAACCCGAGAACACACCTCTTTTGTGTGTAGGATTGGAAGAGAGGATTTTCTATGGAGAGATCTCTTCCGAGGAATTGCTTTTTGAGAATCGAGTTGTGTTTCGAGCCTTGAGACTTTGAAGGTAACGATTTTCATGTTCTGATTTTTGAGTATTTGATTGCAGGTGTACTTCCTCTTTGTGAGGGAGTAGGAGCAGAGGAAGGCATGAGCCTCTGCAGGAGAAAAGTTCTCTGAGGAACTAGAGCCAAATCAGCCCAAGGGTTTCATACTCGAGTTTGGGAAGTAGATCCACGGATCGGAGAGAGGTAGTCTCTCAAGTTGCGATCCGGAAGTTGGGATTCCCAAGTAAGGACTTCGTGTCCGGGAAAGCAGAGTTGTTCTGCGGGAAGAGGACTTTGGAAAGAGAGTTGGAAAAGAGTTGCAGGGATGCCATGCCCTGAGTCTGGAAGGTGAGATCCAGAGGCGAGAACCTTGATTCTCGAGGAATTGGAATAAGGAACGGAAGTTCCTTGGAATAGGGTTTTGCCCTAGGAATCGGGAGCTGAGGCTTCCGGGAACCATCAAGTCTTATTCTAGAACGAACGTGGTAATACGTTCGGTTCAAGTGCTTGTATAGACTTCTTCTCAGTAATAAAGATACTATTACGGGGGGGGACCAGCCCATCTTCTGGTCCCCAGTACTGTGTTGATCTTCTCACTTTATCTCTCTCTCTCTCTCTATCTATTTCTCTCTATATCCTCTGGCTTCAATATTAAGTGATAAATTTTATTTATCCGAGTATATTTTATATTGCTATGCGCTCCCGTTTGTGACAATGGTATCAGAGCATGGTCTCCTCTCTTTCTCTGTAAAGGAGGACGACTCTGGGAAGATACGGGAAGAAGCCATGACAAGCCAAGAGAGAAGTAAGCAGGCGGAACCCTAAGTCCTGCAAGGAAAAGCTCGTAGAGTTGGAAATTTTTTTCTCTCTGCAAGAAGTCGACACAAGGCTTGGGATTCTCTGAGAAGGCGACAAGAGCATGATGCTCAAGAACCTAGAGAATCCAAGGAGCGGAATGCTCGAGATTCTTCAGAATCCAGAAAATATCCATGAACGTCAATCCAGAACTATAGCCATGAAATCCCGTCATTCTGGGAAGGATAAGAAGAAGGTCTCTAGACCTAGGAACACTTCCAGTCAAGTTTGATACTTTTGACGGAAGGGAAGATGCCTTGAAAGCTACCGCTTTGATTCGACAAGTTTGAAGTTGCCTTTGCAAATGGCAATTTCTGAAAAAAAAAGCGTCGAAGATGAGGCATGTGATTAAACACCTCAAGGGGATTGCAAGTACTTGGTGGTATACCAAAGCTCTGCAAGGAACTTACAACAAGACTTGGATTCAATTCAAGGCTGAATTTTTCAACAAATTTTTTTTCCTCTACACTTTGAGAAAGGCATCCAAGAAGATTGGGATGGGTTTGCCCAATAGGAACACGAGTGAGTCAAAGCAAGTAGTGGTTCACTCTTGCTAAGGTAGCTCCACTCTCGATCCTCTCTGAGGAAGGAAAGATGAAGAAATTCAACAAAGGACTTTTGCCCGAATTTTGTAGACGCATCTGCAAAATACTTTGCAGCAGATGGTAGAGTCAATAATAAAAGCTGAAAGTGTATTGTAACTGCTCCTCCAACCATGGACTGTCTGGATGCTGCTCCTGCATCCTCTGTAGTGAAGCAATGCCTCGTCTGAGACGCTGCTCCTCCTCTTTCGCTGCAGCCCCTCGAGCCAAAGACTCCTGGAGAAAAAAATGGCTAAGCTGAGCTAGGCCTGAGGCCACTCTGTCTGCAGGAAGAGCCTGGCTGTCCATGACCTCTGTCCAGAGAGCCTCTGCCCGCTCTCTAAGTGCTGAGTCCAACAAGACCCGCTCTGGGATGCGAAGCATCGTGCTCCCACTCCTCTGCCTATCTGCCACTGTGAGGATCACGGGTGCATGGTCCGAGAAGGATGTCCCTGCAAGGATGCCCACTGATCCCCCCAAGTCATTGAAGTGATCACTAGTGTAGAAGCGATCTATCCGCGATAGATTTACTCCTCCCACTTTGCGGTCCGATCTAGAGAAAGCAAGACTCTCTGGAGGCCTCACAAAGCCAGAGTGCTGCCATGTATCCGAGACCCTCAAAGTCAAACAAAACCTCTCCCAAGCTGCTAACTCCACTCCATGCACAGTAGCATGGCTGCCTCCAATCCTGTCAGAAGGGTCCTCCAACATGTTGAAGTCCCCTCCTACACACCAATGGTCAGCCTGTGGCAAAGACTCAACAATCTGCGACCAAAACTCTGCACGAGCACTCGCCGCATTGGGCGCATAGATGTTCAGGAAGCCCACAAGGCCACCTTGAACCTGCATAGTGATCCATTGAGCCCTGCCTGGCACAATAATCCCTCTGCCCACAATGTGCAATGAGTCCGCAATAGTCATACATACCCCACCCTGGATACCTCCAGGTCCAAAAGCAGCTGACCAAAAGGTGTCATATCGTCCACGCAAAATCTGATCACAACGCCGAATGCGGCTCTCAGACAAATGGTGCTCCTGAAGCATGAGGAGATCAATCTCTCCACCCACAAGGCAGCGCTGAAGCTCTTGACGCAATCGGCCCCGCTGTCGCTGAAACTGGGGCCCACCTAGTCCCTGCACGTTCCACGAGACGATCCTCATGGGGAACGAGAGAGAACAGATGCTGCCGCAGCAGCAAGACGGGATATCTTCGAGGTTGGCTTGGATGGGGAGTAATCCGCATCCGAGCGTCCTCTAGATAGGCGAGACTGCAGTGAGTGCCTAGCCCAAGCCCAGGTAGAGCGAGCCGTGCGTAAAGCAACCTCCTCTGTCCAGGAGTCCTCATGAATGTATACATAGCAAGGCAAACACTGCGTATCAGCAAAAAAGTACACCACAATGTGCCTACATCCTGCTGAGTCTGGGGGTGTCACCGCAAACTTGGCCAGTGGCCACAAAGTCTGCAGCAAATCTGTAACTCCAAGTTCACCCATGTGGTGAGAGAACTCGAGAACCTGTGTATGCAACCCAGTGGCCACAAAGTCTACAGCAAATCTGTAACTCCAAGTTCACCCATGTGGTGAGAGAACTCGAGAACCTGTGTATGCAACCATCCCACCTCTGAGTCGAGGGACCACTCTGTCTCGGTCCTACCACAGAGGGGGAAGGAGAAACCAACTGCTGAGTCCAAGGCCTCTGCCCCCCTAGCTGCGAGGAACAAAGCGTGGACCCTGAAGCAGGCTGCCTCGTGGTCTGCTGCGGAATCGCCGAGAAAGCGAGTGAACCCGTAGTCGAAGAAATCCCAGCGGCGTCGGAGGTCAATGCTCGTCAGACCACGGGGGATGGCTGTAAGGGAAGAAGTCTGAATCTGCAGAGGGGGTCGCAAGAAGGGCAGACCCTCTCTCGCTAGGCGACTCGTGGTAAAGGTGCTGCCAAGAGATCTCCTAGCCGCCGGCGAGGGACCAGTCTCCCGAGTCGACTGTGGAACTGGAGCAGGAGGGGGGGGAGAAGGAGCAGGGGGGGGCGGAGGGGAAGAGAAGCGGGGTGGGGCGGTAGAAGTAGATGGGCGAGGAGGGGAGTGGGCAGGAGCAGATGGCGGGGGGGAGGATGAGGAGGAGGAGGGGAACTCTGAAGGTGGGGCAGTTGGCGAGGGTGAAGTGGAGGTGGAGGATGGCGTAGGGGGCTCCTCCTGCTCAAGAGGGTCAAAACGGTTCCCCGTGGGAACCCACTGCTGCTGAGTAGGCACTTGCGGGCCAGGCTCGGAGGGTGGCTCTGAATCTGTGCGCTGCGCCGCTGGCTGTGGCTGTGGCTGCGGCCCAGCCTTGGCAGGCTGGGGCTGAGGCTGAGGTGTAGGTCGAGGCCTCCTCAGTGGACAGGCCTTCGCTAAGTGGCCCATCTGTCTGCAAATGAAGCACTGTTTTGGGAGACCCGAGTACTCAACACTCTGTCTAAACCAACCCCCACTCACCCGAGGCAGAAGGATGGCCTTCGGGAGAGTGTGGGTATCTCTGACCAAAACTCGAACTGAGGGAATGCCAACCGCCTTGGCAGCTACTGATGCCGCCGTGCGAGGTGACTCCAGGACAGTCCCGATGGCGGAGCCAATCGTGGAGAGAAGTGGTAGGTACTCCCTCCGTAAACCCGGAAAGCAGACTGAGATGGGGATGTCTGCCTCCTCTACTAGCACGTCTGAAGCTGGGTCAAAACCATGTCGCCACTGTCGAAAGTGGGCGCGTGATGCTCGGATGGCCAGTGGACTCATAGCAATGACCTTGGAAGCCATCTCGGAGGTCTTGAACTCGATCTGGTAGTACCCCCGTCCGAGAATCTGGACATCCAAGATCTTGCCCACCTCTGCGAGAAGGCGGGCCTAGAGAAGGTCTCGCAGCTCTCCTCTGCTAGGTCGGGTGCCGAGAACCTTGCAGATGACCGAAGTCGCCTGCAATCTCTCTACCTCTGCGACAAGGCTCGCTTGCTCTGTAGGCGATAGAGCAAGTCGAATGGTGGACTCAGCGGGGTCGGGCGAGGGGGCTTCTGGCGAGTCCCTCTGTGGTGAAGCTGGAGTCTCCATCTGTGTCTACTGCTGTGGCGTAAGAAGGTGGTGACGACGGGAGGGCGGTGCAATTCGGCGCGCCAACCACTGCTCCAAAGAAATGAAACAGGTGCCGAAGGTGTCGATTTGCAGAGAGTTGTCGATGCAGAGGAACCCCACGGGTGGGCTAACGGGCCAAGGCCAAGGGGGGGGGGGGGGGGGGGGGGGGGGGTGTGCAACGGGCAGGTATGGATAAGGGTAGCGCGAGGGGGGGCAGCGGGGGACTGAGGCGGCAGCTGGGCTGGGGGCGAGCGGGCGGGCAGGGATAAGGGCAGCGCGAGGGGGGGCAGCAGGGGACTGAGGGCAGGCGGCAGGCAGCCAGCTGAGGAGAGTAGCGTGCGCGGGGGGGGGGGGGGGGGGGGGGGGGGGGGGGGGCAGCGGCAGCGCTGGGGGGAGGGTGGGAGCAATGGGGTTAGCACAGCAGCAGCGAGCGCCTGACAATCGTAAACGTGTAGACCCTGCAAGCTCTTTCTTGAGTAGTGCGATTTCCTCATCTTGGGCCTTCACGCGATCTTCGAGTGTACGTATCGTGATTTCCTGTGCTGCCACACGTGCGTCAAGGCCGTTAATGGTACCTAAGAGGTGGCGGTTGATCTTGCAAATGGACTCGCTCAGTTCTTCTTTGCATTTTTGGATGGCATCCTCCACCGGGTCATCCTTGCTATTCAGCTTTCTCATGATTGAGAGGCCGCGTGCACCCACACTAGTAGCGGGCGCGGTAGCTGGGTGAGTGTGGGAGCGTGAGGAGGTATGGCAAGCGAGGGGCAGCGATAGAGTACGGACGAGAGAGAGAGAGAGAGAGAGAGAGAGAGAGAGAGAGAGAGAGAGAGAGAGAGAGAGAGAGAGAGAGAGAGAGAGAGAGAGAGAGAGAGAGAGAGAGAGAGAGAGTTAAAAATTGAGTTAAAAGGAAAGGAAGCAATAGAGATAGAGTACTGGCGAGAGAGAGATAGAGAGAGAGAGAGAGGGAGGGAGGGAGGGAGGGAGGGGGGGGGGCGGGGGCGGGGGGAAGAGGGTGGGCGGTGAGAGAGAGGGAGAGAGAGAGAGAGAAAGAAAGAAGAAGAAAGAAAGATTTTTAACGTCTATGTCAGGCCGAAATCGGCCTATGAGACAAATCAAATGTACATTGTGTGTATGTCATCCGTCTATCGGAAAGACAAATGAAACAAAATTGATACAAAACTGAGCTGAAAGTAGGTAGTGGAGTATCTGAGGAGGGATGGAGCTCTATCTCTAGGGGTATATGCATGTCTGTATGCTCAAGGTAGTACAATCATGAGAATGCATCAAGCTATCTAGCTCCATCCTGTACTAATGGGGGGGTGTAAGATGTGGTACATGGGTGGGTCTGGTGCCAAGGCTACCCGGATGAAAGCGGTCGGGTCAGCCCTCATCTGAGCCACTCGCTCCTCAGTGGCACGGCGCTCCCGGGCTCGGATCTCCTCGATCTGTCGGTGGTGGGAGCTCGCGCCCCTGTAGCCTGTGACTCGTGGTCGTCGTCTAGCTCGGTTCACCTCCGCCTGTGGGAGTGTCACTCCCCTCTGAGTGTCTGGTGAGGGGGGGGCGGAAATCCTCTGAAAGAAGTCTGTGAGCTGCGATTGTCTCCCCTCTGTCTGTGTAGCTGTGTGTGGCTGTAGTAGTGTGTCCCGATGGCTCTGTATCTCTAGTAAGAAACGTCCGAGCTGTCTCTGATCTCGAGATTCCATGATCTCTCGGAGAGTGGGCTGTCCTCTAAATAGGGCCTCATACCTGCCTCTGATCTCAGTGTATGCTCTGCATCTACATACAAAGTGCTCCTCACTCTCCACCTCCTCTGTGCAGGCTCTGCAGATTCGCTCCCCCTCGGAACACCAGTATGTCTCCCGATCTCAATCTCTAACCTGTGTGAAGCCACTCTCAGCTGACCAATCGCCACCCGTGAGCTATGTGGCATATATGTGTCCATGTAGCGTGGTCTCTGTATGAACCCCCCAGATAATATGGTGAGAAACTGGTCTCTGTAATCTGACATCCTCGTCCCCAAGCTAGGTGCCGCCCAGACTCTCCTAGTGTATAGCTGCCACAGATCCTGTCTCAATACCAAGTTCCTCTCACTGCGAGAGAGGTGAACATATGGTGAGTGGGGGTCGTACTGGAATGGTGGTAGGCTCTCCATGTCAAGACCGTGTCCCTCAAACCATGCTCTGACCTGTGAGTACCATGCTCTCTCATGTCCACTCTCTGATAGCTGTATAGCTGCCTCAAATGCTCTACGGGTAAGTCTGTCAGGAGGTAGCTCTCTCATCCTCTGGATGAAGCAAACTGTCTGGAATAGTGCCTCTACAACCATAGGTGGTGTGGCGAGCTCGGCTCTAATAATGTCGTGTGGCACTGTCTTCTTGCTGCGGAGCAAGCGTGAGATCATATATACCTGTGGTCTCTCAAGTTGTGTCCACTGGTCAGCTGTCAATCCTGGTGCCCATACTGCCGCCGAGTACATCAAGGCCGGGGTGACTAAGGTGTCGAAAAGCCACCCCTTCGTGCGGGGCTCCTGAAAGTGTGCCTGGTGGCACCTCCGCTCTAGCATGGCCAGAGCTGCATATCCTCGGGTGAGCCTGTCAACAGCAGCCTGCCTCATAGTGAAGGGTCCTGGTAGGCTGGTGAATGTGATGCCAAGGTAGACATAGGAGGTGACTACATCAACCTGTCCTCCTGCTGCTGTGAAGGTGGCGGCGCTCCTCACTGCACTGGATGTGTGAAAGATCATAACCTTGGTTTTGCCAAGGTTCACAGTCAACCCCCTGTTTGTGTTGAATTCG
Source organism: Adiantum capillus-veneris (assembly GCF_014529385.1). Taxonomy (NCBI): domain Eukaryota; kingdom Viridiplantae; phylum Streptophyta; class Polypodiopsida; order Polypodiales; family Pteridaceae; genus Adiantum; species Adiantum capillus-veneris. The sequence continues at coordinate 30,798,470 of NC_140931.1, read as the reverse complement.
TCCAAGGCCTCAAGATGGCGTTGCAAGCCCTCGGGTGACTCTGAAATCAACACAATATCATCAGCATATAACATGATGTGGACCGGAGTACCTGCTAAGTCGCTCCCCTCTCCCCCTGCTCGTAGTATGTAGTCGGAGATCTCGTCGATGTATAGCCCAAAGAGTGTCGGGGAGAGTGGGCATCCTTGCTTAACACCAATGGTGCTAGCAATGGTCTCTGAAAAACCGCCTGGGCAACGAACCCGACCCGCCACCCTCTCATATAGAGCATATATGGCCCAAATCATCTCTGTTGGTACCCCAATGCTGTGAAGGCGCTGGAAGAGTCTCTCGCGTGGGACTGTGTCAAAGGCCTTGCGGAAGTCCACAAAGCAGCAGTAAAGCCTCTTCTTCCGCGCCTTTGCCCCATCAATGAGGCAGCGCAGAACGAAGATGTGGTCAATGGTGGAGAAAGCTCGTCTGAAACCGGCTTGGCCTGGAGCTCGTAAACCCTCGATCTCTGCGTAGCAGCTGAGCTGTGCCTCAAGTACTGCTCCATATAGCTTGGCCATCGTGTGGCCAATCATGATAGTCCTGTAGTTCCCTGGGTCCAGGGTGTCGCCAGATTTGTGGATAGGCACTATGGTGTGCTGTGTCCACTCCTCTGGGAAGCCCTCCCCTATAGCCCGGTTGAAGACATGTGCAATCAACGGGGCTATAGTGGAGGCCGCATAAATGATGTGCTCACTCTGTAATCCAGTATGGTCAGCTGATCGTCTGTGCTGCATGCGGCGTATGGCCCTCTCTACCATCTCTGCCGTAAAGAAGGAGGAGCACGTGGGGCGAGGCTCGTGTGGTTGTGGAATAGGAGGCTGCCCTGGCACTTCATAAAGTCGCTCTGCATAATCATGCCATATCTGTGGATCCTCAATAGCTGTAGTCGGACGTGGCTCGCGTAGGGTGCGCCATGCCGTCGCGCTATCCATGCTCATGAATAGGCGGTATAGCTCAAGCTCCTGTGCCTCTTTGAATGCTCGCCGCTTTTGGCGTGTCAGCGTCTTCATATGCCGTCTGGCCTCTCTCTCTGTGATCTCTCCTAAGGCTTGTCGTGCCTGGAGGCGTCGGTATAGCTCTCTGCACTCATCATCATACCAGCGGTTCTGAGGCATAGCCCCGGGGGGGGGGAGTGCGTCCTGTGTGAGTGGTGTGTGGAAAAGAGCTAATAGCTGAAGTGTGGAGAACGGAAGAGATATGTGATGTGAGAACTGAGAGTGGTGTGGATGGGTGGAGGAGACATAGGCCATGTTCGACCTTGGCCGAGTAAATAGAGGCTAACTCATGTGTGAAATGGATGGTGGTGTGTGGAGTGCGTGTTGTGGAGCTGTGTGTGATGGTATCTCCGGTGATAGAGAAAGAGAGGTATGTGTGGTCGGCTCCGATGGGTATGGGTGGAATGGTGAAGGATGTGATAAGGTGTGTAGCCTCCCTGGGTCCCAGAATATAGTCGACTGTACCCCCCTCCTTCTGCAACTCCATGTGGCATACAAGTCAGGCCCCCTGAGGTGGGCCACTGGACCATCCCGTTATAAATAACGAGACGGTGCTGGGAGCCAAGTCGAAGTAGATGTCGTCCATAAGCTGTGACTGGAGCTCTGTCTGCTGTGTCTCTCCTAGTAGCCTCCTCATCTAGAGTGTGTAGTGTCTCTGGGTCCTCATGGTCATATGTCTCACACTGCTCACTGCGTGTACGAGCATTGAAGTCTCCCATAAGGAAGACTTCACCCAGAGAGAGAGAGAGAGAGAGAGAGAGAGAGAGAGAGAGAGAGAGAAGCAGCACGGGGGGGGGGGATAGGCGATAGGGTGAAAGGGTTAAAATGTAAAGGTAAAGGGTTTAGGCGATAGGCGATTGGCAGTGCGATAGAGAGAGGGGGCGGGGGGGGGCCTATCGCGATAGAGAGAGGGAGCGGGGGGGCAGCGCAATAGAAAGGGAGGGCGGCGGGGCGGGGCAGCGCGCGGGGGGGGGGGGGGGGGGTGCGAGGCGGGAGAGCGGCGCTGAGGGGGGGCTGCGTGTAACCGCGTGCGGGCAGCAGCAGCAGCAGAGAGAGAGAGAGAGAAAGAGAGCAGGAGGCTGTTAAGCCTGAGGCACCCAAGAAGACGATAGGCCAGAATGAGAGAGAGAGAGAGAGAGAGAGAGAGAGAGAGAGAGAGAGAGAGAGAGAGAGAGAGAGTTGCTGTTATTTCAACAGGTGGAATTCTACTTCAGTGATAGCAATCTACCAGGTGACAAGTTTTTGAGACGGTGTGTTGAGGAAGCTGCAGATGGGTGTATCCTCAGAGTGGCTAATGCTGCTGCCAGTTATTTTAGACAGGAGACATTTTTTGTTTTGTCTTGACATGTATTCAGTGGTCAGCCTTCCCCTTGTATGCTCCTTTGGACGGATGAGAAGTCATCTCAACTTGAAGGAGAGTGGCCCTGACAAAGTGCCTAAAGAAACTACTGAAGGTGTAGCTGAAGTGCTCCGAAAGTCTACAGTTTTAAGGGTTTCTGATGATGGTAAGTGGTTTTTGTTAAACAATTTTGTTGTTTTGATGTTTTCCCTATGTGCAATGCTGTTGTCTTGAATTACATCTTTAAACTGGTTCTGCTTTTCTTGTTTGTTGTTTTATCTGGAGAGTGTGCATTACATTTTTTTGTGTTAGAAAGTCAAAGCACTATGATAGGTAATTACGGGAAAGGATGGCTGGTACCTAACAGTCAAGTGATACACTTGATTCAAAAGATACGATTGAATTGTCTCACTTGTTGGGTTCTTAATTTTTAGTTGCCTTTTGCTTGTCTTTGCTCTTTTAGGGCAGAAGGTTGGTCGAGTAGCACCCCTTCTGAAGCTTGAGGAGGTTCAAGCCGCTGTAGATGCTCGAAGTATTGCAGTGGGCCCACTTCGGTGGACGGTTACAATGGAAGAGGTGGAAGGTTTTTTTTCTCAGCATGCTAAGGTGAGGCTGATGATGATATATTAATCAGATTTTATTAATGTTTTTGCTGTTATAGTATTGTAGTTAATTAATTGCAGTTCTTCTCTTTGATAATTCTTTTTTAAGATAACTTGTTAGTGCAAGTTTCCTAGCTATTTAATTACCGTTCCTCTCCTTGTGACTATATTATGCAGGTCATAAGTGTGCGTCTGCCTCGTCATCATGGTGGGAGAGCATTTTGTGGGTCTGCTGTTGTGGAACTTGACTCAGAGGAGGAAGTTAAGAAGGCAGTAGATCTCAAATTATCATACGACGGTGTTGACTTAGAGATAAAGCTCAAGTAAGGAAGGTGTTTTTAATTCATTTCCAGTCTGAATTTTGTATTTTTTCACTGGAAAGAATCACCAGACGTGTGAGAGCAAGTGCAACTGGTGCTTGGTGATTGCAAAAAGTGCAGTAAGTGCATTATGGCCATGGCAAAAAAGTTAGCTTGCTCTCCATGGCTTACTGCTACCTTGTACTGGAGCCTATTGGTTTGCATTGCTTTATGTACACAAGTTGGGGCATACACTTTCATTGCAGTTTGTGGAATGCATAATTTCTATCTGGAGGCGTGTACCTAGTACGCGCATGCATTAAGTAAACCTTAAGATCAAGACTTTGTTTTGCCTTTTGGAAAACAAAGAACGCCAAACCCAAAAACCTTGTTTTGTTTTACCATCTCTGAAACCTCGGGGAATAATGTTGCCGTTTTTCATGTTGACAGAGCTGAATGTTTCAATCCTTTCCTTGTTATGTAGGTGGTATTTAAATTTTTTCTCTCAGATTCCACTTGAAGCTCTAAAATGTTGGTTGCTGGAGTGTTAGCGCTGGTATCATTGCATTGAAAATGCTAGTGAAGGTGTGATAGCTTTTAGTTGATATTGTGCATGATCAAGATGTTGTTCCTGAGAGTCATAATACAATCATCTTGAGGGCAAGCAGACTCTGCCTTGAAAAGCTGCAGGTACAGGAAATTGCAAACACTTGTTAACCATTTTTCGCAGGACAAACCCTGAACACAATTGTTTTTTCTTTTTTTTTGGGGAGGGCGGGGGGGGGGGGGGGGGGGGGGGGGGGGGGGCTAGACAGCCTAACACGAGCTTGCTAAATGGGGGAGGGGAGGCTCAACACACGTTGCACGAACACACACTCTGGCTTTTTTGCAGGCAGAGGCTGGAGCCTGGATCGGACAAAAAAATTAAATAATATCAATTCCAATGTTTTTTTTGCAGGAAAGATTTTGATGTGGAGATGGAGAAAAGTCGTAGCCAAGCAATAGAAGATTCAAATGGTCACAGGTGGGTGTGGTCTGCAATGGTCCTCGCATCTTCTTCAGTGTTCATGCTGTTTATTGTCTGCAAATTAATTGATATGTATGTGAAAATGAGAAGGTTTACAAAGAAAGAGCCGGAACTGAGGTTTCCAAGAGGGCTTATTGTAGCCTTCTCTCTTGAGAAAACAAGTCCTGTTGAAGGAGGTGAGGAGCCAGAGAAGAAAGACAATTTAGAGGGCTCCAAGGAAGGTGAAGCTTCTAAAGATGCATCTGCAAGTGCATCTGGAGAGGAATCAGTCAAAGAAGCTTCTAAAGATTCATCTGCAAGTGCATCTGGAGAGGAATCAGTGAAGGAAGAAGACCAAATCTCACGGGAAGATGTCAGGGATGCCTTTAAGTGTTTTGGAAACATTAAGGTGAGCCTTTCTGACATGTTACTAAATTATCAGCGTGTTCTTTATACGGGGAGCTTAATAATCTTGCACTATTTTTTTAGTACATTGATTACACTCGAGGCGCAGCATCTGGGTATTTGCGCTTTGAGAACCCCGAGGAAGTACAGAAGGCGAGAGCAGCTGCTGTCCTGGCAGAGGCTGGTGGTATTGTTGTAAAAAACTGCATAGCAACACTGGAAGCTGTCGAAGGTGCATTTTCCTCTCTGCCTGTTGTCTCTGATACCGTTATGTTTGTTCGTGTGCGCAAGCGTGTGTAGTTGCATGTGAATGGAAGGAGGTGGAGACTAACTTTACAATGTGCTTCTCTTTTTCCGTTTATCCTGCTCCTAGCAAATAAGTTATGATGTATCGGTGTTTGCAAATAGGTTTGGCTGAGGAGGACTACTGGAGGAACATTCAACGCTCTCAAGATAAAGTGCGTGCAGAGGCTGGCAGAGGATCCCGTGGAAGGGGTGGTGGAGGATCCAGGGGAAGAGGAGGTGGAAGATCGTTCGACAGATCACGAAGGTTCCTCTTGCTGGCCTTTTGGTTTATTTGGTTGTAGCTAGTGCTGTTTGGTGTCGATATTTGCTGCTTGACTTGGTTTTTCAAGGGGATTATGGTTTCTTCTATGGATAAGAAGTATTTGCTGCATTTTCAGAGAAAGGAAGTTTGACGGAGATCGAGGAAGGGAAGAGAAAGGAAAGCCAGATGATAATGCAAAGCTTGGGAAGCATCAACGATTTGAGGATGCTGACAGTGGTGATGAGGCTGCACCTCCTGCCAAGCAAAACAAGTCTGAGGAAGCTTCAACACCTCCCCCTATGCAGGCTTAGTTGTTTTGTGCCTCACTTTTACATGGTAAAGTGCTGAGGGAGAGTAACCAAAATATGTGAGTCATTTGTATACGAGGCGTAAAATTTTGGAACCTCGAGGTCTCAAAGGGCTTGGGGGGGGGGGGGGGGGGGTTTGTGTGCAAGCTCCTTATATTGCGAAACAGATTAAGTTGTTCAGTATAGTAAAATTCAAACCTTTCATGAAACATGACGAGTGCAGAGTATGAGACACTTCCATTGGATGCTTGAATGCAAGGAAAAATATAACTCTGATGTGTAAGTGAGTAGTTCTGGCAGAATGCACATTTATCACATATTACCACGTACGAGTTTGAAGGAAGAGAACAGATCTGATGCCGGAACCTTGGCACACTCCCAAATAATCCGTAAATCTTAATGTCATGAGTTGTTTTACAATTAAGAACAAATTGCACTAAGGCCTCTCTACTTTTCTCATGTTGTAGGTGAAGTTTGTGACTCATGAAAAATCATGGGCTCTAGGAGTCGGAATGTTCTTGAAATTATTCTAAGGTGCAAGGCATATCAGATTGATGCAATTAGTCTAGATGGTGATGTTGTTTTGGGTGGACACAATGGAGTGGAACAAAAGGACCATCACCCGGTGGCAGAAGTCATTACAGAGACCTAGAATAGATTTGTACGCTGCATGGAATGTGGACAAATCGTATAGGTAGAAGGATTGTTAGTCCTTGTTGTTCACATGCTTAATGAGATATGACGTTCTTTTCACCCAAGAATTCTCACACTACGCCAAGACTACTGATCCTCGAGCTTGGTCGACAAATACGGTGGTGAATCCATGAAAATAAGTTTTGGTAATTGATAAGCAAGCTTTTGATCTATCAAAGAAACTTTTTCCTTGATAGACAAAGGGCAAGGGAGTTGTGATGAGCAAGGTGAGCTGAAGCCGTGTTTCTTTAAAAAAGTTATCCATGTTTGTGCAGCATTTTGTGTAGCAATTGAGGTTGTGACTTAAAAGGGCCTACTAGGTCTCAAGGTCTTGCATATATTGAATTTGAATGTTCCTTGCATGACCAAGATTCCTTGGAAAGGATTGTAAATCAAGATGAGGCTAAGCGTTACAGTAGCCAATTTGCTGCAAAGAAAGGAAGCTAGGAGGGTATATTAAAGAATGTTTGTAATTTGTCTAGACCAATAGAAGAGAAAAATTATATGCTTCATGTGCTTCCATCTTTACTCTCCCTTATTGCTCTATGTTCATTTTCCATAAACTCAAAGATCTAATTCAAGTGTGTGAAGGTGCACCTAACATTTCTTCGAGACCCTTTGTGGAAAAAGAAGAATGATTTAATAGCTTTGAGAAGATGGCAGGGCCATCAACACCATGGTTGTAAATCCTAAAAGAGAGTTTTCATATTGATTTAACATAATTTTTAGAGCTTGTCATTGGCCACTCAAATAATATTAGTTTTTACAGTCACGTTGTGTAAATCCAAAACAAAGGTCGTGTTGTCATATTTTTTCCATATACAATGTGGTTTTGGTGGAGCATGGGACCATTGAGTCGGTGTTAGATCACAATGAAGCTTAGCGAGGATGGAGAATGCACCAACCTGGGTTGCCATGCCAAGTTTCATTGCGAGTGGAGTCTGACATAATGGTTTCTTGCCGCACCACAGCCACTTATTTTTGCCATAGACATTACTGGGGGTTCTATGGTAGAAATAAAGCTATAGATAAAGGGAGTGTCTTAAGATTTTTATTGGAATACAAACTTTAGCACTTGCACTCACAAACATCCAAGCACTACTTTTTTTGTAAAAGACATTAAAGATAATGAACTCGATTGCTACGGTGTTACAACACTCGTGGACATTCCATTGATGCCCTTTCTCATTTGAAGAGCAAAGAAGAGCCCTAATGACTTTGTCGGCGAATAAGCACATAATATTTCAAGTAAATCAGAACAACAATCAACTTTACTGTCAAATTCAAAATTCCACCACCTAGATCTATTACCACAAGATAAATTGGACATAAAGATAGCCATCACCATAACATAGAGCTTAACAAACAGATGTTGAAGAGGAGGGAAATAATAACTCTTTGTCCCATCGACCACTTGTTGGGTCACCAAATTCATGATTTGGTAAGCTTGAGTTGCTTCAATATGTAAACAATATTATTTACATCACTCATACATGTCTTTGTGTGATCAAAATCAAGTTTCAACCATATAGGGCAATTTTGTCTCAAGGAAAAATATTCGTATCTACCAAAGATGGACTGCAAGATCAATAAGAATGGTAATATCACAGCTAGAAATACTTAGTGAGCTTCAAAATATCCACAACCCATTTGGAATTGTTTTAGGGGTCCAACAGATGTCTTTAGAGACCAAGATGCCCTAAAATGAGCTCTTTATTGCATGACAAGTAGAGTTCAAAGAAGCATTGAGAACCTTAATTTTAAGATGAACAATTGTTAAAGGAACACGCCATAGTTTGTTGGGGATCAAAATGTTTTATAAATGAATCTTGAAACATAGTTTACTTATTTTGAGAGCATTACAAGATCTACACAAAACTGCATGAGCATGCCTAAATAGATAATGTTTATTGACTTTTTAAGGATCTACACCAATCAAAAATTTCTTGCAAAAGAGAAGCTGACCTCAAGAAGTGAATATTTTTGCATCACATGCAAAAAACAACACACCCGACTAATATATCGCTTTTTCTTCTCTTCATAGAGACTCAAAAGCGTGGGGGATTGATTTGGAAGTATGTTTGTGTAGTGTATGCGCAAGTTGTCAGTGCTTACAGTGCTGTTAAAGCACCCTAAAGCTATATGTTCTCCTCTTTTCCATTCTTACTTGCAATTATCTACAAGCTCAATAAAGAAAAGGGTCTTTGTTAACCCAAAATGCTTCTTGATTATGAATGAATAATCATGTTTCTTTACTTCTCTTTCGTATCTAATGTAATGATATTTAATTATGTGCATCAGTAAATATTTGTAATATGATACACAAGAGGCAAGCACAATTGTTTTATGGCTCATGCAATACTTTATGGAAATTTTTATTAGTGGGGAGCTCTATGAGCAATAGTTAATTTTATGTCCATGTAGACATTTGTAATCCTTTTTTAGCATCAAATGAAATCTACAATATATACATGCAAGAGAGAAATGCTCACTCCTACAGGGGGGGGACATTGTACTTAGTGCTCTGTGTTTTTCTTCTTCTCTCCTCTCACCAGTTCTCTCTCTCTCTCTCTCTCTCTCTCTCTCTCTCTCTCTCTCTCTCTCTCTCTCTCTCTCTCTCTCTCTCTCTCTCAGTATGTGTAGCACTCCCCTCTAAGAGGTACGCATGCACGTGCTATCGTGATCTCTCTTGCTCTCTGTCTCTCTCTGATTGTATATCGAGTTTAATCATGTGTATGTACCATTTTCCATGTATGCGCGTAATCGATTTTGTTGCCAATATGCATGCTATTTTTTGTTTTACAAGGTTGCTACAGTCCCGGATGTTGCATCTAATGTCTTTCACTCTCCACAGGGCTACTTAATTTGCATAATCGGATAACTTTGAGAGTAAGGCTAGGACTTCAATTTTTTAAAGGTAATTTTAAGCTTTGAAATACGCAAATTGTGAAGTCCTTAGTCCTTCACAATCTGTAAACGATTAAGAAAGAGATTTGCAATTAATATTCTTAATGTGTTTGTAATGATTATTTTACTATCAATGAAGAATTTTTGGGGGCCAACCTAAAAAATTACAACCCTCTACATGGTGTCACTTTCCAATTTGATTATTTTGTAAGTGTTTAATGTTTAATTTGTACTTTTGAAAATCATTAGTTGTTAATTTAGGCTAATTAGGTGTCATTGATATTAAAGTGCGACACTTTTCCCCATCTAGGATCAACAAGTAACCCTTGAAAGATAAGTCTAGTTATAAAATACGATAGGATGGATTGGAAGGCTTTATCAAACCTTTCTTTTTGTTGGACATGACGATGGAGCTCACAATTTAATAGTACGCATCTTTGGTGTTGCCCATGGTTTCAATGTTGTTGAATATAGTGCAAGGACTAGTTTTATGGAGATTGCACTATAGTGCCCCACTCCTCTATCTTTTCAAGGCTCTCCTCTAAAGCTTAAAGAACTCAATACTATGTTTGCTACACACGGAATTTACAATGTAATGGTAATAAATGTAGGACCTCTACACTGAACTTAGAGTGCTCATATGCCATATTTTGGAAAATTTTGATTGGGCAACAAGAAATTTCATGATTGCATGACTAGCTAAAATAATGAAAATTTTTATGCTTGCTATGTTCATCACCTCTCATGCATGCATAGATGAATTATAATTTTGCAAAGAGTCACCTCAAAGATTGAACCATGATAGGGCCGATCAAGGTTGATATTTGCATGCATGGGTAGAGGTTTTTTGCAATGGGCTCAGGGGAGTCAAGGAGGAGAGGAATTTATAATCTCTTAGCATGCAATGAGATGCTTGGGCAATATCTAAGTGGGTTGAGGATTCCACTCTTAAAAATGAAAAATTTGAATTTTGCAAAAGTACAAAATCCATAGATACAAACTTTGGTTGATTTCCTAGAGAATAGAGGTGGCTATCTAAGGGTGGGAACACTTGGTTGCTATTAGGAATCAACCTCAAAAGTTGTCAAGGTTGCTATTAAAGAATATTTTCTCACCAAGGGAAAGAGAAATCCTATTGGACAAGGTGGACTTCTCTATCTATCCGCTTGAGCATGATGAAGGGGACATAGCCAACCATACAGATGTTTGATATCAATTTCTTTTTATGTGATAGTTCATGACTACTAAAACTATTATTTTTACCCAAAAGTTGTTTTATTAATCAATAATTGTAGAAATGGTGTATTTGATATCAAGTACTCTACTAACTTAACTTTTGTACGGTATTAGAAGTTATGCTTGAGAAAGTAAGGTGATACAAGACTTAAGGGAATCAAGAATTCCAATTTGAAGATATCAAGTGTTTGAAAGAGGAGAAATTTGACAACATGAGTCGAGATGTATGAGAACTTAAAAATGTATGCACAAACAAGTCTTGCGTTGATTTATCCTAATTTCTCTCTCATGCAAGCTATGGCCCAAACAAAGAATGTTGAGAATGTGGATGTAGAGGAGTTAAAGGAACGGAGCAACAATATAAGAACATTTTTATTTGTGGAATTCTAGAAGAGAAGATAGAAACACATCTTTCTCTTCCCCTTGCTATTGAAGATTTCAAACCCACTTTGACATGTCAGGAGTTATGGTTTACGGAGCACATAGAGTTGGTAAGCAAGGAGCTCCTCGCTCGAGAGAACGGCCAATTGTGTGCACCATGTCAGATGAGACCAAACAGAAGCTTATCTTTGATAATAGTGGGATTTATTTGAGGGATACTGTCATCAAATATCTAATATCTAACCAACCCAAATGATTTTCTCTTATTAAACTGATAATTTATTATGGGATAATAAACGGGAACAAGGGTTAGAATATAGACATGTGCTTACAGATCTATCTCAACACGGGGTCAATGGTAAAGGGGCCCAAATGAGAGATGGTATGCCAAAGAGCAAGGTTAACTAATGAAGCTTAAAAGACCTTAGGTTTAGCTTCATTAAAGACCTCCAATGGTTAGTGTTAAAAGTCCTTTTGACCTTAAGCAAGCTAGGGTTGTGCTTGAGGTGAGAACCTTAGGCAAGCTAGGGCTGTGCTTGAGGTGGGAACCCGATCTAAACTTAGGCAAGCTAGGGCTGTGCTTGAGGTGGGAACCCGACCTAAACTTAGGCAAGCTAGGGTTGTGCTTGAAGTGGGAACTCCACCTAAGGTGCTTGTCATGCTTGATGACTAGGGTACTTGAGGTACTTGTCACATTTAATGAGGAAGTTGCGTGAGAAGCTTCCTATGCATGGGGGGTAAGATGCTTGAGTCAAAAAGAGAACCTACTCACTTAATGAGGAAGTTGCTTGAGAAACTTCCTATGCATAAAAATCTCAAAGTTAGGGGAATTCTAAAAGAGCACAGGGGACACATGTCAGACTCTCACTAAGCTTAACCACATGGGTGCTTGAATGCTATTGGTTGGGCTAAAGAGGGGTCCAATGAGCTTTTACTTCCACCTAACAAATATCTAGATATTTTCAAGCTCTCTCTCTCTAAGGGGTAAGGAGGACACTTGTCAAAAGACTACCCATATGCTTGACTACATGCTGGATGTGATTGGCTAAGAGGAGAGGGGTCCAATGAGCTTGTAGCAAGTAGAATTTTTGCCCAAAGCAAGAAAGGGGGGTGCTAGGGGGATATACACCATCACACACACTCATTGGAGACACCATTCTCACTTGATGAAAGTTGAGGAACACCACCTCCTTCTCCAAGCTTGTGAGAGTGAAAGCCTACACCAACACTCTTGGCTATGGAATGCAAATCCAACCAAGAGTCATGCTTCAATTCTTAAGCTTGCCATCTTCTCCATCTCCATTACTATGCTATTATGTATGCTAGCAAGAAGAGTAATGATAAGTGAGGAACTACTTCTTTCTCCTATGGAATGTTTCTTCTTCCTCTTCCCTATCCGCACTCCCCGCTAGCTCTCTCCACCTTCGAAGGTGTTTGAGGCCTTGGGACTGAGGCTTGGAATAGTTAATGCTTTCTTCAAGTTTATGTTATGTTATGTTTGTGATGCATGAAGCTTTCCATCTTCATTGCATCACCAAGGTCACAAGGAACACAAAGATTGTATTGTACCAAGTCTCTCTTGATGGGAGAAACTATAATACAAATGCCTATTGGAGGGGGGACCGGCTCCATATGAATCCGACCCTCAACTATTGTCATGTTCTCTAAACTCTCTCTCTTGCAAAAGTATTGTTCATGCCAAGTTAACTAAGTACCATGTTTATGTTGCTACCATCAATTAAGTTCACCCGCTATGCCCACAAAGTAATCTCTTAAAAGTGCTTCACCTATTTTCCTAATTCTGCTACTCTCAAAGTTCATAGGCCATATCCGTTACATTGGTATCAGAGCATTTGGTTTCTCTTTTCTTGCTTAAGAAGAGAGGTCCTTAAGTAGTCTATTAATAATTGATTTTTTTAATTATATTAGGGTAAGTGGGACTGTGATCTATTATCGGTTTTGTTGAGCCCACTACGTGGGATATGGTGCACACCTCGGGAGCTTTGTACTTAATAATGGAGTCTATTTAGACTTGCCTATGGATTTACCATTATTGAGCCATAAGAAGTCCGAAAGGAGCTATCCCTTGACAACTTCGCTATGTTAGACTCACTTCACTACTCTCTATAATTAACCAATTCGAGCCGTGGGTGTAGATACTTAAGTGCCTATTTTCAAAGGCTAAGAGGAGTAGCAACTAAGGTTTTGAATTACCAAAGCATACACTAAGTAAACACGTAAGTTTAATTAGCATGGCTAACAATATCAAGAGAGGAGAATGAAGATTGATAACTTTGATTTTGCACATGAAGGTGCCAATGATGATGCTCCCATGTTTGTTAATTATCTTGTCACTAGGTCGCAACAAGCTATGGGCAACCCCACCTTGCAAGCTGAAGTTACTCAACAACTTCGTGCTTATGGGATTTCCTTTCATCTCCAAGAGGAGAGAGAGCTTACAAGGCCTCTTGAAGAGACCCCCAAAAGAAGATTCTCTCCCATACGAGAGGAGGAATCCAAAGATCAAGAAAGCAATGAATCCCTAAATTCCTCCGAAGATGTGGCTCCACAAAGAAGGAGGACTGAACGATCGCCAACTCCTCCCAAGAGGAAACGGTTAACCCATAGTCCTTCTCCTCGTCACTCCAAAAGGGAAGAGAGGAAACCAAGGAAGAAAAGGGCAAGAAAGAGGTCACCCTCTTCTCCTTCTTCTTCACCTTTCTCCTCTACCGATGAAAGCTATGGCTATTCTCCTAGAGAATATAAGAGGGGAGGACATCGCATATCTTACCCTGCATGGCGAAGGTCACAAAAGTTCAAGAAGTTCAAAGAGGGAGGAAAGAGTATCTCTTTTCTGACCTATGATGGAACCTTTGGTGCTACTGACAAAGTATTGGCCTTCATCCAACAATTTGATGCGGCCTTTGGAGACAAGGGCTTCACGGAGTCCTCCAAGCTACGCCATGTAACTATGCACTTCCAAAAATCGGCTCGTCAATGGTGGGCTAGTCTTCGAGGCAATGGCGAAGCACCAAAGACATGGAAAACTCTACAATTCCTTGCAAGTGATGCAAAGGACAAAGTGCTCACCGAATGGCGAAGTTTAAGGCTTCTCTCTCATGAGTCTATCCAAAAATATGTGGACAATTTTTGGGATTTACACCTCAAGGCTACTGTCTTTCAAAAGATAGACTTTGCTGAGCAAAAACAACAATTCTGTGCAAGATTACGTGATGAGGAGATGGCCGAGTATGTCAACTCTCAATGGCCTGACTCTATCAGCAAAGTAATCCACCATACAATGGTTGCTTCACGCATCAATTTCCAACAAGGGGTTAGACGGAATGTCAAACCCATGGAAAATAAAGACAAAAGTGATGCAAAGGGAAAAATTAATGCCCAAATTTTTTCCCACGGCCATTCCAACAACAACAAGAACAATCGGTCCAAGGAGAAAGGAGTTTACAAAGGTAAAAATAAACTCTCTCCTGAAGAGCTTGAAACTTTTCGCAAGGATCACAAATGTTTTAAGTGTGGGGAGCAAGGACATGGCTATCGTTCTTGCCCCAAAAGAAATGCTCGCAATGAGACTCCTAGAGCTTCCACTATCGAAGCTTCAAAAGAGGATACTCATTGCAAAGGATCACCTCTCTCCTATGCTTGGGGAAAGGTAAGGGAGCATGATGATTTCATCCTGTTTGACCCTGGTTATGGTGTCAACATCATATCAATGGAGTTGGCCACCAAGTTGGGCATTCAAGCTTTTGAGATAGGAGATGCTGTAACGGCCGATGCCGCTTTCAAGGGATAACAAGCCTCCGTTACTCCCTTGATTGGGCAGTTGAGGCTTCATGTCCAAAGCTATGTTGACAAAGAAGACTTCTTCATCTCTCCTCTCCAACATGAGGATGCTATCCTAGGGATACCATGGTTCAACCGCATGGCTGCCAACATGAAGTTCCCTAAAAGGAGAATCTACTTCACCTACAGGGGAAAGACTATGTATATAGATTCTAATGAGTCTGGTCGTACTATACCACTTGTAAATCCTCTAGCCCTTGATAAATCAATAAAAAGCTCAGTTTCTGTGTACATGATTTTTGTCAAAGAATCCCAAAAAGATCCTAATGTTTCATCAAAGGTGAATGGTAGGAATCAAGAAGATTTAGACTTGTCTAACTTTCTAAAAGGATTCCAAGATGTGTTCATTGATAATATCCCTATGGACTTACCTCCAAAACGAGGGGATGATGACCATCGAATTGAGCTCCTATCAGGAAGCTCACCGCCTAACAAACCTCCCTATCGAGTTTCACAAGCTCAACAAGAGGAGATCATGAGGCACGTACAAGAATTGATAGACAAAGGAATGGTGAGGCCTAGCTCCTCTCCCTTTTGCTCTCCAGTCCTTTTAGTGCAAAAGAAAGATGGTACATACCGCATGTGTGTGGACTATCGCGCACTAAATCATATCACTATCAAACACAGATTTCCCGTACCCCGAGTAGAAGATTTGTTTGATAAGCTACAAGGATCTACCTACTTCAGTAGGATTGACCTTAAAAGTGGCTACCATCAAATAAGGATAGTGAATGAAGATATCCTAAAGACTGCGTTTTGTACAACGTTTGGTCTTTATGAATATCTAGTCATGCCTTTTGGCTTGATTAATGCACCGGTTACATTCAATCGATTAATGGAGAAAATTTTTAGACCCTACCGCAAATTCACTGGAGTGTTCTTTGATGATATCATCATCTACTCCAATTCCTTGGAGGAACACAAGCAACATCTCCAAGTGATTTTTCAAGCATTAAGGGAGAATAAGCTTTTTCTCAATCAAAAGAAAAGCGAATTTTTCCTTCAAGAGATTCAATACTTAGGTCATATTATCTCTCGAGATGGTATCCGTATGGATCTATCAAAGGTGGAGGTAATAAAAGCGTGGCCTAATCCAAGGAATCTACATGAGCTAAGAAGCTTTATTGGTATGTGTCAGATGCTTCATAGCAAAATTCTCTCAAATAGCAGGACCATTACATGACTTAACAAAGAAAAACGTTAAGTATTCATGGACTGCTAAGGACAAAGTGCTTTTGACAAGCTCAAAGAGAAGCTTATCTCCCAACCAGTCCTTATGCTTCCGAATCTCTCAAATCCATTTGAGGTCCAATGTGATGCTTGTGGTGATTGCCTTGGAGCAGTCTTGCTTCAAGAAGGGCATGCCATAGCCTATGAGAGCCGAAGGCTCAACACAGATGAACGAGTCTTAGGTATTTATGAGAAAGAGCTGTTAGCTATTCTACATGCCCTAGACACGTGGAAGCACTATCTATTGGGGACTCCATTCATCTTACGAACAAACCATCAAAGTCTCAAGTACTTCATGACGCAAACAAAGCTTTCCGACAAACAAATGAGGTGGGGCAAATTTTCTTTCACAATTTAATTTTCACATTGCTCACATTTCTGGTAAGCACAATCAAGTGGCTGATGCACTTTCGCGATGACCAAAAGTTAATGCTGTGTCAATGGCAACTCACAATGATCTATCTTCTATGATAGATGAGTATGCAATTGACCCTGATTTTAAAGACATAATGTCAGCCCTTGCTTTGGGGAAGAAAGAGGAACCATTCACCTTGCAGGATGGCTATCTTCTCCATGGCAATAGGCTATGTGTACCCACTCACTTCGTGAGAAAGTCATGTATGAATCCCACGCTCCTCCCTATGCGGGGCATAGAGGCATTCAACATACTCACGAGGAGTAGAGACGTAATTTTATTGGCCTACCATGAAAGTGGATGTACAAGAGTATGTTTCAAAATGTGTAGTATGCCAAAAGACCAAGTATGATAGAGGGAAGCAACCCGGATTACTCCAGCCATTGCCAATTCCTAATTCACCATGGGAGAGTATATCCATGGATTTTATCTTTGGATTACCAAAATCTATCCATGGGAATACGGGAATATGGACAATAGTCGACGGGTTTAGCAAGCAAGCACACTTTATCCCTGTGAAGAAGACTATTAAGGCACACCAAATGGCAACTCTCTTCATATCACAGATTTTCAAACACCATGGATTGCCAACGTCCATCGTGTCAGATAGAGATCCTAGAATGACCAGTAATTTTTGGAAAGGTCTCTTTGAAAATCTAGGTACAAGATTGAATTTCTCTTCGGCCTATCACCCACAAACGGATGGCCAAAGTGAGATAGCCAATCTTATGATTCTTGATCTACTAAAGACCTATGTCACAAAAGTAGATCAACGCTCACAATAGGAAAAGTACTTACCTCTTGTAGAGTATGCGTATAATAATACTATCCATATTCTACGGGAAAAGCACCTTTTGAAATCATAGAAGGAAGACCTAAAAGTCCCTTGCTACTCAAAGTACATGGGAAGATCTTCGTTGCCGATGAGTATAGCCGTGACCTGTAAACATCTTTTCAAAAGATTAAGGTGGCTATATCCATCTCCCAACTAAGGCAAAAAGCTGCTGCTGACAAGCACAAAAGGGCCTTCACGTTCAAGGAAAATGATTGGGTCTTACTTAAGTTTCCTAAAGCTCGATTGAGGCAAACAACGGGAAAAAACCCTACGGGCCATCAAAAGTATTATGCTAAACTAGCAAAAAGATACTATGGTCCTTTTCAAATTTTGAAGCCAATCAATGAGGTAGCTTATCAACTCAAGTTACCTAACCATTGGCTCATACACAATGCTTTTCATGTGAGCCTACTCAAGCCCTACAAAGGAGAACTTCCAAATGAACCAATTATTGAAGACCCTCCCAAATTCGAAGATCAAGAAGAGGTACTACAACCCGAAGCTATTCTTCGGCATGAAGACAAGGTACTACGACATGGTAAGATTATCCGACGGTATCTTATTAAGTTCAAAAATTATTCTTTTGAAGATGCTAGATGGATGTAAGGAATCCAGCTTAAGGGTAGTATGAACCTTGTCAACGCTAACAATGCTATATTAGAGTAACCAAATGTACATGTTTCTTTCAAATGATTAATGTTTTTGTCTTATAAGACTAATTCTCTCTTTATTGTGCACAAATTTAAGTAGTATGCATACTAAGAATCATGTTTGGGATGACGACGTCTCTCAAACACCATGTAGAATTTGTCACTCTAGTTGGGAGGATGAAATGGACTAAAGAGCAGACATGCTTGTGGCAGCTATGTCTCCCAAGCAACAAATGGATTATATCATCCATCTTGGAATGATGTTGTAGGGTAAAAAGGGATCCTCTACCCGCTAAGACAAATTGACTAATGGCTATAACTTTATCTTTTTTACCTCATAGTCGAGTACGACTATGATTTCAAGAGAGAAGTAATGTCATCAAATATCTAATATCTAACCAACCCAAATGATTTTCTCATATTAAACTAATCATTTAATATGGGATAATAAACGGGAACAAGGGTTAGAATATAGACATGTGCTTACAGATCTATCTCAACACGGGGCCAATGGTAAAGGGGTCCAAATGAGAGATGGTCTGCCAAAGAGCAAGGTTAACTAATGAAGCTTAAAAGACCTTAGGGTTAGCTTCATTAAAGACCTCCAATGGTTAGTGTTAAAAGTCCTTTTGACCTTAAGCAAGTTAGGGTTGTGCTTGAGGTGAGAACCTTAGGCAAGCTAGGGCTGTGCTTGAGGTGGGTACCCGATCTAAACTTAGGGAAGCTACGGCTGTGCTTGAGGTGGGAACTTGACCTAAACTTAGGCAAGCTAGGGCTGTGCTTGAGGTGGGAATTCCACCTAAGGTACTTGTCATGCTTGATGACTAAGGTACTTGAGGTACTTGTCACATTTAATGAGGAAGTTGCTTGAAAAGCTTCCTACGCATTGGGGGTAAGATGCTTGAGTCAAAAAGAGAACCTACTCACTTAATGAGGAAGTTGCTTGAGAAACTTCCTATGCATAAAAATCTCAAACTTAGGAGAATTCTAAAAGAGCACATGGGACACATGTCAGACTCTCACTAAGCTTAACCACATGGGTGCTTGAATGCTATTGGTTGGGCTAAAGAGGGGTCCATGAGCTTTTACTTCCACCTAACAAATATCTAGATATTTTCAAGCTCTCTCTCTCTCTAAGGGGTAAGGAGGACACTTGTCAAAAGACTACCCATATGCTTGACTGCATGTTGGATGTGATTGGCTAAGGGGAGAGGGGTCCAATGAGCTTGTAGCAAGTAGAATTTTTGCCCAAAGCAAGAAAGGGGGGTGCTAGGGGGATATACACCATCACACACACTCATTGGAGATACCATTCTCACTTGGTGAAAGTTGAGGAACATCACCTCCTTCTCCAAGCTTGTGAGAGTGAAAGCCTACACCAACACTCTTGGCTATGGAATGCAAATCCAACCAAGTGTCATGCTTCAATGCTTAAGCTTGCCATCTTCTCCATCTCCATTACTATGCTATTATGTATGCTAGCAAGAAGAGTAATGATAAGTGAGGAACTACTTCTTTCTCCTATGGAATGTTTCTTCTTCCTCTTCCCTATCCGCACTCCCCGCTAGCTCTCTCCACCTTCGAAGGTGTTTGAGGCCTTGGGACTGAGGCTTGGGAAAGTTAATGCTTTCTTCAAGTTTATGTTATGTTATGTTTGTGATGCATGAAGCTTTCCATCTTCATTGCATCACCAAGGTCACAAGGAACACAAAGATTGTATTTTACCAAGTCTCTCTTGATAGGAGAAACTATAATACAAATGCCTATTGGAGGGGGGACCGGCTCCATATGAATCCGGTCCTCAACTATTGTCATGTTCTCTAAACTCTCTCTCTTGCAAAAGTATTGTTCATGCCAAGTTAACTAAGTACCATGTTTATGTTGCTACCATCAATTAAGTTCACCAGCTATGCTCACAAAGTAATCTCTTAAAAGTGCTTCTCCTACTTTCCTAATTCCGCTACTCTCAAAGTTCATAGGCCATTTCCATTATAGATACAAAATGTTTTGTATGTGAAGATAACACCATTAAGAAACAAAATATGCATCACAAGGCATATGAGGAGAGGGATAAGAAAAACAAGGAGATCGTTCATGAAGAAAATGTGCCCAAGGAGGAGGCAAGTCCTTTGAGAAAATAGGAATGCGGGACCTATGAGACTGAGTTACAATTGAAAGTATGATTTTGGATTTGCAATGGCTACCCATGGAATGCGGGGTTGGCATAAATGAACTAATCAGAAAAGTCGATGTTGTACTTCTTGTTGAAACTTGAGAGCATAACACACAAAGGATTAACGGGTTGGGAGATTACAATGTACATTCATTGATGTGGTCAAAGAATATCAAGCAACAAAGAGAGCAAGAAGGGGTAGCATGTATGATTAAGAAAGGATTGAAAGATTTTGTTTCAGTTGTGAAAGATGACAAGCACAAACATTATTGGCTGAAAATTATGACACCAAAAAAAGCATCCATTTTTGTAGCCGACTGCTGCCTTCCTCATCACACAATTCTTTCTTTTATGATTGCATGGATAGAGATCAGTCAGTTTTTGATTTAGAGGAGGATGTTAGTTATTTTAAAGGCAAAGGTGTTATTATCTTTGGGGATATGAATGCTCATCATTTTTTGATTTAGAAGAGGACATTGCGTAGTTTAAAGACAAAGGTGATGTTACTGTCTTTGGGCATATGAATGATCGCACAATGTTAGCGGATCGCCACGACGGATGCCCATAGCATAGCCTTTTGGCACTAACATACTCTTGTCAATACTCAAAGAAATAACTTGGATGGGACACAAAGACTCTTTGATGGTGTCAACCTCAAGAAGTGAACCTAACAAGCAAACGTGTCAGTCTGTATAAGAAAATCACCAACTCACAGATCAAAATTTTTGCTTATATCCTATCTCGCTGATCAAGATCCTATCTCACTGCTCTCGATCAGCATGCCATTTCAATGACTAAAATACATTTGGATAGCCTCAAACCTTGACGCAAATCTATATTAGGTCTAAGGGAACGAGTCTACAAAGTCTAGCAGCATTTCAACAAGGTATAAAAATCATGAACTATCAATGACTAGTCATACAAACTGCAATAGAACTACTCAGACAGGTTTCCCTAAGGTCTAATAGCACTCTCCTATAGGCAAAATTCATAAAACAATGAATTAATCACTCATAATACAAAATAAGACTCGCAAACGCGAGGCCACATATCTCTCAGAACTTGAAATGCTTACACTTGAATGAAAGAGAAAGAGAAGAGGAACACAATGCACGTTTTGGAATTTGAACTAGATTACCCAATCATGAGATATGTTGATTACAAACTTGAGTTGGCTGTACATACAATAGAGCTCCTTTCTTTATCCAAAAGAATATCACTTTCAAACTAGAGTTTTTGGCTTTTATACCTAGGGGTTTCAAAAATGGCCATTGGCCGGCTCTAGGCCTTGAGTACATAATAGACATTACATCTCACATATATGTAGCTATAGGACAAAAATTACATAGCTCATATACATAGTTCTCAAAAAATTAAGGTACAATTGTCAATTTTGGCTTTGAAATGTGTGTCCAACTAGGAGGATGTCTGTAAGTTGTATTGGCCATTGGCCAAACACTTCCCCATTCCTAGCTGATACACGGCCTCATGCATGTTGCAGAAGATAATAGGTAATTTTCAAAATGTCATTTTTCCAAAGACTTGAGTGCTTTGTTGTATTTGGCTACTCTTACCATGATGTTCACCGTGAAAGATAGATCTTTGAGAGGGTTGTTGAGCAGTGTGCTTTGATATGCCACATGATGCACATGTAGCTCCTTTGCTAATGGATCGAAAATGGTGGAATTCATTTCGAAAAATCCTATCATGAATGCATGTCAAAGGTTTGTATGTAGTGTGAAGGCAAGAACAAGATGCTTGCATCAATGGAAGGTGCTTCTTGGAGGTCTCAGATGATGCCATTGGTGCCTTCAAGAAAGACTTCCCATGGATGTTCTAATTTTTTGATGTCATTGAAAGCTTGATTATCATCTTTGCTATTTTACATATCATGTGGAATGTCAAATCTGGTAGATCTTGCAACATTGTTATTGTAGCCCTGAGAGTGTGTAGCATATATTCTTTGTGGGATTGGTGTTTTCTTTTGGATTGGCAAGGACATGGTAATTTAACACCCTATTTCTCCTATTCTTCCACACAAAATAGGTATCCTAGGACTGCCATCTAGGAATAAAACAATAAGTTGGGTCAATCCATAGATGCTGTGGTGCAATTCTGTAGATGGTCTCATTTTGAGGCAGCTTGTCAAACCATCTCTTTCTCCATACAAGTAGTACTTGTTCTTTTGTGACTGTAACTTGTAATACCCATGTGCATTTAATTCTAAAGTTGAGAGAAAATTCTTTTACCATAAGATAGCTTCTTGCTTCATTAAGGGCAGGGACAACATGTTGTGGCCAAAATTCTTTTGCTCAATTGGTTGGATCATCAAAAGTGTTGTAGACTTCAGAACCTTTAGCTCATATTACATGTACTCTTTAGCTACACCATTGGACATGTCTGCTATCCATTGCTTGATATAATCTTGAGCATCCACTTCTAGTCGGTCCTCAATTTCACCCACTATTGAAGTACTAGGTAGGTCTGTTAAGGGCAATTGATCAGTACTTTCAAACTCTATGTGTATGTTTTGGGTGATTGGCATATTTTATGTACTTGGGAAGTACCTCCCAAATCCACAGTTTTGGCTTTTGATTCCTAAGCATGCACCGTTGCTTGTGCAATCAACTTTACTTTTGCTTTGGCAAGCTATTCCTGTAGCTCTTTGATCTGCTGCTTCTTCTAGGCATTGGTCATAAGCATCCCAGCCATCCTTAGTTTCCTTTGCAAGTGCTCTTGTTCCAACTTAGCCTTGAGTGCTTTGAGTTTGTTGAAATTTACTGTTGAAGGGAGAAAAGTAGATGCTTTTGGTGTCACATCTTGATTGTCAAGGACAGTTGAGAGGGTATGCTTCACAACATCATACAAGTCACATAGCTTTGAATACTTCTTCCTCTCCCTTTTCAATTGCTCTTCAATTTCATCTCATTGCACTTGAAAGTGGGTATTGGCATCTATTTCAATTTTGAGATCCTTGTGTCTTCAACACCCTTCTTTGCTTTCTTGAGCTCTGTTTGAAGCCTTTGTTTTTCCCTTTGTAGTCCATCCACTAGGATTTTAAGTTATGCTATCTCTTGATTTACTTTTGCCATGGCGGCTTTGGCCTCTCTTGCTTCTTTGATCCGAGCCACAACCTTTTGTGATAGGTGAATTGGAGTTCCAACATGTCAAGGGTCTCACAAAGATCAAAATTTTTGACTATCCTCATGGCCACTTTTTCATCTATTGGTTGCAAAGGAGGGAGGTCTTTTTTTCCCATTTCCTCTTATCTCTATGATATATTGACATGTCCTTCCGTTGTGGCAGGAACCTTGGTACATTGACAACTTTGTCTTGTGCCAAGTGCTACTCCTCAAGATGTAGTGGTTCTATCAAGTTGATCTTGCATCTCTTCTTTAGTTTGGCATTCCAAATTTGGCTGATGTGATCTAGTTTTAGCTTGGGAGAGAGGTTGTGTGGAAGCTTTTCCTTCCTCTTACACATTGGTAGATGGTGGAGAAGGAGGTTTGGGAGAGGTGGTCTCCCTAGGTCCCTCCACTATATTTGCATTAGTTTGAAATTTTTGGGGGAGAGGTTGTGTGGAAGCTTGTCCTTCCTCTTACACATTGGTAGATGGTGGAGAAGGAGGTTTGGGAGAGGTGGTCTCCCCAAGTCCCTCTACTATTTTTGCAGTAGTTGCAATTTTCAGAATAGTCTCCTCTTGATGTGTAGGTGGAACGCGAGGAGAATCCAAGATTGGACCTATGTTTGTCATCCGTTGTCTCTTGGATTCCACCTCTCTCTGATCTGCTTTACACTTCAACACTTGATGGATTCTTTGTCTTTGAGCATCAACCAATTTGAGGACGTATTTTGCAATTTGTCTTCTCTCTTCTTTAAGCTTTTGCAGCCTTGCATCTAGTCCTAAATCATCTTAGTATGAGGAAGATGAAATTTACTGTGTTGCGGCAACTTTGTTTTGCTCTTCAGATTTCTTTGCAAGCCTTTCCTCTCTCAGCCTCTGAGTCCCTCCATGGATCTTTACACCTGTGCTCTTGGAATATGTTCTTCTTGCGGCATTTTCTTCTTGACAAGAGGAATGTCTATTTCTTCCTCTCCTTCAATTGTATGGTACTTTGAAGGGGTATCTTCTTTCCTCCTGATCTCCCCATGGAGCTCTATGTCTAACTCTGTGGCTTTGCTATCTATGGTTGGTGCTTTCGAGCTTGACCCGCACATCTTTATTTTTGTGGGCATTGTAGAAGCACTCCTCACTGCTTGGACACTATGCTTTGACTTGTGTGATAAGCCAACTCGAACTCTACTTTAGTGAGGTCATCAATCATTCCAAGATCCTGGTATGCTATTCGGTTGAGCATTGGTCCAACATTCATGTAGCTCTTGTTCTTCTTGTTTCTCTTTTAGTTTGCTTCGATTAGATTTTCCAAAATATAGCTGCCCAAGTCGCATTTGATGACGTGACGCTCTATAAGCCGATGACCATGACGACCGCCAAATGTAAGAATGGCTTGGTGTATCTAGGCCACTTTTGCACTTTAATATGCTGTAAGATCAATCGTAGTTGTAGCTCTGTTTTGAGTAAATCAAGTCTTTATAGGTGAGCTTGTGGCCCTACTGTTTGATGAATGCCTTGCCATTGTCAATTTCTTTTGTCTTTTACAACAAGTTGTGGTGGCCGCCTGGTGAATGGAGTGCTTGGAAAATGATCTCACTTGTAATCTTTACTTGCATTGTAGCGCCCCATCTCACTTGGAAAATGATCTCACTTGTAATCTTTACTTGCATTGTAGCGCCCCATCTTTGTTTGTGAGAGTTGCTTCTCCATTGTCATTGGATGCTTGACAATAGTTCATGTTCTCTCTCAAAGTTGGTTCCCCATGGTGGCAGACTGAAAAAACTATCCAGCTGTTGCAGGCATCTGGCACTATCCATCACTTTAGGATTTTGGTGTAGCGTCCACATCTCTTTGAGAAATATGGTTGTTTTTACTTTGGCTCCATTCGTAGCTTGGAACTTTCCAATGAATATATAAGCTAAAATCTGCTCCAAATCTTCATCTTTGATGTGATCTTTCTTATTTAATGTCGACAATTTCATATGGAGCAGCTTCCCATTCCTTTGGTGCACGTCTTCAAGGCATCCTGCTAACAAGTTTGTCATTTAATGAATATACTTGTTGGAATCTGCTATGAATCTTCATCTTTGATGTGAGATTTCTCATTTAATGATATGTCAACAATTTCATATTGAGCAACTCCCCAATCCTTTGACGCACGTCTCCAAGGCATTCTGCTAACAAAACTTGTCATTTTAGTGCCAAGAATTTGGTCGGAAGCTTGTAGAAAATTTATTTAGTGCAAACTTGACCATAAACTGAAAATTGAACATAACGGAAGCAAATGTGATCCATATTTGACCAAAATTCACCAATGTGTATAAGATAACTACGAACACAGGAGAAATTGGTCCAAGTCAATTTTGAGCTAAAGATACATGAATCACAATCCATGTTTGGAAGCCCAATTAGGTTTTCTTAGTATCATTAGGTTTAACACGATTAATAGATGCTATGGTAGCAAACTTTTTGGGTTTGGATCTTTGGTTTGGACATCAAGTCAATTTGGGGTCTTGGAGAAGTTTGAGATTCTCACAAGGATTTTTCAATCCAAATGTCTTGAAATTTTGACGGTGGGCTATAATTATCATGTGGGTCAAGATGGCTAGATGCTCGTCCAGAGATTTGGGATGGGTACATGGATCTCAATCCAGGTTTGGTCTTGGAATTTTGAGGGTGGGGCTATAATTATCATGTGGGTCAAAATCTTTTCAAATTCAGATAAAAGTTTACTAAGTTAGCCCAATTTCCAAGTTTATGGACATATTTTCCCGACGTTGACCAAAACTGACTTTTGGCGCTCTCCTTGTTGTGGTTGATGGGTTAGTCGATCCGGAAGCATACTTCCTAATCAACAATGATTAGCATTAGGCTATGGAGGGTGAAGCCTTAACTTAACCATGGTGTTAGGGTTAGGGTTAGAGAGATGGTGATTAGGGTCAACTTATGCAGAGAGAGAGAGAGAGAGAGAGAGAGAGAGAGAGAGAGAGAGAGAGAGAGAGAGAGAGAGAGAGTATAAACACAATGATAGGAATCAAAGTGCAATTGTTTGATTAGAAAGTAGACTCTATATAGGCTTGTTGCTTTTTACAATCATTGGCTAGATGGGTTGCATCCTTTTGCTATTGGACCATGTCAACATTTATCTCTCCCTAGGTGGCTAGAGGGCTTTCCCATGGTGCCACAAGTTGGTCATTCCCTTACAATCACCCCCTTAAGCCAAACTTGGGGTTGTACAAGGACTTGATGTATTTTGGTTCACATGGCTGAAATTGGAAGTCGATGTGAGGGATTTTGACGCATCTTTATCATGTACCCCACAACCCTTTCCATGTTCATAACCTTAATTGGAAGAGATCCCAACTTAAGAATTAGGAGCATATACGGTGTTTGTGTCTAAATTTGGAGAAAGTTTGTAAGAAAACCCTTTTGGACATTCTCAAACTCTTTCCAAGTAGACTTTGAGATGCTTCTGCCCACACTTTAACTCCATAAAGAGCCGGCATCACCAATGTGTCAAAAAGATACTTCTTACAAACCCAATATTTTATATTTTCCGCATTACACATGTTCTCAAATGCATATTACACTCTCTTCCCTGCTTCCAAATGATGCATAGCACATTAATGCCACTTGTGATTGGCAAGAACCTCAAGACCAAGGTACCTAAAGCTCTCAACAACTTCAAGTGTCTCATTGTTATAAACAATGCAGGGCTTCTCCTTATCGTCATTTTTTGCAACCATAACCTTTGTTTTGGATTCATTAAAAATGAGCCCACTATGCAAGAAAAAGTTCTCACAAGGACAACCATAAGGTTTTGTGCATCCTCTAAAGCGTGTGTTAGAAATCACTACATCATCCACATACAACAAAAGCATTATTATTGCATTGCAAATACTGACCTCTTCAATGCCTTCTTCTTGCATAAATTCAAGTACCATTTGTTCCAATTGATCAATGCATGGACCAAAGAGAGTTGGCGACAATGGAAATCCTTGTTTAACCCCAATAGTGCTTGCAAAATATTTTGAAATTCCTCTTTCCATGTGAAATTGACACATCACGTTCTCATAGATTCGTTAAACCACAAGCATAAACTCACTTGGCACTTGGAGTTCTTTCATCCTTCTGCACAAATTGTTGCGTGGAATCATATTAAAGGCTTTCTTGAAGTCCACAAAGAAACAATACAACTGTTTGCCTTTCAATTGACTTTCCTCTATTAGAACACAAAGAGTGACAAGATGATCAAAAGTGCTATGACGTTGACAAAAACCTGGTTGTCCTTTTGCATGCTTTCCATTCTCTTCAGCCCAATCACTCCATTCTCTTCAGCCCAATCACTCAATTTTATCTCCAATATGTACCCAAACAACTTTGCCATAAGAGACCCAATCATTATAGTGTAGTACTTATTTACATTCTTTACATTGCCTCCTTTATGCAAAGGCTTGACCTAATTAGTGCTCCATGAGAAATAAAAGGGAAAGGTATATAGAACATCCACCAAATAATCATTTTAAGGTTC
This sequence comes from Adiantum capillus-veneris, assembly GCF_014529385.1. Lineage (NCBI taxonomy): Eukaryota > Viridiplantae > Streptophyta > Polypodiopsida > Polypodiales > Pteridaceae > Adiantum > Adiantum capillus-veneris. The sequence goes on along the minus strand of NC_140931.1, from coordinate 30,770,909 downwards.
AAAACATATACTTGCCATGAAATTTATTGAAAGAACTAAGATTGAGAGAAACTTGACGCGTTACCAAGGAAAGACTTGTACTTTATGCATCGAGATTGTAATGGAGATACGCTATAGAGAGGCAATTAATTTTTTTCATGTATGGTCCATCTATTGCCCCCTTAATGTCATTTTCTTTAATTTTTTTTTGAAAATTAACCCAAAAACGTGCTTTTTTGCAACAAATGTAGATCACGGTATACTATAGTAGAAAAGACTCTACATGCAATTAAGGCCACAACTCTGGCTTCAGGGATAGAAGGGCCTTCAAAAGCACCTACTCAAAGTAGTTGGGCTAGTGATTCCAAGAATCCTCTAGAAACCATCTTGGAGGAAGAATTTGTTCAAACTCTAAGCATACCACCTCTTGTGATACATTTTTGATAGACTAACTCTAAGCATACCGCGTCTTGTCTTGATAGCCTCTATTTTTGGAGCCAAAGAGGATGGGTGTGGAGTCTATTATAAGCCTATTGTATACTCTCATACTAATATTTTGGGTGTATTAACTCTAAAAAGGTTAGGGTTGTAAGAATAAGAGAGTGACAACCTATGAGAGGGCAAGGAAAGTGGCTTGCCATTATTCACCCAAATAGTCCCTTTTATAGGAATATTTTGGGTGTATTAACTCTAAAAAGGGTAGGGTTGTAAGAATAAGAGAATGACGACCTATGAGAGGGCAAGGAAAGTGGCTTGCCATTATTCACCCAAACAGTCCCTTTTATAGGATTCGACAATATAATTCCTCTTTTTCGAGCCTTATGGGATCCCCCCCCCCCCCCCCCCCCCCCCCCCCCCCCCCCCCCCCCCCCCCCCCCCCCCCCCCCCCCCCCAATCTTGGAGGAAGAATTTGTTCAAACTCTAAGCATACCACCTCTTGTGATACAATTTTGATAGACTAACTCTAAGCATACCACCTCTTGTGTTGATAGCCTGTATTTTTGGAGGCAAAGAGGATGGTTACAAGCCTATTGTATACTCTCATACTAATATTATGGGTGTATTGAATCTAAAAAGGTTAGGGTTGTAAGAATAGGAGAGTGAGAGCCTACGAGAGGGCAAGGAAAGTGGCTTGCCATTATTCACCCAAACATTCCCTTATATAGCATTTGGCTATGTAATTCCTCTTTCTCGAGCCTTATGGGCTCTTTACCCCATTGCTAGACCCTTCAACCTGTCTCAACCCTTGTCCTCATACTAGGCCCCTCGGAGAATAGTTTTAATCCTCAAAAACAAAGTGGGAATGGAAAATATTTTCTTAATCACACAATTTTTCTCTCGAGTAAAACTCTCCTTAGGTTTTTCGTTCCACTTACCCAAACTTGATGGCATTCATGATGCCTTGTACGTAAAACATGAGAATCTAGAATACAGTTTGGGTCATGAGGCAAACTTGGTGGTTTGATAAAATTGATCAAAACATCTATGTCCACAACATTTTCATCATTGCCTAACTATTTCCTCAATGACTAACATGGAACATTGGTGGATGCAAAAAAAACCATAGTAACAAGGAGATACTTTGAAACTGATTCCATATTTAGACTTTTGGAATGTTTTGGTACACGTAGAAAAACTTGATTGCCTTCTTCAAAAGTAACCAGTCTTCATATTTCAAAAGCATACTTTCAATATTTGTATTGTGCTTGCTTAACATTCAAACAGGCAACAAATAACATAGACAATTGATCCTTTGAGAAGTCTTGGACTTGGACTTGTTGGATCTTTCCATTGGCTAACCACATCAAAATTAGCAAATGGGGTTGGAAGATATACACTAACATTAAAGGGCTGAACGTTGTAGAAACATGCTTAGCATTCCTATAAGCAAACTCCAAGATTGAGAGATATGATTTCCATTTCGCTTGTTTCTTACTTACATAAGCATGTAACATATCCTCTATTTCCTAATTTACTCGTCCTATTCGACCATCACTTTTAGGATATTTAGCCATTGTTAAACTTAACTTAGTACCCAAGTTTTGGAATATTGTACTCGCCAAAAAATGGCTAGTGAACTTAAAATCACAATCACTAAACCATACATTTTTAGAGGCAAATAGCCGTGCTAATTTAGGAGTTTCTATCATAGTATTTGTAGGAATAAGCCTACATATGTATTTTTTTGAGCGTTTAATAAAACTTTGAATTAAAAGAAAAAAAAAAAACAAAGAGTCCCACATGTAAGGGGAGGGACACCCTTTACAAATACATGATGACTAGAGCAAGGACATAGGTTGTAACATTCTGAGCCTTTCATGGGAATATACCACGGTGAGTTTGTAAAACCATTGTTGCAACCTACAGGTTTTTAAAATGTAGCTAAGGGGCAAGAAGTTTACATGAGATTCTTTGATTGGAGAACAAATGGGGTTAGTAGACCTTTTCATATCTAGAAAAAGCAAGTGATCCATTTGATGTCCTGATTGATTAAACACAAAGGAGTTTTTGTCTACCCATACGTTCCAGAGGTATAATCCTCTCCAAACATTCCATAGAGTGACATCTATAATTTTACATACACATATAAAAAATTCTAAGGATTTATATGTAGAGGATGGGTGTCACAACAACCATGTTGAAGTTTTTGTAGGAGTTTCTTCTTCCTTGGGCATGAGAAGAAAAGGTGTTGTATGCTCACCACTTGCTAGCCATACTTGAAACACTGACCATCTCCAATTCCCACTTTGAGTGCTCTTTCTCCACGTCATACCCCCCATGATGAATAAGAAGCCACATGGGACTGCTATGCTTGATGGCTAGAGGGAAAGCCCAGATGCACTTAAACCTATAGGTCCACTATTTAGAACTTTAATTCAATTTCTAGAGTCGATTGAGTTTTTTGTTTTCATTATCTTTAACTCCTTCATTTTGGAAATGAGATTGAGTGTAGATTTCACCAGCAATTGTCTTCAATCTGCTTCTATAAGTGCTACTTTTGGGAAAGGGTCCATAAGTGTTACACAACTTTTGAAGTCTTGCCTATAGCCACTTTAAATAGGTTGAATAAAGTCCTAATTTTTTGAGAATCCATTTAGATGTTGCCAAGGTAGAGATCCTTTCACTTTTTGATGCCTGTTTTGTAGCGGACATGAGTCTTTCTTCCCAGCCCCAAACCGCATTGAGCTACATAGAAAAACAATGAGGAATCCCAAATTCCGAGCAAATTTTTTCGAGCGATAATAAAATCGAGCGAGTCAATGAGAGGCACTTTATCAAAACACACATAGCCAAGAGTGAGAGAAGCGAGACCTACATCAAGAGAGAGAAAGATAGAAAAAAAATTGAATTGTAGAAAACGGTGTCGCCTGTGTAGCTCTAGAAAAGAGAGCGCCCCCCGCCCCCCCAACTCCCCTTACCTACCTTGCTCCTCCTCGCTCTCCCCGTTGTCCTTCCTAGCATGATCCCTAGCCGGCTCTCTGTGTCCCTTTGCTGGGCTAGCATGTCGGGTACTTGCGTGCTTTTGCCCCCCTTTTTCCTTTTCATTCCCCTTTTCACTAGAAAACCTTCCAAAGGACCTTCCTCAATTCCACTCGAACAATTGCTTTCAAAATCAAGCTCACATGTGAGATTCCGTCAAGAGTGTTTCACCGCTTTCAATTCTGGAGTAAAAGTATCACTTGTTAGCTTTCCATCAAACTCACGTAGAGAGCTTCCACAATCAATCATTTCAGCTAAGCACTCCACCCTCATTACGTTCGCGACAGCTGGGTGATCTCTCTATTATTAAAAAAAGGTATGTTGCCGCAAGTCCTCTGTCACCTTTGGGCCTCGATTCCACCTGTTCCCTTGCCTGTAGTCTCTATCTGTAAGACTCTACCACCTGCCTCCATGTCGCTTCTAGCCTCATGACGCAATACTCCTAGTTTTGCAAAAAGCTTCTCCTTATCATTCCAATTCAATGACATTCTCTTCCAAAGGAGGCCTTTTCTTTTTCATTTTATTTCCAAGGTATCTTTTGGTGATTCCCATTGAATCAAAATGGTGATTCCTCCCTCCCAGAGGGTTCATCTCTTCCCTTGTTGTCGTTATGGCGAAGACTGCACCTCCGTTGGTTGAGACGTTGCCGCCAAAATGTGCCCCCATCCCTCCCCCCCTCCCCCCCTCCCACAGGGGTCATCTCCCCTATTGCCGTGATGGCGACGATTGCACCTTGCACGACTACTGATAAAGATATATTAGACGAGAGGGGGAGAAAGAGAGATTAAATTTTCCACTTGGGAATCTCTTGTAGCGAGAGAAGAAGAAGATGCAAGAAGCCTGAAACATCTATGCACAAAGAGAGAGAGAGAGAGAGAGAGAGAGAGAGAGAGAGAGAGAGAGAGAGAGAGATGCCGCTCAATGTTTGCATGCACGCACACACATTGTCTCTCCATAGCCGCGCACACACACACACACACACACACACACACACACACACACACACACACACATCGTCTCTCCATAGCCATGGCAACTGCCTCAGAAGCTTTGAGAGATAGAGAGTGACTGCGAAGCATTCAATTGAGTTTCATTCTAAAAAAACTCTCAATCCTTAGCAAAACTATTAACTCAATCCTCGACTCTTGAGCTACCTTCTACATGTGCATCCTACCCGTCGAGTGCAAGGTTCTACCCCTCCACAATGAAGAAGAGAGAGAGAGAGAGAGAGACATGTGTATGTGGACAGCTTGCTTGCCAACAACCCTCATCAAGCAACACAATGGGTTGTACATCGCTCATCAAGAACTGCATAGTGCACCCTCATATTCGTGCCGATATAGAAAAAATCTCTAGCTAGCTCGCTCTCTCTCTCTCTCTCTCTCTCTCTCTCTCTCTCTCTCCATCATGTGCCCTGTGCACTTTTGTCACTCCACTCGCTTTTTCTTTTTAAAAAAAGACATCCCCTTTGATTCACTCGAAAGAAAACCATCCAAAAACATTCTAAAAAGAAAGTCTTCAAAGCCTCCCCACTAAAGGATTCACTAAAACACAAGAGTGTTTAAAAAAAAAAAAAAAAACAAAACCTCCTAAAGGATCTGCCCCGCCCGCAGATCCTTTAGGAGGTTTTGTTTTTGTTTTTTCTTTTAACTCTTTTGTGTTTTAGTGAATCCTTTAGTGGGGAGGTTTTTTCTAAATATAAAACTCTTTCTTTTCTGGTGATCCTTTAAGGATGCTTTATTATACTTTACTTTTCTTTTGAAGGGGCATTCAATGTGAATGTCACGACTGAATCCTAGGTGTCCTACATTTTGGGGGGGGGGGGGGGGGGGGGGGGCGGGGGGGGGGGGGGGCTGCTCTTTGGTGGTGCTTAGGCATAGTGACATCGACGCTTACAAAGCTGCGATTTGCATTGCAGAGGAATGGAGGATCTCTGCGGGATTGGGGGCTCTGGGATGTGATAACGAATGCTCTTTTTTATTACCCCCCGATTATGAGCATGGTAGGTGATGGAGACTGAGGGCTCTCCCCTTTTCGGAGTAGTATGTGTTTCTTCGATCAGGTCGATCTTGCATGGAGGACATGGTGAATGGAGTGAGAGGCCACCCAAAATGCTGGGATTCCCTTTGCGGCAGGTTCTCCTCTTTGACTTTATGTTTTTCTTTTGGCTATGTTTAGCTTTGTATAAGTGTTTAGTTGTGTGTATGGGTTCGAGGGCTCCTTATAAGACCCAATGGACTAGTGTCGTTTGATGGCGATCTCTCTGATGCCCTGGCTTGGTTTGAGCAAGCCTGGTCTTGTAAATGATTTGGTTTATAGTTTATTACTCACTGTTTGTGAGTTTTGCCAAAAGAAGAAAAAAAAAAAAGCTCTTCAATGTGTTAAAAAAAAATTCTCCCTCAAAGGGTGTGCACCATTGCAGATCCTTTGAGGGAAATTTTTCTACTAGAGAGAGAGAGAGAGAGAGAGAGAGAGAGAGAGCACGGTTAGTAAAATACATTTTTCCTAACCAATGAAAATAAGGGCAAACTTGAATTTCTCTCAATATTTAAGTTAACAATTGAAGCTTTTGCCGGTAATCACATTAAACTCGTATAGATTTCCTAGTTTTCTCTCTCTTTTTTTTAATAGAAGAACTCACGATTGTGAGTGATATTATATTAGTAAATTTCCTAGTTTTCTTAAAAGAAAGCTCAAAATCTAGCCCAAATTTTGCAATTTCAATCGATAAAAACACCGGAGAGTTAAAAAAAAAAGGTCTATTCACTTTTGTATTTTAGAATGTCTTCTAAATCTCTCGTCACACTAGGGCGCCTACCCTACCCTCCTTTTGCACATGGTCGTTAACGTTGTTGCCACACTAGATTTGAGAACAAAAGCTACATATTTTCTCATCAAATGGGAGTACGTACCTTAGATGGTTAAACCTCCGGCTTAAACGCTATCTATCAGGGTTCAACGTCTCTAAATGAACTCCCGCATGCACTTTTTGTAGTTGGTGGGTGCTTGGAGAACTTGGCCGAGGGTACGAGGTCATCCCTCTAACAAGGGGTGGAGGCCAACGCTATCTATCAGGGTTCATCGTCTCTAAAATGAACTCCCGCATGCACTTTTTGTAGTTGGTGGGTGCTTGGAGAACTTGGCTGAGGGTACAAGGCCATCCCTCTAATAAGGGGTGGAGGCCAGCTATTTCCTTTTCATCGGCAAATGACTAGCTCTGCCACCTCCGCATGGAAGAAAGCTATAGACATGGTCGTGGCATGCCACCCTCTGCTTCATTCTAGATATTGAGGATGGGTCTCAAAACCACACCACATAGAACAACACGGACCTATGTCGTATAAATATTCGCTCGGATTTTGATTCGCTTGAAAAATGTCGCTCGATGTATAGTAAGACTCAAAAACAATGGGGAATCATTAATGAAGAAAGAGAAGTTAAATTCCATATCTTCTGAGGGTTTCCATTGGAATTTGATAAAGTTCCAAGCTTCCCAAAACTTGTATACAAGCTTAGATCTAATAGGAATGATAGATACTGGAGTTGTAGGAACTTCTCTGAGGCTTAGGTTGGACTAGGCCATATAGGAATGGGATTTGATTTTGCTAATGTCAAGCTAATGTCTCTTGTGATGAGAAGTTCTCCGAGAGTCAGATGCTCTCTAGATCCACTTTGTTGCCTTTTTTAAGGATATTTTGGAGATATTGAGAAGTCCTAAACCTTCGTTTGGCTGTGGTAGGCAATAGGTGTCCTAGGAAACCGAGAGGAAACCTTTGGAATTTTGGGATGATCCTCATCACCTCCCCACAACCATCTTGAGTAGATCTTATGCATCTGCTGATAGACAACTGGCCTCCAGAAAGGCAAAAAATAAATTAGAGATAAAATAACGTGATTATTTAGAAAAAATCTCTTGAAGGTTGGTAGTGTTGCCAAGCAAAATTATTTTCTTGAATTTATTAACCACTTATTCCCATCTTTGGGAAAAAGAGACTTTCTATCCCATTGGGATCTCTAGCAACCTGAAAACCTATCCATCCTCTACTTTTTTGTAGTATGCATCTATGAAAATTTGTGGAGTGTCCCATAAAGAGATTTTAAACCCAGTCTTGCTGTGATTGATGATAGATCCATTGGCCAAGAAGAAATCATTAAAACACTTCCAAAAAGACTCTATGGATTTGTGTTCAATCCTCAATACAACATTGGTATCATCGGCAAATTGATGCGAACCAAGATCTTTTTTGATCCCCTTTGACTTGAATGCCTTTTACCAAAGCATATAACATATAGCGTAAGAGGAAGGGCAAGGGGGCATCTCTGTGGTATAGAGCTCCTTAGGGGGGGGGGGGGGGAAGAAGTTATAAAGTTCTCCGTTTATAAAAATTCTAGCATGGGCTTTACCACATAAAATAGGAACAAATTCATTTTACTAAAGCCAATCTCACAAAAATATTGTGTAGGATAAAATTCACTCCATCCTGTTTTGAGCCTTATCACAATCTATCTTATAGAAGATAGATTCTTGTCTTGTTTTTTGTGCATACTCAAGTCCTTCCCAAAAATAATGATAATTGCATCCAATATGAATCTCCCTTGTGTGGCAAGGTGATGGAATCCATAAGGGGATTGACTCTCAAGGCTACAGAGAGAGAAATTTTTTTATACAAAGAAGTCTGTGATAGGTCTCCACTAGTTGCCTAAGTCCTCCTTCTCTCCCCTCTGTGGAAAATCTTGATAACTCCCGTGTTAATGTTGGTAGATATAGCTCCTAGTCTAAAGGCCTCAGTCCATATATCCAAAATGTAAGGAACCAAAAAATTATAAAACACATGAAAGAACTCATTGAGCAAGCCATCTTATCTAGGAGTTTTCCCTAGTTTTAGCTTGGAGATGGTTTCTCTCACCTCCTCCTCTGTAAGAGGCTGATCAAGAGTTAGAGCAATTAGAGGATCCACGGTTTTTTTAATGATAGTGGCAATTTTTTCCTTTCTCTATTATGATTAGCCCTCTTTATGGGGTAGGGGGTGGAGAAGATGCTAGCATAGTAGTTCTTACCAAAGCTTAGATTCTCTTTGTGATTCTTAGCGTCATAGCCTTGTTTGTCCTTATTAATAAGGGGAAAAAATCCCTAACTTTTTTCTTTTTGATCAAGTAAAAAACAAACTTGTGCTTATCACGTCCGCCAATTTTGCTTTCCCAAAAGTCTCTAGTCTACACAATTGTCCCCTTAGCTACTGGGAGCTCTTCTTGTCTTAACTTCTCCTTTAGTTCCACTAAGGTTTGAGAAGGAGGACTCCGGCCTTTTGGGGGGGGGGGGGGGGGGGGGGGGTTTAAGTTTTCAAGCTCATATGTTTGGTCACCAATCATCATTTTTTTCTAATCTCTCTACCATTGAGTTTAAAATTAGTCAACACCTTTTGAGTTTCCTTAACAGATAAGTCCCATGCTTTGAAAGGAGAGTGAATATAAGTAAATGCACTTTCAAAATGGTCAGACAATAGAAGAGAAGAGTCCTTTGAAGAACAACTTACTTGCCAAAAATCCTACAATAGAGTGGAATTCATATAAATTCTATCAATCCTTGTAGATCTAAACCATGAACATAATTGTTTGTTGCTCCAAGTGAAGGTTGTGGATTTTGAAATATCCCCTAGCTTAAGCTTATCACACAACTCTTCCCAGTATTTCGTTTTTGCTCTTGAAATGATTTGTCCCAAGTTCTTTTATCTTTCACATAAATTCTCTACCTTATTAAAGTCATGTTGGGGGTACTAGAGCTCCAATGACCAACAATATTTGTCAATCCAGAGGGATGAGCTACCCAAAAAGGGCATGGAAACACTCATCAATTACTGAGCTAATCATGGCAACACAAATGTCAACTCTATGAAGTGGGCTTCTCGGCCTATGGAGGAGCTAAGCAATAAAGACTGGCAATCTCCACATCCACTTCTCTTCACCTCAAAGCAACCCAATCACATACACTAACAATTGCAAAGACAGACACATCACTAATCCTATCATGCAACACACTAATCACAAGCGCACATACATAGATCCATTGAGCATTCACACTCCAATCAAACCTACATGTACACACAAAGAATAGAGGACAATCACACAAGATTAGAGCGGGATTAACCACTAATTAGTTAAAGCACCTTATTTATTTAAGCATGAGAAGCACCTCAAGCTTGGGAAAGGTTCCCACAAAAACCTTAAGCACCTTAGTTAGCAAGCACGACAAGCACCTCCGTCAAGGTCAGCCCTAGCTTGCCTAAGGTCAAAGGACTTTTTAACACTAAATTTTGGAGGTCTTTAATGAAGCTAAACCTAAGTTCTTTAAGCTCCATTTGGTAGCATTGCTCTTTAACATACCATCTCTCATTTGGATCTCTTTAGCCTTGGCCCCGTGTTGAGACGGATCCATAAGCACATGTCTATATTCTAACCCTTGTTCTCGTTTATTCTCCCACATTGAATGATCAGTTTAATATGAGAAAATCATTTGGGTGGGTTAGATATTAGATTTTATGACAGAATCTTTGTTGAACTCCGTATCTCGAGGATCTTTTGGGCCAGCGGCATTCCCACTGTGATGTTATCTGTTAGATCTTTTGCTATGATCACATGGAATTGGGCTATGATGATCGTGAACCTATTTGAATGGTGGTGAAAATGATTTCCCAACATTTTGCTTGTTTGTTTTACAGATATGCTAATGAATTCAGGAGCATCTTCTAGATGTGGTTGGCCATATTTTTTCCAAATGCAAAAAGACATGAGGTTCTTGTCTAGCTAAAAATATTTCTTTACTTCACTTGACAGCTTTTCTTCGTGTTCACAGTAATGTTGGCACCTGATCTTGTCAAGATTTATGTCTGAATTGACTAGCTTTGCTATGGTTTTGTCTAGAACTTTTTTTGCATCGTCTTTGCTTTGACCATTCACTTCAGTCAACGTTGGCTTGTTTTGCTGTGATACTGCACCTTTTGCTTGCAATTGTTGATCATTGTCTACCTGCATCTGAGTAACCTTTGATCTTAGACAATCCACTATACTTTCTGGTATAATTTGTCTCTTTGAAGGAGATTTTGGTGGTGACCTTTGGTGTAGCTTTTTGAGCTTTAAATTCTGCTGAATTTGAATTTTTTGTCACCTGTTCTGGCAGCTTGAGGTCTTGCACCATCTTCATATAATCTTTGACTTCAATCTTACCATTTGTAGGGGTTTTACAAGGTCATGAACCTGCTCATATTCATTGTCATTTGCATCTCGATAGACATATGTGAGCTTGGTCACGTGTAACTGCTTGAACAGTATTGGGTTTCTTGACTTTTGACTCTGACTTCTGGAGATTAGCCGAATCTTTTGTCCTTGATGATCTTCATAGAAGAATTTGTCATCAGATTCTGATGGAATTTGGGACAATCGGTAACATCCAACAACCATATGATCTTTCAATGGTTTTTTCTTTGAAGGGGTCTGTTGGCTAGAATTTCTATGTCTTCTAATTGATGTCGCATTTCTTGGTACATGAGCTGATTTTGATGAATTTACAGCTCCCCCCTTCCTTGGGTAATCACTATGACTTTGTTTATGAGCTAGTCACAAGACTGTTTGGCTCTAATTTGATCTCACCTTTTGGGATTGTGAAGGCATATTGTGTGTAGCATTATCTGTGTTTGGCATCTGTAAACCTTCTGCATAGTTTCCTGTGTACCTCCGTCAAACATGACATATGATTCCCCAAGTCAAGCTATAGATAGCACTATCTTCGCCCCGATATTGTCTATCTCATGGGTCTCCTATGATATGAGCTTCTGTGGTTTCAGGACCCAAGGCATCATTGATTTTAGACTCTTGTCTGTATCTACAATTGTTTTGGTCAAAGTATATGCTTGTTTGGTCAAAACGTCGAAGCTTGATTTTTGATGGAGGAAAGTTTGTCTCTAAACATATTTCTGGGTTCATTCATGTAATGTCATTTAGCTCTAGAGAGGTGGTCTATAATAGATTCTTTCTTTTGAAATGAACCATCCTTCCTAATCTATCACTAGGCACAATTCTATGAGCTGGTATGTGGGCCGTTAAAACACTCGTTGATCCTTTTTGTACCTTTGCCCTTCTTGGTCTACATAGTGTGCATATGAATTATGTCTGCCATACAATTCTAATAAAATTTGTTTTGATGTGTCCCTTAGACTTGTGAATGATTGCACACTTGTGGGAGTGGATGCAAAATCATTTGCAGACCTAACAATCTTTTCAACCTTCCGTGATAACTGGACACTTTGACCAAAATTCACGGAAGAACTTGTTGTTCAAAGGATCAATTTTAAGCTTTTCAGGTGCCTGTGCATATTTATGCTGATTTTGAACTTGCAGTGCTTTTACTGAGGCTTCTAATGGTAATGCATAAACTTCTGATTGCACTAAAAATGACGAGTTAGATGCATTTACATCGGGATATTCATTTCTAGCTTGCTCCATGCTTTGCTTTGCAATGGCCATGTCCTTGTTGGCTGGGTTTCTTGGAAAATCCTTTGAAAAATTTCCACCTTTTCTTCCACAATCTGAGCAATACACCATGATGGGTGGTATTTCAGATGGTTCTTCCATCTCAAGCTCTTGCTGAGGAGTTTTTGCTTTTGTGTCTGCCAAGTTGTCAGTATTAGGCAGGCTTCTATTGGTTGATCTCTTGGATCTTCCATTTTTGGCTCTTGATTGTAGATCTGACCACTATAATACATATACAATGATCCGGATTGCATATGCACCAATTGGATGGTTTGTTGGCTTGTGCAAATGTCTGAATAAGTTTTTGGATCTATTTTCTACACTTCTATATGTACTTCATCTTTGAGCTTGCAATACCTGGCTCCATTATAGTCTGTAAACATCTGGGAGTTCTCTGGATCTAGCTTCACCTTGCTCAATAGGATCCTTGCTCATGTGTTGCTTTTATTGCTCATTAGGTACCTATGGCCTTCTGAACCCTTATATAGTACTTTATCTCCATTGTAGCCATAGAGCTGTAAAATCTGCTCTGTTGCACTTGTGCCTCTATTGCCACTGCTATTGGCTAGCTCTACTGTACTTGAACTCTCGGCTCGACTTGAATCCATGTTGTGCTTAATGGGTAAAGATGTCCTTTAGTAGTTTTTGATGTTGCACTGCCAAATTTCTCTTGCTTCAATTGACAAGACTGCTTTTGCCAAAGCTATTTTGGCAGTCGACAGCGCTTTAAAGTCAAAAGAGTTGATTATTTCTAGCTTGAATATATTAGACTCAACTGTAATCTTTGAAATGATGAAAATTTGGGCTCTAAATAGCCTAATCTGCAATCCAATGTGAATTGTGTCCCTGGTCGTCCAACTAGAAGCTCAATTTGCATTGCAAGTACTTGCATTTGCCCATTTGTGGCCAACATGATCACTTCCAGCTTCTTGACTGAATTGCAGAAACACTTACCAAAATTGGGCTAGAACACTGATGTTCTTGACTAAAATGATTTAATCCCCATTTCTAAGGGCTTTCCCTGATTCTATATCAAATTAGAATTTTGGTGAGTTTTACAACTTGGATTCAACCAATTTTCAGCAAAATTTGCTATTCTTAGCCCTGATTTGCACGTGTGAACTTTGCCTTGACGACCAAATTTTACTTGAAATTCAATTTTAAATTGAGTTTTCGTGTGAACGCACCCTAATCGAACGACTCTTGAGGCAAATTCAATTTTTTTTAAATTCCGCTCGATTTCGTTTCTATTATTTTTTCGACCAATTTTTGAAATTTCAGCGGCTCACGACTCGCTTTGGTCTTTTCTCGCCTTTTTTGTTTCTTATGGCTTTTCTTATTCGATTGGCTTGCTTTTTCTTGTTTTCTCGTCTTGTGATTTTCTCGTTGACTCTTTGCTTGCAATGTGAATTTTTGGAGGCTTTTTTTCTTTTTTGACTCCTCCCCTTTTCTTTCTATTTATTATGTTGTGTACTTTTTATGATTTTTTTAGAGTTTTATTTTTTAAAATAAATTTTTGTGATTTATTTATTTTTTATTGTTTTGGGGATTAATTTTTAATGAATTTTGGTTGAATTTTTATTTTTTGTGATTTTTAAAAACCTTATTTGACTTTTAAATGGAATTTTGACTTTTTGTTATTATTATTATGTTTTTTGGATTTTTTCTTATTTTTAATAAAATTTTCTAATTTTTTGTGTGATTTTTTACATGATGCCTTTTTTTATTTAATTAAATAAAAATTCTTAAAAAAGATAAAAATAAAATTTGAAAATAAAAATATTTAAATTTATAGCAGGCGTGATGAGGGAGGTAGAGTGGGTCTCCTGTTGCGCTCGAGCCGCGACGTCAAAGCAGAGAGGGACGTTCCCGTGAGAGCATGCGCAGGACGAGACAGTGGCATCGGGTTCAGTGTGTGGAGCAGAGGTGGAGTGGGATGATGTGGCGGTGCGCAGCTGTTGACGGCTGGGTCAACATCACGACATAACTCAACAAAGCCTTATTTTCTGAGAGTTATGGAATGGTGAGGATTATCTTCATGAACATCATTTGTAATAAGTAGCTAGTCTAGTTGCAGAAGCCGGGGTGCAATGGCACTTCCAGATTATAAATACAAAGCCATTTGACCCCTCAAACTCTATTTTTGGTTAACCTAAGGTAACCCTAGTATATAAGGTACCTAGGTCATTTTGTAAAAACACCTTTAATCATAATCAAGTTTTAAGTTGCCATCGACTGTGTGTGAGAGAGGAAGAGAGAGAGCATGAGCTTCATCCCGGCGCTACTCCCTGCTCATTCATCACATTGGAGATTCGGCTGCACCATCGCGCTAGTCTCAGTAAGAGCTACGTGACAATGCCAAGCATTCCTCGCAGAACGGAGCATACACGCTCGAGCATCTACAAGCTACTTGTGACCGTAAGTATATCAAACAATGTCTATTTTCTGCTTGCAAGTAGTCATTAGAATCGTGGCGACATAAGCTACAGACATAAGGTACTCATAGATTTTAGTTCCAGGCACTTCCAAAATACGGCTCTGTCTTTATATGCATTTTTTGTAGATGGGTTTAGAGCTAAGGTTTGAGTGTAGAGGCTTAGGGATAGGTGTATCCTAGTGAGGGGATGGTGTTCCTTAAGTTTTGTACGATTCTGGCACAATTTGATGAGTTTCCTTCCGTTTGTGTGTATGTGGGTAGGTGGTGTAGTTGAGAGCAGTGAGATTCTAGGTTGTGGTTTAGTTGGCCTTCCATAGTGTCATATGTGTAGGATGGTCTCAGCTTGACAAGCTAAAGAGATTTCCTTCGTGTGCCTTTCGTGTCATCTGTGTCCTCGATTGACATTATGTTGATCTAGGTTGTGTTGCATGCACTTTATGGGTGGTGTGATTCATTCGTGCAACATTTGGCACCCATAAAGAAACAAACTACATGAAAAACAACATGCAAGAAAAATCGACATAAAAAACCTTAAGCACTCCGCTCAAGACCCTCCTCTTGCACATCATAGGGTTTTAAGCTGCATTGACATCATTAGCATGATAGAGAAAAACCGGGCTATGCATGCACAATTTTTTCACCCATGCACAACACTACCTAGTTGGCCAAGTGTTTATATGTTAACGTGTGATGTTTTTGCAAAATCCTTTTAAGTCCAGAGACGAGGAAAAAATACAATATAATAGTCCCTAGGCGTGTGTATATAGTGTAAATATATAGTGTGTATGCCCTTTTAAGTCTAGAGATGGGGAAAAAACATAATATAATAGCCCTTAGGTGTGTGCATATAGTGTGTAAATATAATAAAAAAAGTTAAAGCAATTTGTAAATTTTTTCTATTTTGTGTGTTTTTGGTCAACAAAGCAAACAAAAGGGAGCAACCCACAAGAATACGGCCAAGTGTGGTAGTTAACACTAGGTTGGTAACCTAACAGGACATAAAAGTGTCCTTTCAAGGTTTTGAAAAAAACCTCCAAAACCATAGTAGATCCACTCATTTTGTAAAATCCTTTCATGAGGTTATAGTTCAAGGCCTAGTACACATGGAAAAAATAAGAAACTTGTAAAATTTCTCATCTTTTGGTCACACCAAGCCTCCAAAGTTGATGGACCAATACATTTTCATTAAAACAGTCATTTCTTACGTTTTGTTTCATAAAAATAAGATTAGGGATTTTTGTAGGACTTGAGATAAATTCCCTAGTTAACTCCAATGGGTTGGTGATCAGAACATATGATTGCTTCTCACTCACTATTTTTTGTTTTGCCAAAAGAAATAGGTACAAAAAAGTTGAATTTTTACCATTCTGCAAACCTATCATCAAAGTTTATATAGCCACGCTGAACACAAATAATATAAGCATGTTTTCTTAGTTCCCTATTGTCCTTTAGGTTCATAAGAAGCCATGGATCATGTCAAAAGAATAACACATCTCTTACCAAGGGTAATCTTGGGGACAAAGATGAAGTGCTAAATATAGCAAACATGAAAAAACTGGGTTCAACATTATGAGTTGTAGAATCCCATAAAAACTATTCAATATCTAGCCAAATTTGATCCTTATGACTAGATATGGTTACTACCTTCAAAATGCATGTAGTTGTCACAAGAAACTAACAATATTGAAAAAGCTATACTTGATATACTAGAATGTTTTGTTTTCTTCTATAATTGAAAAAATCAACCATCGTTGTCTACTATGCAAAATAGGGTATTAGGTGCCCCAAAACTCAAGGAACATTAGCTTTATGTTACAATATGTGAAATAGAAAATCAAAACTGCATTTGGATATCATGAAGGCCACCATAGAAGAGCTAAAATTGGCTAAAAAAGAGGATTTGACAATTTTTGTAATTTGGTCATAACTTACAACTTTAACATTTATTTCTCCCTAGAAGCATTAGGACATGTTGAGGACTACTAAATATAGTTCTCTAGCATTATAGACCTCACAAACATGAATTCTAGAGTGGTATAGTTGCAAAAAGTTAAAAAAAGTCAAAAGCTGGACCCGTTTTTTCACACAGTTTAGGTTGTGAAATGTTGTGCAAGGACAAGGTTAAAGATGAAATTGATATTCCAAAAAAATGTCGAGTTTTTTTTAGCTCATGAGACAACTTTCTAGACAGATAGCACCTCAAAATCCATTTTCAAACTCTTGACATAATTCAAGGAAAATGGTCACTTAACAGGACATAAAAGTGTCCCAGGACATAAAAGTGTCCCATTACCAACCTAGTGTTAAGTTGGTGTTGATAATTAATGGCTTGAATTTCTACTTTTGATTTGGATTTGCAATCTTATTTTGATTTCTCTAATAAAAAGGGAAAAAATAATAGACACATAACAAAAAATCTCAGATGGAGGAACACAAAGTACGATGGTGATAAAAAAGATGGGATTCACAATTATGTCAAATCTTGTTCAATTTTGACGACAATGACAAAAAGCCCAAATTAAGCCCACGCAGCCCAATTCTACAAAATTTTTGGAAACTAAGCAGACAGAGTCCAAGTGACAAGGTTTTTGAAGTGTTTTGTGATGTAGTAGGACTAATCAAGAGGTATAAGTGAATTTGGTATGAGGAGTCTAGGTATGTATGTAGTAATAGGTAGGCCAAAATTAGTCTCATTTTTCCTTGTCACCTTGGAGAGAGCTCTTGCATGCCTTTTTCTATGCACTTTTGCAAGCTTCTAACGGATTCCACAATGCACAATCTTAGGTGAGACATAAGGGGTAAGTTCCTAAACTACTAATGAACTTGTTTTATTGTGGGATCAAAGTGGCCAAGAAGGCTAAAAGTCAGCTCAAAGAGCACCATGTGGCCATTCTCCATGGTAAGTTGAGAAGTGCATACAATTAGGCAATAGAACTACAACTCATGCCAAAGGAGATCTGTAATGTGGCCAAAGACCCAAGCACAAAGGAAGCCAACCACCTTTTCTATGACATGGATCCATGCAAGGTAGACACATTCAACACACCTCTCTATAGCCTAGGATATACATAGCACCCCTAACCACTAGAGTTCACCTTCAAAACTTAAACAACCTCACAGGAAAAACACCGTTTGCACACAATCGTACGCACACACTTGATGCGACAACACAAACAAAGCCCAATCATCTGGTACAACACGATTCACTGCCTTCACCACACACACAACCTCTCTCAATCCCTTTGTGCACCATCGATCATCGGGGGGGGGGGGGGGGGGGGGGCACAACTGCCGATACATGCCCGAAAACACACGCACACAAGAGAGAAGAGAAGGGGGAAAAGGGAAATCAACACGAAATGTACAATAATGATGGCTTCAACTCTTAGGGAGATCACCCGGCACGCGGGAAGAATCTGTCAAAAGTTGACGTCGACGTCGTCCTATGACAATTCACATCACACATACCTTGACATGATGATTGAGCTACCCCTCCCTACAATAAATGGCCCCTTCCAACTACTAAGGCCATTAACATTTTAAAATTCCCCTTTTCTTTTTTGGATTTATCACAAATTCCTTTCCAAAGTACTCTCTAGGTGGTACCCCAAAAAGTGAAATAGTGGTACCACCAATATATGCTTAGACCCAGGTACATGAAATCACTGCCATGGTGAAGATGCCCTACTAGCACCACTACCACCTTTTTTGCTTTGCTACTATGTGCTCCTTGCGGACGGAATGTATAGTTTTTGTCTGCCATCAGAGGCTACCAATAGACTGGTGTAGCAAGCTCATGGGGCAAGGCCATCTGACACCAATGCGTGGTAAGCTAATCAGTTTAGACTGTTATATCAGTTAGCATACATTCAATAGTTTATGCTAGACAACATACATGCTATTTATGCTAGTTAGCATAGTATGTATGTTAGCTAGTGTCATAATAATCAATATCTAATTCTCCTAAATGATTTTCTCATATTAAACTGATCATTTAATGTGGGGAAGTGCCAAGGGAGAAAAAGCTAGAATATTGGTTAAGCTAGCAGACCGGCCACAGTAGGGATCCAAAGGAGGGAAAATAGGGATCCAAAGGGGGGGCCATCTGCAAAAGAGCCATGTGAAACAATGGGCCAAAAAGACCCTAAGGTTCAGCCCATTAAGACTTCCAAAATGCTAAGGTTCCAAAATTCAAAGGTTGTGTCCAAAGGTCAACCCTAGGGAAAATTGGATGCTTTGTGTGAGCCCTAAAAGTCTTTGCACATCCCTACATGGGAGGGGGCGAGCCCCAAAGCTAGGGGATGAGAGAGAAAGCCACACACACACACACACAGGCTCCCTTTACACAAAGGGAATGAGGGACACATGTCAGCTCCCTAGGCCAGATGCCCACAAGGTGTGCCCAGTTCCTATTGGAAGACCCTTGAAGTGGACCAATGAGAATTAAGCTAGAGTAAATCTAGTTTAATTAATTTAAAAACATTTAATAAAAGAAACCAATGAGAATTAAGTCTCCTAAAAGACTATTGGGCAGTCTGCCAAGGGGTCCAATGAGCATTCAGGAGCCCCATGGCTTGCCTGATTCCTATTGGCCAGGAGGCAAAGGGGTCCAATGAGAGTTTAGTTTAATTATTTAATTACCTAAAGCTCTCACAAAAGGGGAAAGGGGGACACATGTCAGAAGGCTATCACTTATGCTGCTTAATTCCTATTGGCTTGACCAGGGGAGGTCCAATGAGGCAAAAGCCAGATCTAATTAGCAGCTAGGGCTCGCCCAAGAGAGAGGGGGGGCTGATTTTTGCTTGGCATTGACACACACACTCTCACACTTGACCATGTGTGAAGGGAAAATACTCTATCTCCTCCCAAGCTTTAATGGAGAGCTCATCACCTACTCCAAGCTTGTGAGATAGAAGCCTACATCAACACTCTCTTGGCATGTGGATGCAAATCCAACCAAGAGCCAAGCTTCAATGCATGCTCATCTTCTCTACCAAGCTAATTACTAAGCTAAGCTATGCTAATATGAGTGATTATGTGAGGAGATGTACATCTTTCTCGTAAGATACTTCTTTTTCCTCTCAATCTACTCTCATACCCTGCTAGCTCTCACCATCTTCGAAGGTGTGTGAGGTCTTGGGTCTGAGAACGGGGATAATTCAAGTTGTGTTTGATTAAGTGTTTTGCTTGGTGTATGAAGCTTCCATCTTCATTGCACTAGCTAGTCTTGAAGGAACACAAAGAATTGTATTGTACAATGTCTCTCTTGATGGGAGAAACCATAATACAAAGCCTTTTGGAGGGGGGACCGGCTCCATGCAAATCCGGTCCTCAACTGTTGTCAATAGCTTAATTGCTCTCTCTTTTGAAAGTATTGTCGATGCTATCTAACTAGGTGTTATGCTTTTTGTTGCTCTCTCTCCACCCAAGCACTCTTGTAATTCTCATTAGGAATCTATTCTAATGAAATGCCCACTATGTTCATGCTAATTTCCGCTACACATAAGATTCTAGGCCATTAAATGTTACATTGGTATCAGAGCTCAAGGTTTCTCTTTTCTTGCTCAAGAAGGGAGGTCCTCAAGCTAGCTACAAATGGTTGGTATTATTAATTGCCTGTGAGTAAGTAGAATAGGGATTTTTCAGCCTTGCAGTGCGCCTGCCTTTGTGCAGTTAACGGGGCATCACCGTCGAGAGCTATGGTCTTAATAGTGGAGTCCTACGGGGCTTGCCTACGGCTTAACCACTATTGAGCTATTAGAAGCTTGACAGGAGCCGGTGCTGTCTTGGTGTCGAAAGACCCTCTCTTCTATTCCTTGCAATTAATGGTATTCGAGCCGCGGGTACAGTAGCTTGAGTGCTTTTTCTAATGGGGTAAAGAGGAGTAGCAACTAGGGCTTGAAGTGCCAAAGTACACCTAAAAAGTTTACACCTAAAAGTTGTTAGAATGGCTGACAATAGTAAAGAGAGTGAAATTAATGTTGATAACTTTGATTTTGCTCATGAACAAGCTACTAATGATGCTTCAATGCTTGTTAACTATCTTGTTTCTAGGCTTCAACAAGCCATGGGCAATCCATCTCTCCAAAGTGAAGTGCAACGGCAGCTCCGTGCTCACGGGATTCTCCAAGCTCATCACCATGACGAGAGAACACCTAGGAAGCCTCCTTGTGAGACTACCAAAAGAGGTCTCTCTCCGATTCGGGAAGAAGAAGAGAATCCATATGAAGGGCTCAAGAACTTACTTCTTGATGATGCATCTCCTTCCCAAAGGAGAACTCAAGAGACTCCACCGAAGGAACGAGAAAGAAGCGAGTCTCCCGCCACCTCGGCGGAGATGGCTCCACGAAGACGGTGGGCTAAACGCTCTCCATCACCACCAAAGCGGAGAAGACCATCATATTCTTCTCCTCACCACAATTCAAAGAGGGATGATAAAAAGCAAGAGAAGAAAAAGGCGAGAAAGAGGACACCCTCTTCTCCATCTTTTTCATCCTCTTCCTCTTATGAAAGCTATGGTGAAGACGACAAAGATCAAGACAAGAAAAAGGCGAGAAAGAGGTCACCCTCTTCTCCACCTTCTTCAAATTCTTCACCTTCTGAAGAAAGTGATGGTGCAACTTTTGAACCATCAAAAAGAAGAGGCCATAGGAAATCCTATGCCGCATGGAAGAGGTCGTCCAAGCTGAAGAAATTCAAAGAGGGAGGGAAGAGCATCTTTTTCCTTACCTATGATGGCACCTTCGGTGCTACAGACAAAGTTTTGGCCTTTATCCAGCAATTCGATGCGGCGTTTGGAGATGAGGGCTTCACGGAGTCCTCTAAGCTACGCCATGTAGCTATGCACTTTCAAAAGTCCGCCAGACAATGGTGGTCTAGCCTACGAGCCAACGGTGAAGCTCCACAAACATGGAAGGCTTTAAGAGCTTCCATTATGAAGCAGTTTTTGGCCACCGATGCCAAAGACAAAGTACTCACCGAATGGCGGAGCTTAAAGCTCTCTCCCAATGAATCCATCCACAAATATGTAGACAAGTTTTGGGACCTACAACTCAAAGCCACTGTCTTCAAAAAGTTGGATTTTGGAGAGCAAAAGCAACAATTTTGTGCGGGCTTAACCGAAGAAATGGCGGAGTATGTCAACTCCCAAAGGCCACGTACCATATCGGCGGTAATACACCATACTATGGTGGCCTCGCAAATCAATTTCCAAACGGGGGGTAAAAGAAATAATAAGCCCCCGGAAAACAAGGGTTCCAATGAGCCTAAGGGGAAGGACAATGTCCAAAAGTCTCCTAAGGGCAATTCCAACAAAGCTAAAGAAAAGGGAGTTTACAAAGGAAAGAATAAACTCTCTCCTGAAGAACTTGAGCGTTATCGTAAAGATAACCGGTGTTTCAAGTGCGGCGAACAAGGGCATGCGTACCGCGCTTGTCCCCAAAAGAACAACCGCCAAGATCCTCCTAGAGCTTCTTTGGTTGAAATCCAAGAGGAGGAGATTCATCAAACTCACCACAAAGGATCTCCTCTATGCCATGCTTGGGGAAAGGTAAGAGAACATGATTCTTTTATTCTCTTTGACCCTGGTTCTACTCACAATTTCATATCTATGGAGTTAGCCACCAAGCTAGGCATACAATCCTATGAGATGGGAGATATCCTACCCGCAGACAGTGCCTTCAAGGGGCAAGAAGCTTCAGTCACTCCCTTAATCGGGAAATTGAGGCTTCATGTCGAAGGCTATGTGGACAAAGAGGACTTCTTTATCTCTCCTCTCAAGCATGAGGATGTAATCCTAGGGGCATCATGGTTTGACCGCCTGGCTGCCGATGTTAAATTTCCTGAAAGGAGAATCTCCTTTAAGTTCAGGGAAAAGGACATGTATATAGATGCTAAGGAGATGGGTAACACCATCCCCATTGTACATACACCAGCTTTCAACAAGTCAATAAAGAGCTCTATTTCCGTGTACATGATTTTTGTTAAAGATTCTCAAAATGAACCTAATCCTTTAGCAAAAGAAAATAAAAGCAACCAAAAGGAATTAGAGTTATCCAATTTTCTCAAGGGGTTTCAAGATGTCTTTATTGACGACATCCCTTGTGAGCTACCTCCTAAACGAGGTAATGACGACCATGCAATTGAACTTCTTCCAGGAAGTTCACCGCCTAACAAACCTCCCTATAGAGTTTCTCAAGCTCAACAAGAGGAGATTATGCGGCAAGTGCATGAGTTAGTTGAGAAGGGTATGGTTAGGCCTAGCTCATCTCCATTTTGCTCACCTGTGCTATTAGTGCAAAAGAAAGACGGCACATATCGTATGTGTGTCGACTATAGAGCACTAAATAGGATCACTATCAAGAATAGGTTTCCCGTTCCACGGGTAGAAGACCTATTTGATAAGCTACAAGGATCGACCTACTTCAGTAGGATTGACCTAAAAAGTGGCTATCATCAAATAAGGATAGTTGATCAAGACATTGTAAAGACCGCATTTCGTACTACATTTGGTCTTTACGAATACATTGTCATGCCTTTTGGCTTGACTAATGCACCAGCCACATTCAACCGCTTGATGGAGAAGCTGTTCAGGCCTCATCGAACCTTCACTGGAGTGTTCTTTGATGATATTATCATCTACTCTAATTCATTGGAGGAACACAAGCAACACCTCCAGGTAATATTTCAAGTTTTAAGAGAGAATAAACTTTATGTTAATCGAAAGAAAAGTGAATTTTTCTTGCAAGAGATTCAATATTTAGGTCACATTATCTCTCAAGATGGAATCCAAATGGATCCATCCAAGTTAGAGGTAATAAAAGGATGGCCTAAACCAAGGAATCTTCATGAACTAAGAAGCTTTATAGGTATGTGTGCATACTATAGACGCTTCATAGAAAAGTTCTCACAAATTGCGGGACCATTACATGACCTAACAAAGAAAAATGTTAGGTATACGTGGTCTGCTAAGGAGAACAATGCTTTCAAAAAGCTTAAAGAAAAGCTTATCTTTCAACCTGTGCTTACACTACCGGATCTCTCAAAACCATTTGAGGTCCAATGTGATGCTTGTGGTGATTGCCTTGGGGCTGTTCTGCTCCAAGAAGGGCACGCCATAGGCTATGAGAGTCGAAGGCTCGACCTTGTTGAGCAAGCTCTAGGCATATACGAAAAAGAACTCCTTGCAGTTCTACATGCCTTAGACTCATGGAAGCACTATTTATTGGGGACTCCTTTCATTCTGCGAACGGATCACCAAAGTCTTAAGTACTTCATGACGCAGACCAAGCTTTCCGACAAACAAATGAGGTGGGCAAATTTCCTTTCGCAATTTCATTTTCATATTGCTCACATTGCTGGCAAGCATAATCAAGTAGCCGATGCACTCTCAAGACGACCGAGAGTGAATGCGGTTTCCATAGCAACTCACAATGATCTATCTTCAATGATAGATGAGTATGCTATTGATCCCGATTTTAGAGATGTGATTTCAGCCCTTGCATTAGGGAAGAAAGAAGAACCATTTACTTTACAAGATGGTTATCTTCTCTATGGCAATAGACTATGCGTTACTAACTCACTACGTGAGAAAGTAATGTATGGATCTCATGCTCCCCCATATGCGGGGCATAGAGGGATTCAGTCTACCCTAAAGGGAATTGAAACATATTTCTATTGGCCTACCATGAAAGTGAACATACACGAGTATGTTTCCAATTGTGTGGTATGTCAAAAGACAAAATTTGATAGAGGGAAGCAACTTGGATTGCTTCAACCCTTGCCAATCCCTAATTCACCGTGGGAGAGCATATCCATGGATTTTATCTTTGGATTGCCTAAGTCTATCCATGGGAATACGGGAATATGGACGATAGTAGACAGGTTCAGTAAACAAGCTCATTTTATACCTGTCAAAAAGACTATCAAAGCCCATCAAATGGCAACCCTCTTCATTTCACAAATTTTCAAGTACCATGGCTTGCCAATGTCCATAGTGTCGGATAGAGATCCTAGAATGACCAGTAATTTCTGGAAGGGTCTCTTTGAGAAGTTAGGAACAAGGCTAAACTTCTCTTCGGCCTATCATCCACAAACTGATGGCCAAAGTGAAATAGCTAACCTAACCATTCTTGATCTACTAAAAGCCTATGTAACGGAAGTAGATCAAAGATCCCAATGGGAGAAGTACTTACCCTTAGTAGAGTATGCTTACAATAACACTGTACATACTTCCACAGGAAAAGCACCTTTCGAGGTAATTGAGGGAAGATCAAAAAGTCCCTTGCTACTTAAGGTACATGGGAAGATCTTCGCTGCAGATGAGTATAGCCGAGACCTACAAGAATCTTTCCAAAAGATTAAGGATGCTATCTCTATCTCACAGCAAAGGCAAAAGGCTGCTGCTGACAAGCACAGAAGAGCCCAAGCCTTTAAAGAAAACGATTGGGTCTTGTTAAAGTTTCCCAAGGCTCGATTAAGGCACACGACGGGCAAGAATCCTACGGGCCACCAAAAGTACTATGCTAAACTAGCAAAAAGGTATTATGGTCCCTTCCAGATTCTTAGGCCGATCAATGAGATGGCCTATCAACTTAAGTTGCCCAATCATTGGCTCATACACAATGCTTTTCATGTGAGCCTATTAAAGCCTTACAAAGGAGAGCCACCTCAAGAACCAACTATTGAAGACCCACCGGAGATCGAGGACCACGAGGAGGTGCTGCAGCCCGAGTCCATTCTCCGACATGAAGACAAGGTATTAAGAGGCGGTAAGACTATCCGACGATATCTTATTAAGTTTAAAAATTATCCTTTTGAAGATGCTAGATGGATGCAAGGCATACAATTAAAGGATAACCTAAGCCTTGTCAATGCTTACAATGCTTCCCAAGAGTAAGCAAATGTACAAAATGTTAAAAATGAACAAAATTTTTGTCTTATAAGACTCTCTTTTTCTTTATTTGTGCACAAAAATGAAGTAGTATGCATGCTTAGATCAAGTTTGCGGAGACGACGTCTCCCAAACACCAAGTAGAGCTTGTCACTCTACTATGGAAGACTGATAGGACTAATGTGCAGACATGCTTGCGGCAGCCTCAGGCTCTCAAGCGCCAAATGGACTAGTCATCCATTATGGAATGATGTCGTAGGGTAACATAGGGATCCCCTACCCGCTAAGAAAAGGACTCATGAATATGCTTTATCTTCTCTACACCATAGTCGAGGACGACTATGATTTCAAGAGAGAGGTAATGTCATAATAATCAATATCTAATTCTCCTAAATGATTTTCTCATATTAAACTGATCATTTAATGTGGGGAAGTGCCAAGGGAGAAAAAGCTAGAATATTGGTTAAGCTAGCAGACCGGCCACAGTAGGGATCCAAAGGAGGGAAAATAGGGATCCAAAGGGGGGGCC
Source organism: Adiantum capillus-veneris (assembly GCF_014529385.1). Taxonomy (NCBI): domain Eukaryota; kingdom Viridiplantae; phylum Streptophyta; class Polypodiopsida; order Polypodiales; family Pteridaceae; genus Adiantum; species Adiantum capillus-veneris. The sequence continues at coordinate 30,745,070 of NC_140931.1, read as the reverse complement.
ATCTGCAAAAGAGCCATGTGAAACAATGGGCCAAAAAGACCCTAAGGTTCAGCCCATTAAGACTTCCAAAATGCTAAGGTTCCAAAATTCAAAGGTTGTGTCCAAAGGTCAACCCTAGGGAAAATTGGATGCTTTGTGTGAGCCCTAAAAGTCTTTGCACATCCCTACATGGGAGGGGGCGAGCCCCAAAGCTAGGGGATGAGAGAGAAAGCCACACACACACACAGGCTCCCTTTACACAAAGGGAATGAGGGACACATGTCAGCTCCCTAGGCCAGATGCCCACAAGGTGTGCCCAGTTCCTATTGGAAGACCCTTGAAGTGGACCAATGAGAATTAAGCTAGAGTAAATCTAGTTTAATTAATTTAAAAACATTTAATAAAAGAAACCAATGAGAATTAAGTCTCCTAGAAGACTATTGGGCAGTCTCCCAAGGGGTCCAATGAGCATTCAGGAGCCCCATGGCTTGCCTGATTCCTATTGGCCAGGAGGCAAAGGGGTCCAATGAGAGTTTAGTTTAATTATTTGATTACCTAAAGCTCTCACAAAAGGGGAAAGGGGGACACATGTCAGAAGGCTATCACTTATGCTGCTTAATTCCTATTGGCTTGACCTGGGGAGGTCCAATGAGGCAAAAGCCAGATCTAATTAGCAGCTAGGGCTCGCCCAAGAGAGAGGGGGGGCTGATTTTTGCTTGGCATTGACACACACACTCTCACACTTGACCATGTGTGAAGGGAAAATACTCTATCTCCTCCCAAGCTTTAATGGAGAGCTCATCACCTACTCCAAGCTTGTGAGATAGAAGCCTACATCAACACTCTCTTGGCATGTGGATGCAAATCCAACCAAGAGCCAAGCTTCAATGCATGCTCATCTTCTCTACCAAGCTAATTACTAAGCTAAGCTATGCTAATATGAGTGATTATGTGAGGAGATGTACATCTTTCTCGTAAGATACTTCTTTTTCCTCTCAATCTACTCTCATACCTTGCTAGCTCTCACCATCTTCGAAGGTGTGTGAGGTCTTGGGTCTGAGAACGGGGATAATTCAAGTTGTGTTTGATTAAGTGTTTTGCTTGGTGTATGAAGCTTCCATCTTCATTGCACTAGCTAGTCTTGAAGGAACACAAAGAATTGTATTGTACAATGTCTCTCTTGATGGGAGAAACCATAATACAAAGCCTTTTGGAGGGGGGACCGGCTCCATGCAAATCCGGTCCTCAACTGTTGTCAATAGCTTAATTGCTCTCTCTTTTGAAAGTATTGTCGATGCTATCTAACTAGGTGTTATGCTTTTTGTTGCTCTCTCTCCACCCAAGCACTCTTGTAATTCTCATTAGGAATCTATTCTAATGAAATGCCCACTATGTTCATGCTAATTTCCGCTACACATAAGATTCTAGGCCATTAAATGTTACAGCTAGTATAGTATATATGCTAGATAACATATATACTATACTACCATACATGCTATTTATGCTATACATGCTAGTCAGCATAGTCTGTATGTTAGTTACTATAGTATGTATGCTAGTCAACGTACATGCTATTTGTGCTATGTATGCTAGTAATCATAGTCTGTATGTTAGTTACTATAATATGTATGCTAGTTAGCATACATGCTATTTATGCTATGTAAGCTAGTCAGCATACATGCTATTTATGCTATGTAAGCTAGTTAGCAAAGTCTGTATGTTGGCTATTATAGTATGTATGCTAGTTAGCATAGTAACATTATATTCAACATAGTCTGTATGCTAGTTAGCATAGTGGATATGCTAGTCAGCATAGTATGTATGCTAGTTAGCATAGTAACTAAGCTAGTCAGCATAGTATGTATGCTAGTTAGCATAGTAACTATGCTAGTCAATATAGTCTGTAAGCTAGTTAACATAGTAACATTATATTCAACATAGTCTGTATGCTAGCTAGCATAGTGGATATGCTAGTCATCATAGAATGTATGCTAGTTAGCATAGTGGGTATGCTGGCTATCAGACAGTGTATGCCCTTAGATTACCCATTATGCTAAGTAGCATTCATGCTATTGTGTTTGTTAGTCAATAACATATCTAAGTATGCTAACTAGGAAAACCAGTTATGCTAGTTAGCAACCTCGTTATGGTAATTAGCATACAAAATAGCTAACTAGCATATTTAGGTATGTTAGTTAGCATACATGATATTGGGTATGCTAGCTAGCTTATTGAATTATGTTACTAAGCATACATGATAGTCTTTATGCTAGTCAGCATACATGCTATTCATGCTATGTATGCTTGTCAAACTAGTATGTATGCTAGTTAGCATAGTGGGTATGCTGGCTAGCAAATCTTGTATGCCCTTAGCATACCCATAATGATAACTAGCATACATTCTATTCTGTATGCTAGTTAGTAGCATTTCTAGGTATGCTAACTAGCAAAACTAGTTATGCTAGCTAGCAACCTTGTGATGGTAATTATCATATACAGTGAGGATGAGTAGCTTAAACTAGCATGTGTGATATCCACTATACTGTGCATAGCATATGCAATGTATGCTAGTTAGCATACCCACTGTGCTAACTAGCATACATCCTTAGTTTGTTGTGTATGCTAGTCAGTCTAGTCTGTATGCTAGTTAGCATACATGGAAGTTATGAAGACTATACTTTTTAGCATAGCTTGTATGATATTTAGCATACTCTGTTTGTCAACTAGCATAATTTGGTATGCTAACCACCACATTCCATGCTAACACCATCTTCAATATGCTAGTTGTAGTATTAACCATTCATCTTTGGATTTTAACTAGATGTTGGATATGATAATTATTAGTTTCTTGGTATACACAGATCTCATTGCCGCGGGAAGGGCAAATGAGAGAGATCGTGACAAGCAAAGGATAGTTGAAGAGAAGGCCTCTGATGGTAATGTGGATGAGCTTGATACAGTGCATGGAGGGGAAAATGCAACACCGGGGCATGCGACATCGCCCGACGGTTTAGGTGACAGCAGCAAAGAAATCAATGACGACAACAAGTTCATAATGATTGCTTGTCCCAAACCCGTGCCAACTGCAAAGGATGAAATAAGTGCTTTACAGGTGACGGTGAGGAGTTCGCAAGAGGAATCTGATAGAAATGAAATCGAAGCTAGTGTGCAAGGAGCCGGTGATGACATCCCTCTCTTGGGCTTTATAAACAAAGTGAGGATGAAGAGGAAAGGTGGACTAGAATAGATTCCAGAAGACCCTATAAATGACAGTTCTGTTGCCCCAAAGACCACCCAAGAAGATATATCCGAGACTGCCAAAGGTGACAAGACAGCCATTTTCTCACTCGTATGGAAAAACTTTGTTGACCCTGTTCTTTTGACTGTGTTCTTCCCAGATCATGTAACTACTATAATGGCATGTATCCTTTGCAAATATTTATAATGAAGAAACAATTTTGGTGTACATGATGTCTTTATGCAATGATTCAAAAGTTTTTGGTTGTTGTTTATGATGTGTTTCATTTGATACCTTTAATGTGTCGAAGGGAAAAATTGCCTACAAATAATTGCCCTGCATGATCTGAACTGGGCCATTGCATTGAAAAAGATGCAAAAAAGGCATATCATTGAGGCAAGAAAGCTAAGGAGAGGAAAAGTAGAGATTGTGAAGTACATGGAGCAGTTCCAGGCAAGGCTCAGCCGAATCAAAGAGTCTTTGAATTTTGTTCATCCCTTTGGGGAAGTTATCTTTGCTAAGTGGTATCCGCTTCCAAGCCCAAGTACTGTGCCAAAGTCGTTTGGTAGAAGAGAAGTGCGCTCTTATTCTTGATCTGAATGGGGTGTTGGTGAATGTTGTAGAGTCACGGCATGGTGGTCCTCCCGAAGTATGCAGGGGAACTCCATGAGTATTGTATGGAAGGGGGCAGGGTTGTATTCTATCGCAAAGACAACCACATATTTTTGGGTTGGTGTCTACAGTATTTCCATGTCTATATATGGAGCACCAGCATGGGGCATAAAGTGAATTTCTTGATAAAGTATTCAGACCGCAGCGTGCAAGGATGGGAGGGGTTTTGTCACAGGAGAATTGTGTCAAATGGCATTGGACGCTCTATAAGAAACCAATCTTCTTCAAGAATCTGAGCTAGTTTTGGAGAGGCTTTCCATAGTTCAGTCCCTTAAACACTCTAATATTGATGACAGTAAATATAAGGTGTGGCAGAAATCCAAGGGAGCTTGGCTTGTCCTTCCTAAGATGGAGGACCAGAGTCTTGAACAATGACAATCTTCTCTGGTAGACAAATTGGCTCCCTGGCTATTTCTATAGCTGTATATGGAAGACCGTTCCACATATACTGCCAGCAATGTGTATGATAGCCACCCAGACTGGTTTTCAACAAATGCAGTCGTTAAGAAGTTGGAAGCCAAACAATTGCAGGAAAAAATGCGTCAAAGACAAGAAGAGGACTTGCATTGATACACAAAGGAAATTGCTGAAGAAGCAGCACGGGATGAGAGGAGTAAGCGAGAGAGTCCCAAATTTTAGAAAGGACAACACTTGAAGCAGCACTTGGAGCAAAATCTTAGAAAGACAACGGGAAATGTAGGAGCCAAAAAATGGTGACATGAGGCCATGAGATTGCCATGCTTTGGAGAGCTGTAATAATCACCCATGGCATTGCCATGTAGATGTTTCATATAATTTGTATAATTAGTTGGGTTATAAGCTTTCCATGACCCCAAAATTTGTACGTATCAACCACTTCCTAATCCATTTCAATGTTTCATTTTAGATTGTAGGATTAGATTTTGTAGTACCATATTTTGTAATGGTAATGGCCTATGAACTTTGAGAATAGCAGAATTAGGAGAATTAAAAAGAGCATTTTTGTGAGACTACTTTGAGAACATAGAGGGTGAACTTAATTGACGGTAGCAACATAGGGTTTGCGACTAAATAGATTTAGTCAGGATCAAGCTTAGCTGCTTCCATGTCTAGAGAAGGATAGTTTTTTCATTTGTTTTCCATGTGTTGGCCTGCTTTAAGTCCTGCTTGGTAAGCTTCCGAGACTGCATTATTAGGCTCAAAATTTTTGTCTACCAAAATTGATCCTTCAGATTTCACGGTGGTTTCTTTGATTTTGCTTCCAGTTTCTTTCACCTTTTCCTGGAACAACTTCTTTGCTTTCTCCTCAATTTCAGCCCTTTGTTTCTGTTTTCTCATATCATACCTTTTGTTTCTGCTTCTCTTTGTCTTTTGAGAGGAAATTTTTGTATTTTCTAAATCATCAGAGGAGTTATGTTTCTTTTCCTTGGCCCGGGCTTGGGTGATTACCTTGATTGGAACAATCAGTTCACTCTCAGATGAGCTACTAGGTATCACTTGGACTACATTCACTATTGTTTTACCCTTGTTTAAAGGATTTTTTGGACAATCATCAGGAAAGTGTCCTCCCTTTTTGCAACATTGTATGCAATAAGCTTCAATTGGCTTGAGATTCTTGTCAGCCAGGCTCTGGGCATTCATTCTTCCAATGCACCACAATTATGACAGTTTCTAGTTCTTGGCTTAAACATGGGTCTTACCATAGGTCTAACACCTTGATTAGCTACATAATACATTGGTGCAAGCTCTGGTGCAATATAAGTCATAGGTTCTTCCAATGGTGGTGGATGTGAACTATACCAATCTCCTTCTACCATTATTGTAGATCAGCATAGGGTGTAACAGGCACTAGTGCTTGTTCATCTACGATGCCCTTTGGATGCATGTACTTTACAGGCACACTGCATTATGTTCCGGATATGGAGGTTGTTGACCCAACACGGGTTGAGGTCTTTCCATACCCATCGATGGTCTTTGAGCTGGGGTCATATTAGGCTGATATCTATACATGGGTTGTCCTTGTGGCCTCATAGGTACATATTGAACATTCCCATCATACTTTGGTCGGTAATAGCACTCATTGGTCTCATGGTTGGTCCACCCTCAATTGCACACCATTTCTGCGGTCTAATTGGTTGTCCTTGTTGAGGTATCCCTTGGCCTCATAGGTACATATTGAACATTCCCATCATACTTTGGTCGGTAATAGCACTCATTGGTCTCATGGTTGGTCCACCCTCAATTACACACCATTTCTGCGGTCTAATTGGTTGTCCTTGTTGAGGTATCCCTTGTCCTGGTCCCCTCCTAGGTGCTTTGTTCATGTTATTCGTCATGTTATTCATCCTTTTGAGCATGTCTTTCATGGCCGAAAGTGGTGCTGCAGTAGCCGTTCCCACTTGTGCTGGTTTGGTGGATGTTGTTTTCTCGCTTTGGTTGTTATCCTTAGGAACATCTTCTTCATTGAAAATATCACAATTGTCTTCTAAGTAAATAGCATCGGACACACACTCTTCTAGAGTTGTATGCTTCTTGCTATACAATATAGCATGAAGTTCTTTATTTAGAAGTCTCTCTAGAAACAATGATACTAGTCTTTCTTCTACAGGTATCTTGAGCTCTGGGCATCTTGCAATGTATCGCTTCATTCGAGTTGCACAATCCCTAACAGATTCACCTTGTTTCTGTTTAAAGCTATAGATTTGAGCTACCGTATTGTGTTTGATCCCCGTTTTGGAACAAGAAGCTACAAATCCTTGAGCTAATGTATTCAAGTCCATGATTGACCTTGGTGAAATGTTTTGGAACCATGTCAATGCTTTCCCTTCTAATGCCATTCCAAACCCCTCAAATTGAGTATGAAAATCAAATATGCGTTCTGCTCTTAGAACTTGTTGAAAGCTTGCTAAATGGTCATATGGATCTCCAGATCCACTATATTTTCTGACCCATTTCTAAATATCAGCTGGTTTGACACATCTATTTGGTTCAACTCTCGGTCTCCTGGCAATTGATCCTGTTCGAAGTCCTTCAAACCAGTCTGTTGGAAATAGTGACTCATGTAACCCTGGACTAGCCTTAGTGTCACCCGGTTTTCTTCGTGATGAGGTGTTTTTTGGTTTCTTAACATTACTCTCAGAAGATCTCTCATGGTGTTCACCTCTTGGAATAGTTTCTGATCCTTGGCCCAATATCCAATCCCTTATGGAGTACCCTTGGTATTTGGTTTGTTCTACCTCCTCAAGAATCATCATAGCAAAGTTATTGTCATAACAATCCCTAAACATGTATGTTGGTAGATCTGCTGAACCTTTATTTCCTCTTCAAACTCAATACCATGGTCATCAATGCGAATATCATACTCTATATTAGGATCTAGGTAAACCTGAGGTCCATGGTGATTAGTCTTTTAAAAAGAGAGTATATGCTTATAGCGCACTGTCGTTCTGATTTCTGAGTGAGTCGAATAGGAAGACATTTCAGATGTTGAATCCGAAAAAGTGTTTGAGACTTCCTCAAGGATAGTGTGCAAGGGATTGCCTTGATTCACACTTTCTTCGGTGGATACTCTATTGAAGGTTTCTCCAAATATGCCTTGGTTTTCTTGTATACGACCATACTAAGGTTCATAAAGACTTGTGAAGTCCTGGATAGAGTACTTACCGTCGGATTGACTTGTTGTCAATTTCTTTCACCTGCCTTGATTGCAACTTCTGTCAAGCTGCTAATTCCTTGTCTGCAACCTGATTCCTGTATCAATTTTGATCAACTTAGCTATTCTTTCACAAAGACTGTACAATTATTGCTAATTATTGTGACTGGTCTATGTGTATCTCTTCAAATTGAGTTAAGTGAGTCAGCAGTTGAGACTTTCAGATTCCACTTTTTCAAAAAGTTAAAGGACTAATTTGCAACCTGAAAACTGAGTGAACATGTACCAATTTGGATCCGATTGAACCCAAAATTGCACGATAGCCTTGTATTATGTTGGTCTAACACTGTACAAGTTCAAAAGTCAAAACTAGTGTCTCTGTGTAGCAATAGTAAATAATCATGATTATTTACTTTTCTCAGTTTTCTGCACTTTTTGGCTTGATTTGCCAAGTATACACCTTGTTAAGATCCCTGGACAATTTTCACTAAGTTTGAACTAAATTTGTCCAAGTTTAGCAACTATTTCGTATCCGTAGACTCGATTTTCAAGAATCTGGCTTAAATCTCACTTTTGTGATCCAAATTTCACCAAAATTGATTTGTGTGGTCTACTTTTTGTGCTTGACCTGGTGGTATACTCAAATATGCAAGATTATCAACTTTTGTAACAGATGTAAATAATCGCCATAATTTACTCCACCTATTTTTTTTGCAAGTTTTTGTCCCAATCTTGACACAGATATGTTAAGTATCTCAACTTAAGCTCCCTAGCCAAGTTTGAATAAATTTGGACAATTTTTGTTCAAATGGTCATCAGTTTTGTATCTGCAGACGGACTTTGCAAATTTGGTCACAATTTTCAATCTAATGATCCAAATCTTGCCAAATTTGATTTGGGCTTATTATAACATGCTAAAGCAAGTGGTATGCTGACTTGGTCAAAAAAGTTGACAACTGGGGCAAATGTAAATAATCGTGGTTATTTACTTCTGATAAATTTTTGCATCTTTTTGGTCAACTGAGCATGTACACATGTCTATCACATCAATATAAGCCTATGAATCAATTTTCATTGAGTTTGAACAAAATTTTCCCCAATTTACACTCAAATACCCGAAAGTCAGTACAGACTTTAGTTTTTACCTAGTTTTTGGTCAATTTGGTGATCCAAATTCTATGGTCCTTTACAAAATTTGTTTGTACATATGCATAGAGTCTCTGGTATCTAATTTTGTTAGTTTTAAGCTGAAAGTAAATAATTGTGATTATTTACTTTATGCTTATAATGAATACTTTTTTGAGCTTTTTCAATGGACAGTCTTTTCATGAGTTATTTTAAGCCTTTGAGTCAAGTCAAAACTTAATTTGTCCTAAAATGTCAAGAAAAAGTAAATAATCTGAGTTTTTGGAAACTCTTAAAATTTTTACCTCAATGTGTCCTTGAGCTTACCCACTGGTTCATACAACTTTTAAAGCATACTCTTCAGTCGGATTGGGTGGTTGGCAGTCTTTTCGTGCTATTTCTAGCCATAGTCCTGAAATTCTACAACTTCATATAACAACGCACAAGTGATTCTTTTGGAGAGAGCAATATTCTGAAACCCACCTCGGATTCTACTTACGCTAATCCTAGGTTCTAGTGCAATGGGGTTGTGGAAAGTGTTCACAAACACTCATTTTCTTGTTTTTAATGGTTTTTTTGAGCCTTGATCTTATGACTTGTCTCTTCCATCAATCATTCTCAAAACCTTAATCTAATTCTACAATCCTATGATCCTAAAGGCACTCAGCAAGTATGATTACTTCCAAGATACCTCTACACAACAAAAGACGACAATCTTAAGCTATGCAGTTTTAAAAAGAAGGTTTTTACTCTAGGAGATCTTAGAGGAAGTTAAAGGCTAACTTCATAAGACGCTCGTGTTTTCCCTAGTTTAGGTCTCTTTGGTCCTCGACAACGGTGCCAAATGTGGGACGGGTGTCTAACCTCACTCCTATCTTATTGCAGATGTAGCGAGAACCACGAATAAATTGTCAATCCATGGGACGAAGCTGACTCGATTAGTGCATAGAGTCTACAAGAGGTTGTCAATCTCTTGGAAAACAACAAAAAACTTGCATCTAACTCAAGCTACACTCAAGTGACTGAAAACACCAAAAACCAATCGCTCATCGGCAAACAATTCACATCCGTTACAACATCAAATGACATCCAAACATAACGAAACTTTTAGGACATGTTTATAAGACCTAAGCACACATGCTTATGGTCTCGAATCACACTTTAGGTCAGGTGCAAAAAGCGTGATTATTAACAACAGTGGATTTTTGACCTAGTCGTTTTCAACCCAGAATACATCTAAATGCTTAGCAATGATGTCCCAATAACCCGCCTATACTTAGTTTTTGGTTTTGAAGTGTAAATTCCTACTTATGATGAGATTAGGCCACGGGTCGACGACTCCAAAAGCTACAAAATACTGTGAAAATGCTTACGTCAATGCGTAGAGCTCTTACCATGCAACAGATGCGACTACAATTGACAACCGAGGAGGGAGTAGGAAGCACGAGAAGGAGAGAAGTGAGTGCTGTTAGCTTACGCTGTGTATATCATTATCCAAAAACTTAATAATAACTTACAAAAATTGGCGTTTATACCTTAGCCAAGGTTTTTGGTGGTCAGGACTAATAATCTGGGAGCTCTAACTAAAGACAGGTTGATATAGCTTGTAGCTCCGGCTCATCGATTACAAAGTTACACTGGAAAATAGGAGTTACAATCCCGGGGTTACAATATTCCCGATTCATCAAAATAATAATTGTTTTTACAATGAGAGCTCCAAAAATGGTATCCGGGTTAGCTTGCTGCTAACATTGCATAATTCTCAAAGATGCACCTATTTTAATGCATTATTGCAAGGATGCTCACAAAATTTTTTCAAGGATCAATATCATGCTTTCATATTGCATGAGGTGTCCATTGGAATCAAATGAAAGTCTAGGCTAAGGGGACCGCAAAAGACTTTTGTTGCCGTAAAGATACCCTATTTTGATGATTTTTTACACATGGTTCCCATCTGAAATGGAAAAAGTATAATAGTAGCTCATGAGCTGAATTTTTTGCCCGTATTTTTATTTTTATTTTTAAAGAGCTATGATTGAGGAGATATGCTCAAAATGGTGGACCCTTGTCTGCCCACATCATGGAGGACCCATTTCAAAATTTTCCAGCTTGTGTTCACACTGGATCCTCTCTTTCTCGTGTAACCCTTGGGGGTTCCTTCACCTATAAAAGGGGACCTCTTCTTCCTTGGAAACCAGTTATTAGGGAGTGAGAAGATTAATGTCTGATTGTACTTAGCCATAAGCATAAGGCTAAGCCTACACTTTCTCCTTGAAGAGTACTAGCCAATCTTGTAAGCAATCCTTGAAAGATCAACTCTAATCAAAGAAGGACTTGAACTTGGTGCATCAATCAAGTCTTGAATTCTTCCCTCTTATACTCTCTCCATCAAAATGACAAAGAACTCCCAATGGGTTTGTCAAGTAAGGTGTGTTTTACTTTGAGATTTTGTTGGTTTGTTGTTGTTTTCTTTTTCATGTCTAATCCACCTATATCTCTAACTTTATCTCCTTCTCTAACCAATTCTATCTCTCTCTCCCTTGCATTCTTTGCTAATCTATCTCTCTAACTATCTTGCTCCATAATCACCTATCTATCTCTACATAAGCCTCTACCTCTATCTCTAGCTATTGGCCATAACCAGATCCTTTTTTATATGCTTATATTGTCTTAAATGAATAACCCACACAATACCAACTTTCACCCTTTCTATAATGTGCAGTCTCTTAAGGTTAATGTGTGTTTAAGTAAAAAAATCACTTCAAACAAAAAATTGTATTTCTTTTTGAACCTGAAAGACTACAAGAAATTCTTCTCTCACCACTATTCTACCACTCCTAAAAAATTTTAACTCATTCAATGTGCACATATTTATTTTTCTCTAGAGGGTGAGTCTTGATTGATAATGAACCACAAAGACTTATATAGACAACTCATTTCAATCTCTAGGCAAAATACATACATCATTGTGAGTACAAAATTACAATATAAAATAGCAATTTGGGGTTTGTTTGGAGGATAAATGCATCTGTAAACACTTTCATCCTACCCTTGATTAGAAATTATCAAAGGTTGGATGTTTTCATCTTTGTCTTATTTTGAGAGTTCTATGTGTACATGAGAGGGTGAAGAGAGTTAATGGTTGTACTTTAAGTATTCACCACCAAACACCACACTTCATGGAGTGAATCCTTTTCTACCTCCTCACAAGCTCTCATAGCCAGAGGTCCGATACCTTCCTAGCAAGCATGCCATCTTCTCGATAGCGCGTCATACTAAGATGAAGAGGGCATATGTATGCATCTCTCTTAGGTTGATGAGCATTAACCCTTGTACTCATCTTTGTCTTATTTTGAGAGTTCTATGTGTACATGAGAGAGTGAAGAGAGTTAATAACTGTACTTTAAGTATTCACCACCAAACGCCACACTTTATGGAGTGAATCCTTTTCTACCTCCTCACAAGCTCTCATAGCCAGAGGTCCGATACCTTCTTGGCAAGCACGCCATCTTCTCGACAGCGCGTCATACTAAGATGAAGAGGGCACATGTATGCATCTCTCTTAGGTTGATGAGCATTAACCCTTGTATTTCTATGCAGTAATAGCGATCAATGTGACCCAATCTAGTCCCTGATGAAGTGTGTGCAACTCACAACACAACCATGAGTGGACAACTTAACAATCTCAGATGCAGACCAACCATTGTATGTATCTACATACAATACAACACCAAGTCATCTAGTGATGAACAGTGATGTGTCTATGGAGTACAAATCACAAGGGTAAGTGGTGTGTCACACAAAGATGAAGAGGGCATGATGTATGCATCTCTCCACTCCCTGTTTTTTGATGAACACCCTGTCATTTCTATGTAGTACAAACAATGATGTGTTCTGATCTAAAATTGTGAATCCTGTAGGTCACTCTGAAGTGAGAGGTGTAGCATCATGACTATTGCACTCCACAAGTGAACCACTAAATTCTAACTCAGCTTTGTGGTGAGAGATAAACTACTGCACCACACTAGTAAGAATCTAAGTTTGTTCTAAAACACCTCCTTGGAGTGGTTCATATGGCTGCACACCATGGGAACAAATAATAAATTCTACTCACTTATGGAGTGAGCCGTATGGTTTTATGAAACGAGCATATAAGACATGCAACCCAAGTTGCATATACTGCCATTGTATGCCTTTGTGGACCCGATTTTGGCTTGTTTTGGCAGGCCCGATCATTTTTGAGACTCGATTTGGAAGAGCCCTTTTTGAGACTATGGCTAATCATGGCAGCATAACCTTTTGTGAGGGTCATGGCATGAGGGTTTTTGAAGCCAAGCACTGGAGGAGGTCTTACCCAATGTAAGGTGGATTAAATTGATGAAGATCCCCACTCATGGCCTCGCCTTGGGATATGTATAAAAGGGTATAGGCTTGCTTTGATGCCAAGTTGGCAATCTTTCAATATTTTTTAAAGTAGTATATGCTAGTTTATGTCCTGACAGCATTCTTTTATAGTTTATGCATTGATTTGTTGAGTTTTTACTTAAGTTTTCATCTCTGTATAGAGGAGATTGCCAAAAAGTTTACAAAAATTTGGCCATAAATTCCTAATCTCACTCTCTTGCATTTGCCCTTGACAGTTATGGCTGGACCTTTTAGAAAAGTACTATATCAAGAAGTTTGATGGCACAAAATCATGATATGGAAGCAATGCATGCTTGATGTTTTGGTCAATAAAGGCATTACATTGCCATTGAAAAAGCATAAAAAGGGTGTTTGCACTGAAGATGAGTGGAAAGAGCTTGATGTTGGTGTTATGGTGACCATTCACTTGCAGATTGGTGCGTCTATCTTCTTTAACATTATGGATAAGAACACTGCAAAAACTTATGGGAATCTTTATGCTCAGCTTGGAATGGCAAGAGTGCCTCAAACAAAGTTTTTCTTATGAAAAAGCTCATGCATTTGAACATGAAAGAGGGCAGCAGTGCGAGTTCACATTGAATGAGTTTGACGACTTGTCTTTGCAATTGACATCTAAGGGACTCAATTGTGATAATGAAATGAAAGTCACTTTCATGCTATGTTCTTTGCCTTCATTGTGGGACACATTTAACACTACCAGGTGAAAGCATGTTAACTTGTCATGCTTTTTCATGTCTCGGACAATGCTAACTAGCACAATTTTGACATATGCTAACTAGTACAATAACTTGAGTTACATCTCAAAGATATATGACATATGATATATCAATAGAAAGCACTTGAAACAAGGAATCCAAATGTACAACCTCCGACAAATTTTGATATTATTTGTAAAAAAATTACCGAACGCCCAACTTTTCGAAGATGTGCTAACTTGAAACTGCTAACTAGCACAAAAAGCGCGACAGGTTAACATGCTTTCACCCTACCATTAGTAACTCTACCCCTAAGGGAAAGCTTATTTTCAATGATGTTACTAGTGCTTTGCTTATCAAAGAGACTAACGTTAGTCTCTTGACCCTAGTGGACGTGGTGATGTATATATGGCTGGTGATGGTCGTCCCATGCAAAGAGGTCATAGTCATAGTTGCGGTTGGTCAAAGCATTGCAAGAATGCTCATAGCCAGAGTTGTAGACATGATTAACTTAATGTGGAATGCTATCATTGCCATAAGAAAGTCCATTTGAAGAAAGATTGTTGCATTTTGCAATATGAAAAGGGTATATCCATTATCACACCGAACCTCCAAAAATTAGTGTGAAGATTGAGGAGCTCAATGCAGTCGAGTCTCCACCCATTGAGGTTGTTCTCTTGATGTGCCATAGCCATTAGGATGTCTTGATATTTACTATTGATTTGAGTCCATATGCATTATTGGCTCTTGACGAGTGCTATACGCAAAACTGGATCATTGATTCAGGTGCTAGTTTCCATGTTACTCCCCATAGAGAATGGTTCTCTAGTTATGCTTTTATGCATGGTTCAATCAATCTTCGTGACTCGTATAGCTTGACATTTGTGAAATTTAGAGATGTGAAGTTATGTATGTATAACAACATAAGCTTCATACATTTCTAGGGGAGCCATTATATTTTATAACATTCATAGATGACTCCTTGAAAGATGTGGGTCTACCTCTTGAAAAGGAAAGACGAAGTTTTTGCTACGTTTTAGAATTTCCTTGCAATGGTAGAGAACTAGCTATGCAAGAAGTTGAAGACTCTGCGCACTGACAACAAGAGAGAGCATGCCTCTACTGAGTTTAAGAAGCTCTATAGCAAGAGAGACATTAGATGATAGTTTATTGCACCATACACACCTGCTCAAAATGGCAGTGCTGATGAGCATATGACTAGGATAATTCTAGGGAGAGTCACAACCATGTTGTCTATGAAAATCTTACCTCCAGAGTTTTGGGGAGAGGTTGTTATGACAACGGTTTGCATAATCAATCATTTGCCTAATACACCATAAATATAAGATTCTGCAAGAGATGTGGATTGTCAAGAAGCTAAAGTAAGATAGATTATTTCTATATGGGTGTGAGGCATTCTCACATGTCCCTAAAGATCTTTGCAAGAAATTCAATCTTAAATCGCAAATGCATCTTGATATGGTGCAGATGGATAGATGGTCTATCGTCTGTGGTACTCAAAATTTAGAAAGGTTATTCGCAGTTATCAGGTTATCTTCAATGAGTCAAAGATGGCCCAACAACTTGTCAAAGAGGTTGAGTATTTCAAGATGAGATTTGAGGGCGTAGCCTCGAGTGAAACAACTCAATCTACTAAAACTCAATCTACTAGTCATGATGTTCCTATCATTAGTCGTTCTCTAGAGAGAGCACAATCCAACACTCAAGCAATGAGGAGATCTATGTGAGTCTCTTGTGCCCCTGAGCATTTTCAACCAAGGTTAGACTATTTGTTGGTCACTCACTGTAGAGAGCCTACCTACTACCAAGAGGCTATTCAGATGTAAGATAGCGTGAAGTGGGAGTAGGAAATTGTCATAAAATCTAATAGATAATTATCCCAAACGATTTTCTCATATCGAGTTGATCATTTAGAGTGGGAAAATAAATGGGAACAAGAGTTAGAATATAGATTTGGGCTTTTAGACCTATTCCAGCACGAGACCAAAGGGAGAAAAGGTTACACCTCTTCACGAGACCAAAGGGAGAAAAGGTTACACCTCTTCAAGGGTCCAAAAGGGAGATAGTCTATTTAAAGTGCAATCAGCAGATAATGGAGCTTGAAGTACCTTAGGGTTAGATTCATTAAAGACCTCCAAAGATTAGTGTTAAAAGTCCTTATACCTAAGACCTTTAGGTACTTTACACCTCAGGCAAGTTAGGCATGTGCTTGATGTGCTTGTTGTGCTTGAATTGAATAAGGTGCTTGAGGTGCTTGTTGCGCTTGAGCTGACTAAGGTTCTTGGGGTGCTTGTCGTGCTTGATGACCAAGGTGCTTGAGGTGCTTGTCATGCTTGATGACCAAGGTGCTTGAGGTGCTTGATGACTAAGATGCTTGAAGTGAAAACGGTACGTGCCTACAAAGGAGGGGGCGAGCCCAAGAAGTAGGGGAGGAGAGAGAACACACATGCACCCTCTCAAGGGTCACCCCTTCCACAAGAGGCATACAGGACACATGTCAAGCCCCTAGCAGGGTTTCCCTCATATTGTGCTGTCTAAAGCCTATTGGATGACCTTTAGAGTGGTCCAATGAAAATTTAAATTAATTAAATAATTATCCAAGCATTATTCAAGCCCACTCTCTCAAAGGGAAAAGAGGGACACTTGTCCAAATGATACCCTATTGCTTGAAATGACCATGGCATGTGATTGGCCAAGCTTGGCAAGAGCCAAGCTTGAGTAGAGAGAGAGAGAGGGGTCAACCTAGGCAAGGAGGGGATTCATTTTTTTTTTGCATACTCACACTCTCTCTCGTTGTGTTGAGCAAGAACTCCATCTCCTTCTCCAAGCTTGAGAAGTAGAGAGCCTACACCAACACCTCTTGGCTATGGAATGCAAATCCAACCAAGCATCTTGCTTCAAAGAAATGCTTGCCATTTTCTTTATCTTCATTACTCTGCTATGCTATGCGATATGAGTAATGATATGAAAGGAAACTACCTCTTTCTTGTGTGCTACTTCTTCTTTCTCTTCCTTCTCTCACTCACTACTAGCTCTCTCCACGTTTAAAGGTGTTTGAGGTCTTGGGATTGAGGCTGGGGACAAGTTAATGCTTTTACAAGGTTAGTTACGGGCATAATTTTGGTGCATGAATTTTACCATCTTCATTGTATCAACAAGGTTTCAAGGAACACAACCATATTCTACGATACCTTAAGGATACATCAAGCAAGTGCCATGTGGGTGAGAAAAGTGGTACATAAGGGACCTCTATATACCATTAAAAATATAGAATAGGGGTTTTTATAAATATCTCTTAAATGCACGTGCTATACAATATCTATATATAGTGACCTCCCAAGATAGTAGGATATTGAGTATCCTTCTTTGGCTGAGGAGTTTGATTATTCAACGGGATATGGTTCACCATCTAATGTTTCATTATCCATGCGATTACCAACCACTTTCTTATATGCGTGGTCCATCGAGATTTCTTGATGTGTCCTTGAGGGATGGGCCACTATGTGTTGATATTTAAATTTTATAGTTTTCTTTAGGATGGGGTTCAATACTCTTGGTCGAAACAGATCTCCTATGATTAGATTCGGACTGCAGATGCTTCATGAGTTCTGTTTGCTAGAGGACACTACTTGTGCTATCTTATAGAAGCAGGCGCTCGTGGAGGCTAGTAGTTTTATAGGTTTTGGGCAATTCTCACACTCGTATGAGAGTCAACTTAGTGATGCCTTGGGAAAATTGGTTTTGTCAAAGAGACCCTCATCATGATACCTTCCTTTAGCTTTTGTATTGGAGTACAAGTGAATTCCTCCTACATCTCTTACATTTTGGTTGTGCATGAGACCTCAATCCTATCTTGGGGTACCACATTAGGAGATAATGCAGTGGATGCACATGATTGTGGAGGCACAACATAGGGGTTTTCAAGTCACATAGGTTTTATAAGCGACGACACAAGGGTTCTCATAGTGGATACTTTATATCATTAGCCGGTTTTGCTACACCTTCAAGGGTGGACAGAGCCTTTACGGGATTTGTGTAGGTTTTTGAGGCCAATTTGAGCTTCTATACCATCCTCTAGATTGATTGTATCCTATCATGGATGTGCCTTCTTGCGGTTGTGTGGGTGTTTTTCCCCATGATGCCATCGTCTATCTTTCAAGGTTTTTCCCATATTTTTGGATATTGACCTATGGTCGAATTTTATGTAATCCAAAGTATAAAAGGCCCACTTTTGGGGGGGAGAGAGAGAGAGAGAGAGAGAGAGAGAGAGAGAGAGAGAGAGAGAGAGAGAGAGGGGGGGGGGGGGGGGGGGGGGGGGGAAGAAACCCTAAACATGGGTTCTCATTTCTGCCTTCAAACACCTCTGGTATTGCATCACACAATGATAGTGAGCGGATTATTTTTCACTATCCTTAGGTTGGGAGGTTTACCCTATGCCCAGTAGAAAACTTTCACAATTGCCTTTGTGAGTGGGAAAAACTTGCACCATGTATGGTGATAGAAATAGTGACAAAATATAGTTTAGCAACATGAAATCTATGGGGATGCGAGCAGCAATCTATTAACCGGATTGGATGCCTATGGTCTTACTTCATGTAGGTTGAATTATCATGTAATTGGCATTCTATTTGAAGCATAACAGATCCAAAGGTTAATATTTCCTTTTTGAAAGAGATGGGAAACAGGAAAGTTTAACACTCGAGATCTGTTTAAAGACCGAGATCTTGTACTACTTGAATGGACTCGAGGATGATGATGGCTCAAACTTTTTCATAATTAATGGAAAACAATGGGTAGAGAGTACAGTTTGAACGTGCAAAGGAAACACATTTGACATGCTGATCCTTTGGAGGATTGCTCGACAAAAGTGCTTTACGGGTTTTTCTGCTGTTATGAGTAAGATTCTAGACGAAGCATCCCGCAGATCTCCATCTCTGTATGTATGCAGAGGTCTGCCGGGATGGATCAACTAATCTAGAGCACTTATATCATGTGTGCTTTAACTAATTGCTTTGAACACAAATTAACAGAATTAGAGGTACTCCATGGCCACATCAACACATCTGCGCCTGCTGCGTGTCGCAGGCCGAGGTTGCAGATGACTTGAAGACCCATCTTTACAAAGAATGGGTATGTCGACGACTGGGTGACGATACTAGAAAACAAGGGGACAGATGACCGCATAAAGCTCCATTGCTGAGGAAGAAGCTAATGCTAGCAGGCAGAGCCCGCTTTGCAGGGAAGCGCGCCCGCATTAGCGGTCATTATACCCACGAGAGCAGAAGACTTGGGCCCTACAGTTGCAGCTTTCTCATAGTTGGAGGAAGCCCCAGCACCAGATGGGACAAAGAAAGCGCCATTTACAAATAGATCGCCCTCAGAACGCCAGTCCCATGTATCCCATTTGTTCTCTGCCGTGTCCATTCTCATCGTTACCTGCACATTCCAAATTCTAATATTAACTGTCAGGCAAAAGGGATATCGTGCTGCTGAGCACTTTATTACTCCACAACCTAGGCAAGTTCCAAGTTGTAAATTTGGGTGTACTTCTGGCCAATCAGCACCTATAATTACTTGAAAAGTTCTCATAAACTGAAGCGAGTCTAATGGTTACTCACATCTTTCGCATAGGGGTTGGCAGGTGCTGTGTATCTGTTTCCTTTGCTGTTGATTGTGGGCGCGGCACTGCCTCCGATCGCGTACATTTCCCAGTGAGTGTAATCGTTATTGACGATCTCAAAAAATCCATGGCGGCATCTGCATGCAGATAATAAAACCCCATGTCTCATGAGATCTCGCCAAGGAATGGCATACAATTCACAACTCAGCATTCAAGCTGCTGATTCAGTAATGAACGTCAACAAGAAAGCATAGTTAGAATGTGAAAGATATGGGAAATCACCTCGGCATTCTTTGGACAAGGCCTTCTCCGAAATGATTGAAGGCAATTGTGGCCTGCATAGACTTGTCTGCAACATAGTCATCACTATGGCTGAGGAGCATAACCTGCATAAGCAATGTTGGGGAGATGTCAGAAAAGCTACTTCAGAAAACGCGACTTGCAAGGACGTACTAGTGTAGACATCAAATTCCACGCCCGCCCGACATGCGACGGAAAACATGAATTTCTACAAGCTGCTAGTGGTGACTAAGTGGTCTAGTCAGAAAAGGCACCTTGTTATGTTGGGTGAAATAACTGTTGGAGACCGTGATGGCGGTTGATCCCATGATCGCATCCAGCAGACCGTCGGTGCACCTGGCAAGAGAGACGTGATCCACCCACACATCGCGAGCACCAAACAGAGAGATGCCATCTCCATCAGAGATTGTACGCCAGCCGTAGTGTGTCGGAGAGCTCCGAACCATGGCGTTTCCAGCAGGCTTGCAGTCATGGACGTGGATGCCATGAATAATAATGTTGCTAACATACTGCATGGTGATGCATGGCCCGTTTGAGATGTGCACATCATGGCCTCGGCCATCAATTGTCTTGTAGCTGTTCATAAGCAGCTCCTCCTTGAGCACAATGGTCATGTCGTGGGAGAAGATGATCCAAAGCGGCTCTGTTTGAATGACAGCATGTCGGAGCGTGCCAGGCTTGGGAGTCACTGCGTCGTTGTCTGAGGAGTCAGTGACGATGTAAAATTCCCCATGCTTTCCTCCGACGGCGTCTCTGCCGAAACCTATGGCGCAGTCAGCTAGCTTCTTGCGGTTGCTCTCCCAGTCAGGATCGCAGCGCCAGCAATCATCAATCGGGTTTCCAGTGGCGCATGAGGAGGTGTAGTAGCTTAGCTCACGCCTGGAAGAATTGAAGCTCCTGTACAAGCATAGACATGATGAGCTCTCAATGGAAGATTGAAGCTTTGAAATTAGACGAGCACGCAGACACCAGTAGAGCTTGTCAGAGAGACATTTTGAGAGGTAAAACCCGCTCCAACCGTACAAACACAAACAGAACTTGCAATTCCTAGGAAATTATTAGGTGGCAACTCCATTTTCAACTCTGGCTAAAGAGACAAGTACATTGCAGACATAGATCGCAGTTGGACCCAACAAGGAAATGTCTGATTCTACAGCAAACTTCTCATACGGGTGGCTTTCTTACAATGCAGTATGGCGAAAGCTCTTATAGGTGTATGACGCGAAGAATGCAGTTGGATGCAACCAGGAAATGTCTGATTATGCAGCAAACTTCTCATACGGGGGACTTTGTTACAATGCAGTATGGCGAAAGCTATGAGTATACATGACGCGGAGAATGGAGGTTGCCACGGTTGAAGCCTAAACGAGATTAAACCAGGGGATTCGGGAAGAGTTGGAAAGGAAAGTGAAAACCGTTAGACAGGAGGATTAATCAGACAAAACGGCTTGTTACCAGTTAAATTTAGTTCAACGACCTCGAAGCAGACCAAGATTTGACTAGTGCAGATGCAAAAAAAAAAGGTTTCTTCGTGTTTACCGCTGCTGAGGCTGCCGCAGGCCGACGGGAGTCTGTGGCTGCGTGTCCGTATCCATTCTCCCAACCGCTTCAGCAGCAGAATGACCATAGACATTGGTAGAGGAGAGCAATGGCCTGCTGCTGGAGACCGTACATTGCAACGAAGCAAAAACGATGAAGAAAAGGGTGTTGGAGAAGGAGGGGAAGGTCGCCATAGATGGCAGCGTGAGTACTAGAAAAGAAAACTAGAATTTCGCATGCAGCTCGGTGTGCAGGTGAGAAATAGCTGAAAGCTGAGTGCGATGGTGATGATAAGAGAGCCGGTGCTCCAGAAGTACTGAGACAAGACCCTCCCCACTCACCCAACGCTTCCTACCTGCCCGAGCTCCTAAGCGCACACACAATGCAGGTGGGTGGGAGCTTATGAGAGTGTGCGTGGGTGTGTGTCTATGAGCGTGCACACAAGCAGAGGGTACTGGAGGTCCTAGACGCACACACAATCCTGATGGAGAGGGAGGGGGGTGTGGGCGTGCACACAAGGAAACACAGGAGAGCGAGTGCGTGCCTGCGTGAGTGTGGGTGTGTACTTGGCGAGCTAGTCACTTGCTTGTATCATGAGACAGTTGTGGGATCATCACTCTCCTTTTTAAAGGGGGGAGGCGGAAACCCCTTCAATTTGGGGGACATTGCAAAGCTTGTGAGAGTGTGGGTGCCCATGAGAGAGAGAGAGAGAGAGAGTGTGTGTGAGAGAGAGAGAGAGAGAGAGAGAGAGAGAGAGGGTGTGTGTGTGTGTGCGCGCTGAGGTCCCCAGTACCACATTATGGGTCGTCAATTTCCCCTACAACCTGGGTCTCGTTAGACTTTCTCCCTTCAATTAAGCCAACAGTCAAAAGTTTGTGGGTTGCCATTCACTAATTGAGGTCCCCTACAACATGGGTAGATCCATACATGCTCGAGTTTTGCACCCAAAAAGGCCCCCTCCTCTTGCACATTAGTGACAATCTAGCGTGCCTGTCCATTGAGAGGAGTTTCACATTCGCATAGTTCCCTCTCTACATATGATAGAAACGTCCTAAAAAACGTACTATTCTAGTTGGAAAGTTGTTGTATGTGTTCTGTATGTGCCAAGGCTCTTTCAAAAATGCTTAAAACATACGGGGAAATCCCACTCTAACCAAAATCACTTAGTGGGTGGCAACATGCCCTTTATGGTCTAGTTAGCTCAAGGGGCTAAGAGTGCTCCCCTATATGCCCTCTAGCAGCGCTTATGGAAGGCCAATATGATACATTCAAAGCTCCACATGCAACAAATGGTGATAAAAAAGGGGGGTGCCTCAACCACCCCCGCATTACAGAAACTCCCTTTGGATGGTTGTTCAACGCTAAATTTAAAAAATAATTGGGTATCGCAATGTGCAGAAGGCCACTTTGTTGATGATGCCACCCAATAAAGATTTTTCTTTTGGCAAGCATATGTGAAATCCACCTAAAATGGTTTGGAAAATGATAGCTTGTAGTGTCCTATATTAGCAAGTTATGCTCATTAGTTTAGATAGATAAACTATAGGCCTAGACATATGGTGGGCCTTTGCTTTGGTCCCATCCGAGCTTGCCCCTTTCTCAAAAGTGTGGCAATGGGCATGTCCTTAAGGAACGACACTCCTTTTCAATTGTAACTAACTTGCCATGATCCAATTAAGATACCTTTCACACTCACAAATAGTGAGTTTTGCAAAAAAAAAAAAAAAAAAAAAAAAAAGACATCTTTCACACTCACATTTGTGAGTATGGCAAAAAAGAAAAGAGATAAAAATAAAAGATCTTTCACACGATGCCTTTGAGGGAAAATAATGTATACTAGCCCTTTACATAGGCAATGAGCCTCCCATACATCTCTCTTTGGAAATGATAGACTTGAGCAAAAAAACTCATATTGGACACCTAAGGCCTATGTCAGACGCGGGCGGAGGACAACCACTTGCTTTGATGTGGCCCAATAAGAGGAATCGCTGCTCTCGACCAGTGTCAGAAGAAGCACCCGGACGAAGCCTCGCTATCTGAGCTCACTGCCAAGTCATGGCCAGGATCGTTTAAAATGTGGGCGACGCCCCCAAGCTCGGCAACCCCCGCCCAAGGAAGGTCTTCACACGCTAATTGGCTTCAAGCCTGCAGTCGTGTGCCTTTTCGTATCAAAAAAATTGTCTGGCGTCCGTCTGGTGTGACCAACTCTGGTGGACAATGTTTTTTGCTACAAAAAGGTCTCCGCCCAAAGAATACCACCTCACACATGGCCGCCGACCATGTGTGACACGAGCCTAAGATGCCCATCCAAATGGAGGCTTTTTATCCTAAAGAAGGCAAGAAACCGTGCCTTATTCATTCTTGTTGGCAACATTATTTGAGGGCATTCTTTAGGGGGGGCTCTTTGTGTAGAGACAAAGGGAACAACGATCCTACCTTGCCCATGAGGAAATCCTTGTAGAAATTTGTTGGCATGCTTTATTGGTGAAGCTCATAAAGCGATGCACAGGCGCATACCCTAAAAGATTGCTACTCTTGGATAAGGTAGTAAAATATTGTCTAGATAAGGACACAAGCTACTTGTAGTGCTAAAAAAAACTTGGGTTTAGTGTAATTCTACCTACAAACTTTAAGATTTACCTCCAAATTTTAGAGAAATCTAGTGTAATGTTGTGTAAAGACCCTTAAATTTAGTCGATTTACCTCTAGTATTTGTCATATGTAGGTTTGCCAAGTTTTGGGGGGAAAAAAATGAGCACGGAGTACTTGGTTAAAATTCGAGGCAAGTGCACTAGAGGTGGCCGGGGAACACCAATGAATGCTCCCAACACTGTCCACCAAGATGTTGAAGAGAGCATTGCTTTAAATATCCCTTTTATGACCTTTTTTGCTTTCCTGAAAATTTCATTTTTAATACTTTTTTTCTCTGTTACAAACTAAAATATGGAAGAAAATTTCACTTAGCATCTTAAAAAGTTAAAGAAATGGTGCCATGTGAAGCTCTTAAATGAAAGGACTCTTTTACAAACTAAATATCAAAGCAAATTTAAGTCAGTGTGAAATGTATGTCCAACTCCCTACTTGGCTAAGGCTTGTTTTAAAAAGCCAATAGAGTTGTTTATAGGCTATCATACGTTGATGTACAACACGTATGTACATAAGCTCTAAGCTCTTGCACAATGTGACAAAAACTTGGTGCGAAGTCATAGTTAGAGCTTTCTCTTTTTTTGTTTCTTGGAGTTCACGACTCATGCCTAGGGCTCCTCTCAAGTTAGGGTATGTGATTCTAATTGTAAGCTTCACAAGAAAGCGTAATCGTCGAAGTGTGTCCCGTTTGATGTATTTTTTTATGGGGATCCCTCTGCAAAGGATATGCCAGGGCTGCTTGTAACCTTCTGTGACTAATACATATGCCAGGGTTGCTTGTAACCTTCTGTGATTAATACAATTCAAGCTCAACTGAGTGACTTTTATTTTTGTTAAAAAGGATGGGGTATGTGATTCTCTGCCTCTCCCTAAGGGTGGAATTCTTGTTTGGCTTCTCCTTATTGGAAACAAGAGTCTCCTTGTTCTCTAATTCTTGTTTGGCCCCTATTCATCATATGTAACCATACCTATGCAAGCCTTTACAAGCAAGAGCCAACATAGTTGTAGGAAAAGAAAGAGCCAAGGAACAAAGCTTGTAGTATGCCACATCTCACATTGGTCTCCCTCTTTGGGTTTCCATTAGGTGCCTTCAAAGTTTTTTATCAAAGTGATAAAGATAGTTCATGGGAAAAAGCCTTCGTTCACCTTGAAATAACAATTACCTTTGCATGAAAGACAAAGAGTATCATGCATGAGGGCTCACTACTAGAAACTTAGATGACTTTATGAATGAATGGTTCCTCTCCTATCAAGCTTGGAAAGGGTCATCTTAAGCTCCTAAATCACTATTCTCCTGTCAAGCTTGGGAAAGAAAGGGTCATCTCAAGTTTCTAAAGCTGTGGCTCAAGACCTACCACCTTTGCTAAACTTACCTTGAAAATCCCTTGGTCAAGCCAAAGGTGACAAATTGGCTTAAAATCAAGTGATTTTGACATCAATATATTTCATCAAGGTTACCCAAAGATGCCAAGAATGACTCTAACCTTCCTTGTTTTAGATACCCTAAGAGGGAGAAACACCAAAAAAAGGCCCAAAAGAAGATGTTTATCCTTACGTGAATTCAGTGTAAATGATCGCGACATGGTATAGCTAAAGACATGCAAGTGACCACATTGGAAGCCTCTTTGCCATGTCAAGCTTCACATGGAGTGATAACTTATAGTGTATATAGGCGCAACACATGACCACCTCAAGCCAATATACGTGTGATAAATCTTGGATTTTGATCATACATCGTGTTGTTTCCATAAGTGCCTTATTTTCTTTTCTTAATTCATTTGGTATATACTCTCTCCTTATCAAATAGAGGATGCCCACAATACAACCAACTATACTTTTTGTTATAGGATTTTGTTTCGTTTGAGCACATTTTAGACTTATGGTTTTATTTAAGTGAATATACCCATGAATAGCTATCCCGTACATTTTTAGGTGGTTCCTCAAGAGAGGGCATTGAGGCAACCAAATGGATTTTGCAAATTTAACAAATTTTAAAGACCCAAAAATGTGTACGCAACTCGCAACAGGCTTCAAGCAAAAGCTACATAGGCTGAATCTTTCGCATATTTTCCACATACAATAAGCTTTTTCCACATACAATAAGCTCATATAGTAAACTCCAAGCATTAATATCACCCAAAATTAGATCATGAACAACACATATGCTATCCATGTGTTTAACTGCAAGACCAATCCTTGCAAGTTCTCAGACAATCAATATATTTACTGGATTTGTAGTAATGCTCTTGATTGGGTAAGAGGTGTTGTTAGCACCAGTGTAGGGTAGTATTCCTGTAAGACACAACCTCAAGAGAGGTGAACATATCATGATGACATTATGGGCTTTAGTAGACTCTAAGATGCCTCTACAATGGCCACATTTGCCTCTTTCTTATAGTCTATTTTTTTCTTGCCTAGCCACAAATATGATTTGGGCCACTAAAGGTGCTCATGTTAGTGGGAATTTTCTAATTCGAGTGCAAATTTTGTAGATGATATAGAGATTCATAATTTTTTTTTTAGTACAAGTCTTAAGATGTGAAGAAGACTTCCAAATAAAGAAAATGCTAGAGGGATAGGCACATATTTGTGCTTAGGGTGCAAAGCAACAATCAAAGATCCCCTCCATCTATTCAGAGAATGCTTCATCACGGGAAGTCTTGCGGGGAAAAAACGTCCACTTCCACAAGAATGGCTTAATTGTAGGAGAGAAGGTTTTCAAAAACCAAGCCACTCTAATTTCCACGTAGATTATCTGCTTTTTTTTGTTTTGGAAAGCAAGAAACCTTCAATTATTCAAAGGAAATCCTGTGATGACAACTAAGTAATTTGAAGAGATCATGCAAGATAGGAGGGAGTGGATTCTCTCTATTGGAAAGCATAAAGACTGTAAAGACAAGTATGGAAGCAAGCACTTTTTCACATTAAAGGAAGTTACTTTTTTGCTACTCCTCCCACCATCCAAATCACAACTTGATTAGGCTGTGAAGTAGTGGCTTAGAGAAGACTTACGTCTACACCCTTTGGTATCTTATGGCTCCTCATGGCACACATTGTAATTGAGGCTTAATGTATATTCTTTACTATGATTATACAACTCTACCACTTACAATTGTGAGTATGGAAAAAAGATGTGTAGAAGACTCAATAGAGTTGCCTTTGAGATCAAAAGGCCCAAAATAAAGTATGACTTTTTTAAAAAATTGTATGAAACCACTGTTCACATTGATAAGTTTAAATGGCATCGATATTCAAATATAGGTTGTTGTGTTTGGCCATTTCAGCATATAGGTACCCACCTAATCGGACATTGATAAGTTTAAATGGCATCGATATTCAAATATAGGTTGTTGTGTTTGGCCATTTCAGCATATAGGTACCCACCTAATTGGACATCACATTTTTAATAGATTTATCCTCTACAATTTTTTGGAGCTATTGTAGCCATCTATGTGTAAATCCTGATTCCAAAGTAGCAAATCTATTCTATGAGTTGTAATTCTTTTGTGATATTTGTAAAGGTCTATATGAGCCTAGCCACTAGTGATTTAGAAATCCCTAGGTATAAAAGATAATAACCTTAGTATAAAAGAGAGGTTTATCTTTGGAAAGAAAGGAGCTTTGTGTACGTATGCTTAAGCGGCCAAGCATCTCTATCTTGTAGTCAACTTTTCTCGTGATTGGGTAATCCTATTTTGATTCTAGGTACAATGTGTTCCTCTTCTCTTGCTCTTACATTTAAATGCAAGCATTTCAAGTTCTGTTGTGGCTTGTGACTACACATCTGTGAGCCTAAGCAAAAAATTTTGACATTTTGACCATAGGAGACCGCTATTAGAACTTAGAGTGACCTGTTTGGGCTATTTTGTTGCAGCTTTTATGACTTATTTTATGATGGGTCGCGATTTTGGTACCACTTTAGATTACGACCAGACTTTGTCGACATGTCCCCTTAGACCTAATACAACTTCCCTTAAAGTTTCATGGTCATTTGAGTTTGTTCATTCACATGGCATGATGACCTAGAGCAATGAGATAGAACATAAGCAGACTTTTCAATTTGGGAGTTGGTGATTTTCTTATTGAGTTGATGTATTTTCTTGTTAGGTTCACTTCTTGAGGACCTTAAAAAGTTTGTGTGCCCCATCCGAGTCACTCCCCAAAGTATTGACATGATCATGTTAGTGCCAGATAGCTATGCTACTTCAGAGAGGGCTTGAGGAATGAAACTCTCAAGAAGAACCTGCATTTAAAAGCATGCACAACATTTGAGCAATTCACTAGAGAAGATTTATATCTATTTAACAATCGTAAGTCCTATGGAGAGGTGACAAAAGATGTAGAATATGCGACTAGTAGCACCTCTTCCATGATGAGTGAATCCACAACAAAGCGGAGTGTTCAAACTCCTACCATGCCAAACATTGATCAATTGGTTGAAGAAGTGGTGAGGAGAATAAACCAAGGCTATAGACAGAACCTGAATGTACAACAACAATAAATAAGGAGTTGTGACACTTGTGGAGGGGATCATCCCACCCCATAGTGTAGCACTCAACCAAGACTGCAACATATGCTAGGGAAACAACCACCTCTTTTGAACAATAGTAGAGTAGTAGTCAACTACACTCGACCATCGTATGTGCCACCACCAATGGAAAACCTTTATTCCATGAATGAGAACACCTTAATGTTCATAGCCAATCAAGGTTATGGATCAAAGAACATTCTTACCATGCAAGAAAAACCATCGGCTACACCACTAGCTACATAAAAACCAGGACCATGCTATGAATGTGGAGGTGATCATTGGACAAGGAGTTGTCCACATGAGGGTGAATGTAAAGAGATGTTTAGATTTTGTAATGAATTTGCAATCACTCATGTTCTTTCAAACTATCCCAAAAATCCTGGGATAACAAGGGGAAAACAACAATGAACATTGTCAAAGTGTTACCTTCTTCAAGCGGATCTGAGGTAGAACCCACGGTTCCTATAAATGCGGTGACTAGAGCTCAAGCTCAAGAAGTTTCCAAAAACAAACTTGTTGAGGAGGAGCATAAACTGCTTGTTCAAACAAAAACTGAGAGCTTATCAACGAGGACTCAAAGAAAAGTATGGAAGGCAAAATGAGACAAAATTAAAGCCAAAAGGTTAAAAGAGAAGGCTACCTTCGAAAAAAAGCTGCAACAAGTCAAGGAGCAGCTAAAACATGAAAAGGAAAACAAGGATCAGACAAGAGGTGTGGTATCATCCAAGATATCATCAAGAGGTTCAATCTTGGTTGACAAAGTTATAGAACCTTTAGAGTCTCTATTACAAGCTTACGACGCTAGACTAGAAATCAACTAGACCTTGGAACAAAGATGGTTGACATATCTGCATTCGAAAATTGAGAAACAAAGACTTGAAATGCATAGAGAAAGCTCAAGCTCTAATGGAGCCAGAGAAACAATACATCCCTAGGAAAGAAGTATTAATCTATGAAAGGGATGGAAAAAATGAGCACAAGGGAACTAAAATGAAGATCAAATGAGACCAAAGATAGAAACACCATTAGACTATATGGTAGTGGCTAATACCACAAATGACTCAAGGTCACAAGGGATGATGCCAATTCCTGAAGTGAAAGACCCATGGCCACAAGCCTTATGAGAAACAATAAGAAATGAGAAGGATGGTAGTGCAACTTTTAAGTCTGCACCTATCACTGAAATCAACATGGATCATGAGCTTTACCTAGAAGATATACAATCTCTATACGTTGATGCAGGAACATAAACATTAGGGGAGAGTAAGCCTAAAACATTGAAAACTTTGTTAGTTTTCATAGAAGAATACAAACTCAAATCTAAGATTAGAGTGGTACCATCTCAGTGGAAAGACACACCAAAAATGATGGATACTAAAAGCTTACATGAACTAATGCCAACTCATATATAATGCACGATTACTCTCTTAGAGTTGTTGAGAATCAAACCACATCTATGAAGAGAAGTGGGCAAAAATCTAGAGAAGATGGAATTGAAAACTCCTCTTCAAGATATTCCCTTAGATGATAAAATGAGTAAAACGACAGAAGATAAACCCAAGGCAAAATCAGTGCCTGTGAATAAGGTGGGGGATTCTTGTGAAGGAGACGAAGGAAACACCACCTTACCAATGGAGCACAAAGGACTCAAAACAATGGCCATACTTGATAGTGGGGTTGGAGTAGTCATAGCCACCAAAGAAATTTGGAAGAAATGTGAAAAATTAGCTATTAGAAAAACCAGAACGAAATTGCAACTTGCAGATGGTTATGTAGAGAGAAACATGTTCAACTATTCAACTGTGATAGCTCCTTATGCTACAAGTCTAATGTCTTATGGCATTTGGATAATGATGGGAAATCTACCAATCACTGAACTAGAAGAAATAATGTACACAAGTTCTAAAACTCCAATTCTTAGCTTTGGCATGGTAGAAGTTGTACACAAGTTGAGAACTCGGGAGTTCAAGGACACTTTCTACATAATTGACTCCCATCACATCAAAGAGATTTTGGTCCTCGGGGAGGTCACTTAATAATTATGTGACTATCATGTTAGTGCAACAAAAGGAGCTATTAAATTTAATTTTTTCTCATAGTTTCACATACTGAAGGGTACAGTAAAAGGAAATCAAGAAAATAATTTACAGATTGAATAGGAAAAGAGTGTATTTTATTTGTAAAAAATTCACAGATAAGAAGTTTTATAAATAGTCCTTGAACGCACAAGATATACACAATTAAAACATTGTGAACCCCCCGAGATTCGGTCCTGACAAAAAGTTGGATGAACATCTTCTTTTGACAACATCAACAAAAAGATTTAACAATAACAATAACATCTCAAATCCATGTAAAAAATCAACAACCAATCATAACATAAAAAGGTAAAGCTAAATCGTATCAACCTCGCAAGTCAGCTTTACCTTCAACCAGTCTCCATCAAACTTCCTACATAGCCTGTACATCAAAAGCCAAACCATCAACAATGCAATGGAAACCTAAGCAAAGAGTTTATCAACCAATGTTTCCATCACAACAACACCACTAGCAAAATCCAAAAATAATCAACCAAGTGTTAGTATCCAAAGAGCACATCAAAGTCAAAGATCCAGTTTAGATACACCAATCACAATTTCAACCTCAACAACCAAAGGTAATATCCATTCTATGCTTTCTTTTATGATTTATTCAAAATTGGTCGTCGTAGGGTTTCTTTCAAATACTCAAAGGTTTCATGATTTTCAAGCTTGGTTGAGATACAAAAAGTGGACAATCTATGTGCAAACCAGAATGGCTTGATTATTGAAAACATTTCCTCCTAGAATCACATCATACTTGAAAAAGGGACTCTTTCAAGTCTTCTACATCCTGTTGTAGATTTTACATGTAAGTGTTAAAGAATATGATGTTAAAGAATATGTCCATTGTGCTATGGGCGGCTGGACACTGACTATACTATGTTGTAAATATACTCTGGATAATAGTCAATAGAGAAGAAGAAGAGAAGAGCAGCTCGTTGAATGGCTGCTGCTGCAGGGTAACGATTGTGTGTGTGTGTCTCGATGTGTGTTGGTGTGTGTGCGTAGTCTTCTTTTCTACCTTCTCCATCACCTGCACACTCTACAAAGTGGTATCAGAGCTCAGTTTGAGGAGCTATAATCAATACACAGGTTTCCGCAGCTCTGGAAAACAACAAAAAAGAGAGGTTTTTTGGTCATAACTCCCTCACCCGAACTCGGAATACAGTGATCCAGGAGTCTAGACATCTTTATGTTTTTGGGCATTCCGGACGCATTGGAATACTCAGATTTGCAAAAATCTACAATTTTCTGCAGCAAACAGCCAGCTCACACAAGCATAGGAGATGTCCAGTTTTGCACTCGGCAGTAGATTTACAGGTTATAGGTGAAGAATTCAGCATTTACACAGGTTTTGGAGAGTAACATAGAGATTTTGCATCATGATATTGTGTTATGGAAGATTATGTTTGGTTGTTGTGGGTCCGTTATGGACAGCTGCCTATGTAAGAAAGGTTGTGGGAAGAAGTTGAGGCGGTTATATTGTCAGATTGAGTACTTTGTGGTTATGTATGGATATGACGTTAATGTATTTTGGAAAACTGCAGCCTTTGTGAGGGTCAAGTGAGGTTTTTTGAAGCCTTGCCTTGGGAGCTTTGGTACCTTGGCAAGGTGGATTAGGTACTGGAGCGAACCCCCGACTGGCCCTGCGAAAGACCTCATATGTCGTTTACGACTATGGGAAGAAGGTGGATGTATGGATATGTGGTATAGGACAACGTATGGATTGCATTTGCATACAGGTCCATGTGGACATTGTTTAAGAGTATTTATGCATAGTATTGAGTCAGTTTGTGGCAAAGTGAGTCAGTGGATTTTTCCTTGGCAGTGAGAGATTTTCTGTCAGTGTTTATGAGCACTTTGGTTGAGATTATCACTTGAGATATTGTCCAAAAACAAACGAAACTCTGCCGAAATTTTGTCAAAATCCTTTGGAAGAAATTGAGAGAGTGAAGATGGCAGAAAGTTCAACTCAAGTCACACAGATTGTTGGAGAGAAGCTGACCAGAGAGAACTACATCATATGGTCTTACAGGATGGAGAACTTTATCATGGGCAAAGGTTTATGGGATTATATTACAGGTGAACAAGAGTGTCCCGAGGTTGGTTTGGAACCAAATAGAGAGAATGTTGAAGCACATAAAACATGGCAAGCAGGAGTAGAAGCTTACATGAAGTGGATCGAGAATTCAAGGAAAGTGATGCATTGGATTTCACTATGCATTAGTGACTTCTTTATACCACATGTGAAGAAGGTTCAATCTCCAAAGGAAGCATGGGAGATACTAGCAAGAATGAACAACTCCAATACAAAACCACAAAAAGTTCACTTGAAGCAAAGGTTACATTGTGTATGGCAAGGAAATAGATCCATATCAGATTATGTGACAGAGATAAAGAAAATACAAGAAGATCTTAATGTTGAAGTTCCATATGATGACTTAGTTTCAGTGACATTGAATGGTTTGGGACCGGAATACAAGTCATTGGATACATCTATATCTGTTCGAGGACACATGCCTGATTTTGAAGAGTTAGTAAACCTTTGTTTGCAAGAAGAGATGAAGTTAGGCAAGTCAGGTCCTTCTACATCAAATAACAATTCCAGAGATCAGGTTTTTTACTTTGGAGGTCGTGGAAACAATAGAGGTGGAAGAGGAAACTATGGTCGGGGAAACAATGCTGGAAGAGGTCAATGGCAAAACCAACAAAGTCAAAGTTACAATGATTATAGCCAAAGAGGCAAGGGGAGAGCCCGAACTCGTGGATGTGGAGGTGGACGATTTGTACATCCTCAAAGAGATGGATATTGTAACAGATGTGGCATTTATGGTCACTTTGAAAGAGAATGTTACACAAGGCTAAATCAAAATCGTGATCGTGGTGGAAGAGGCCGAGGTTATGGAAGACATGGAGGAAAATTTGCTGGATACAATCCTCATGATCAAAATATATATGACAATAGATCGAGTGGACATTTATTTCCTATGGAGCATGTTGTTGGAAGCATGGTGGAGCCACATCATACAGATGATTGGTATTTAGATAGTGGTGCCACAAATCATATGACATATCATGGTGAATGGTTTGACATAAAAGAGAAATTAGAAGAGGATGAGTTTGTCGCTACAGGTGATGATACTATGCATCGGATTACACATGTTGGTTCAGTTCCATTGCTAGAAAAAGACAGGACATACAACACATTGGGAGATGTTCTATATGTGCCTTCAATCACAAAGAATTTAGCATCAGTTGGACAAATGACAGATGAAGGGTTGCAAGTCCGTTTTAATCGCTATGGCTGCTTCATAGAGCAGTTTCACAAAGGCAGACCAGGCAAGATATTGGCACATGGAAGAAAGAAAGGTCGCTTGTTCTCATTGGAAGCTGGAGATCCATGTTTACATAGTGGTATGTATGCAAACAAATCAGCCACTCAAGATAATTGGGCAGAGTTATGGCATAAGAGGATTGGTCATGTCAATTTTAGAAGATTAAAGCATATACAATCAAATCAAATTGTACGTGGATTACCAAAGTTTGGCAGATTGAATTTTGATCATGTTTGTGAAGCTTGTCAATTTGGAAAGCAATCTCGTTTACCATTTCCAAAGAGGGGGAGAATTAGCCAAAGTCCTTTGGAAATTGTTCATTCAGATATTTGGGGACCTTGTGATCATGCTACACCAAATGGTTGTCAATATTTTATCACATTCACAGATGATTACAACAGAATGACATGGGTTTACTTTCTAAAGGCAAAGTCAGAGGCATTTGAGGTATTCTTGGAGTTCAAAGTTATGGTTGAGAAAGATAATGGTTGTCAAATTAAATGCCTACGTACAGATGGAGGGGGAGAGTACATGTCACACAGTTTTGATGATTACTTACGTGAACAAGGCATAAGAAGACAGATTACTTGCAGATACACACCACAACAAAATGGAGTTGTTGAGAGAAAGAATAGAGTCATAGCAGAGATTGCAAGAGCCATGATAAATGAGATGAATATGCCATTAACATATTGGGCTGAAGCAGTTCATACAGCAGTACACATTATGAATCGAACACCAACAGCTGCCATTCATGAAATTTCACCTTATGAGAGACTTTATGGGATCAAGCCAACAGTTTCTTATATGAAAGTTTTTGGATGTGTTTGCTATGTTCATGTGCCAAATGAAGCAAGAAAGAAGATGGAGCCAAAGGCAGTGAAGTGTATATTCATGGGCTACCCAGTTGAAAAT
Organism: Adiantum capillus-veneris; assembly: GCF_014529385.1. Lineage (NCBI taxonomy): Eukaryota > Viridiplantae > Streptophyta > Polypodiopsida > Polypodiales > Pteridaceae > Adiantum > Adiantum capillus-veneris. The sequence goes on along the minus strand of NC_140931.1, from coordinate 30,710,317 downwards.
AAAGGTTACAAGTGCTATGATCCTACGACAAGACAAGTTTATGTCAGTAGAGATGTCAGATTTTGTGAGCATGAACCATGGTATAAACCAAAGCCAGTGATTATAGAAGATGAGTATGAAGAGCAAGAGAATGTGCGTCATGTTTTTGATAAGCCAGGACCCTCAACAAGAACTATTTCAGGACCACATATGGCAGAGGAGAGTACATGAAGTGTCAACCCATGGAGCGGTCGTTTGCGAGATAAGAAGCAAGACGAGAAAGGCAAGAAGAAAGTGGTTGAAGAGAGTTCTGGAGATGAAAGCCTCGATGAAGAGCATGGTTTACCACATTTGAGGACACCTGGCAGTAAGCATATTGAGAAATATGTACCCCCGTATGCAAGAGTTGAAGAGAAGAGTGCACCACAATTGAGAAGATCAGAGAGGGTGCGTTATCCAGTTGATAGATTGACATAGAACGGTTACATGCATACACATTATGCATACATGGTTTCACGTGTGCAACATAAAGAGCCTACATGTTTTCAAGAGGCAATTGGAAAATCAGAATGGGAGTCAGCTATGGATGATGAGATGGATGCTCTTGTGAAGAATGACACTTGGGATTTGGTTCGCTTGCCAAGTGGAAAGAAAGCAATTGGTTCAAAATGGGTATACAAAGTCAAGTGCAAGTCAGATGGTAGTGTGGAAAGATACAAAGCGAGGCTTGTTGCTAAAGGTTATGCAGAAACAAAAGGTCTTGATTATGATGAGACATTTAGTCCAGTTGCAAAGATGACAACTGTCAGATTGGTGATAGCAATGGCAAGTATGTTTGGTTGGAAGTTACGGCAAATGGATGTGGATAATGCATTCTTGAATGGTGACTTGGAAGAAGAAGTTTATATGATACAGCCAGATGGTTATCAACATCCAGAGTTTCCATATTATGTGTGTAAGTTGAAGAAAGCATTGTATGGTTTGAAGCAAGCATCTAGAGCTTGGTGTGAAAAGATAACCAGATTCTTGAAGAAGATTGGATTTAAACAATCTACTGCTGATCACTCATTGTTTTTGAAGCATGTTGATGGAGAGATCGTCGTTATTGTTATCTATGTTGATGACTTGATTCTCACTGGAAGTCATGATGACCAAATTTTGCATGTCAAGAAGAGTTTGTTGAGAGAATTCAACATGAAGGACCTTGGTGAGTTGAGATATTTCTTGGGAATTGAAATTGTCAATACTTTATTAGGAATTTGAATGATACAAAGACAATATGCGTTGGATATGCTTGAGAAGTATGGAATGACAGCGTGCAAACTGGTTGATACACCTCTTAATCAAAATTTGAAGTTGTTTGATGATGGACATTACATTGAGGATGTCACTATGTGTCGCAAGATGGTTGGAAGCCTTGTTTACTTGACAATAACAAGGCCAGATTTGAGTTATGCAGTGGGTGTTGTGAGTCAATTCATGAAAAAGCCATGTAAAAGTCATCTTGATGCAGTGAGACGGATTATGAGATATGTGAAAGCCACTGTCAGTTATGGAATGTTTTATGAAAAGAATGGGAAGCTTTGTCTTTATGGTTACACAGATGCGGATTGGGTAGGAGATTTTATGGATAGAAGATCTACAAGTGGTTATGCATTTTCCATTGGCAATGGTATGATAAGTTGGAGTAGCAAGAAGTAATCAGCTGTAGCATTATCAAGTACAGAAGCTGAATATCGTGGAGCAGCTTTGGCAGCATGTGAAGAGTCATGGTTGAGAGTACTTATGGTAGACTTTGGTTTTGAATATCATGACAGTGTCATTATATATTTTGACAATATTAGCAGCATCATGTTGGCAAAGAATCCAGTTTACCATGCTCGCACTAAACACATTGAGGTACATTATCACTTCATTAGAGAAAAAGTTTTGGCAAATGAGATTGATTTGGTGTATGTGAAGACAAATGATCAAGTTGCAGATATATTCACAAAAGCTCTTGGAAAGGAGAAGTTTTGCTACTTTCGTGAAGCATTGGGAATCCATCATATGCAAGCTCACTCTGAGCTTGAGGGGGAGTGTTAGAGAATATGATGTTAAAGAATATGTCCATTGTGCTATGGGCGGCTGGACACTGACTATACTATGTTGTAAATATACTTTGGATAATAGTCAATAGAGAAGAAGAAGAGAAGAGCATCTCGTTGAATGGCTGCTGCTGCAAGGTAACGATTGTGTGTGTGTGTGTGTCTCGATGTGTGTTGGTGTGTGTGCGTAGTCTTCTTTTCTACCTTCTCCATCACCTGCGCACTCTACAGTAAGAGCTCTTATGTAGTACTTGAATAGATGGAGGGGGTCTTTAGTTGTTTCTTTACATCCCAAGAATAGGTCCATGACTATTCCTCTAGCTTTTACTTTGATCCTTGTTGGTAATGGCCCCCATAGCACTTGCTAGATGAAGAACTTCATTATGCTAGGCCATGGAGGATCCCAAATGTTGCATGCAACTACCACCCATTTTGTCTCAAGCCACAATAGCCTCCACTATTTGTTAAGTGGCAAGAACCAATTTTCTTTGTAACTAAGCTTGATGTATGTTCCCTTTGTTTGTGGTAGACCAAAATTCTTCTATTTGAGCTAATGTTTGACTTTTCAATCAAATGCTACCTCATAGTTAGGTGCCATAAAATTCATCAGATCTTCCAAACCCCTCTGTTGATCAATAGACTTTCATTTACATTGAGATTGTATCGGGTAGCCAGTTGGTGTATTTCTTTCTAGCTCATGTTGCTTTTGTCCTACATTTGAGTTAAATGTAATAATACTTTGTTGTTGATTTTTTTGTCTATTTCTCTCCAAAAGGGTTTTAGTGAATCATTCTGAATCTAAATGAGCTAGGGGAATAGTGGATGATAGAGTCTTTGAAGGATAGGTTGCCTTTCCCTATTTTAGTGCTTCTAATGCTTTGACACACTTATGCACTAGCTCCACCCACCGTGATGCCGCCTAGATTTATATTTTACCATAGTGGTGCTAGCAACTTGTCATGAACATGGGTCCCCCCAAGTAGAAGAGATTTACCTTATCTCTCATATCATATGTCATAATGGCCCACATGACACCAAAAAATTGGCACAATTGGCCTCCATATGAATTGTCAGGTTGAGTATCCCAATTCTGGCCTCTAGAAACTGACTCCCATTCTTTCCTAACATGGTACCATATCTTTGGTATTGTTTTTCCAAAAAAATGCTACAATCTGGGAAACTTTCCAATTGCATTTGGTCATCCTTAAAATTGGAGAGAACAAGGATAATTACAAGATCGTGAACAAATTGACTACCTTTTCTTTGTTGTGGAAGGGAAGAAGCACATATTCCCAATTTATCATCTCACTCCTAATTTGTCCATGACCCACTAAACCTTATGTTTGTTAGAGATTCCTTCTTCTATTGGGGCCCCAAGGTGGTGAAACATTGTTACTTGAAAGAATTTCTCCTAACCAATTAGGCGGGAAAAATGAATCATTTCTAAAAGGGAGATCAACCTCAATTTCTCAATGTTGCATTTAGAGCTTGAGGTTGTGGTGCACCTTTGAACCATCTCTAGAGTCTTTTTCACTATTTGAGGGGTGGCTCTAAGGAACAAGAGGGAATTATTAGCAAAAAGTTTGCCCAAGAGTTGTTTGTTATCTGGAAGAGAGAAACCTTGAATGTATCGATTCTCAATGCTTTTCTTGAGCATGGTCACAAGTGAATGAGACCCAAGTGCAAAGAGAAGAGGGGCCAAAGGGCAACCTTGTTTGGTTGATATTTTGTCTTCAAAAGCTCCCACAACTCTATTGCTAAAGAGAAGTTTTGAAGAGCTACGTGCTCCTATGGTGTGTGCCATCTAACACATACGGGGTCCCAAGCCTATAACCTTCATGATTTCTTATATTGTCCAATAGGAGACTTGATCATAAGCTTTGTTGAGGTCAATCTAGTGGAAGATATAGTCTTATTCGATGAAGTTTTCATATTTTGTGTCTACCATTGCTGTAAGAACGTTTTCATATATTGGCCTTCCTTTAATAAAGCCACGTTGGTGGGGGTAATCATTTTTTCCAAGATTGGAGACATCTTGAGAAAGATAACTTTAGAGATAATTTTGTATGCCGTTATCATCATTGTTATAGGCCACCAATGTTTTAATTCGGATTAGCACACTAGTTTTGGTATAGGCTTGACAAGACCTCTTTTCACACTAGGATCTAATGCTCCTTCTAAATGGATTTTTTTGCCAAGCGAGTGATGGTGTGGGTTTTTAGGTCATCCCATAACTCATTGAAGAACTCTATCGTGATTTCATCCCATTGTGGAAACTTTTCCTTACCTGCCCAAGGTTTGTTCCAAAAGGTCTGCTTCTACGGGTGCTATAATTATGTTGACACAACTGAGAAGTGAGGCTCTTGCTCCTTTGACTTCTTTTGATTGATCATTTGGTTGCCCTATGATATAGCTTGAGTGTTCAAGCATTATATTTTCCATTAGGTCTAGGTCATGCACTTTATTTCATGCATTTTTCTTGATTGTTGTGATGGTACCCCATCTCTTTTTGGTTTTAAGAGTTCTAAAGAAGTGCGCTTGATTGGAAGCCTCAAATAAATATCCCTAAACAATAAACTTTCTTTTCTTCCTTCTTCAACCTTCTGTTTCGCATGGTTTGCTTTTACTTTGAGCCATCTCTTGTGCTCTTCCTTTGTGGCCATCCCTTCTTACTTTTTGATAGTTAGCACTTCCACATCTTCCTTCAAGACTTTAGTGATTGTTCTCACAAGCCTTGTTCATCCTTGCTCCTATTCTTTTTTATCACCATCTAGATACACAAAACAATAGTGTCCCAAGATCTTGGATTATCCACATTCACATATTCTTTGAGCTTGCTAAGTGCTTTTTTAACTAGGCTTCTAAAAAGTGGTTTCTTGAAGAGGTGTTTCCTTGTGACTAGCTTCTTCTTTTTCCTTTATACTATTGACTGTCTCTTTTCATTCATCCCGGTTTTATTGATATTGATGAGTGATCTGATAAGATTTGGGAGGTATCAACCTTCATTTTGATCAATGGAGGCAGCCAATCAACTTGATGGGAGCAATAGCTATATTATCCAGTTTGGAGGTTGTGTTAGCATACTGAAGGCTTGTGTAAGTAAAGCTATATGAGCTACCCTATGGACCTAAAGACAAAAAAAAAAAATTAAGGTCTCAAATTCAGATCAAATAATTTTTTAGTATACTCATTCTTTCTTTTAAGAATCCCTTTATCACATCTAATAGAGCTATCAAAATTTTAATAATACTTATGTTAGCGGGTTGCTGTGATGGACGTTTGTGGCATAGCTATTTGGCACTAACATAATCGTGTCAATATTCAAGGAAGTGACTCGGATGGGGCACGAAGACTCTTTGAGGGTCTCAAGAAGTAAACCTAACAAGCAAACACATCAACTCAACGAGCAAATCACCAACTCCTAGATTAAAAAATATGCCTATGTCCTATCTCACCGCTCTAGATCATCACACCATTTTAATGACCAAACAGACTTGGATGGCCATGAGACTTTAAGGGAAGCTATATTAGGTCTAAGGAGACATGTCTACAAAGTTTGGTGCAATCTAACAAGGTATTAGTATTGCAATTCATCATGAACTAGGTCATAAAAACTACAATTAAACATCCTAAACAGGTCGCCCTAAGGTCTAATAATACTCTCCTATGGTTAAAACTTCACAAAACAATGGTTCAAAAACTCAAAACTAAGGATTAGTCTTGCAAGGGCGTAGTCACAAACCAAAATAGAGATTGCAATGCTTACACTTGAATGAAAGGGCAAGAGAAGAGGAACAAAATGCACTTTTAGGAATCGAAATAGGATTACCCAATAATGAGAAAAGTCGATTACAAGTTAGAGTTGCTTTTCCGCTTAAGCCTATGTATACAAAGCTCCTTTATTTATAAAGATAAGCCTCTATTTTATACTAAGGTTATTACCTTTTATACCTAGGGCTTTCTAAATGGCAGTGGCCAAGATCACATGGGCCTTTACAAATATCATGAAAGAATTACAACTCATAGAACAATTTTACTATTCTGTAATCGGGATTTACTCATAGATGGATACACACTAGCTCGAAAAAATAATAGAGTACAAATCTATTAAAAATGTAGTGTTCGGCTAGGTGGATGCATGTATGCTGATTTACTCATAAATGGATACACACTAGCTCGAAAAAATAATAGAGTACAAATCTATTAAAAATGTAGTGTCCGGCTAGGTGGATGCATGTATGCTGAAATGGCCAAACACAACACTCCCCCTATCCTAGCTCGTGTCGTCCCTTGACACGACCATGTGAAATCTAGTCGGGAGGGTGGTCTTGAGGTTGGACTTTAGCGTTGAGATTGCTTTGTAGTTGATGATACTCCCCCCTTCCTTGAGTGATTCATATCTATTGTCTTCTGGCTGATACATGTGTGGGACTTCTATTGTTGATGCAATATTGTATTTTGTTGCACATTCTCCTTTTTGTTGCCACTTTTGATAATGAATATGGCTATTGGTGTTGCCTATCTTTTTAGAAGTGAGTCTCTTTACGTAGTTGACTTTGTGATGGATCTTGCCCTCGGGTTCCAATGCAATGCGAGTCCTTTGCAATATTTCACCAACTTTGAAGCACTATGTGAACTCCTTATTATTGTTGTGTATAGCTCTCTTGCTGAATTTTTCATTGCTTATTGTCACTTGTTTTTGTATGCACTTCTTTGACTTGCCATTGTTTAAGCTTTGTTGTTGTCCTTGACGGTAAGAGTTGCTATTGACAAGCATGCGGAGACCTACAATTGTTTCTCTAATCCTTTGACGATTGATATGGGTAACAATTTTCTTATTGCTAGTACCTAATGTAGGAGGAATATATACAAGAGGATAGTGATGAGTGTTTCTAAATTAAGGTCTAAAACTTGGATGACCAAAGGGGAAAAATTAAGTGGAAAAAAAGTACCTTTGATATGCTCTTAATGGAGTTGAGAAGTTTAACTTTAAGTGCTTGTTCATGCAAGGGAGTCCTTGGAAGAAACAAAGGTAGAGGAGAGGAAGAGTGCCTAATGCAAGTGTAAATTATGGGACACTCTATATGCATATGAGTAATTTTTCAAACAAAAGCATACAGTGTCAAAGATGGTGTTGATGGGTGCTTCAAGGAACAAATATAGCACATGTGACATCAAATGATGTTGTAATAGCTTCCACCTTTTCAAGAAGGGTGCTTTTGATATAGAAGCTTCTCCACTCATACCTCACTGTGCTCAGTGCATGAGTGTCTTTTGGACTTCCTCCTTCACTTCACCAAAATAAAAATCCATAGACTTTGTGTAACATTTAATGGCCTAATAACTTGTATGTAGCGGAAATGAGCATGAACATAGTGGGCATTTCATTAGAATAGATTCCTAATGAGAATTACAAGAGTGCTTGGGTGGAGAGAGCAACAAAAAGCATAACACCTAGTTAGATAGCATCAACAATACTTTCAAAAGAGAGAGAAATTAAGCTATTGACAACAGTTGAGGACCGGATTTGCATGGAGCCCGTCCCCCCTCCAAAAGGCTTTGTATTATGGTTTCTCCCATCAAGAGAGACATTTTACAATACAATTCTTTGTGTTCCTTCAAGACTACCTAGTGCAATGAAGATGGAAACTTCATGCACTAAGCAAAACACTTAACAAACACAACTTGAATTATCCCCGTTCTTAGACCCAAGACCTCACACACCTTCGAAGATGGTGAGAGCTAGCAGGGTATGAGAGTAGATTAAGAGGAAGAAGGAGTATCTTACGAGAAAGATGTACATCTCCTCACATAATCACTCATATTAGCATAGATTAGCTTAGTAATTAGCTTGGTAGAGGAGATGAGCATGCATTGAAGCTTGGCTCTTGGTTGGATTTGCATCCACATGCCAAGAGAGTGTTGATGTAGGCTTCTATCTCACAAGCTTGGAGTAGGTGATGAGTTCTCCATTAAAGCTTGGGAAGAGATAGTCTTCTCTTTCTTCACACATGAGCTTGTGTGAGTGTGTGTGTGATAATGTCTTCCAAAAATCAGCCCCCTCTCTCTCTTGGGCGAGCCCTCTTGCTAAATGCTCTTGTTGAAGCCTCATTGGCCCTCCCCAAGTCAAGCCAATTACAATTAAGCAGCATAAGTGATAGCCTTCTGACATGTGTCCCCCTTTCCCCTTTTGTGAGAGCTTTAGGTAATTAAATAATTAAACTAAACTCTTATTGGACCCCTTTGCCTCCTGGCCAATAGGAATCAGGCAAGCCATGGGGCTCATAAATGCTCATTGGACCCCTTGGGAGACTGCCCAATAGTCTTCTAGGAGACTTAATTCTCATTGGTTTCTTTTATTAAATGTTTTTAAATAAATTAAACTAGATTTACTCTAGCTTAATTCTCATTGGTCCACTTCAAGGGTCATCCAATAGAAATTGGGCACACCTTGTGGGCATCTGGCCTAGGGAGCTGACATGTGTCCCTCATTCCCTTTGTGTAAAGGGAGCATGTGTGTGTGTGTGTGTGTGTGTGGCTTTCTCTCTCATCCCCTACCTTTAGGGCTCGCCCCCTCCCATGTAGGGATGTGCAAAGACTTTTAGGGCACACACAAAGCATTCAATTTTCCCTAGGGTTGACCTTTGGACACAACCTTTGAATTTTGGAACCTTAGCATTTTGGAAGTCTTAATGGGCTGAACCTTAGGGTCTTTTTAGCCCATTGTTGCACATGGCTCTTTTGCAGATGGCCCCCTCCTTTGGATCCCTATTTTCCCTCCTTTGGATCCCTACCGTGGCCGGTCCGCTAGCTTAACCAATATCTAGCTTTTTCTCCCCTGGCACTTCTCCACATTAAATGATCAGTTTAATATGAGAAAATATTTTAGGAGAATTAGATATTGATTATTATGACACTTTGACTTTTATGGTCACATGTACCCGCATAAGTGACATAACATAAATATGCTCAACTCTTCTAGCTTGAGCATTACCTAGAATATCTAAGACTCTTAGACCACATGGAATATTACTTAAAGCTTTGGGACTAATGCCTCGCTCATTTAGTGGCTTAGCCTGACTGTTATGCCATGTACTTCACCAAACTTAGCATACATGCTACAAGTACCTTAAAACCAGGCAAACTAGTTAATCTTAAAAATCTAGTATTTGTTGATGTACGTTGATTCCACATTCAAGGATAGATCCTTGATCATAAAATCATCCTCTTCACCAAAACAAAAAAGAGAACTTACTTGCACCACTTTTTCTTTCATTTAAAAATGGCTTTAAAACATGTTTTTTCCAAAATAAATGTACAAACCAGCCTCGAGATCGTGTCAAGCCCTGAGGGATTTTGTAATACATCGCTACTGGAATCGCGTCAACAAGAGGCAAACAACTACCCATATTATGGCTAGCAAAATTCAATCAATATGATGTTGATGGCCTTATACCACTCGTTTGAGTCCTTCTTTTTACCAATGGAGACAATTAATTCCCTGCTTTCTTGTACAATCTCCGTGAAGCTAGCTAGCTCTTGAGATTACATTCTCAAGCACGTGATAGTTCCTAGCCTTCTATATTTTCTTAAAGTAACAGGATCTAACAATTTATGTGCAGATTAGAAGCACTTGGCTTTTCATCACCATCCCTCCTAAGATCAAGTCGTTCTTGAAGAGCCCTAGTTTCTTGGTCTTTCGTATCCATTTGCAGATCTTATCGCTTGGTATTGGCTTCTCAAAACACAGACTTTGCTTGAGGCTTAATGTACATTCTTTGCTATGATAATACTACTCCACTCCTTACGATTATGACTATGGAAAAATAAAAATGCCCATCATGGACAATCTCTTGATGTCCCTCTGCAAACCCAATCTTGAATGGAAATCCTGGCGATGGCCCCAGAGTAGCCATTTCCTCAAACCACATACCAAGGGCATAACCACGATCTTCTGCACAATGCGGATGTTCGTCCCCTCAACAACCATTGGGACATACAATGGCCAGCAGATCGGTGGGTGGCGACTACAAAGAACATTTGGATCCACAATGGCCTCCTTTGTCAGTAAAGGTCTTTTGTGGAAGATGCTATGGGGGGCCCTATCGATAGGCGACAAGATCCTAGCTCGTGGTATGGCTCCGATACGTGCTCAGGTTGCAAAATGGCTAGTGAGGACCTGGCCCACCTATTCAAGGGGTTTCTGAGGATTAGAGGACTGGAAGGTAAGATATGCAAATGAATCCAAAGGACTTGGAAGATAGGGTTCTCCATGAATGATTTGTTCCTAGGAGGAAAAGCACTTCTTATATGTACTCAAGCTGTTAAATTTTTCTTCTTCTACTATATTTGGAAGGCCAGGATTTGTTGAGTGTTTGATAAGGATCTCACTATTGCCAACTTCTTAGAGATTATCCAAGAAAGCAGGGAAACTATTGTTGTGATTGAAAAAAGCAAGAATTCAAGCGAGTGGAATATGATAGGTCTTGTCTCGCCAGAACCACGTGCGACCATTAGATCATGTTTTGCCTCGGTCTAAGGCTCTTGTATATGTTATGATGGATGCAAGGTTGTGGCTCCTTGTGAAAATCACATCATTGCTCTCTTGTGAAATTGTTTTGGCCATGGTTTGATTGGAACATGGTGCTGATGTAATGGTTTCTTCTTTTAGATATAACCTCACACATATTGTGCTATGGCAAGATAAAAATGCTCATCTAAATTAAAAAACGAGACATGCTAATAGAAAATAGCATGTGAAAATAGGAGTCTTTGTTAGTGTTAGCGTTGATGTGCTCATGGAGAATGTTTGACCTTTACTAAGGTTTGTAAATAAAAAATTTTAGTTATATATTGCTCACCAAACACAAGCGCCTTCTTATATTCTTCACCAAACATGTAGCTTGGTTACAAATATTGACTTGTAATTTTTGTGATATTTTGTTGTGAGAAGGGCAAAATGAAAATATGCCCTTCCGTAGATAAGGGTCTTTTGAAAGAATAGGGAGCCCCTCAAATCCTAACACAATGAGTTAAAAAGATTATAGCATCTAGCTTCACTGGACTCAACATACCACTTTCAATTATTTATCAAGAGGTGTTCACAAAGATGGTGTAGGCAATATATTATACTAAATTACTTATGGTGGCATCAACACAATCGACACCATAAATGTGTTTACTTTTCCCAATTGGAGGTTCCAAAAGTGTCCTACATAGCTTTTAACCATATTTTGGCTTTAAAGTTATACGGTGGAAAGGGGGGCATTTCGCATAATGTTGATTGTGATACGACATTAGTTCAATAATTATTGAACGTTAGGTAGACATTTAGAACAATTAAGGTATACAGACTTAGCAATCTATTAGTAGTTGAGAGTGTGACTCGATTGAGAACATTCTTTGAAGCCAGTTTTTTAGAGACAATATATGTGTTTTAGCATGAGAGGAGGGCCTCTTGCTCTATGCTATAGCATCATTAGAGCAGGGAAAGCATACTTGCCCTAGAGGGGATTCACTTATAATTACAAGAGGATATTACCTCCATGCATGGAATGTGCAATTTTGACGCCTATAGACGGGAATTTTCTTCGTAAAATGCACCTTTCCTTCTTGAAAAACACCCCTCCTTTGTACTATGTGCTACTAAACAGTAACTTTCAATAAATCCCTTGGGACTTGTTGAGGCCCTTCACTTAGGTTTAAGCTTAGAGCTTATTATTGCAATAGCTCCAAAATATAGCCAAGCAGTAGCATGTAGGGCATTTGAGTATCTGAAACAGGCAAACATCTCTTTGTTCATTGCTGAAAGGCCATCCCTTAGCTAGTTATATTGCATTTTTAGTGACCAATTCAACTCTCACGGATGCTAGGCCTATCGTTGCCAAAAAGTACATTCATGTTATTGCCCAATTATCAAAATATGGATAAAGTCACAGTTAGATGCAAAGGCATTTGACCTCTCATGTGACCCTAGTTGTCGCGAAATGGCTCGATAGAAGTCAAACTTCAGCATGAAAAAAATACTAGAAAGCTTGAAATGTCTCAAAAGTTGATCATGCTGTCAACTTTTGTTGATGAATGGTAGACAAGATCAAAAATTAGTGGTAGACAAGATTAAGGCCCTTACAAGCATCTTAATCCATACTCATTTCAAGTTATAAAATGTGATTTCTCATTAAGAAGTATAGAATATTAGTTCTCAAAAGTTCTGGCTTTATTTTTGAAGGCCTTAAATTCATGTATTCTATGTCATTCATGCTTTAGTAGAAGAGCATGATAATTTTTGTGGCATTAGTACTTAAATGTGATAACCATATTCAAAGCAAAAACAATACAATAGGTAATGGATAGTAATAATGCACTACTTGTGAGCTCCACTCTTGGTGGGTTCACTACATGTAAAGAGTCTTTATAAGTGCATTCAATTAAAACCCCTTATCTATAAAGTTTTCATGAATAAAGACTCACAATCTTTTTCTAGTCAATTTATAAGTACCACCTTTAGATGGGGTCGTTTTGTGTGTAGAAAGAGTGTAAAATACAGATTTTAAAAAACCCCAAAGCTTGGGACTCATTTACTAAGACTCTAGGAGCATGCGAAGTGTCGCTGCAAAGTCCCCTGCTCTGCTCTGCTTGGGTGGGTCGAAGGATGGTTGCAACACTTGCATGTGGGTTGGGGGCCCTTAGATGCATTGTTTGGAGGTTCTTGGGCCATCCAATGCAAGGATCTGTACGAGCTGTAGGTACAGAGGCCCCCAAGAAGGGAGCATCTCGGTCCAGGGTCAGGGGAGATTCGAGAGGGGATCTTTCGGCTGACCTTCCCGACATGGTGGCGTGGGATGGGGCAGTTTGTGACCCTCGTTTATAAGTGACACGGGGTGTCACTCGAGGGATCGACGGCGACGAGCGTGATCGGCAAGGCGGAGAGCTTTAGGCCGTTGGATCGACGCGCCTAGAGGGGGCAGGTTTTTATACACGTAAAGGCGAATTACCTGCATGGAGGCGCGTTAGGCGAGATGGTTGAGGTCTGCGAGTGGGTTGGAAGGGGTTGCAAGCTCGAGGCGGGAGAGGGGCAGGTGGCGCGCTTTTTTTTTCCAGCCATCTGAGATCCAACGGTGGGATGCACCCGAGCCGTTGATCCCTCGAGTGCACCCCATGTGCTTTATCAACGAGGGTTTGTGACCTCTTTTTGGCTATGTGGCTTGGCGGCTACCCGCCCTCACTTCAAGGGCAAACCGCTCGCCTGCTCTCAGTTCGATGGCTATGCGATTCATAGGGTCGTGCTTGCATTTGGTTGGTTGCAGGGCTTTGGGTGGGAGGGTCTTGTACTATTTCGGACTCGGAGTTTCAAAGGTTGGAGCTTGTTGGCGGCCAGGTTGTCCTGGTTCGATGCATTTTTGTGCTTCATGGTGGCTCGTGTCTTTGGATATGGGAGTGATGCTACGGGAGAAGGAGCAACTTGGTTCTGTGGTGCTATTGCTTGGTACGATTTTCCTGCTTGCATGATGTTGTTCGGGTCTTGTGGAGTTCGGGCACGAGTCATGGAGGTCGTTGGTGGCAGATACATCTCCATGGTGGCAACCTTCCGTGTTTCACTGGTGATGGGGACTTGGGCCCCACCCTCTTTGCGGCCAGTGTTTCCTTTTTTGCGGTTATGGATCCTTGCAAGGGAGAAGGTGGGATGGGTGGCAGGCATCTAATCTTCGGTGGCACCCTTGTGGGTCGTTTGGATGACTTATCGACTAGTATGGTTTTGGTTGCTATGTGATCAAGGCTAACCTCCCCCCCTGTTCGGGTTGTTATTATGTTCTTCTTCCATTTGGTGTTCGGTGGGCAATGATGTTATTTTTGTTTGGATTGTGATCGTGGTGGTCCTTTGGATGCTCTGGCTCGGTATGTGAGCAAATCTTGTAATGCATTTTTTCGGTGGTTCTAATATAACTCCACTCACTATTGTGAGTTTTGCAAAAAAAAAGAAAAAAAGACTCTAGGAGCATGCAAAAAGCGATCAAAACCGCAGGCCTGATATTGAAGAAGACTCGCGAGGAGCATCTCAAGCATCTGGGAGAGGAAGTCGAGCAACTGATAGCTTGAAGATGTGAAGGGACTGTGTTGAAGAAGAGCACAAAAGGTGGCTTGAAGCCAAAACTAACTTGGAAGATCATCAGATGGAGGAAGTCAAGTTGTTGTCTCAAGAAACCTACCTTCAACCAGAGGTGGCCAACCATGGGCACTTTTTCAGAGCCTTAAAAGTCAAGTGAGGTTGGGGCGTGCTCCACTCTCTTATATTGTCCCATATTTCTTTATTGAATTTTGGGACGATATCTAGTTCGTATCATGCAAATGGCCAACCAAACTTGGAATAATGGAAGTGTTGACTCAAGTATTAAAAGGGGCCTCATCAAACCAATCCCAAAGTAAATATGCTACTCTGAGCTGAAACATTGGAGACTTATAACGATGATGTCAGTGGCCTACAAGATTATTGCTAAGATGGTTGCCCTTATTCTATCTCCCATTCTAAATAAATCCATTACTCCTCATCAACACGGCTTCATCAAAGGGAGGTCAATATATGATAACATCTTGGATTCCATGGTTGGCATGGAGTATGCAACATCCACCAAACAAGAGTGTAGTTTGTTGTAGTTTGATCTAGAAAAGGCCTATGACAGAATTACTTGGTCTTTCATTGAGGCAATCATGAAATCTTTGGGATTTGGGCCACCATTGTGCCTGCTAGTTCTCCCTCTTAGTGCCGGAAGCCACTCTGAGCTGCTTTTTGACGATAGGATTGTGCGCACATTTGAAGTCAAAAGGTCAATTGAGAAGGGTTGCCCTCTTGTCCCATTGCTTTTTGCCATCGGCTCGCATCTGTTGGTTGCCATGATGGAAGATAGTGTTGTGAGAGGGGAGATCCAAGGGCTATCCATGCCTAGCAAGAACCAGCTCCTAGCAAAGCTCTTTTCCCTGCTCTTCCTCAAGAGTGACCCTTTCCTTGGGCTTTGGAGTGGATAGATACATAAATGAACACACTTATGCCCAATGGCAATGTTGCAAATGCTTACCAAATATGAGCTTGTTTGAGAAAGTGAGCCAAGAGGGAGCTAGTGATGTTGCATGAGATGCTAAATATTTATGAGATACCAGATTTTGGAAATACAATCGCAAAACTGTACATGAAGATGAAGAAAATGAATAAGAAGCTCAAGGACACGCAACACACACGAAGTAGTATTATTGCATGAGCTAGTACAAACATAATAACTATGTTGGGCTATCCTAGAATTCAGAACCTTTTCCTGCACAATAGCCCCACAACCACAGAATAAAAAAAATATCCAAAGGCAAAAATTCCAATTTGTTCACTTCTCTTAAATATGGAAGGACCCACTCACACTAGAGCAACCAGGATATGCTTAAGCACCCTAAAATTAGTAAATTGAAAGTCAATTATCACCTATGGATGGTTGTGCCCAGCCTAATCATCATATGTTTCCCTATCAGTATGGCACTAACTCTTTGACCCTTTTCCTCACATGTGATGCATATGTTTCTTTTGCTCTTGCAAAATGTACACAAAAGGGAGCCTATCACTTGGGTACTTTGTAAGAGGCAGCTTTGTTGTAGTATTCTTCATAACGAAATACCCAACCTTGCCAGCCTTGGATGGAGCTGGGCCACTTACTCGTAGAAGTTTGGTGATTAAGGGGTTACTTTCATGTGTTTCATGGATAAGGTGAAAGCTATTGCTATAAGTCTTTCTTTTGAGGGGGCCAATGTTTAAGGGAAATGTGTGTGGACTTATGAAGCCACTTCAAATTTGGTAGTCACTATTTTAGGAGAGAGCAAAAGAGAAAGCTTGTCAAGAATGAAAGTGTGTAAAGGTACCACTTTTTGTATAGGGGAGAGCAAAAGAGCTTTGACAAATGTCTAAACATCCTTACCAACGTTCCAATTAAGTACTCTCACTTGAATTTAGAGCCAAGCCATACATAATACTTTGGCTTTCAAATTTGTTAAACTTGTAGCCCTCCTATGACATTGTAGCTAAACTTTATGCTAAAAACAGTAGACGATGCACATAGACTACCTAGGAAAAAGGATAATCTATCATGGGTGCTATAACAATGCTCGAAACTTAGAGGACCCCACCATAGACCCTTTCGAGGGTGTTGTAGCTGAGGAGGCCTCTAGCTGCAAACTACTATGTAGGATGACCTGCAATCCAAAGGCAGTCGATAAACAAGGTTGCAAAGGATCATGAAACAACCTTCAATTAGGCGATAGCCCATTAAAAAGGTGCATTATTAAGGTGGGGTGGTTTAGCCATGAGCCAAAATAAGAGGGTCCTCCAAAATAAGAGGGCCCTCTACATCCATAAGGAACTCTGTTAATGTTTGGAAATTTTTTGTGCCTTTTTAGCCTTATGCTACGTTTAACTTCTATCTCACAAGTTTGCACTAGAAGTTGTGTTGCATTTGTCAAGTCTATCGTGACCAATTTTGTTCAAAAGAAGTTAGTGTCTTATTTTCAACAAAAAATGAAGAGTTTCTTGAACAAATTAAGAAAGCAATACTCTGATTTAGGTAGCCCCCACACGGAGGGGTTAATCGCAAAAGAAGGCATGTTGTGACTGATTTGAGGTGAGTAAACACGCACCAGAAGGGTAGGGGTAATATGGGAGGATAATCATTCGACCTTATTGAGGTGCAGTTAGTGGGAAGGATATGGGTAATTGAAAATAGTTGCCCCCCTCCGTGTGGGGGTCCCCTTATAGAAGTAAAAAAGGATGACAAGGTGACACATTGTAGGTGGTCCATGCAAACAAAGCATGTAGGTGCTCCCTGCAAATAAAGCACATAGAGACGAAGACACCCAGTACCTAGAAAAGTGGATAATTTGTCATTGGTTCTATAGAATTGCTTGCAACTTCAAATTAGGAAAAAAATTTACTAGCATTTTTGCAATGTCTGTGGGGACGGATGTTTAGGAGAAGGTGCCTCATTTATCTTGACCAAAAATGATTTATTTCATGAACTTAACAAATTAGTAAACAATAGTATTATTTATGGTGAAACAAATGTGGGGTGTTTGGGATGTTGTAGGTGCTCCGTGCAAACAAAGCATCTAGGTGGGACTGGGCGCTTGGAGTTTGCCCAAGCACGAGGGGGGACGGCTATTGTTTGGTGTTGACGAGCAAAAAAGTGTATGGGAGTTTTGGACCAATGAGAAAGCAGGCGGGAACATGGGCTTACGAGAAGGTAGTTGGGCCGTTAAACTGGACGAGGAAAGCGGGGCCCGCCAATCGAGAAAATCATTGTGGATTCTCAACTAACGATGTGATTGGATTGCAGCCCACTCCAGCGTGGCGACAAGTTCCATGCCCAAATCATCCTCGCCCTCCACGTGGCGATTATCTACACCGTTGGGCCGGCCGTCAGACATGTTGATAAAGTGGCACTCCCACGCGGTAGCACGCTTCTCTGACTTCTTCATTTGCACTTTTTGTGCGTGTCGTGTGATTTTGAGAGAGAGGAGAGCATTCAAAATCGTCTCATTTCTGTTTTAAGTGAAACACAGCAATTTACCATACCTTTAGTAATCTATGATGAGTTAATTCTAAATGAGTTAACTCTAAATTTGAGAGGGATAATCACACTAAAAATCTCGTACTATAACTAAAAATTCCATAATTTGAACCGGCTTGAGAACCTTCTTGCTCGAGCTTAAGCCAGCTTTTCATTTTGAACGGGCTTTGGATAAAGCGAGCCTATCTTTTCCCAAGCCTTGCCGAGTGTGTGTGTGTGTGAGAGAGAGTGTGTGTGTGTGTGTGTGTGTGTGTGAGAGAGAGAGAGAGAGAGAGAGAGAGAGAGAGAGAGGGAGAGAGAGAGGAAATGGTCTCCCCAGGATGGATTTTTCTATGGTTTACCCCAACTTGAAAGGATCATATTGGCCCCCCCTAGAGGCACTTTGAAGGGTCTTTGAACATCTTCCATCAAGGGGGATTCACCCCTCCACAATTCAACTATCCTTTACGCACTTCACACGCCTCAAACAACCAAGTGAACCGCAAGTAATTCCATGCAACCTGCAACAACTGTGAGTGTGAAGACCCAAAGGGAGGAATTATGGGCTATTCCACGGTCTGAAGCATGGGCCCATGAGTTTTGGAATGCATATGGGTCCGTCCTAGAAGGGACATTTTAAAAGATACTTTGAACAATAATATGGTCCTACGGCTCAAGTAAGGCACATTTTAACCTTAATTTTTGTGTATGTGGGTTAGGGCTTGGGAAACATTTTTTGTGGACCCGGTTTTGGAACCTTTTCACACGCGTGTGAGCAGGCTAACACTAAATTTGAGAGGGATAATCACACTAAAAATCTCATATTATAACTAAAAATTTCATAATTTGAACCGGCTAGAGAACCTTCTTGCCCAAATTTGAGCCGGCCATTTTTCATTTTGAAGAGGCTTTGGATAAAGCGAACCTATCTTTTCCCGAGCCCTGATGTAGGTCCTTGTTAATGATGGACAATTATCTAGAGAGTGATTGGAAAAAGGGCTTTTTTTCTTTTTTTTCTTTTTTCGGTAGCTTGAAATTAATGTTTCATGGATAAGAAAGAAATATCGAGCAAAAATAAGTATAAACCAAGATAGAGAAGCTAGTAATGGGACAAGCCCCAAATTGAGATGCAATCATAAGATAAAACCCCGTGGGGAAATAGATAGAGGTTGATAAAGGGATGTGCTATGCAGGAGAGTGATTCAACGGATATTGGAGATATAGTGTGGTAGAACATAATATGGCGGAAGAGGTAGCCCTTTACACGTGTCGAAGTTTGCGATATGAAGGCTAAACTCCAAAACTCAGAGAAGCCCCTGTGCAAGAGAGAGAGAGAGAGAGAGAGAGAGAGAGAGAGAGAGAGAGAGACCGCCAAAGGCGGTCGGTTGTACTAGTCTTTGTATAAGTTTGTCCTCTTTCAACGGTGCCATACATTAGAGATGATCAGACCCCCAACTCTACTTCAAATCCCCTCTTTGCGAGTTTTTTCATTTGTATTTTTACAGTAGTAGCATACTCATTATTGCTACGTGTCCTACTCTAGCCATATTGCATTTCTCTAGCCTCTTTCTCCATGTGGTAGGGCCAACTGATGTTGTCTATGGATTGGGGAACATATGAAGGGTGTCTTCTAGAAGATGTGGTTGGCATCTTTAAATGGGTGTTGCAAGCAGTGCTCGAAAAAAACCTAGGTTTAGTGTAATTCCATCTGCAGATTTTGAGATTTACCTCTAAATTTTATATTTGAAGGTGAGAAAACCTAATTTTTTATAAAAAAAATTGTGTAATTTGGTCTGAAAAACTTCAACGAAGTGAGTCATGTACATGGGACACAGAGGATGCATTGAAGCATGTTTGTTCAAAGCAATGTGTCTCATTCCTTCCATCAAATGTTGCTGCACCTCACCTTGGAGCCACTTAAAAATATTAGCATTCTTTGTTTAAGAAAATTTCCTTTTAAAAAAAAGATCACTCAAGGTTGTGTAACATGAGCATGAGCAACCCAAATTATTTTATTACTTAGTGTGGCTTCTTCTTTCATTGGAACATTTCAAGCACGGACGGTGAAAATTGAGTATGTTGGAGAAGTATGTCGAAGCTATTTTAAGACAAGTGCTCTTTGCAATGACTATGGCATCATCACAAGAAAATTAAGAAATTTTCTCATGTAGGAAAACGGAGTCTTTCTCAATGTTTTTCATACAATGCATAACATCATGAGCTTCTGCTCGAGATGCACCGCATACCTAGCTAGGTACGATTGGGGGCAGACGATTGGGGCAGGGGACCCCCGGCCCGCCCACCGGGCCGGCGGTCCCCTGCCCCCACTCGTACCTAGCTAGGTATATGGTGCCTCCCTCACAGAAGCTCATGATGTTGAGGTAAGTCACAATGTGGGAAATATTGTGAGAATTTGTTCAAAACTTCTTGTGCATGGGAGAATGGGCATTTATGAAAAGCAAATCATTCATGCCAAAGATTTATGGTTTAAAAATAGTTGTGCTTTGGGCATCTAGGGACATTGAGGCTTCTAAAATGACATTTTGATGTTCTTGTGGCTATTGAAACTCTCCAAAAACCATGGGCATATGGGACAACTACTATTATTAGCAGGCCTTTCTTCTCAAACCTCCAATTCTCCTTAACTTTGTGGAATCAAGATATCGATGTTTTCACCAGCATATATTTCAATGCTTGCCTCTAGGTTGGGAAATTAATGGTGAGTATCTAGGGCTCCTCTTCAATTGGGGGTCTTGGCTGAATGACAAGGGAAGTTGGAAGAGGCGAATAAGTATAATTTCTAGCGTATGGAAAAGAAGGTTTTCTTCGTAGTAAAGGGCCTTAGGGGTATGCAACACCATAATGGTTGTAAATTTGCCTCCTTCTACTTCACCAATGTTCTTCTCTTCAACAACGAACATGGAAACAAAATCTATCAAACTCACAATGTTCTCCCAAATGTGAATAGATGTCTTAAACTCCTTGCACTGGTCCCACACCATGAAAGCGTGCTTGCACCTCCCAAAATTCGAGCGATTTACAACAATGCTTTATCTACATCCATAATCATTCACATGTGGGCCCTTCTTCCACACACGCTAATTAGCTTCATCTTCAAGTGCAACTTTCTTACTTTATTATCAATCACATTTAGTTGGACCAAATTATTCCAAGCCTCCATTAAGAAATTGGTATCCTGTATCTACCCCAATCATTGTGTCCTACTCATTGTTAGATAATCAGTACATAACCTTTCATGCTCTTTCATTCCAATCTTTAAAAGCTTTCACTAGTTGAGGAGTAGGATTCTCAACACATCAGTACCACATATATGCCCCAACGGTCCTAAGTGTGTGATTCACACACTTAAGACTGGTGGGGCACTTTTTCCCTTACTAGGAGGCTTTCACCCCATGCATTGTATATATGCCTCCATCACTCTAGGGCTATCTTATCTTTCTATTTGCGCACTAAGCAATATACTCTCGGTTGTATGCCTTGAGCTTCTTCACCTATCCAAGCTCTATGTGCCTCCCTGCAACCCTAATTCCAACAATTGGTATCAGACCAGGTCACGTCCTCCTGGGACTATAGCAACACCCTTTTTCTCATGTTCTTAGATTTCTGCGACGAGTAGGTGAGCATCAGCAGCAGGTGTCCACTATAGGTAGTAGTGCGTTGGTGAGTTTGTCCTTTTGTGCAAAGTATCTATCAATGCAATTTTTATAGAACAGGTTCCTTGAAGTCCTCTTTGGATTGTGCTATATAGCACATGTTAGTCCTACTCCATTTTTCCTTTTCCACGGTAGTTTTTACATTAGGTGTAGTTTTTACATTAGGTGTAGTCACTTTCATGGCTAACAACAACACAAATGTTTTGAAATGTTTGCTATTGAGGATAAATTGGATGGGGATAGCTACCCAATGTGGGCTTACATGATGATGCATGTTCTTCTTTCAAAGGGCGTTTAGAATATTGTGCAAGGCATTGATGTATGCATGCCTTCTATGGTTACAGGCTTTGTTGAGAATGTTGCAGGTTCTAGTAGATATGTTGCTACTAGAGTTGCTTTGCCTAGAACTAAGCAATCTCATTGAGATGTTAGAGATGCGTAAGCTCATGCATTAATTGCATTATCTGTGAAGCGCACTATCATCACTCACGTTCCCTCCGTAAAATCAACAAAACAAGCTTGGAATACTTTGGTAGGTCTTTATACAAGTTGCAATGAGGCAAAAATTGCATTGCTTCATAAAAGAGTTGGAGTCTATGATTATGGAAGAGTAAGATGACATGGAATTTTTTCTTGCTTGTATCAAAGACATTAATGAGAAACTCATTTTTGCAGGTGAAGTCATTTTTGACAGGTCCCTTGTACATACTATTTTAGATGCATTGCCGGACTTTTTCTAGTACTTGGAGATTTATGACCCAAGGAAACCTCAAGCTATAAAGTTTAATGCATTATGCACAATTCTATTACAAGAGTCACTCTCAAGAAAGAACACGGCTAAACAATGTGCAATAAAACAATCTTATGTTGCTGCTCAAAGAGGAGGTGGTAATAGCCATTTCTCATGGTTCTTCTACGAGTAGCGGATCCCCTATGTTTAGAGCTTCTGTTAGCACCAACTCGTCTAGGAATTACAGTAAAAAAGGGAAAAAGAAGATGCGTTTTTGTAATATCAAGTGTAATGATCACTTGAAAAAGCAATGCCTTCTGTGAAGGCAAAAGAAGCTAATAAGAAAGAGACTGGATCTTTTACCAGTGCAACTATTGCAAAATCTTATATAAATGGAGATTGTGATGATGATCTAGATACAAAATGGGCATTTAGTGCAAAGTGTACTTATGTGATCCTGCCAATTGCTGCAAATTCACATGTTTGGTACTATGATAGCGGTGCTATCAAGCACATTGCTTTGCATTATGCATTATTTACCTCTCTCGCGACTATCCCTTGTGGGCATACAATCACTTGTGCCAACAATGCCTCTTATCTGGTCAAGGGAATTGGAAATATTGTGCTAACTGCTATGAATGGCATCTTTTTCATACTTGTTGATGCACTTTATGTACCAGGGTAAAAAAGAACCCCTTTTCTCTATTTGCACTTGCAAGAGTTGGTCTTGTTATCAACTTTGTGGATCACCGATGCAAAGTTCATGATCTCAGTTCTTGTGACAATAAAATTGTTGTATCTAGTGTTTTGTGTCATGGGATTTATAAGATCACATTGTATGAAAAGTGTAGGTGGAATTTTGCAAATGTAGTCGTGGGTTGAAAGGCTATTTTAGATGCAAGACATTCTCAAGATCTAGGGTTGACTTGTGCTCTCAATGTGAGAGGAATGAAGGATGCAATGCTGGTTGCAAAAACGCAGATCTAGCATGCATAATGCAGCAAATCTATTGTGAGAACCAGGATTGAAAGCGCAATTGATGGAGTGGATGATAGGCAACTGTTTGGATTGTATATTGATTGGATTGCCGATGTTTGGCATAGAAACTGCTAATAATCCAAAAGCTTTGAGGTACAACTCTCTCTAAAGATAATTCATGATGTTCTCCTCCTCCATCGACTTTGCATCGACGGTATAAAAGTATCATTGATCAAATTATCCGGTGGGCATAGCTTACCTTTCAATTATTTCTTGTGCTTTGTGACATGTTGGTAGCCCTGCTAGCCTCTGATGAACCATCAACTTGCATCTAGTTCCCTAAGTTCATCCGAACCCTTGGATGCACTATCATCTGATTCCCTTACTTCTCCAAAATCCATAGGATAAGTCAATGA
Organism: Adiantum capillus-veneris; assembly: GCF_014529385.1. Classification (NCBI taxonomy): domain Eukaryota; kingdom Viridiplantae; phylum Streptophyta; class Polypodiopsida; order Polypodiales; family Pteridaceae; genus Adiantum; species Adiantum capillus-veneris. The sequence goes on along the minus strand of NC_140931.1, from coordinate 30,686,881 downwards.
GCCAGCATGCATTTCAAAACCTTGCTTGGCACATCCCATAAGTCTTCAAATAGAGTCAAACTTTTGTTGCACACGATATCGTCGAATCACTTTTGGAAACCACAACAAAACTACTCAATTTGGTCCCTCAAAGTGACCCTTTGAAACAAGGACACTGGAAAATACATATCCCAAAACCTTTGGCAATAGTCATCTAACGTGTTTTTCTTAGTCATTATTAGATGATGCCAAGCCATGATGAAATATTCTTCATATTCCTTTGTTAACAAGGCAAAAGTGAAAATTCTCCCACTTCTTGGGTGCTTCTCTTTGTAACAACATAGTAGACCACCATGTGGTATTTGCTTTTGATTGTGTAAATGGAATGTATGAAGGTGCCGTGGGAAGCGTGTGGGAGTGCAAGTGCGAGAGCGGAGAGAGAGAGAGAGAGAGAGAGAGAGAGAGAGAGAGAGAGAGAGAGAGAGAGAGAGAGAGAGAGAGAGAGAGAGAGAGAGAGAGCTGCTTTGGGTGGAGCGCACATCAACGTTATCCTGTTGTTGCAGCTTCTTATTTTGTTGTATTAAAGAATAAGTGTATAATGGTTAAGTCAGTAGATGGGTTAGTAGTAAGTGGGATGTCCGGCCAGTTGGTCTGAATCCCAACAAACTCCCACTTGAAGGCCAACGCAGCCCAAGTGACCTGGTATGTACAATTGCGAAGCAATCTACTGGCTTCAACCTATACCTATCAACTCATTGCAATGTGTAAACCTCTTTAAAGCTAAGCCTTTTGTCAAAGCATCTGTTGGGTTGTCATCAGTGTGTACCTTGACCAAATCAATGAGCTTTTTGACCAAGAAATCTCTCACGAGATGATAACTAACTTCAATGTGTTTTGATTTGGAGTGAAACATGGGATTCCTTGCCAATGCAAAAGCACTATGACTATCACAATGTATCATTGGAGTCTCATGAATGCCAAGATTTCTGACTAAGTGAGATAACCATACAACCTCTTTACTTGCATCCGGCAATGCAATGTACTCTGCTTCCGTAGTGGAAGACGAAATACAATCTTGAAGACATGACCTCCAAGATACTGCTGCTCCAGCAAATATGAAGACATAGCCAGATGTCAATCTCTTATTGTTGACACAGCCCGCATAGTTTGCATCCGCATAACCCACGATGGATGCATCACTGTTCCCGAAGCGTAAACACATTAGGGCCAAAAACGACTCAAAAAGGGCTGTTTGTTAATCTAAGGATTAAGGAATAGTCCAATACTTATTTGACACGTATACAAAAGTATGGCACTCTTGTCTCCTCTATTGTGGGTTTTGGTGGTCCTATTTTGATGGAGAACCGCTAAATGTCTTGATCGCAAGGCTGAAACTGCTATATTTAGGTGCTTTCGGCGAGAGAGCTCATTAAATTTGCGGCTCAAAGCAATGAAGTCTCGTCTTTTATTCTATTTTATATTTCACAAAGCGTTGTCAAAAGATACGAAATCTATGTCAGAAGGCTCTCAAAACAAGAGCATTAATGACAAATCACCTACTTTTTTCAAACGTATACCTTTCTCGCTCTCTAGTTTGTGAGAGGTTTTAAGTCTTTCCGTCTATACTTTCTTTCTTCTCTAATCTCTGAGTTTCCATGGCGTCTTTTGCACGTCGCCCTTCACATAACATAACTTCTTGTGACTTTCATAACGTTAGAGAGGATGGTCTTTGGAAGTCCATATCTTTTCGTGTGAATGACTGGGTAACAATGCTTCCTTCATGCAAAGGTGTACACAGAGTGAAGAGAACTAAACGCGATAAACTAAAAAACCATTGGAAAGGTCGTGTTCTTGCTTTCAAAGTGACCGACAATGGCTGGCTAGCTAAGGTTCAACATGTGTACATGGCCAAGGATATGGTGTTAGACTGGGAAGAACATCCCACACTGCATTCTTATTGTAAGTACAAAAAAAACTATTTGATACAATGAATTTTTCTCATTATCCCATTGTTTTTCTCATTTTTTGATGATATATTTCCTTCAACAGCTGTGGAATGGCAGCCTGTGAAGAGTCTAAGTGGGACGTTCAAAGCAATGCATAAAGGGATTGCAGATGCTATGTATGCTGACAAGCCAGCTTCCTTTTACAAAAAAATGGATTTGTTTGTCTATTTTGCAGAATACAAAGTTCCATCACGAGAAGGTGCATATGGAGAACTACATCAGTTACCCGTTCCCACCATAAGTTCACTTGATTGGGAAGCTCCTGATGCATGTACTATATCAAGCTTCAAATCCAAGATCAAAGAAGACATCCTTAAAGCTATGTCTCCGGGCAGGATATCAAGAAGGATTAAAGTTCAATGGTTCTTGCCTATACATGTCTTTGTGGCATGTTTCAAAACAATGGATTTGCAGAGGACAAAGACGATGTGGCTTAATAGAAGACTTTCTATGACTGAACTGGATAATGTTCTTGGAGACGGATGGAGCACCAAAGAAACTTTCCATATTGGTGACAATATTAGTTGTAGAGTAAGCCCAAATTCTATGTCTATCTCATATCAACTATGTCGTCAATCATTAGTTTTGGGCTACGACTGTAGGAGATGGAGAAGCAAATTAGGTAGCTGGGTTCCTCTCGACTCTGAGGAACATTGTCCAAAGTTTGAACTAAAGGTCACAGTCCATCCACACACCGAGTATAGAAGCCTGATAGTAACAACAAATTGGAGACTAAATGATGTTAGAGAATCTCTTGAGTTTCTTGATGAAACATCTCCCGAGTATAGTTTCAAAGTGGATAAAATTGTGGTGAGCACAAGGATGGAGAATTCAACCTCTTGCATCACATGCCTTCCCCCAAAAAGAGTTGTATTTGAGCCACTTGCAAGGACTTGAAAAAACAAGTTCAATATTGTAATCTTTTTGAAAATATATTTATCTTTTCTCTACTTATGTTGTTTTAAACTCACATTTCATCATGATACACATTTAAGAATCGACAGTTGGTATTAAGTATTTGAAGTCCAAAATTATGAATGACCAAAGGGTATATATATATATGTTCATATGGACAAAATGAACAAAAGTGTACATAGCTTTTGTGGACTATTCAATCATGAAATTCCACTTTTCTTTTTGCCTGAGAGGATTCTGCATCCTCAGAGACCCTTTTCCTTTTGTGTTCAGAAGGGGGTGAAAGTTCAGGAGTGGGTGGTGGTGGTGACTTGGCAGGGGTTGGTGCTTTGGACCCCTTAGGGCTTGGCACGGGTGACTTGGCAGGGGTTGGTGCTTTGGGCTCCTTAGGACTGGCTGGCTTGGGTGATTTGGCAGCTTTCTTTGACAACATAATTGGTAGCTTGAAAGGTGAGCTAGGTGCCTCCCCCTTATTGTTCTTAAGTGTACGACGCTTTTGAACATTGAATTTCAATGGTGAGTGGAATGGATGGCCCTTTGTATCTGCTCTTTTTTTTGCAGGGATCTTAGTGGGACTCTTTCCCTTGGCAGTCTTATTAGTGGGACTCTTCCCCTTGGCAGGGATCTTTTTGGTAGGACTCTTCCCCTTGGCAGGGATCTTCTTCTTCGTGGGACTCTTCCCCTTGGCAGGAATCTTCTTGTGATCCTTTTTCTTTGTATGGATCTTCTTTGCAGGACTTTTCTTCTTTTGATTCATTTTCTTTGCATCCAAACCTTTGGTGGTTCTACCTTTCTTTGGTGGCAAAGGAGAATCTGGATCATTTGGATTTATTGATCTTTCCAAAACCATAGAAACAGCCTTCTCTCTCACCCACATGACCCAAGACTCTGGATAATCATGCAACTGAAAAAAAATAGAAAAAGGAACTAAAGGACATGACATACATACATAAAACATCAAAAGAAATACATGAACCACACTTACAATGAGTGTAGTCATCTGGCACCTTGACTCAAGATACTTGACAATGAATTCATAAATATAATATCTTTCTCCAAAAGATTGAAGATAATAAGACTCCAATGTCCTTTACAAAATAAAAAACAAATTAGCTAAGAATACCACAAAATGTTAAAAATAACATGTCAGGAGTTAAGAATTACCCTTCAACATAGGGGTATAATATGTAATTGTAGGTCAGCATGTTAAAATCATCAAAAAAACCTGAAAGGGTTCCTTGCTTGTTGAAAAGGCACTGCATCACTAGAGGGTCAAGTATGGCAATTTGCATAGCTAGAGCCTCTGGAAGATCCCTCATAAGACACCTGGAAAAGGAAACACAAGCCCCAATGAGCCCCTTGTGCCTATCTGCCTTGCACATGCACTAATAATTAGCAAAGCAACACATACCTAAGACAGATATAGAGCACAGTGTCACCAAGCTCAATGTTGGGATTTACAAGCATACTTGTGTCTTGAGGGAATATGTCCAAATATGCCTCAGTATCTCCAAACAAGGAGACATCCACCACCATTTGGCCTGTGACTTTTTCATAAAGAAGAGAGTTGGATGCTCCTAAAATTTCAGCTTGCTCTTTAAGGATAGCATCCTCGGATATCATGTCTTGCTCCCTCTCAACTTCCTTTCCTGCTTTAATATCCTGAGACTTTCTTGTCTCGTACTCATGTGTAACATCCTCAATGACAACCCTAGAATCTTTCTGCTGCCTGGAAGGAGGGATGTTTAAAATTTGGAAGGCTCTAAGATCCTCACTAGGAATGAGCTCAAGAGCCTTATCAAACTTGTACCTAATCCTTGACACAAGCACAAAATCTTTGCTCATAAGTGTGACCCTGTGAGCAAATCCAGCTGCAATGTAGCTATCATTCATAAAGTCTATGAGAAAATCCTCAGCAGCTTCCTGAAGGCACATCACAGCTTGAGATTGCCACCTTACTAAGACAAAAGTTTTGATATTCATCATGCTTACAAGTCTATCAGATATCTCCTTAACAACTCTCATGAAAGAGAGCTTTGGAATCAGTAGACAAGTAGACTTTTGTGCTTTTCTTATTTCTCTTAGGGACTTCACCTGATAATTCAATCTTTTTCTGGCATTGGGCCTCTGACGAGGTAGTGGAGGGGGTGCTTTCTCTGCATCTTTCTTAGCATCACCTATTTCTAGATCAGTTGGGGCTTGGTAGACCTTCCTTGCAGTTTGCTTAGTCCTCGCCATTTGGGTAAAAGAACACACCACGCGACAGACGCATAAGCCCCAACCTTCAAGATGTTTCTATCGCGCCGTGTGTGAGGAGAAGGGTGACAACACGACGCGATAGAAGGGTGACCCAGGCTCTGGAATAGGTCCGTATCGCATCGTATGTGATCGCCGGAACCTCCAAAAAAATCTCACAAAACGCCCTGTACGACGCGATAGAGGGCGCAACCACACCTTAGAACATCACCATATCGCGTCATATGCGAGGTGTGAAATCTTTAAGTAAGCCGAGCAGAAACCCCCGCACGACGCGATGTGAGCCTCACCTGACCGTTGCAACATTCGCCTATCGCGTTGTATGGGATGCCATGAGTATTCCAAAAAACAAGAGTTTCACAATGCGATGGAAGGCACACAAACACCTTAGGATATGGTATAGAGCGTCGTATGCGAGTTGTGTAAACTTTTAATTAGCCGAGCAGCAACCCCCTTATGATGTGATGAGAGGCTCACCGAGACTTTGCAACTTGCGCCTATCGCGTCGTAAGGGATGCTACGAGTATGGGAAGCGGTAGAAGGTGCGCCCACATGCCCAACACATCCGTTCACGTCGTTTGAGAAGAAACTTGGATTGGCTTAGTCGACGGATGACTCGAAGTGCGGGTAGTTGAGGACGACACGACGCGAATGTCGAGTATGGGAGAAAGCACAAAATGAGCACGTGACAAGGCTTTATATACATAAGACCGTCCGTACGACGACTGTTGTGCGCAAGCCACGTGGCACGTGTGCATGGTTGACACGTGTCACTAACGGTCATATTTCGGATGTTATATAAAGCTTGGTCTCGAATTTTAAGAATGTTCCACGTTCACTTGTCGCATACGACACGAGATATTATCCATTTTTGTGTAATCCTTTCGTCTCGCACGATCTCATCCTTTGCAATTGCACATCGGTGGTCCCTCCCGTATCGCGTCTTTCGGGCCCCTATCGCTTCTTGTTTGCTTTGTTGTGGCTTTGTCTCAGACGACGCACAGGGAAGCAGTTCCAAAGGCTGGGTCCAACGCCTATCGCTTGGTTCGGGGTTGTTTTACATTTTGGTGTGGCTTTGTCTCCCACGACGCATAGGGAGGCACTTCCAAAGCCTAGGTCCAGCGCGTATCGCGTGGTCCAGGGTTGTTCGTTTTTCTGTGGTTTTGTCCCGCACAACACGTAGGGAGCAAGTTCCAAAGCTAGGGTTCAGTGCGTATCACATGGTTTGGCGTATTTCCGTACCTTGTACCTAGCTTCACCTGTCGACTTTTCCTCTACCATGATTGAAGGCCGGGAGGAGATTTTGGAGGAGAGTCCAAGTGAGAAACTATTGGTGGCTGTGATGGATGGTGGTGACATGGAGGTGTACACCAAAGCATATGAAATATTCAACCCTGTGTTTGATCTTGCAGCTTTGTTAGACCATTTGAAAGACTTCTTGGCAGAAGAATTCAAAGAGTTTGAAGAAGCAGTTGAAGGCAAGTGTTTGGTTTTAGATGGGAAGGCTTATTGTCATATAACCGAATATACTACAAACTCAATTGAGAAGAGCAAAGTAACAAGGAGGTTTGGAAGATTTTCTAAGAAGACTTCCTTTGTTTTTCCACCTACCATTTCTTGTCAATTACATTTAAAACCTTGTAACCTTGTTCCAAAAGAAGTTGCTTTTCTTTTCTTTTTATTCCTTAAAGTTGACATGCAAGGCAAAGCTGATGAAGTGAAAGATATAGATGAGGCAACAAATAAAAATGTTTCCACAGTTTTGCAGCTTGAGAAAAGTGAAATTCTAGAAGAGGAGGAAGTTAATGTTGTAGCTGAGGAGCAGGAGAGTGCAAATTTTGATGTTGCTCAATTTAGAGATAGTACTGTCATTGATGAGCCAACAGATGAGGTAGAGGTATCTGAAGCTTCCCTTACTATTCCAAACCTTCCCTACTTCTTTATCAATGGGAAAGAGTATATTCATCTCCATCATATCCAGTGTTTGCTTAATATGAGGGAGGCTTACTGTATTGCAACCATTTCTGAAGCTTCTGAGGTGGCCAAAGATTTTATTGACACAGAAGAAGAGTCAAAAGATGAGTTTTTGGCACTTGATCTTCATACATCCAATAAAGATTTTTTGCCTGCTTCTGATGCACTTGCTCTATGCATGAGAAGAGTGGAAAAGGAAAAACCTTCCCTCAAAGATGAGGATTTTGAGAACACGCTTGTTGAGCTTGGCATCCAATCTTTTGGCAGAGACTTTCAGCTAAGAAAAATTGGAAAGGAAGTTGACATAAGAGAGATGACCGGATCATGCAATCTCCTTCAAGAAAAAGTCATTGCCGAAGATGAATTGCAAAAGGTGATCTCCCTACTGAAATCTTTCTTTTTTTCCAAGTTAATTTTAATTACTCATTGTCTTGTTTTGCAGATTGAACTCCTTGACAAAGACAATTTTCTTGGGAGAGCTAAAGGCTCGAGAGGGAAAGCAATAGAGGGCTCTTCAAGAAGGGATGCCTCCTCTCTCATGTACTACATGCCTACATTGGATAGTGCCACCTTCTGTGCTTTCCACATGCATTATTCTGAAGATCCTGAGTTGCCAATGTTTGCACTGAAGATATTGTCACGGTTTTTAGGGTACACTCCCCTTCAAATCAATGCAAACAAGATGATGCTACTTGAGAGAGCAGCAACACTTCGAATGTTTGGATATGCTGCAGGATTCAATGCCTCAAGAGCAGGATACTTTCTTTGCTACTCTAACTATGCAGCAGCAGCTGAGGAGACAAATGTCAACCTTCTTGGGGGCTATAAAAGAAGAAATTTTATGAGATATAGGGGTGACATGCCTAGAGATATAAAAAAAATCAAAAACTGATGTAAATTTGATATTTTTTTGCACCAAAATATCTTTTTTGAATTTGGATCTCTTTAGAAAGATTCAATACAAAGTTTCAAAGTGAAGCATTGATCTCAGATCTGTGGTTGAGCAGCATGGTTGTTTGATCTCATACGTTGTAATTGCCTCCTTTAGAACCAATTGAATAATTCCTTTAGTGCATTGCTCCTTCTTTGTCCACCTCCCTTTCTCGTACATTTGAAAAAAGAAGTCCTTGCTTGATAGTGAGATTTTTCCATTCCCTGAGTATTCCATGTTGCAAGGGGTCCTTGTTTTGCAAAATATGGTCCATGCAGGTACATGTACGAATATGCTAAAAATAAAAAAAAAGCTAGTTGAACTCAATAGGATGCAAAGTAAAATACTATCCAGACTTTAGAAAGTAATTGAATACTCACCAAGTAATATGTGATGTCTTTTGCTCCCCAAGCATTTGTAATAGCAATTATTAAAAGCTATATTGTCTTTTTAAATTCATCTGCATAAGTAGCAGAGCTAACTTGTTGTCTCAAAACTTTCAAAAAATTGTCGAGTTCTTCCACACTTCCATGCGTTTGTTGGCTACATCTGGTCTACTTTTGACATTGGTTGTTATAACAGAAAGATCCTTCCAGCAGTTCCACATAGCATCAACTTGTTTGTTATCATGGTTACTCAAAAATCTTCTGGCTTTTGCTCCACCCATTGAAACATCTTGCAAAACATCACCGGTTCCTTTTGAAAGAGTGGGATCTTTTTTTAGATGCACTTGACCACCATGAAAACCCATTTGAGAGAGCAAAGCCTCACATTTTTCTATGCACTCGTCTGCAAGTTTAGTTGGCTTAATAGAATATGCATAGTCAAGATGGAGTCGAAGCAATTTGTCCAAGATTCTAATCTCTGCATGCATTGTGCATATATGTACATTTTTTAAATCTATTGTTAGAATTGGATCCCAAATCATAGAAGACGATGGGTAGTCGATGACGTTAACACTATTCCTCGATGGTGCTTTTCCAACCTCGTGTTCTGCAAGCCATCCTTTTGTTCCAGTGCTTGCCATGCAATATAGACATGGATACTTGGTATTGGCACCTCCACATACACCAAACATTCACTTTAATGCTTTTAGGTCGGCACTCAAGTGCCATTCTACAAAAAAGTCACCCATGCCATCTACACAGAGTTTTTCACCTGCATTTTGGTCCTGTATAATAGAAGGGATATGGGTCTGCAAAAATAGCCATTTCAATGTATCGTGATTTTCTAATGGTATTTGAGCTGCTCCGATCCACCAAAGTTCCATTTCTGATTGAGTTTTGTGGTATGGGGAATCAAGCTTACCCTGGCTATAGTCCAATGCTCTATTCATAAGGGATATGGATACTCTTTCCATTTTTTGATATTTTTGAATTTGAGCTTCATCCAATTTCAGAACAAATATAAGTTTTCCTTCACAATCTACTTCTTGCATATTATAGTATCTCACCATAGCAGATTGAACATTTTTTATACTCATCCAAATATTATTAAAAACATTATACTCAAAAGAAGATTTTTTTTTCTGTTTTTCATATGGCATCGTTCCTTCTATATGATAGTACTCTCCAAAATGTTCGGGTATTTCTTCGTTTAATAGAGTCCTAACTTTCCCAACATTATGAGGCCTAGGAAACCCAAAAGCTTTAATCTTGTAATACTTTAAAACCTGAAACCAGGTTTTAGAGATAGCCTTGCAACCCCTTCTACTCACCCCCACTGTGTCACAAACTTCTTGCATTTGAGAAGGTTGGACCAGTAAACCCATATCTTTCAGTAAACTTTGAAATACCAATGATTTTCAGGAAGTTTCAAAAGTTTAAGAATATCATTTTTGTTCATTGCCTCATTCAAAATTCTCACCCTTTCTTGACCATTGGACATATCAAATCCTAAAAGACTAGTCACATGTTCTCTAGTAATCTTTAATCTTTTTTTTCTTTGTCCAGAACCTTCTGTTAAGTTTACTACATCTCTCATTCGTTTTACTCGTGCTCTTAATCCTATTGGAGTTTTTTTAAAAGTCCGAAGTTGGTGATTTTCTTGTTTTAGAGATGCTATTTGGTTTTCAAGTTTTAAAATTCTTGTTGCATTTGAAGACAAAACAGTTTTGAGATATTGAATGTAATGTGTATGATCAATGTGTAAATGAGATAACCTAGAACTATATCCTGGTAAGCCATCAACCCCATCACCAACAAATCTCATCAAATCATGAGGTGTGTGAAAAGATGGATACCTTCCAGTGCTAGGATCTGGTGGATACAAGCTCCCATCTGTCCAAATATCAATGTGTTTCTTTCCCTCGTTGCGAAGTTGTTGTGCTTCATTTGCAGTTGTAACTGGTCTTTGATAGACACTCCGCGTAGTAGCATATTCCTGGCTTAGCTTAATGTTCAAGTGAAACTTGCGGTTATCATTAATGAAAGATGTATTAGTCATTGTAAGTAATGAAGGAGCAGAAAGTATAATGGAAATAACGTAGCAACAGAACAAGGTGCATCAGAGAAGAAGAGATAAAGCTCGCGAAAGGTGAGAGAAAAAAGAGAGATTCAAAAGTGGAAACAACTATTTGCCGCCAAGTGAAGTAAATGAAAACAAATTTCGAGGTGAGCCACAAAGGAATGTGAAGAAAACGATATCTTTTTGAATATTTAGAGATATGTACCTAGATACGCTTTAGATTGTATAGATATGCTTTAAATGACCAAAACGGGAAAATTTGGAGCCATTTTGACCACAAATAGCTCTGCTAATTAGTAATTTAACCAATTCCCTACACATCCCTTTTTGAGTCGTTTTTGGCCGTAATGACCTGCCGACCGTACCTTTGAGGTACCTAAGAATGTGCTTCACTACTTCCCAATGCTTGCTGCCAGGATTTTCCATATATCGGTTCACCACTCCCACTGCAAAAACAATGTCTGGTCTTGTGGCCACCATAGCATACATGAAATTGCCCACTACCGAAGAATATGGTACCTTAGCCATTTCAGCTCGCTCAGCATCAGATTTGGGTGCATCTTCCTTGCTGAGTTTCAAGAATGCCTGCATTGGGGTACTCAATGCTTTCCCCCCCCTGCATATTGAAACGCTGCAAAACTTTCTCAATGTATGTTTCATGAGATAACTCAAGAATACGACGTTTGCGATCTCTTTTGATTCGCATGCCAAGAAAGTGTGTAGCATCTCCCAAATCTTTCATTGCAAAATTATTGCTAAGTTCTTTCTTCAAGTTGGCAATTTTCGCAATGGATTTCCCAGCTATAAGCATGTCATCAACATACAAAACTAGAATGATCATGGAGCCATCATCTAGCTTTCTTGTGTACAAGCAGTGATCCTCTTCGCTCCTTCTATTTCCTTGATAGGTTGTTTATGCATCTTCGACTCATTGAACATCACATCTGAACTTCGGATGACTCGACGAGATTCTGGGTGCCAGAGACGATATTCCATCTCTCCATCTGCACCATATCCAATGAAAATACATTTGTGTAACTTTGGCTCTAACTTCCATCGAAGTTGTTTAGGCACATGAGCATAAGCTTCACAACCAAAAACACGTAGATGGTAATAGTGGGGCTTACGTTTAGACCATAACTCTTCTGGAATATCATAATTCAATGGTGTACTAGGCAAATGATTTATAATGTGCACTGTGGTCAGGACGGCTTCTGCCCAAAAGCCTTGTGTGAGATTTACCCTAGAAAGCATGACTGTGACTCTTTCCTGAATTGGACGATTCATGCGCTCAGCAACTCCATTTTGAGCTAATGTGTATGGTGCAATAAATTGACTTTTAATCCCCCTTTTAGCACAAAAATTGTCAAATTCCTTGGAGACATACTCTCCACCATTATCAGTCCGCAACCTCTTGAGTTTCTTGCCAGACTTATTCTCAACAGGTGCTAAGAATTTTTGGAACACAGGAAGAACTTGATCCTTATGTTTCAAAGGATATGCCCACACCTTTTGAGTAGAGTCATTTATGAATGTCACGAAATAGCTGGGCACCCCTAGAGATTTGGTTGACATGGAACCACAAACGTCACTATGTACTAAATCTAGAGGTTCAACTCACTTTTGACCCAATGGTAAGTGCACGGACCTAGTCTTTTTGCCATAGATACAGTGTTCACAAACAGGAAAGTCAACATAAGACAAGACATGTAAGTAGCCAAAATGAGTCAGAGTTCTCATTCCTTTTTGGCTAATATGACCTAACCGGCAATGCCATAACTTAATAGACGGTAGCTCGGCTATAGATATGTAATCATGACCAACATCTAACACATGCATGGAATACAAGGTACCATGCTTCTGACCTCTGAGTACAACAAGATTACCTTTTTGTACTATCCACAAACCATTGCCAAATGTGGTGTTGTAGCCCAAATCATCAAGCTGACCAATAGAAATCAAGCTTTTAGTCAACTTGGGCACATGTCTGACATTACATAAAGTAAAGTGCGTGCCATTCCTTAGATGCAATTTGACGTTTCCGACACCCTCAATGTCTAGTCCATACGCATCACCAAGTCTCACTTTTCCACAAGAGTGAGACTAAGTAGAGAACCACTCTCTATGTGGTGTCACATGGAAACTCGCTCCAAAATCTACTATCCAATCTTGTGCATACTGTGCATCTTCTGCAACAAGAGCCTCGACAGGTAGATCTGCTGTGAAGACCAATACGTCAGAGGTAAGTGGCATAACAACCGCTGGAAGAGTCTCTACAATAGGAGAATTTGAAGACTCTAGCACATTGATCTCCTCTAACTTTTCTTTGTCCTTGTTTGAATCATCAAACTTAGAAGTTTCACCGAATTGTTTATCCTTCTTGTTTTGCTGCCATTTCCTGCAATCCTTCTTCACATGCCCTTTTTTATGGCAGTGATAGCACTCGACATTACACACAGAACCCCGAGACGTACTGCGTGAGGCTCCACATTCCTTGCTTTTGGCATTACTTTGAGTGTGACCCCTCTATCTATCACTAGCAACATACACATCACCATCCTTCTTGCCTTCGAGAGATTTCCTGCAGATCTCCTCGGTAAACAAACTCCCAAGGACGTCATTGGACACTAGACCGGTACCAGGTGTTGAGTTGCTAATCGCAGTACAGAACGTATCCCAAGACGAGGGTAAACTGCATAGCAAGAAGATACATTTGATTTCCTCATTGAAGACCAAACCTTGAGTGGTCAACTGAGTGAAAATGATATTGAACTCATTAATGTGAGTAGAAATAGTGCCTTCTTCCTTCATACAAAGCTCAAACAGCTTCTTTATCAAGAAAACCTTACTAGTGGCACTTTTGTTCTCATAACTGGAACACAACTTATCACATACATCTCTACCAGTCCCTTCTCCAACTATAGTAAAGTACATAGATTCGGCCAAATGCAAGCAGAGGGTAGATTTGGCCTTAGCATCAAGTTTCTCCCACTCAACATCTGTATACTCACCCTCTGGGTGCTCCGTGATAGGATCCAACTGGCCTTTTTGTATAAGAATATCTTGAATCTGCTCTTTCCATATAGCAAAATTCGTCCCATTAAATTTCTGGATATTGTAAATATTCTTTTCACCACCCACTAGATGACATGGCTGCAAGCTAAAGATAATATGGCGATAAACACTGGTAATTCTGGGAAAAATTCGATAGAGTTTTCCTAAAAAAACTGACAAAATCTCAATCTAAAACTGTCACAAGAGATCAGTAATGCATCAAAAGTAATGCTCTCAAAGCATAAGGCAGACGCATCAACCACTAACTGTGCATAAAAAAGTCAAAAGCTGACCCAAGACTGCCAACACGGCGTCAAATGCACCTAGCCCTCTCTATACATGTCCTATGGCGAGGCCACGAAAAAGGGGTACTCCAGCAACTTGTATCACCGAAAGGATCTCAACATTTGAGAATCCCCAGCTCAACAAAACCTCACGTTATCGACCCTCACAAAAGGTTATGTAGACAAGAAACCAGCCCAGTCTCAGAAAGGGCCCCCGAATCGAGTCTCAAAAACGGTCGGGACTGCCAGAAACAAGCCAAATTGGCTCCACAAAAGGTACATATGGCAGTTTCCGCAACTCAACGTACATCCACTGTCAACAATACTACAAGGTGCAGTATACGCGCTCAAACAGGCGCCAAACAAAATGTGCAAGTAGTAAAAAAATCCATGTGGGGAGTAAAACCGCTCTCAAAAGAGCTCAAGCACTATCAAAAGTGCCAAAACAATGCGTATCCGCATCAAGTACTCCCACTGAAATCTGTGATGATGCTAAACACTACAACCTGTAAGAAACCTTGATGTCCTGTATGTATGCAAGAACTTGTGAGGAGATGGATGCCTGAAAAACTCGGGACAATGTCGATGCCGAAAAGTGCTCCTAATTAGCCCATAAACATCGTCTCAATAGCACATAATAGCCATAAAACGGCTATATACAATCCCAAAATAGTCTCTAAACAACTTGCACCTGTGTCCTATACCTGTACCTGTAGCAAAAGTGGAGTTGAAAAATACAACTTCTGAAGCGTAGCTCGCATGAAGCTTTCGACTGCACGAACAGCTTCGAAAGGGGGATAAAACCCAAGGACACCTAATGGAAACGCTCTCGGAACGCTGAATTTGCCGATGATGAAATCGAAAACCTGTTTGCACTTTTGAAAGTGCCCGCGCACGGATGCGAAAACGGCAAGCACAAACCCTGCTCTGATACCAGTTGAAGGTGCCACGGGAAGCGCGTGCGAGTCCAAGGGCAAGAGCAGAGAGAGAGAGAGAGAGAGAGAGAGAGAGAGAGAGAGAGAGAGAGAGAGAGAGAGAGAGAGAGAGAGAGAGAGAGAGAGAGAGAGAGAGAGAGAGAGAGAGAGAGACCTGCTTTGGGAAGCGTGTGCGAGTGCAAGTGCAAGAGCAGAGAGAGAGAGAGAGAGAGAGAGAGACAGAGACCTGCTTTCGAAGGAGCGCACAACAACGTAATCCTATTGCAGTTCCTTATTCTGTTGTATTAACAATAGAATGGTAACAGGACACTTTTATGTCCTTGGACACTTTTGTGTCCTGTTAAGTGACCATTTTGCTTGAATTATTTGAAGAGTATGAAAATGAATTTCTAGGTGCTATATATCCACAAAGTTGCCTTATGAGCTGAAAAAAACTTAGCATTTTTTTTAAAGTATCAATCTCACCATTAACCTTACTCTTGCACAACATTTTTGAACCTAAACTGTGTGAAAAAACGGGTCTTGTTTTTGGCTTTTTTTTCAAAAAAATTTGGCAACTATACCACTCTAAACTTCATGTTTGTGAGGTTTAGATGGCTAGAGGTTAGGCCTTAATAGTTCTCAACATGTTTTGATGCTTGTAGGGAGATCTAAGTGTTAAAATTGAAAGTTATGACCAATTTACAAGAATTGCATAATCCTGTTTTTTTGGCCAAAATTAGCACTTTTATGATTTTTTTGGTGGCTTTCTTGATATCCAAATTCAATTTTGATTGTGTAAGTGTAATGTATAACATAAAGCTAATCTTCCTTGACTTTTGGGGGACCTAATATGCTATATAGCATAGTATATGATGATGGTTGAGTTTTTTGATTGCTGAAGAATACTATACATTTTAGAGTAGCAAGTATAACTTTCTCAATATTGCTAGTTTCTTAGGCCAATTGTGTGTATTTTGTAGGTAGTAACCATATCTAATCATAGACTACAAACTTGGCTAGATATTGAGTAGTTTCTATGGGTTTCTAGAGGTCATAATGCTAAACCCAATTTTTTCATGTTTGCTATATTTAGCACTTTATCATTGCCCCCAAAGTTCCAATTGTAAGAGATTCATTATCCTTTTGACATGCTCCATGGCTCCTTTTGAATCCAAAGGCCCAAAGGGAACTAAGAAAACATGTATATAGTATCTGTATTGAGCGTGACTGTATAAACTTTGATGATAGGTCCGCAGAATGGCAAAAATGCAACTTTTTTGTACCTATTTTTTTTGCCCAAAAAAAATTTGGTGAGGTAAAAGCAACCATATGTTTTGGTCACCAACCCACTGAAGTTATAAGGGGCATTTTATCTCATGTACTACAAAAATCCCCACTCTTATTTATATGCAATCAACCGTAAGAAATTGCTGTTTTGGGAAAAATGCACTGGTCCATCAACTTTGGAGGGTTGTAGTGACCAAGGGATGAGAAAAATTACAAGTTTCTCATTTTTTCCATATGTAGTAGTTATTGAACTATAAGCTCATGAAAGGATTTTTCAAAATGAGTGGATCTACTATGGTTTTGGAATTTTTTTCCCAAAACCCTGAAAGGACACTTTCATGTCCTGTTAGGTTACCATTCTAGTGTTAAAGAATAAGTGTATAATGGTTAAGTTAGTAGATGGGTTAGTAGTAAGTGCGATGTCTGGCCAGTTGGCCTGAATCCCAACAATGTTCACAATGCAATACCTCAAATGCACACTCTACTAACTCAAGTGGACATGTTGCCATGATAACTCTTCAAAATGAGGCACCTCTGGGGCTGATTCGATGCACCTATTGATCCGTCTTCATGTGGGATCACTGATAGTCACCAAGGGGTAGATCTGGGGCTGATTTGCACTCTCAATATGAGAGGATGAAGGGTTGAAAGTTGATTGCAAAAACATAGATTTCATATGAAAAATACAACAAATATCTCGCAAAAAAGAGGGCTGAAAATGCAAGCAATAACAGAGCAAATGATTGATCTCCCCTCGATCTCCCATATGAAAGCACAACAAAACAAGAATCCTCGAGCTTCGGTTTGATTAATCTCTAGTATTTTCTTTTGATTGCAAAAATTGAATGTACACAATACAATACCTCAAATACGCACTTTGACAGTATCATCCAATGTGTCTTTCTTAGTCATTCTACAATGATGTTAAGCCGTGATGACATCTTCTTCATACTCTTGTGTTATCCAGGTTGAAGTGAAAATTCTCCACTTCTTAAGTGCTTCTCTATGCAGCAATATAGTATACCACCATGTAGTAATTGGTTTTGATTGTGTAAATTGAATTATAGAATGCAATACCTCAAAATGCAGACTCTATTGACTCAAAAGGAAATGTCACAACGGTAAATCTTCAAAATGAAGCACCTCCGGGACTCATTTAAAGCATCTTTCAATCCATCTTGATGTGGGATTGTTGACAACCACCAAGGGGTAGATTGAGGGCTGATTTGTGCTCCCAATGTGAGAGGAATGAAGGTCCAAATGTTGGCTGCAAAAAATGTAGATTTGACACGCAAAACACAACAAAATTTCCATGGGAAAGAGGGCTGAAAACGCAAATGATGATTGAAAAAATGATTGATCTCCCATATGAAAGCACAACAAAATAAGAAACCCCGACACTGAGTTGGATTGATCTCTAGTATTTTCTTTTGATTGCGTAAATGGAATGTAAACATTGCAATACCTCAGATGCAAACTCTACAGACTCAATGGGGAATGTTGTTGTAGTAACTCTTCAAAATGAAGCACCTCCAGGGCTGATTTGATGATCCGCCTTGATATGGAATATTTAATGGCCACGAAGCACTAGATCTAGGGCTGATTTGTGCTTCAAATGTGAGAGGAATGAAGGACACAATGCTGGCTACAAATATATGCAAATTTGACATTCAAAATGCAACAAATCTATCGCAAGAAACAAGGCTGAAAATACAGCTAACAGAGTGGACGATGCACAACAATAGGAGCACTCAATGCCGCAAGGGAATGGCCGAGAGGGAGGCTCGATGGGGTGAAGCATGGATGCCCATTTTCATTGACTTTCTTTGGATTGTATATTGATGAGATTGTTGTTCAGCATAGACATTGCTAATAATCCAAAAGCTTCAAGGTGTAGCTCTCTCTAAATATAATTTGGGATGTTCTCCTCCTCCATCCACTTTGCATCGAGGACCTAAAAGTACCGACCAAATTATCCGATGGACCTAGCTTACCTTTCTATTCTTTTTTTGTGCCATGTGACATGTTGATAGCCCTACTGGCTTTCAATGAACCATCTGCCGATTCTCTTGCTTTGTAAGAACCCTCAAATGCAATATCATTTGATTTCCTTTCTTCTCAAGAATCCTTTGATGAACTTGCATATGGTTCCCTTGGTTCGTGGAAACCTCCAAATGCACTATCATCTGATTTCCTTACTTCTTTGAAATTCGTAGGATCAGTCATTGAGCTGGCATGCATTCCAAAACCTTGCTTTGGTATGTCCCATAAATCTCTAAATCGAGTCAAACGTTTGATCACATGATATCGTTGAATCATTTTTGGCAAACAACAACAAAATTGCTCAATCTGGTCCCTCAAAGTAAACCTCTGAAACAAGGACATTGAAAAATAGGTATCCCTAAATCTCTAGCAGTAGTCATCCTTCTTGGTCACTATACAATGATGCCAAGCCATTGTGAGCGGATGGAAACACACAGAACGAATTTATAATGACCGGACACATACTCTTGGAAGGATATACACACACACACACACACACACACTATGGGGCACCACTCGACTTACACAACACACCTGGCCGAGACAGGGAACACCTATGGAGTGAGAGGAGAGAGACTATCCGTTTACCCACTCCGCACACAAAGATACACACACACACACACCCAAAAAACTCAGCTCAAAAGAGGATAATTTTTTATGTTTAGATACAAATGAGCTTGGGCCAACACCAATGGGGCAAATAGCTCACACAATATGGGTAAAATAAGCCAGATACAATCACAAACTGGAGCAGAAACTTCGCTCCTAGGAGAAACTTACACAACAAAAATAGAAAAAAAAGAGGGAGGAATTTGGCAAAATGGACAGCGCCATCGCGTCCGGAACGGCCCAAAACCCCAGTCTACAATGTCAAACTGCTCAAATCCTCGGATGAGCAGTTTACGGCCAAAAGAGGCTCCAAAAACCCCAAAAACACAATTGCGGATTTTCCTCCTCTCTTCTCCACGTTTTTTCTGGTATTCTCTCAGTTTTTTCAGTTCCCACACTTAGCTTTATTATTTGGGCACCCTTGGCTTTTTAGATGACCTCAAACGGACCCCGAACAGGCCAAAAACTGACCTCGCAGTGCATAGTTGTCACACTGCTTGCATCCATACACACACCTGGCACTCGACTTTTTTCAATAATACCTCCCGCCACCACGTGAAGTGGTCCCAAAAGATGGTCCTCATGATTTGCATAATTATCACAAGAAAACATCCACGTTGTGTCCGTACTTCTCCACGTGCAAATACCCCATTCGACCTCCTGACGCCACTAGATGCCATCTGACGCACCTGCTTACCTCATGTCGTCGGCCCGCGGATAGCTTCCTCGAGAAGTTTTATGCGCTACCAACTCCTCATTATTGTAGAAGAAACACACTGGTACTGGTAATAGTGAAAATCGATGCACTCTGTACATCCTGCCCTACCTGTACACATGTGGGCCCCACGTAACCACCTGGCTCTGGAAAATGGGCAATCCTTTTTTTGATGCACCATGCATGAGTATGTACATATGCGCAATCCCTTGCTCCAGAAAACTCCTGACATAATTTGCCCATCCCCTAGCCTGCTAGAGCATTCATGCTCAGCAGCAACAACAAGAGATATGAGACTCGCCGCCTGGATCCCACACAAAAACACTTGGTATTCCCTGCCTTAAAAACTTAATCAAGCTTCCACCTGGTTCCCAAGGAAAACATGTAGAGATTCCATATATCAACCTTGCATCAAGAAAAGCATCAAATACTTTAACATAGATGTGCATGTACAAATATATCTCCTTCTCCATAGTTGAGAGGTCTCCATTGATCATTTGTGTCATCAATTCCTGCTTCTTTGACAATTCAACCTTGGTTTGCATCAGCCCTTCAATCACTTCATAAGGCCCTTCACTTCCATCCTCAACTTCATTTGCAAATGCAACTAAACCAGACTCCTGGATTTCTTTATCCATCAAAAGAAATGCAACATCAGCATCCTCATCACTGTTGGTAGTACTATCACTGTCCTCATCAGTCACTGTGGAATAGTCTTCATCACTAGACTCATCTTCATCTTCATAAAGCTCCTCCAATCGTTTCCTTGTGTCCATATTATAAATCTTCTTTGCACTTGTCTTTCCATAGAGGCTAATCGTACCACGTCGCCAATCTTGAACGGCTCCTACTGCACATAACCATGTTCTGCCCAGTATAATAGGATATGCTCCCAATCCTGCTGGCATCACATGAAAATCAACAACTGCCTTTTCATCATACGCCTCCACTTCTAAGCTTTTTACAACACCCAAACATTTTACTTTTTGATGGTTTGCCAATCTAATCTGGAAGCCTGACACCCCAGTCACACTGTAAGACCCATCTTCTCAACGCATGAGTGTGTAATGACACATATTTGGGCTCCGCCATCCACATAACCTTGTCCCAAATTTTTCTTTTTATGCCACACATCTACTATTGGACAAATGTCTGGTAGCTCATCCATCGCCAACACCTTCACTAAACTTCTCTCTAGATCTTTCTCCATTGGGTTAACCATCCTCTTCCACTGTTGCTTTAGCTTAGGCACCATCTCTATAAGCTGCCCAAAAGTAACATCTGCCTTCCTGCTTGTCAGATCCTCCTTCAAGTCATAGCTTAATTGCCCATCCCCTAGTGGAAATTCTGAAACATCAAACTTGCGACGAGCCCTCCTTTTTCTCTTGGCCTTGATATCCGCGCCTTCATGGCTCTTTCCCTTCTTCTTACTAGGACCTGGGGCACTTCTTCCTTCCTTTCCTCTGTGGTCCTCTTCCCAATAGGCATCACTAATGTATCCTCTATCTTTGATGCCTTCTCCAAGGTGACTACACTGATCACTTTTGTCTTTCCCTTTTCCTCCTGGGTTAATCCACTGGTTCCTTCATCTCCCTTAATTTCAATGCCATAATCATTTGACCTAGTTAGCACCTGTCTTGGCAATGGATACATGTCTCCACCCATCCTTGGTGGCTTATCACATTGCAGAATGATGTGGCCCAACTCTCCACAATTATAACATGTAGGCGTCTGCCTCCAGTACCTACCATTGCTTTGTCCAACACCATTCCTAGGCCTTTCTTCACCTCTTGGCTGATTTTCAAACCTCCCTCGACCTCGATTATTTCTCACTTGACCAAGCATGTTTAGGCTGAGATTCTTCATTAAATCTACCCTTGCCTCATGTCTTGCCTTAGCCCATCATCTTGCACTGCTATAGTGACCACTGCTGGCATAACCTGAGGAGTAACAGACACCAATGGTTCATGATGAACCCCTGGCATGCGACCTTGTAAAGAATCCATAGGCTGAAATTCTGACTTCATGGGTAAAGACTCCACCCCTAACTGGCTCATTTTTCTCAACTTCCACTCTTTGTTCCTTCATTAGGGCCAAAAATGACTCAAAAAGGGATGTGTAAGGAATTGGTTAAATTACTAATTAGCAGAGCCGTTTGTGGTCAAAACGGCTCCAAATTTGTCCGTTTTGGTCATTTAAAGCATATCTACGCAATCTAAAGCGTATCTAGGTACATATCTCTAAATATTCAAAAAGATATCGTTTTCTTCACATTCCTTTGTGGCTCACCTCGAAATTTGTTTTCATTTACTTCACTTGGCGGCAAATAGTTGTTTCCACTTTTGAATCTCTCTTTTTTCTCACCTTTCGCGAGCTTTTTCTCTTCTTCTCTGATGCACCTTCTTCTCTGCTGCTACGTTATTTTCATTATACTTTCTTCTCCTTCATTACTTACAATGACTAATACATCTTCCACTAGTGATAACCGCAAGTTTCACTTGAACATTAAGCTAAGCCAGGAATATGGTACTACGCAGAGTGTCTATCAAAGACCAGTTACAACTGCAAATGAAGCACAACAACTTCGCAACGAGGGAAAGAAACACATTGATATATGGACAGATGGGAGCTTGTATCCACTGGATCCTAGCACTGGAAGGTATCCATCTTTTAACACTCCTCATGATTTGATGAGATTTGTTGGTGATGGGGTTGATGGCTTACTAGGATATAGTTCTAGGTTATCTCATTTACACATTGATCATACACATTACATTCAATATCTCAAAACTGTTTTGTCTTCAAATGCAATAAGAATTTTAGAACTTGAAAACCAAATAGCATCTCTAAAACAAGATAATCACCAACTTCAGACTTTAAAAGAAACTCCAATAGGATTAAGAGCACGAGTAAAATGAATGAGAGATGTAGTAAACTTAACAGAAGGTTCTGGACAAAGAAAAAAAAGATTAAAGATTACTAGAGAACATGTGACTAGTCTTTTAGGATTTGATATGTCCAATGGTCAAGAAAGGGTGAGATTTTTGAATGAGGTAATGAACAAAAGTGATATTCTTAAACTTTTGAAACTTCCTGAAAATCAAACTCAGAAAAAATTGGTATTTCAAAGCTTACTGAAAGATATGAGTTTACTGGTCCAACCTTCTCAAATGCAAGAAGTTTGTGACACAGTGGGGGTGAGTAGAAGGGGTTACAGGGCCATCTCTAAAACCTCGTTTCAGGTTTTAAAGTATTACAAGATTAAAGCTTTTGGGTTTCCTAGGCCTCATAATGTTGGGAAAGTTAGGACTCTATTAAACGAAGAAATACCCGAAAATTTTTGAGAGTACTATCATATAGAAGGAACAATGCCATATGAAAAACAGAAAAAAAAAATCTTCTTTTGAGTATAATGTTTTTAATAACATTTGGATGAGTGTAAAAAATGTTCAATCTGCTATGGTGAGATACTATAATATGCAAGAAGTAGATTGTGAAGGAAAACTTATATTTGTTCTGAAATTGGATGAAGCTCAAATTCAAAAATATCAAAAAATGGAAAGAGTATCCATATCCCTTATGAATAGAGCATTGGACTATAGCCAGGGTAAGCTTGATTCCCCATACCACAAAACTCAATCAGAAATGGAACTTTGGTGGATCGGAGCAGCTCAAATACCATTAGAAAATCACGATACATTGAAATGGCTATTTTTGCAGACCCATATCCCTTCTGTTATACAGGACCAAAATGCAGGTGAAAAACTCTGTGTAGATGGCATGGGTGACTTTTTTGTAGAATGGCACTTGAGTGCCGACCTAAAAGCATTAAAGTGCATGTTTGGTGTATGTGGAGGTGCTAATACCAAGTATCCATGTCTATATTGCATGGCAAGCACTAGAACAAAAGGATGGCTTGCAGAACACGAGGTTGGAAAAGCACCATCGAGGAATAGTGTTAACGTCATCGACTACCCATCGTCTTCTATGATTTGGGATCCAATTCTAACAATAGATTTAAAAAATGTACATATATGCACAATGCATGCAGAGATTAGAATCTTGGACAAATTGCTTCGACTCCATCTTGACTATGCATATTCTATTAAGCCAACTAAACTTGCAGACGAGTGCATAGAAAAATGCGAGGCTCTGCTCTCTCAAATGGGTTTTCATGGTGGTCAAGTGCATCTAAAAAAAGATCCCACTCTTTCAAAAGGAACCGGTGATGTTTTGCAAGCTGTTTCAATGGGTGGAGCAAAAGCCAGAAGATTTTTGAGTAACCATGACAACAAACAAGTTGATCTTTTGTGGAACTGCTGGAAGGATCTTTGTGTTATAACAACCAATGTCAAAAGTAGACCAGATGTAGCCAACAAATGCATGGAAGTGTGGAAGAAGCTCGACAGTTTTTTGAAAGTTTTGAGACAACAAGTTAGCTCTGCTACTTATGAAGATGACTTTAAAAAGACAATAAAGCTTTTAATAACTGCTATTACAGATGCTTGGCGAGCAAAAGACATCACATATTACTTGGTGAATATTCAATTACTTTCTAAAGTCTGGATAGTATTTTACTTTGCATTCTATTGAGTTCAACTAAATTTTTTTTATTTTTAGCATATTCTGTACCTGCATGGACCATATTTTGCAAAACAAGGACCCCTTGCAACATGGAATACTCAGGGAATGGAAAAATCTCACTATCAAGCGAGGACTTCTTTTTTTAAATGTACGAGAAAGGGAGGTGGACAAAGAAGGAGCAATGCACTAAAGGAATTATTCAATTGGTTCTATAGGAGGCAATTACAACGGATGAGACCAAACAACCATGCTGCTCAACCACAGATCTGAGATTAATGCTTCACTTTGAAAGTTTGTACTTCTTTCTAAAGAGATCCAAATTCAAAAAAGATATTTTGAAGCAAAAAATTGTCAAATTTACATCAGTTTTTGATTTTTTTTATATCTCCAGGCATGTCACCCCTATATCTCAAAAATTTTCTTCTTTTATAGCCCCCAAGAAGGTTGACATTTGTCTCCTCAGCTGCTGCTACATAGTTAGAGTAGCAAAGAAAGTATCCTGCTCTTGAGGCATTGAATCCTGCAGCATATCCAAACATTCGAAGTGCTGCTGCTCTCTCAAGTAGCATGATCTTGTTTGCATTGATTTTAAGGGGAGTGTACCCTAAAAACCGTGACAATATCTTCAGTGCCAACATTGGCAACTCAGGATCTTCAGAATACTGCATGTGGAAAGCACAGAAGGTGGCACTATCCAATGTAGGCATGTAGTGCATGAGAGAGGAGGCATCCCTTCTTGAAGAGCCCTCTATTGCTTTCCCTCTAGAGCCTTTAGCTCTCCCAAGAAAATTGTCTTTGTCAAGGAGTTCAATTTGCAAAACAAGACAATGAGTAATTAAAACTAACTTGGAAAAAAAGAAAGATTTCAGTAGGGAGATCACCTTTTGCAATTCATCTTCGGCAATGACTTTTTCTTGAAGAAGATTGCATGATCCGGTCATCTCTCTATGTCAACTTCCTTTCCAATTTTTTTCAGCTTAAAGTCTCTGCCAAAAGATTGGATGCCAAGCTCAACAAGCCTGTTCTCAATATCCTCATCTTTGAGGGAAGGTTTTTCCTCTTCCACTCTTCTCATGCATAGAGCAAGTGCATCAGGAGCAGGCAAAAAATCTTTATTGGATGTATGAAGATCAAGTGCCAAAAACTCCTCTTTTGACTCTTCTTCTATGTCAATAAAATCTTTGGCCACCTCAGAAGCTTCAGAAATGGTTGCAATACAATAGTCCTCCCTCATATTAAGCAAACACTGGATATGATGGAGAGGAATATACTCTTTCCCATTGATAAAGAAGTAGGGAAGGTTTGGAATAGTAAGGGAAGCTTCAGATACCTCTACCTCATCTGTTGGCTCATCAATGACAGTACTAGCTCTAAATTGAGCAACATCAAAATTTGCACTCTCCTGCTCCTCAGCTGCAACATCAACCTCCTCCTCTTCTAGAATTTCACTTTTCTCAAGCTGCAAAACTGTGGAAACATTTTTATTTGTTGCCTCATCTGTATCTTTCACTTCATCAGCTTTGCCTTGCATGTCAACTTTAAGGAACAAAAATAAAAGAAAAGCAACTTCTTTTGGAACAATGTTACAAGGTTTCAAATGTAATTGACAAGAAATGGTAGGTGGACAAACAAAGGATGTCTTCTTAGAAAATCTTCCAAACCTCCTTGTTACTTTTCTCTTTTCAATTGAGTTTGTAGTATATTCGGTTAGATGACAATACGCCTTCCCATCTAAAACCAAACACTTGCCTTCAACTGCTTCTTCAAACTCGTTGAATTCTTCTGCCAAGAAGTCTTTCAAATGGTCTAACAAGGCTGCAAGATCAAACACTGGATTGAATATTTCATATGCTTTGGTGTACACCTCCATGTCACCACCATCCATCACAGCCACCAATAGTTTTTCACTTGGACTCTCCTCCAAAATCTCCTCCCGGCCTTCCATCATAGTAGAGGAAAAGTCGACAGGTGAAGCTAGGTACAAGTGCCAATGTACCACACCAAAACGAAACCGGACCACGCGATAGGCGCTTGATCCAAGCTCCAAAAATGCCTCCCTATGCGTCGTGCGGGACAAAACCACACAAACACCAAACGGACCAAACGACGCGATAGACGTTGGACCTAGCCTTTGGAATTGCTTACCTGCGCGTCGTGCGGGACAAAGCCAACCAAAACCGTAAAACACCAAACGACGCGATAGGCGTTCGACCCAACCTTTGGAACTTCTTCCCTGCGCGTCGTACGTGACAAGGCAAACAAAAAGCGATAGCGTCCACCAATGTGCAAATTGAAAAGATAGGATTGTGCGAGGCGAAAGGACTACACAAAAATAGATAATATCTCGCGTCGTATGCGACAAGTGAACGTGGAAAATTTTTAAAGTTCGAGACCAAGCTATATATATATCCGATATATGACCGTTAGTGACACGTGTTAGCCATGCACACGTGCCACGTGGCATGCGTACAATGGTCGTCGTACGGACGGTTTTATGTATATAAACATTTGTCACGTGCTCATTTTGTGCTTTCTCCTATAGTTGACATTCGCGTCGTGTCGTCCTCAACTACCCGTACACTTGTCATCCGTCCACTAAGCCAAACCAAGTTTCCTCTCATCGACGCGACCAGAACTGTTGGGCATGTGGGCACACTTTCCACTTTCTACCGCTTCCTAAGCGTCCCTTACGACGCGATTGGCGCAAGTCCCAGAGTCTTGGTGAACCCCTCATCGCGTCGTGCAAGAGGTCGACACTTCATAAAAATTTGACCTCGCATACGATGCTCTATACCATTTCCAAAGGTGTTTGTGTGCCTTCTACAGCATTGTGGTAGTCTCTACCTCCAAATATTCATGGCTTCCCATACGACGCGATAAGCGTATGTTGCAACTTCTGGGTGGGGCTCTCATCGCGTCGTGCAGGGCTTCTCCGCTTAAAGATTTCACCTCGCATACGGCGCGATACGGCGATGTTCTAGGGTGTGGTTGCGCCCTCTATCGCGTCGTACAGGAAGTTCTGTGATATTCTTTTCGCACGTTCCGATGGTCACATACGACGCTTTCCACAGCTTTTGTCTGCCTTCTATCGTGTCATGTTATCCTTCTCATCACACACGGCGCGATAGAAACATCTTGAAGGTTGTGGCCTACCCCTCTGTCGCGTGGTGTGTTCTTGTACCCAAATGGCCAGGACTAAGCAAACTGCAAGGAAGGTCTACCAAGCCCCAACCAATCCAGAAGTAGGTGATGCTGAGAAAGATGCAGAGAAAGCACCCCCTCCACAACCTCGTCAGAGGGCCAATGCCAGAAAGAGATTGAATTATCAGGTGAAGTCCCTAAGAGAAATAAGGAAGGCACAAAAGTCTACTTGTCTACTAATTCCAAAGCTCTCTTTCATGAGGGTTGTGAAAGAGATATCTGATAGACTTGTAAGCATGATGAATATCAAAACTTTTGTCTCGATGAGGTGGCAGTCTCAAGCTGTGATGTGCCTTTAGGAAGCTGCTGAGGATTTTCTCATAGACTTTATGAATGATAGCTACATTGCAGCTGCATTTGCTCACAGGGTCACACTTATGAGCAAAGATTTTGTGCTTGTGTCAAGGCTAAGGTACAAGTTTGATAAGGCTCTTGAGCTCATTCCTAGTGAGGATCTTAGAGCCTTCCAAATTTTAAACATCCCTCCTTCCAGGCAGCAGAAAGATTCTGGGGTTGTCATTGAGGATGTTACACATGAATACGAGACAAGAAAGTCTCAGGATATTAAAGCAGTTAAGGAAGTTGAGAGGGAGCAAGACATGATATCCGAGGACGCTATCCTTAAAGAGCAAGCTGAAATTTTAAGAGCATCCAACTCTCTTCTTTATGAAAAAGTCACAGGCCAAATGGTGGTGGATGTTTCCTTGTTTGGAGATACTGAGGCATATTTGGACATATTCCCTCAAGACACAAGTATGCTTGTAAATCCCAACATTGAGCTTGGTGACACTGTGCTCTATATCTCTCTCAAGTGTGTTGCTTTGCTAATTATTATAATGTGCATGTGCATGGCAGACAGGCACAAGGGGCTCATTGTGGCTTGTGTTTCCTTTTCCAGGTGTCTTATGAGGGATCTTCTAGAGGCTCTAGCTATGCAAATTGCCATACTTGACCCTCTAGTGACACAGTGCCTTTTCAACAAGCAAGGAACCCTTTCAAGTTTTTTTGATGATTTTAACATGCTAACCTACAATTACATATTATACCCCTATGCTGAAGGGTAATTCTTAACTCCTTACATGTTATGAGGGATCTTCCAGAGGCTCTAGCTATGCAAATTGCCATACTTGACCCTCTAGTGACACAGTGCCTTTTCAACAAGCAAGGAACCCTTTCAAGTTTTTTTGATGATTTTAACATGCTAACCTACAATTACATATTATACCCCTATGTTGAAGGGTACTTCTTAACTCCTTACATGTTATTTTTAACATTTTGTGGTATTCTTAGCTAATTTGTTTTTTATTTTGTAGAGGACATTGGAGTCTTATTATCTTCAATCTTTTGGAGAAAGATATTATATTTATGAATTCATTGTCAAGTATCCATGGGAAAAGTAAACTGTAAGTATGAAGCATAATCTATGCTTGATGATGGCCCATTGTTTTCTATTAGTAGCTTTTTGATTCAATGTCTTCTTGCAGTGCTGCCAAACTTATTGTTGGTCACCTGAGTACCACAAACAAGGATTACAATATAGAAGCTTTCAAGTACTACAATCAAAAAGTGCCTTTACAGACAGACTCAACATCTTGTGGATGGAGGGTGCTTGCAAATGCATGGAGATATCTTGAGTCAAGGTGCCGGATGACTACACTCACTGTAAGTGTGGTTCATGTATTTATTTTGATGTTTTATGTATGTATGTCATGTCCTTTAGTTCCTTTTTCTATTTTTTTCAGTTGCATGACTATCCAGATTCTTGGGTCATGTGGGTGAGAGAGAAGGTTGTTTCTATGGTTTTGGAAAGATCAATAAATCCAAATGATCCAAATTCTCCTTTGCCACCAAAGAAAGGTAGAGCCACCAAAGGTTTGGATGCAAAGAAAATGGATCAAAAGAAGAAAAGTCCTGCAAAGATCCATACAAAGAAAAAGGATCACAAGAAGAGTCCTACCAAGGTGAAGAGTCCTGTCAAGGGGAAGAGTCCCAAGAAGAAGATCCCTGCCAAGGGGAAGAGTCCTACCAAAAAGAAGATCCCTGCCAAGGGGAAGAGTCCCACTAAGAGCCCTGCAAAAAAAAGAGCAGATACAAAGGGCCATCCATTCCACTCACCATTGAAATTCAAAGTTCAAAAGCGTCGTACACTTAAGAAAAATAAGGGGGAGGCACCTACCTCACCTTTCAAGCTACCATTTATGTTGTCAAAGAAAGCTGCCAAATCACCCAAGACAGCTAGTCCTAAGGAGCCCAAAGCACCAACCCCTGCCAAGTCACCCGTGCCAAGCCCTAAGGGGTCCAAAGCACCAACCCCTGCCAAGTCACCACCACCACCCACTCCTGAACTTTCACCCCCTTCTGAACACAAAAGGAAAAGGGTCTCTGAGGATGCAGAATCCTCTCAGGCAAAAAGAAAAGTGGAATTTCATGATTGAATAGTCCACAAAATCTATGTACACTTTTGTTCATTTTGTCCATATGAACATATATATATACCCTTTGGTGATTCATAATTTTGTACTTCAAATACTTAATACCAACTGTCAATTCTTAAATGTGTATCATGATGTCATGTAAGTTTAAAACAACATAAGTAGAGAAAAGATAAATATATTTTCAAAATGATTACAATATTGAACTTGTTTTTTCAAGTCCTTGCAAGTGGCTCAAATACAACTCTTTTTGGGGGAAGGCATGTGATGCAAGAGGTTGAATTCTCCATCCTTGTGCTCACCACAATTTCATCCACTTTGAATCTATACTCGGGAGATATTTCATCAAGAAACTCAAGAGATTCTCTAACATCATTTAGTCTCCAATTTGTTGTTACTATCAGGCTTCTATACTCGGTGTGTGGATGTACTGTGACCTTTAGTTCAAACTCTGGACAATTTTCCTCAGAGTCGAGAGGAACCCAGCTACCTAATTTGCTTCTCCATCTCCTATAGTCGTAGCCCAAAA
Organism: Adiantum capillus-veneris; assembly: GCF_014529385.1. NCBI lineage: Eukaryota > Viridiplantae > Streptophyta > Polypodiopsida > Polypodiales > Pteridaceae > Adiantum > Adiantum capillus-veneris. The sequence goes on along the minus strand of NC_140931.1, from coordinate 30,656,699 downwards.
CTAATGATTGACGACATAGTTGATATGAGATAGACATAGAATCTGGGCTTACTCTACAACTAATATTGTCACCAATATGGAAAGTTTCTTTGGTGCTCCATCCGTCTCCAAGAACATTATCAAGTTCAGTCATAGAAAGTCTTCTATTAAGCCACCTCGTCTTTGTCCTCTGCAAATCCATTGTTTTGAAACATGCCACAAAGACATGTATAGGCAAGAACCATTGAACTTTAATCCTTCTTGATATCCTGCCCGGAGACATAGCTTTAAGGATGTCTTCTTTGATCTTGGATTTGAAGCTTGATATAGTACATGCATCAGGAGCTTCCCAGTCAAGTGAACTTATGGTGGGAACGGGTAACTGATGTAGTTCTCCATATGCACCTTCTCGTGATGGAACTTTGTATTCTGCAAATAGACAAACAAATCCATTGTTTTGTAAAAGGAAGCTGGCTTGTCAGCATACATAGCATCTGCAATCCCTTTATGCATTGCTTTGAACGTCCCACTCAGACTCTCCACAGGCTGCCATTCCACAGCTGTTGAAGGAAATATATCTGGAATGGAATCAAAAAATGAGAAAAACAATGGGATAATGAAAAAAATTCACTGTATCAAATAGTTTTTTTTTGTACTTAGAGTAAGAATGCAGTGTGGGATGTTCTTCCCAGTCTAACACCATATCCTTGGCCATGTAAACATGTTGAACCTTAGCTAGCCAGCCATTGTCGGTCACTTTGAAAGCAAGAACACGACCTTTCCAATGGTCTTTTATTTTATCGCGTTTAGTTCTCTTCACTCTGTGTACACCTTTGCATGAAGGAAGCATTGTTACCCAGTCATTCACACGAAAAGATATACGAAAAGATATGGACTTCCAAAGACCATCCTCTCTAACGTTATGAAAGTCACAAGAAGTTATGTTATGTGAAGAGCGACGTGCAAAAGATGCCATGGAAACTCAGAGATTAGAGAAGAAAGAGAGTATAGACGGAAACTAGAGAAACTAAAACCTCTCACAAACTAGAGAGCGAGAAAGGTATACGTTTGAAAAAAGTAGGTGATTTATCATTAATGCTCTTGTTTTGAGAGCCTTCTGACATAGATTTCGTATCTTTTGACAACGCTTTTGTGAAATATAAAATAGAATAAAAGACGAGACTTCATTGCTTTGAGCCGCAAATTTAATGAGCTCTCTCGCCGAAAGCACCTTCATCTTTTCCAAAAAGTCTTCCACATCTTCATCACTTCCTCCATGAAACTCCGGATAAGAGAAAGCCATGGCTACCCAAGTTTAATGCTTTGAGAACCCCTTCGAACACACGTGCAAGAACCCAAAACTTTTGACTGACTCAATTCCCAGAAACTTCAATGGAGCTCAACTTTAGATAAGGACAAACACATGCACATCAAATGAGTTTTCATAGTTGATCATTGGAATTACAACAGGCAAAGGACATTCCAGTATCTCTCTTAATCTTCTTGGCCCGAACATAAAGACTATGCGCTGCTGGAAAAAGATCTTCCTAGACACATGAACATTTATCTGGATTCTTTGAGTTGAATGAAAAGGAGTGAATTGAGGGCCATTTTGATCATCTATTAATGTCGACCATGCAGCTCCTAAGAAAGAACACCTGTCTTCTCCTCTGATTTTGCCAAAATTTCAGTAGCATAACAGCATAAATGGCTCAAAAGACCAAAAAACCAGCCATCATAACTTGGAAAAATTTTGGCAGAGTTTCCCCAGAAGTAGAGCAGCGTGAACCCAAAATATAGACTGTATATGTATGCATAAACTGCCAACAATAGAACCCAAGCATCAAATAGGAATCACTAATACATAGCCTATGACGAGGTCACAAAAAGGGTGCTCCAACTACCTGTATCACCGAAAGGATCTCCACATTTGAGAATCCCCTAGCTCAATAAAACCTCACGCTATCGACCATCACACGAAGGCTAATGCAAATCACGTATAGTCAAGTCTCAGAAATGATATGTTCCAGGTTCCAGACCAAGTCTCAGAAATGGCTAGGACTGCCAAATAAAACCAAGTATGGCTCCACAAATGCGTACAATGGCAGTTTCCACAAGTAACGTACAATCCAGCAGACAATGCGCTCAAACAGGCACCAAATGATGCATACCCACAACAACTGCAAGTGACACCACTGCTAGTATATCACTGTACTCTAGCTACCTGTACCTATGTGAATCACCTGTACCTGTACCTGTCCCTGTAACCTGTAACCTATAACCTGTAGTCTGTAACCTCCAACCGAAGCAGAAGGTACTCGAACAAGATCCTCCGTGGGGGCGCCAAAAGAATGGTAGCGGGATGGAAACACACAAAACGCCTCTATAATGACCCGACACATACTCTTGGAAGGATATACACACACACTATGGGGCACCACTCGGCTTACACAACAGAGCTGGCCGAGACAGGGAACACCTATGGAGTGAGAGGAGAGAGACTATCCGTTTACCCACTCCACACACAGAGATACACACACACACACACACCCAAAAAACTCAGCTCAAAAGAGGAGAATTTTTAATGTTTAGATACAAATGAGCTTGGGCCAACACCAATGGGGCAAATAGCTCACACAATATGGGTAAAATAAGCCAGATACAATCACAAACTGGAGCAGAAACTTCGCTCCTAGGAGAAACTTACACAACCAAAATAGAAAAAAAAAGAGGGAGGAATTTGGCAAAATGGACAGCGCCATCACGTCCGGAACGGCCCAAAACCTCAGTCTACAATGTCAAACTGCTCAAATCCGACCTCGGATGAGCAGTTTACGGCCAAAACAGGCTCCAAAAACCCCAAAAACACAGTTGCGGCTTTTCCTCCTGTCTTCTCCACGTTTTTTCTGGTCTTCTCTCAGTTTTTTCAGTTCCCACACTTAGCTTTATTACTTGGGCACCCTTGGCCTTTTAGATGACCTCAAACGGACCCCGAACAGGCCAAAAACTGACCTCGCAGTGCATAGTTGTCACCCTGCTTGCATCCATACGCACACCTGGCACTCGACTTTTTTCAATAATACCTCCCGCCACCACGTGAAGTGGTCCCAAAAGATGGTCCTCATGATTTGCAGAATTATCACAAGAAAACATCCACGTTGTGTCCGTACTTCTCCACGTGCAAATACCCCATTCGACCTCCTGACGCCACTAGATGCCATCTGACGCACCTGCTTACCTCATGTCGTTGGCCCGCGGATAGCTTCCTCGAGAATTTTTACGCGCTATCAACTCCTCATTATTGTAGAAGAAACACACTGGTACTGGTAATAGTGAAAATCGATGTACTATGTACACCCTGCCCTACCTGTACACATGTGGGTCCCACGTAACCACCTGGCTCTGGAAAATGGGCAATCCTTTTTTTGATGCACCATGCATGAGTATGTACATATGCGCAATCCCTTGCTCCAAAAATCTCATGACACCGTGATGACATCTTCTTCATATTCTTGTGTTATCTAGGCTAAAGTGCAAATTGTCCCACTTCTTGGGTGCTTCTCTCCGTAGCAACAGAGTAGACCACCATGTAGTATTTGCTTTTGATTGTGTAAATGGAATGTACACAATGCAATAACTCAAATGCAGACTCTATTGACTCAATGGAAATGTCACCATGGTAACTCTTCAAAATGAAGCACCTCCAGGATTGATTTAAAGTAGCTTTCAATCCATCTTGATATGGGATCATTGATGGCCACCAAGGGGTAGACCGGGGGCTGATTTGCGCTTTCAATGTGAGAGGAATCAAAGTCCAAATGTTGGCTGCAAAAATGTGGATCTGACACGCAAAAGGCAGCAAATTATTCATGTGTAAGAGGGCTGAAAACAAAAAAACAATGACTGAGAAAATAATTGATCTCCCATATGAAAGCACAACAAAATAAGAACCCCAACCTTGAGTTGGATTGATCTCTAGTATTTTCTTTTGATTGCGTAAATGGAATGTACACATTGCAATACCTCAAATGCAAACTCTACTGACTCAATGGGGAATGTTGCTCTAGTAACTCTTCAAAATGAAGCACCTCCACGGCTGATTTGATGCTCCACCTTGATATGGAATTGTTGATGGCCACGAAGCGCTAGATCGAGGGCTGATTTGCGTTTCAAATGTGAGAGGAATGAAAGACACAATGCTGGCTACGAATATGCTAATTTGAGAGATGCAAGTCAATATCTTGGTTTGCACATCAAGAGGGATAGAAAACGCAGAATATTAGAATTATCTTTGAAAATGTATTTCCACAAGGTCTTGCAATGTTTTAATATGCAAGGGGGGAAGGCTACATTTAGTACCCCAATGTAGGCATATGCAAAACTTATCAAGAATGATTCTCCCAAATCTGATGCTGAGAAAGTGGAAATGGCCAAGGTGCCATACTCTTCTATAGTTGGCAATCTTATGTATGCCATGGTAGCCATGAGGCCAGACATTGCTTTTGCAATGTGAGTGCTTAGTAGATTTATGGGAAATCCTGGTAGAAAGCACTTAGAATTAGTGAAGCATATCTTGAAATATCTAAAAGGCACAACAAACAAGGGCTTACGCTTTGTGATGCATCCATTGTGGGTTACACGGATGCTCATTATGTTGGTTGTGCAAATTGTCAAAGATCCACGTCTGGCTATGTTTTCCTTTTTGTTGGAGCAGCCATGTCATGGAGATCATGTCTCCAAAATTGTACATCATCTTCCACCACAAGGTCAGAGTATGTGGCAATTTTTGATGCTAGAAAGGAAGTTGTGTGGTTACCTCGGCTAGTGGGAGATCTTGTCATTACTCAGACTCCACTGTTGCATTGTGATAGTTAGAGTGTGATTGGACTAGCAAAGAACCCCCTGGTCAAAACCCATAGCAGTTTGTTATCATGTGATATGTGACATATTGGCTAGAAAATGCATTGATCTAGTCAAGTTTCATGCGGATGAAAACCTTACAGATGCTCTCACAAAGAGCCTACCCTTAGAGAGGTTTTCGCATTGCATGGAGATGATGGGTGTTGGGTGAAGCAGTAGGATTGCTTCATGGTTGTATAATTGTACATAATTACACCTATAGCCATGTATAATTGTACATAATTACACCTATAGCCATGTGGGCCACGTTGGCCTTCAAGTGGGAGATTGTTAGGGTTAAGGAAAATTGGTAAAACATCCATCTTAATGATCATACTAATCTTATCTCTATTCATTGGTAATATAGATCAATAAGAAGTGATAAGGTATTCCAATCCTCACTGAGATCTCTACCCAAAAGTCTCTACATTCTCCTTCCTCACATGGCACACCGAGCATGCACACATTTGCACATGCGCTCTCCACATTTAGTGACATGATTTCAAGTGTATAATTACACTCAATGACATGAATTGGAGTGTAACATGACATGCTTCAAAGCATATACTTGCACTTTAAAGCTTATGACAGTTTACTAGGAGATGCTTGCATTGCCCTCACTAAAACCTGCATGTAACCTTGTAGAAAGCGTGTTTCGTATGCTTTAAAGCATATTGGCATGCTTCCAAACACCTTTTACTACTTTAAAGCTACTTGACATTCTCCAAAATCCCATGCTTTATAGTGGCTACTGGTGGTAATAGCAATTTCTTTGAAGCTGTAATAATCTCCATGTTGCTTTAAAGCTATGTGGGTATATGGGTTGAGGCAAACATCACTTTAAAGCTTTAAAGCAATAGTCTTGGGCTTAACCTCTATAATAGCTAGATTGATTTTGTGGGTCTAATTTTATTGTTTTTGTAGGAGAGGCACAATGAGTGTGTAAAGGAAGTGTGTGAAGCAAGGCTTCAAGTGAGCTTCACATCTTTATTGAATGCACAAATTAAAATCACAACAAGTTATGCAATAGTGCCAACTCCCTACAACGCAAATTCAACCACAAGGCCATTCCAAGTTCTCATGTCAGTCTGTATTGGTTGTTGGGGTATTGATGGAGGAAGAAGTGTATAGTCTGTTCTGGTTGCCATACTCCCATGCATACCATCCACTATGCATTACACATATCTAAACATTCCATGAATGTTTCAATGATGGATGTACTCATATGTTTTATGACTCAATAAAGAAAATGGTGATGTCATATGTTGGCAACTTCAAGCCATCTAAAACAATGAAAGATATGGTCTTGCACTTTTGTTTTAGTTAATCACGCATGTGCTTTTAAATTGATCTTGTTTTTTGTAATGGGTAGCAAGGCCTTCAATCAATGTAATGGCACAAAGTGAGTTGAACATGTCTCTCATTGACCAACATTCAGTTGTTGGTAATGGTAATTACAAGACATAGTTTGTGCCCCTGTGAAGCTTGTGGATAAATACTTGAAGCTTACTACCCAAGGGACAATTGGTTTACGATTTGCAAGTTGTCTCATCACTCCTGCAGTGAGGTCTAAAGAGCATGCCAATGTGGAAGCTATGTGGTGTGGGTGTGTGTGCGGTGAGTGTGGAGTGATAGACTGTGTGTGGGTGGAGTACTCATTACTAAATGAGCAAGACCCCTTATTCATTTATGTAGAAATAACAAGGTGACTATTTAGTGAAGTGAGTGGTTGATTGACCAAACATCAAATGTTCGGCCTTGAGGCAAGAAGATGAATATGTCGATAAGTGGGTCGTACTAGCTAACTACTAGTATATGCAAGTAATACAGGCAAGAAACTCTTTGAGCCTAACATATTCTCACGTAAAGATGAATATGTTGATAAGTGGGTCCTACTAGCTAGCTAGTAGTATATACAAGTAATACAAGCAAGAAGACTCCAAGAGCCTATGCCCACTGACTCACTCAGATGATCTACATGCATCCATATAATCTCTAGTGATACATGAGCGTGCAAATCCATGCTAGAACCTACATGCAAATCTTGCAGACACCTTTGTATGGTCTGCACAGCTCCACAATGCATCATGCTAGTGTCATTCATCGTATGATTAGCAATCCATGTTGCAAATTATCTTACTAAAATTGCTAACTTGGGCCATGACACTAGTAGGTTGTACATGAGATGCCTGAACGATGACAAAATATGTGCAATCTTGGTTGTACTAGCTTCCTCAGTGACACCAACATACACTAAATCATCAAGACTACTCATCACATATGGGTATGTCATTGCTAACACTTGAATGGATACATCCCTATCATCCATAGGTGGAACCATGTGTATTGATATCAGCTCATCAACCTCTAGCATGAGCATATCAAAGAACTCCATGTCCATCATCTTTGTATATGTCTCTAGGGAGCAGAATTTCTCTATCTCTATTTGTACAGACTCAGACGACACCTATTGTGTCTCACTAGATCAATCTTGATTCACCTTTAACTTTGCAAAGTCCACGGGCATGTTCTACACAGCTACATGCTCTGTCTCTTGAGCATACTAGAGCTCACTCATGAATGAGGCGTGTCTCATCTCTTACATGCTACATGTCAATGATGCAATCAAGCCCAAATCATCTCGGACCTTAGATATGTCCAATGGAGTAGAGAAGCCATACCTAGCATCTCTCGCAATCTCAAGAAATCCACAATGCACCTAGAAAGATTTCTCCCAAAGCAGTACATGACAACCACAATCTGCTAGATGTCCCAGCAAGACCAAACTATGCACAAGCTTAGGAACATAGTGCACATGTTGTAGCATACAAGATGGACCACTAGGTGATAACAAGCATACATCTCTTGCTCCTGCAAACTCAAACATTGAACCATCAACCAAGCGCACACGGCCAAGCCCCCCACTAGAGAAGGTACTAAACCACTCCATGACAAGGTGTGTGAAGTGGAAGATTGCATCCTCATCTAGCAACCAATGAGAAGAAATGTCATATGTGCCAGACATATAAGCTAGAGGAATACAAGAGGTAAATGTGACATCACCGTCACTTGCATATGAAGCCACCTCTCTAGACTATGTCAAAACCTCACATGCATCATGCATACATCTCCACTACTACCTCATATGTCTGAAACAATGGCATCTAATGTGTGACAACAACAATGCAAGTATCAACATGAACAAGACCTCCACCTCTCATGAGTCATCTCTTGCAAACTCTCAAACGTCACACATATCTGCAAAATGGATGTCAAGAAACCAAAATGTTTACATATGTATCAAAAAGTGTATGGTAAGAAATCCTAGCAAAAATTCAACAAAGTCTTCCTTATAAACTGAGCAAAATCTTAACCATAAACCGCATCAAAGATTCCAAAGTGGGAGATCACCTCAACCACTACACAATCATAACTATGAGCAATGCATATGAAACATGTAGCTACATTGCTCTACCAAAGAAACCTATAGGACATGTAACTTATGACTACTTGTAACCTATAAGAAGTAGACTCATGATCAGAATATCCATCAATAAAAAAACAATGCATAACATGTAGCATGTAGTCATAACGAGCATACACAAATCTCACTCCTACGAGAGTGGATAAGAGAACACATTCAAAAGCAACAAAAAACCTATCAAACTCAATCATTTTGTTGATGGGTATATGACACAGTATCTTGTTGTTTTATCTCACACCTTTCCAAAAATGCATTGAATTCCTTTGACGTATACTCCCCCTCTCGATCAGCATGGAGGGTGCCCACAATATAACCGGGCACACTTTTAGACATACAAAGAAATTGAAGCACATAAACACTTCAAAATTTTTCTTTAGTGGATGCACACATACATGCTTGGAGTAATCATCAATGGAAGGCACACAGTACAATTGATTCTCAAAAGATGAAGTATGCAGGCATCAGACCATAAATGTCACTATGGTTGACAAGTAGCAATTTTTTAGTAGCCCATACAAAAAGAAAATCTTTAGCAGACTTGGAACATTGCATTTTTTCCAAAATACACCCTTCACAACATGTTTCAATGGTTCCTCAAGGGGTGTCAATGAAGCACCATGTCAAATTTTTGCAATCAAGTAAATTGGCAAAATGTAGATGACCAAAACGTGCATACCAAAGTTTTGAATTTGAACTAGACTTCAAGGATATATTTGGGTTTGTTGAATCTTTCACACATTTCTTGTAAGCATTGAGCTTCTACGGGTCAAAAAAAAAGGTGCTAAATACCACAATAGTATCACCACATTGAAATAATACAAAAAAACATGCCATCCACAAACTTGACTACAAAACCAAGTTTTGCAAGTGCAAATACATATAAAGTTATTCTTCATCTGAGCTACATACATAGCATCCAAAAGTGTGAAAGAGCTATTACTTGTAGCAATAATAAGCACAATCTTCCCAACTTCCTTAACTAGATAAGAGGTATTCTTGGCACAAGTGACATTATTCCCATTAGGGAGTTACAAAAGAAGTCAACAATTCACGATGAGATGTAACGTTCTTAGCTGCACCACTGTCAAAGTACCACACATGATTCACATTGTTTACAATACATGCATCATGAATAGATAGTTCATGTTGACATTGTTCACTAAAAGCCTATTGTGCATCCCGCACAATGTTTGGATCGGCATTGAAAGAAGCATTTGCAATGACTACATTTTTCCTTTTAAGCTTGAGCCTCTTAGGTCTTGCTTGATGAGATGATAATTTTCCCTAATTACATTGCATTTCCTTCTTGCCTTTATCATCAGACTTCTTAGGCTTATTGTTGTTTGAAGATGGAGTGGCTAAGGGGGCATGCTTCTTTTGTTGTGCAGTCATAAATGCATGTTCAACAAAACGCTACATACCCCTATCTTTTTTAAATTGGGCCTCTTGTAGCATTACAAAGATAAGACCATCAAATTTTGCACTATTGGTTTTACTCTCTGTCATCACAAGCCTAAAGGTGGAAGCCCATTTATACAAACCTATTTTACTATTTGTATTGAGATAATGTGTGGAGTAATGGAACACTAAACAAAAATTGCAATTCATGAGCATGCATGTCCTTAGCATCCCAATGCACTTGCTTAGTAGTACTAGTAACACCTCTGGTAGAAAAATTGCTAGAACTTGCACCATCATCCAAAAATTCTATATTCATAGAACCTAGTCTTACATAATAGCCACGCACAATGTCCTAAAAACCCTTTGCAACAAGGACATGTTGCATCATGTTTGTCCAAAGTGCATAGTCATCCCTGTCCAATTTTGATGTTAGTGTGAAAATATTTTTCCTTGGTGGGTGTAAGTGTGCTCACACACATCAAGGAAGTGTTGTAAATGGATATCCAAATGCTTGATATAAGGCCATAACATAGCTAGAATGTCTCCTCTTGATATTCCTTGAGCAATGACATGTGCTCAATCCACCAAAATCATACCCTAAAGCTCCACAAAGGTGTGATTTGTTGGGAGTCTATTGGTCTCTAGAAAACAAAACAACAATTAATTGACAAGCCCCTTATAAAGGTTTTATGGAGAAGGAGTTTCAGCATTAAGGGTAGATGTGCCTTGTACAATTTCTCTAAAAAACACAAAGGGTAAAAGGTCAAACCCTACCAACCCAAGAAACACTCAAGGACTAAACCACACTTGAAGATACAAATAGACCAACTCATGAAGAAAGAAGATATGAGCTAAAGGCACTATAGATGAAGAGTTTGAAAAGTGTGAGAGTTATTCTAATCATGGTGAAGTCAGGGAAGGAAATGATTCTAGCACGAAGAAATGGTCCAAACGCCTCAAAAACAAAGAGTAGAGATGTTTCACAGCTTTATTAGAGTAATCACTTCTATAGCTTTATTAGAGTAATCACTTCTACAACAAAAGGAAAGAGAGGAACAACCAAGTGAAGCCAACCACTTTGAGCCCTTTAATACCTAAGAAGAAATAGACATTGAGGAGGCTATTCTCCAAGCGGCCATGCAAAAATAAATCCTAAGAAAACCACCAATTTTTTTCTAAAACAAAGGGAGAAATTGTGCCTATGTCTCTTGATGGCATAAAGAGAAAAACCTTTGCCTTGATGATGGAAGCAAACCACAATCCAAGATCTTGAGATGCAATGCCAAATCCATGGAGCTATATGCAAGGGTCATGGATTGAAAGAAGAAAGAGAGTCAAGAGGAAAGGTAGAACGTCAAAGCAAAAAATTATAAAGAGCGATTTAGAAGACGGCAAAATATAACCCCACTAGCTCTTATAAGGGTATAGCGTATGATAGATTATATTATCAAACCATATGGAAAAAGCAAGCAAACCTTTACGACAATTACAAAGATTTATAACTAAATTACATTTGGTGGATGCAAACATATCTAAGATGATGAACCTTTGGCTAGATTGGCACACAAAATAGAGATGCAATAGTCCCCCTGAGGAATCCACCTTAAAATATGTAACTGCAACATGTGAGTTCATCAAGAGTGTTTTTAACTTCAAGAAAGTTACAGGTTTACATCGACAGAAGGGGTTCTAAAATTCACTCTTGCAAAAAATCTATAGTTTTTAACGTAAGAGGGGTCATTTAATTCATGAAAATATATATGTGAAGAGTTGTTATTTAAGTGTTGCTCCAATGCATGTGATATAGAGGGTTTTCTAATATTGAAGGCCCATTGAATAGCCCAAGCTTGTGTCACAACATATATCCTTTGAGGAAGACAATCACTATTGAAAGATGAAGTTGAGGTGCTAAAGACCAAAGTCCAAGAGCTAGATATTACACTTGCCTGCAAACAGCTATCATTTTTGAACACTACAAGTAAAAGAAAGAGAGAAAGAGTACACAATAATGGGGCTAGAGAGAGGCAAAGCTTGTTGTTGCAAAATGTGATTTGAAAGAAACAAATCCAAAAACTTCTAGAAAGCACCCAAATGTAGCAGGAAGCTTCTCAAGATATGACCAAGAAGTTTACGCTAAGCTTGAAGGAAAAGCTCAAGATCAAGACACATGGTAGTAGCCATTGAAAGAGAGACCAAGCTCACACAAGACCTTTCCTTGGCCAAGGCAACTGTGGCACAACTACAAGAAGACTTGGAGGTAGCAAATAAAGTGCAGTCCAACCTTAGCCTCTAATTTCAAGATGCACAAGATAACCTTGCCTCTTAGAGCATGGTCGAGGCTTAGTTATCAATTATAGATAACTAAGCCAACTATGCCAAGGTAGAGCAATAAATAAATAACTAAGCCTCTTGTAGCATGGTCATGCGAGGCTTAGTTATTCATTCGTCCTCCCAACTAAGCTTTGAACCTCACAACTATGCCAAAATCGGCATAGTTACAAAGGGTGGGCATAGTTATTCATTTATTGCTGCTTTTGCGTGTGACCAAGAAAGAGGCTTAGTTGTTTTTTCAAATAAGTGATAACTAAGCCTCACGTGACCATAGCATTAGAGAAAGAAGAAGCTCACACAAGATTGATCCTTGGGCAAGGCAACTATGTTAGAGCTACAAGAAGAATTGGAGGTAGTAATATAGTGGAGTCCAACATCAAATTAATTTCAAGCTACAAGACAATGTAACCTTGACTCTTAGTGGAAGAAGAAGCACCTTGGGAACACCTACCAAGGTGTTGGAAGTCGCAAGATACAACGGCCTTATGAAGCAGTTAAATAGAGTCTCAGCAATGCCAAAAAAGGGTAGTGTCAAAGTAACGGTTGGGCATGAGGCCATGAAAGATGCATTAGAAATTTCTCATGAAGAGAATGAGGATTTAAAGCTACAAGGTTTAAGAGATACCCCATTTCTAGCCACAAAAATTGTGACCATTATATCCGTTGCTGCTCCTCCTCCACACAGATTGAGATGCGTGAGGTAGGGGATGCCTCCACCAATAGAAGTAGAAACTAATACAATGAACAGGGAGAGAAATTCTAAGCATGAATTAAATAGGTACAAAGGTGACTCTGAGAGCTTAGGAACTGACTCTAGGTCAAAATTTAATAATTACATAGCTACATTATCCATAGCTAAAGACATGGTTTGCACAATTACGTGATAGTTCTTTGGGGCTCAAGTGAAATCTAGTAGCATGGCCTCATCCACCAAGCAAAGAGGTACAATTTATGCAAATACCTCAATCTAGATGATATGACTCCCTTTTTAATTGCACCAAAATAGCAAAGATTGAGATGATGTGGGTAGATTGAGAAGCACCAAACCCTAAACACATGAGGGCAGGCTATAATAATAGAAATTCATGCAAGGATGTTACGACCAAAGAATTCCTTGAGCTAAAGGCCCGATGGGAAAAGGACTGGTTCAAGAAGTACCATGATGCATTATATATTTATTACAACTCTCTAAGGGATAACCGATTAAATCCAATTTCTTTCCACAAAAATGGGGCGTTGCTTGTGGGAATCACATGAGTAAAATTTGCAAGCATAAGTATAGCAAAGCAGTCTCCTAACCATCTCTAACCCACATGGTAATCAACTTACTAATGTTAGTGTTCTAGTTATTAAAGGATCTTTGTTAATGTTCCAAAATTCTTGATATAGCTTTTAGCCAAGTTCTCCAAAGTGCTTTTTCAAGACGTGAAGGAATCCCATCTGACTCTCTATCAGGCTCAATCAAGGGGAATTAGGACTAGGGTTTCATTTTGACCATTTCATTAATGATAAATTCTTCCATGGATACTTACTTTGATGCACATGCATGCCAGCATCGCTATCTTGAAGCTCTTGAGGAAATGGGCGAAACATGATTCATTGCCTTGTTATGGGAAACACTGACCATCGATGGCCAACCAATAACATCTCAACTATTTCCAGGCATGACACCTCAGCGAAGATATAAATACAACAAAGATCCATTGGTAGTTCTTAGGTTTACATATTTCAACAATCAAGGACATGCAGTAAGAGCCATACAATTATGCTAGGAGCAAGAAAGGTAATGTGTAAATCCCACTAGAATCACTCGATCACCAAGAGCTCCTTATGTATCATATCTACAAGGTGATAAGTCAAGCAAGAGACACATGGGGAGTGGCAACACCTCAAAGGCCTCCACCACAAGAAAAAAACAAAAACAAAGATCCCCCAAAGAAGGACAAACCACCAAGAAAGTGCACGATGCTCAAGGATAGGACAACTCAGCAGGGGGAGTTGGGAGGAGGGGGGGGGGGGGGGGGGGGGGGGGGGGGGGGGGGGGGGGGGGGGGTGTCACTACAATTAAAAAATGCATATCACATGGGTTGAATAGTAGGGATTATTTGTTCTATATTTTCTCACATTTCCACATACCAAAGGGTGTTGAAAAAATGAAATTGAAAAAATATATATAGACTGAATGGGAAAAGGATCTCTTTTATAGGCCAATAATTCATGGCTAAGGGGTTTTATAGATAGTCCTTGAACTTACGCGATATATAGGTTTTACATATAGTGAACCCCCCCCCTCCTCCCCCCCCCCCCGACCCCCCCCCCCCCCCCCGAAACATCTTGGTCAGTGTAAGAAAAGTGATTATCATGAATAGCCAACCAAAGTTATCCAACTTTAATCACCACAAAGTAGATGTTTTTAGACTTCCAAGTTTTTAGATGGTCTTTCTTAGTAGAAGCGGCATTTTCCTATGCTTTGATGCCAATGGTAGAGATATTGTACTTTTTTTGTTAGTTTGGTTTGGCTAAAATCTAGTGCATGATAGCTACAAAATTGTGCCGAGAAGCTACATACACATTGATTGCCTTTTTACTTGCAACAAGAATCGCTTCAATGAACTATTGAGAAGGAGTGACAAGAAAGAGAAAGAGCTTCAGAAGAGCTTTCATAATACCATCTTGCTACACATATATATATATATATATAGAGAGAGAGAGAGAGGTTGTCACCCAGCTATATGGGCTGCCAATTTGAAAGGCTAAATATGAGAAGTCCTATATTTTCTAAATTTTTCGACTTTTCTCCATTTCTCCTAATCAACCAGTCCCCCTAAGGTTTATTTCAAATATGGGATACTAAAACATGTTAATCCTTATGCCATCCATCATCTGGCCCTTGTTTTTTCTCTTCAGAGTACGACAAGAGCGAGAAAATAGATGCTTTATGCAATTTTGGGACTTCTGTTTGCAAAAAATCTTGTCAAAACCCCTAAAACATTTCCTAGGAGGATTTCACCATGCTTTTGAGCTTCCCTAGGCATGACATTTGACATTAATGCCCATATTTGACCAGTTTCTAAAGAAAGAAAATATCTATTTGTGGGGCATTTCCAAGGCCTTTTGGTCCCAAAATATTATGTGGAAATATATAGAACTTTTGAAGCAATTACATGAATGTTTATGAAGCCTTGATGTTGCTCAAGCTTGATCGTGTTTGACAACCTTCCCTATGCCCGATCCAGTTTGGAGAAAGAAGACAATTTTGGGTTCATTTCTAGGGCTTTTTCGATCCCATAAAGACTTGTTAATAGTGTTCCTGTTGGCATTGCTTGGGCCCAAAGCTCGAAAGTACTCATCAAAATGCCCATAGTCGATTCCATCTAAGCAAAAGCTCTTTCCTCTTATTTGCCAATGACATGTTGACAAGTATTTGTGCATGCTCTTCTTTGTAGAATGATTGATGAGAGTTCTTTCACAATATTTGAGATAGATTGAGCCTTAGCCACTTCATATGATGGTAGCCTTTTGCCTTTCACAAGTTGTAGCCACATGCAATTCTCATCTAACTCTCTAAATTGTGAGACAAGTGTATGTGATTGGTCTTGCTTGTAAAAGTTCTTCCTTTTCAAGATTATGCGCCCCATTTGTAGCCACATGCTCTGCCATAGCTTCAAGAGGACACCAACAATACACAACCAAAAGAAAAAGTGAAGAAAGGTTGTGGTTGGAGTCAGGTATTCCTTCCTCTTTCCTTTGTTCCTTGTTCCATGCAATTCTACTTGAAGTTAGAATGCACTATTTAGAAGGTACATGCATGAGAGGGAACATGGATACGCAACGCACTCACTAATCAAAGTGCACCCCCCCAAAAAAAAAAAAGATTTTCTTGTCAAACTTTAACAAAGGAGGCATTCATCCCCCACTGTTTGAAAGTCTTATAAGAATATCTCTCTTTATGCTCTCTCAACAAGGAAAGAAATGGTATAGAGGAGTTTAGAGTAGCGATAAGGATCGTTCTTACCCTCGCATCAATTGTTCTATCGTCAAGTGGCTAGTGATAGGAGCTTGCAATGTGTTTCTCACAAAAAGTTGAAGCATTGTCTAAAAGGGGAATGTAATGTGCCCAGGGTTCGGAAAAATCCTTTTCTGAATGGCTATATTTACACTATTTTCTTGCAAAATCTAAGCAGAATGTTTCCTTTGCACTCACACATTAACCGATTGTCTTGAATTTCTAATCAGCTCCATGAGTAAGCTAAGACACACCTTTTTCGAACACTAATTGTGCCCTTTTTGTCCATCTGGAGAGAAGGGGCAAAATGTTGCCATCATCTACAAGAGTCGTGGTATATATTGCTATAATGGGAAACCACTCTTACTTTTTCTTGCTAGTTACTATTTGAACTAACCCTTAACTTTTTCACTGATCTCTCTCCACTCTCCAATTTGTGCATGCAAATTCATGTAGAAACCAAGAAACTGGATCCTTGAAAAGCGCTCCAAAATTGACTTTCACAAAATCATCTCCCCTGTGGTGGATGCGTAACTTTGAAGCCAAAAGTCTTTCTTTGTTTTGAGTTCCAACTTCCTATAAAAATCCATGCAATCCTTGGGCTTCTTCCCCACTCCACATTCCAAGAGGCCCCATAGTAATCAAATATCATTGGTGGGCCCCTCTCTCTCTCTCTCTCTCTCTCACACACACGCACACACACACACGCACACACACGTCACATACAAGCATGTTTATACGAACACAGGCTTGTGCACTATAAAATCCCCTCTTATATATTGTGCGTTCGAGGGGTATTTTAAAACCCCCTTCTTTAACATGTTTGAATGATTAAAATGGTCCATTATTTTAGATTTTTTTTTCAAAATTGAACATGAAAACCCCTATTGTTAATGTATCTCTATTAATTTGCTTAAAGGTTTTCGTTAAAATACCCTTCCTATTGAGCTCATGTGATACATGAACATGATTACACATTGCACCCCCCAAGTGTATAGCTTCTTATCATTCATCACAATTGGTTTTCACCGATGCCCAATTAGCTCCTGCAGTGTCAAACCTACCAATATTCTCATAACAAGTAAGATTCAATGTAGAGGTGGGCGTGTGGCAGCCCATCTAACATCTAACTTCCTCCTCACCTTCCCCTACCTCTCCAGCAGTAGACAATTACCATCTCTCTCTCTCTCTCTCTCTCTCTCTCTCTCTCTCTCTCTCTCTCTCTCTCTCTCACACACACACACACACACACACGCAAAACTGCATGAAATGGGTTATTTATGTAGAGGTGGGCGTGTGGCAGCCCATCTAAGATCTAACTTCCTCCTCACCTTCCCCTACCTCTCCAGCAGTAGACAATTACCATCTCTCTCTCTCTCTCTCTCTCTCTCTCTCACACACACACACACACACACACACACAAAACTGCATGAGATGGGTTATTTATGTAGTTATCAAAGATTTGAGATTACTACCATAATTCTCAACTTTCCTGATTTAATCTTTTGACATGCCTAAAGGGAAAAAAACAAAAGGTGTTAGGTCCTCTTTTGGGCTAATGAAAATGTTTATATTTATTTTTTTGGAGAAAATTCAATTGGTTGAATGAGATCGGAATCACTCGTTACAAAGACAAGTGTGTACTAGTAAGACCAAAAAAGTTTCCATAATCCGCTCTAATTCTATTGTACGTATAGCGATAACCTCACATTAATGTCAATACAAGGGACGTAGTACACGCGGTTAGGGCATGTAGGCAACAATAACTCTTCAGGTCCTTAGAAAACAATACCAATGCAAGATACAATCATATACCCACTATCAATTATCCAAACTCACCAAAGGCTAGACTATGACAATTAATCAATCTTAATCATTCTGTCAACCAACTGATACCCAAATGCAACCAAACTTGTAGGGATAATATACAAGACTAGAACAACCAATCCTATGGTCTTGGAACCACCAAACAACAAACAAGTACAAAAACAATGCTCAAATTTTATCCCTAGTTTTAACAGATGAAAATCAGGTATCCTACAGCTTAAGAATGATGATATCGACTTAACATAATTGACAGTTCATCGAACAGATGCTTAAATCACAAGATACAACACCAAATAGCTTGCAAAGAGTGATAAGCCAACTTGAGAAATAGTGCAAGAGACTTACATGAATGTGAAAAGCCTTCACCTGGTAGTGGGTAACAATGTTTGGAATTGAAATGAAGTATTGTATGAGGGACAAATGAGTAAATAAAGCCCACAAATACAAACAGGTCGCTATCATACACTCAACAAAAACTCATCTCATCAATAGGTTATGAAAATGACCTTTACACTAGGCCAAAATTTTATGATTTGGTCCTTGGCCCAAAAAAGGTCAAGACTTGACAGAGTAAGTATAAACAGACATGAAAAAAACAAACCAAAAGCTTACAATAACTCTGACTCCATGAAATTGGCACATATTTACATCTCAAATAGTAAAAAATTACAAGTCAAGATAACATGTTTAAGTGGATGGAATCATATATCACGGGGCAAAATATTACAACATATGGCCACATAACCTTTAATTGGCAACATGTGTTGGCTTGGCAGATGGTATTCCCCCCCCCCCCCCCCCCCCCCCCCCCCCCCCAACAGGCCATGGCATCCCTTGATACGATGGTCAAGGTGCTAAGTAGTGTAATGGGGCTCAGACCTTCTCTCTTTTTTGCAACTGGTCCAAGCCCTCTTGGTACTTCATCTGCAGCTTTTTATCATTCATCACAATTGGTTTTCACCCATGTTCAATTAGCTCCTACATTGTCAAACCTAGCTATATTCTCATAGCAAGTAAGATTTCAATGTAGAGGCAGTTGTGTGGCACCCCATTGAACATCTAACTTCCTCCTCACCTTTCGCTACCTCTCCAAGAGTAGACAATTAGCATACATCTCTCTCTCTCTCTCTCTCTCTCTCTCTCTCTCTCAAACTGCAGGCAATGGGTTATTTATGCAGTTATAAAAGATTTGAGACTACTACCATAATTCTTAAATTTGTTGTGTTTAATCTTTTGACATGCCTAAAGGGAAAATACGAAAGGTGTTAGGTCCTCTTTTGGGCTAATGAAAATGTTTATATTTAGTTCTTTGGAGAAAATTCAGTTGGTTGAATGAGATTGGAATCACTCGTTACAAAGACAAGTGTGTACTAGTAAAACCAATGTTGGGCAAGTTTTCACAATGAGCTCTAATTTTATTGTAGGTATGGCGATAACCTCACATTAATGTCAATACAAGGGACATAGTACACCGGGTTAGGGCATGTAGGCAACAAGAACTTTTTAGGTCCTTAGAAAACAATATCAATGCAAGATACAATCATATACCCACTATTAATTATCCAAACTCACCAAAGGCTAGACTATGAAAATTAGTCAATCTCAATCATTTTGTCGACCAAATGATACTCAAATGCAACCAAACTTGTAGGGATGATATACAAGACTAGCACAACCAATCAACAACAAGCAATTACAAAAACATATCCCTAGTTTCAAGAGATGCAAATCAGGTATCCTATAACTTAAGAATGGTGATATCGACTTAACATAATTGATAGTTCTTCACAAACGGAAGCTTAAATCATAAGATACAACACCAAATAGCTTGCAAAGAGTCATAAACCAACTTGAGAAATAGTGCAAGAGACTTATATCAATGTGAAAAGCCTTCACTTGGTAGTGGGTGTTACCATATACATGTGGTAGTGATGTGTGTGAACACACTAGGACCGCCGGGGCATTTTTTCCCTCTTTAGGAGGTTTTTTCCCCCGTGCATTATATATACGCCCATCACTCTAGGGCTATCTATCTTTCCATTGCACACCAAGGAATACACTCTCTATGTGTACCTTGAGCTTCCTTCGTCTTCTCCAAGCTGTGTGTGTTTCTCTGCAACCCTAATTCCAACAATTGGTATCAGAGCAGGTCACGTCCTCCCGGGCTTAGTCGCCAGCTGCTCCAGCACACGCCTGCTCACTTTCTCCGATTTCAGTGAGCTTTGGCAAGCGTTCGCAGGTCGACAAATATTTTGGGTGAGCTCAAAGAGCTCGGTCTGCTCAGAATTTTGATTAGGGATCATTTCGGCCTCCGTTTCCACTACGGGCAGTACTGCACAGGTTATTTCGTCATTTTGTGCAGATTTTCTGTCAGTGCCGTTTTCTGCATAACAGGTGCCTTATAGTCTTCTATGGTTTGTGCTATATAGCACAAGTTGTTCCCGCTCCATTTCTCCTATTTTCGGGCAGTTTTCACATCAGGTGCAGCATTTACCATGGCTGACAACAACAACACAGATGTGTTCAAGATGTTTGCTGCTGAGGACAGGTTGGATGGGGACAACTACCCTATGTGGGCTTATATGATGCAACACGTTCTTGTGTCAAAAGGTGTCTGGAACATTGTGCAGGGCATTGATGTACGTCCTGGTTCTGAAGATGTAGGCGATATTGAGGATGTTGCAGGTCTTGCTGCAAGGATTGCAGCTGTTAGAGTTGTTTTGCCTACAGCAGAACAAGCTCGTTGGGATGTTAAGGATGCGCAGGCTCATGCATTGATTGCGTTGTCTGTGAAGCGCACCATTATTCCTCACATCCGTTCAGCAAAATCTGCAAAACAGGCTTGGGATATTCTAGCAGGTCTTTATGCAAGCCGCAATGAGGCTAAAATTGCTTTGCTGCGTAAAGAGCTAGAGTCGAAGATTATGCATGAGGAAGATGATATGGAACTTTCCTTGCTAGTGTCAAGGATATCAATGAGCAACTCATTTCTGCAGGTGAAGTCATTTCTGACAGTTCCCTTGTGCATACTGTTCTTGATGCCTTACCAGATTCCTACCAGACTTTTGCTAGTACTTGGAGACTGATGACCCAAGGAAATCCTGAAGTTGTCAAGTTTGATGCATTATGCACATTGCTGTTGCAAGAGTCACTTTCTAGAAAAAACAGGACTAGGCAGCGTGCAGTTGAACAGGCTTTTATTGCTTCTCAAAGAAAGGGTGGTAACAGTAATGCAGCCACTTCTTATGGTTCTGCTGCGAGTGGCAAAATTTCTGTTCCTAATGCTTCTGCTGGCAGCACTTCGTCTGGCAATTCTGGTGATAAGGGCAAAAAGAAGATGCGTTGCCATTATTGTAAAGCCAATGATCACTTGATCAAGTCGTGTCCTAAGTTGAAGGCCAAAGAGGCTAAGAAGAAAGAGGGTGGTTCCACTGCAAATGCTGGTTCCACTACAAATGCAGCCATTGTTGAGTCTTCTGTGAAAGGAGATTGTGATGCTGATGTTGATGCAGAATGGGCTTTTAGCGCAGAGTGCACTTACAATCCTGCTGTCCATGATGCATGCTTGTCAGTTGCTGCAGATTCACATGTATGGTATTTCGACAGTGGTGCTACAAAGCACATTACCTCACATCGTGAATTGTTTACCTCTCTCGAGTCTGTCCCTCATGGGAATTCAGTCACTTGTGCCAACAACGCCTCTTATCCAGTTCAGGGAGTTGGAAAGATTGTGCTCACTGCTGCTAATGGCAGTTCCTTCACACTTGTTGATGCACTTTATGTACCTGGGATCAAGAAGAATCTATTGTCTGTATCCGCACTTGCTAGACTTGGACTTGTAGTCAAATTTGTGGATGACAGATGTACAGTTCATGATCTCAGTTTTGGTGATGAAATTGTTGCATCTGGGCTTTTGTGCCGTGGGCTGTATAAGCTCACTTTGTATGACAAGTGTGGACAAAATTTTGCAAATGCTGTTGCAGATTCAAGGGCTATTTCAGATGCAAAACTTTGGCATGCACGTTTTGGTCATCTGAATTTTGCCAGTTTGCTGCGTTTGCAGAAATCTGATATGGTTGCTTCTTTGCCGCCTCTTGAAGCACCTATCAAACATGTTTGTGAAGGCTGTATTCTGGGTAAAATGCAGCGTTCTAAGTTTCCAAAGGATGGTTCAGTTAGGGCCACATGCAGGTTGCAGCTTGTGCATAGTGACGTTTGTGGGCCCATGCAAACTCCGTCCTTGGGCAATTACCTGTACTTCGTGACTTTCATTGATGATTACTCCAGGCATGCGTGGGTATTTCCGCTTAAAGCGAAGTCCGAAGTTTTTATGTGCTTCAAACAATTTTTGGCTATGGCTGAAAATGTCTCAAAATGTACTATGGGCACCCTCCGTTCCGATCGAGGGGGGGAGTATATGTCTCATGAATTTAATGCATTTCTGGCTAGTCGTGGGATAAAACACCAATGTACAGTGCCTTATACACCTCAGCAAAATGGTGTTGCTGAGAGGAAAAACAGGTCACTAACGGAAATGGCACGATGTATGGTCAAAAGTCAAGCTTTGCCGCATTCTTTTTGGCTTGAGGCCATCATGTGTGCCACTTATGTACTTAACAGGTGTCCTACGAAAGCTTTGCAGTCTATTACTCCATATGAAGCATGGCATGATAGAAAACCTTCTATTGAGCACATGCGTGTTTTTGGTTGTTTGGCATATGCTTTGGTGCCACAAGTGCAGCGCAGAAAATTGGATGATAAGGCTGTCAAATGTATTTTTGTTGGTTATAGTGCTGAAAGCAAAGGTTACAGGTTGTATCATCCGCAAACAAAACGTATTTTGGTTTCACGGGATGTAGTGTTTGTGGAAGATTCTGTTCAACCCTTGCTGTCATGTACTAGAGACAGTAATGTAAGCTCACAGGACATTTATGACACTTTGTTGCCTCTTTTCAGTGGTGGAAATACGAATGTAAGTTCCAATGAGGCAAATGTACAGCCTATGGGGGTTTCTGAAAATGTTTTAGAACAGCCTATTACTGATGCAGATGTACATGATGTACTTGATGAGGAAAGGGCTGAAAATGAGCAGGCTAGAGGTATGCCAAAATGGCTGGTGCACACTTTGCGTGACAGTAAATTGGATGCACCTTTATCTAGTCGTACTCGTTCAGGCTCTCGCCATGCATCTTATGCATCAGATTGTTATGCTTTGGCTGTGTCTAGTTTACATGATGTTGAGGAGCCTCTGTCTTTTGATGAAGCACAGAATTCAAAAAATTGGATTGCTGCCATGAAATCAGAATATGATGCACTTATAGAGAATGACACATGGACTTTATGTGATTTGCCTCCTGGCAAAAAGGCCATTGGTACGAAGTGGGTTTACAAGTTGAAACGCAAGCCGGATGGTGAGATCGATCGCCATAAGGCTCGACTTGTTGCAAAGGGTTATGCACAACAAAAAGGCATAGATTATGAAGAGACTTTTGCTCCCACTTGTCGTATGACTACTGTGCGTTTTCTATGTGCATTGGCAGCTCATTTTGGTTGGGATGTACATCAATCAGACATTGTTACTGCTTTCTTGAATGGTGACATATTTGAGGAAGTTTATGTAACGCAGCCTCGCGGTTTTGTCATAAAAGGACAAGAGGACAAAGTGTGCAAATGTAAGAAGGCTTTGTATGGGTTGAAGCAATCTCCTCGTGCTTGGTATGAGAAAGCTGACACTCATTTGGTTAAACGAGGCTTTCGTAACAGTCCAACAGAAAGCACATTGTATGTAAAGCGTGAGGATGATGTATTTCTCATTGTGGTTCTTTATGTTGATGATTTGCTGATCACTGGACCAAATGAGAGACATATTGCTGAATTTAAGGCTGATTTGAATGCTACTTTCAAGATGAAAGATTTGGGGCTGTTGCATCATTACTTGGGTATACAGTTTAAGCAGTGTGATGGTGGTATTGCCTTGTGTCAGAAAAGTTACATAGAGACATTGCTATGTAAGTTTGGACTTGAGGATTGCAAACCTATTGCCACTCCCATGGAAACAGGTTTGAAGTTGAGTCTACATGATGCTGGCGATCCTGCTGATGTCACTCTTTACCAAACTGCTGTTGGCTGCCTCATTTATGTATGCAACACGAGGCCAGATATTCAGTTTGCAGTCTCGCAGGTCAGCAGATTTATGCATAGCCCAGGGTCTAAGCATTGGCAGGCTGTCAAGAGGATTTTCCGCTACCTTAGTAGCACTTTACATCTTGGCTTGTTTTATCCCAAGGGGGGATCATTGCCGCCAGACTTACATGCTTTTTCGGACTCAGATTGGGCTGGTTGTTTTGACACGCGAGTGTCCACAAGTGGTTTTTGTTTCATGCTTGGCAGTTCATGTATATCATGGTTGAGCAAGAAGCAACCTACTGTGGCCACTTCGAGTTGTGAGGCTGAGTACAGGGCAGTCTTCACAGCTACGGTTGAGTGTGTATGGCTCAGACGCCTTATGGCTGACTTGGGTGTTGGACAGGACACTGCCAACACTATCTACACTGACAGTCAGAGCGCATTGGCAGTTGCGAGGAACCCAGTTTTTCATGCTCGCACAAAGCACATTGAGGTGCATTACCACTATGTCAGGGAGAGGCTCTCAGCAGGAGAGATCAGCTTGGCTTATGTGCCAACACAGGACAACCTTGCAGATCTTTTCACAAAGGCATTGTCTCGTGAGAAGCTTGAAGCTTTCCGCAAAGCTTTGGGCTTACTCCCCTTTGTGGACTGATCCTGTCCTCAGGGCATGGCACTTCCCTTTACTCATGTGCCAGCTCTCGTTCACCGCATCACTCCAGGGGGGATTTGTTACCATATACATGTGGTAGTGATGTGTGTGAACACACTAGGACCGCCGGGGCATTTTTTCCCTCTTTAGGAGGTTTTTTCCCCCGTGCATTATATATACGCCCATCACTCTAGGGCTATCTATCTTTCCATTGCACACCAAGGAATACACTCTCTATGTGTACCTTGAGCTTCCTTCGTCTTCTCCAAGCTGTGTGTGTTTCTCTGCAACCCTAATTCCAACAGTGGGTAACAATGTTTGGAATCAAAATGTTGTATTGTATGAGGGACAAATGAGTAAATAAAGCCCTCATCTTATCAATAGGTTATGAAAATGACCTTTACACTTGGCCAAAATTTTAGGATTTGGTCCCTGGCCTAAAAAAAGCTCAAGAATTGACAGAATAAGTATAAACAGACATGAAAAATACAAACCAAAAGCTTACAACAACTTTGACTCTATGAAATTGGCACATATTTACATCTAGAATAGTAAAAATTTACAAGTCAAGATAACATGTTTAAGTGGTTGACATCGTATATTAATGGGAAAATTTACAAAATATGCCCACATAACCTTTAATTGGCAACATGTGTTAGCTTGGAAAATGGCATTCCCCCCCCCCCCCCTCCCCCTCCCCCTCTCTCTCCTAGGCCATGTCATCCCTTGATACGATGGTCAAGGTGCTAACTAGTGTAATGGGGCTCAAGCCTTCTCTCTTTTTTGCAACTGGTTCAAGCCCTCTTAGTACTTCATCTACAGCATTTTATCATTCATCACAATTGGTTTTCACCCATGCCCAATTAGCTCCTGCAGTGTCAAACCTAGCTATATTCTCATAGCGAGTAAGATTTCAGTGTAGAGGCGGTTGTGTGACACCCCATCTAGCATCTAACTTCCTCCTCATTTTCCCCTACCTCCAAAAGTACACAATTAGCATCTCTCTCTCTCTCCCCCCCCCCCCCCCCCCCCCCCAAAACTGTATGCAATGGGTTATTTATGCAGTTATCAAAGATTTGAGACTACTACCATAATTCTTAATTTTCCTGTGTTTAATCTTTTGACATGCCTAAAAGGCAAAAACAGAAGGTGTTAGGTCCTCTTTTGGGCTAATAAAAATGTTTATATTTATTTTTTTGGAGAAAATTCAATTGGTTGAATGAGATCGGATCACTCATTACAAAGACAAGTGTGTACTAGTAAAACCAATGTTGGACAAGGTTTTATAATGTGGTCTAATTTTATTGTAGGTATAGCGATAACCTCACATTACTATCAATACAAGGGATGCAGTACACTCGGTTAGGGCATGTAGGCAACAAGAACTTTTCAGGTACTTAGAAAACAATATCAATACAAGATTCAATCATATACCCACTATCAAATATCCAAACTCAACGAAGGCTAGACTATGATTGTTAATCAATCTCAATCATTTTGTCGACCAAATGATACTCAAATGCAACCAAACTTGTAGGGATAATATACAAGACTAGAACAACCAATCCTATGGTCTTGGAACCACCGAACAACAAGCAATTACAAAAACAATGCTCAAATTTTATCCCGAGTTTCAACAGATGAGATCAGGTATCCTATAGCTTAAGAATTATGATATCGACTTAACATAATT
This sequence comes from Adiantum capillus-veneris, assembly GCF_014529385.1. Classification (NCBI taxonomy): domain Eukaryota; kingdom Viridiplantae; phylum Streptophyta; class Polypodiopsida; order Polypodiales; family Pteridaceae; genus Adiantum; species Adiantum capillus-veneris. Next base: position 30,630,301 of record NC_140931.1, on the reverse strand, counting down.
GATAGTTCGTCAATACGGATTCTTAAATCACAAGATACAACACCAAATAGCTTGCAAAGATTCATAAACCAACTTGAGAAACAGTGCAAGAGACTTACATCAATGTGAAAAGCCTTCACTTGGTAGTGGGTAATAATGTTTGGAATCAAAATGCACTATTGTATGAGGGACAAATGAGTAAATAAAGCCCACAAATAAAAGCAACTCCCTATCATACACTCAACAAAAACTCATCTCATCAATAGGCTATGAAAATGACCTTTACACTTGGCCAAAATTTTATGATTTGGTCCTTGGCCCAAAGAAGCTCAAGACTTGACAGAATAAGTATAAACAGACATGAAAAATACAAACCAAAAGCTTACAATAACTCTGACACAATGAAATTGGTGCATATTCACATATACAATAGTAAAAAATTACAAGTCGGTATAACATGCTCAAGTGGCTGACATCATACACCAATGGGAAAATTTACAAAATATGGCCACATAACCTTCATTTGGTAGCATGTGTTAGCTTGGCAGATGGCATCCCCCCCTCTTCTAGTCCGTGTCATCCCTTGATACCATGGTCAAGGTGCTAAGTAGTTAGTGTAATGGGGCTCAAGTCTTTTCTCTTTTTTGCAATTAGTTCAAGCCCTCTTGGTACTTCATGTGCAAATTTTTTTCTTTCTCTAACATGAAATCCTAAGATATGTTGTTCCTTAGTCCAACCACATAGTAGCCCAAAAATCTATCTTTGAGGTTCTTTAGCATCTAGCAAGATTGTTACCAAGAGGCAAGTCGATTTGGCAAAATATGACCACGAGAGCCTATTGAAGTTGCCAACTTAGAAACCCGATAGAGTATATTTCATTGGTGGAGATTAATTTTTCACTAGGATGGCTTACTAAGCATTTGGTATGGCCGAGAACCTACCACATGCAAGTGAGAAAAAACTATGCCTCAAACCTAAAGAGAAAGTGCAGAGGAAGGCAAGAAGGCCCAGATGTACCAGATTTGGAAAATGCTAGATGTTGTGCATACATCATTTGAGGAAGAGACCTCTAAGAGAAAGAAGGTTGAAAGCTTAAATGAGGATGAGGATGAAAAGTTGAGCTCTCTCAAGTCCACGATGGCCAATAGAACAAGGCTTACATCAAGTGCAACAGTTGCATTAAGCAAAAGAAAAATTGAAGGGTAGGATACAATGGCACAAAACAAAGCTTGGTTAGATAGAGAATAGGTAGATGCAAAAATAAGCAAAGAAGAAAGAGCTAAAGCAAAAAGATGAACCATGGAGAAAACTTACAAAGATGAGGAAGAAGTGTTAAGAAATATTGTTGAATAGAGAAGAGTTGTATCAGAAAAATGGGATAAAGTCAAAGCTCTGGAAAGATCATGGGTAGCCTTTGAGGAATTGAAAAGAGCACAAACTAAGAGAGAAGAGGAGGAATGGAAAAGGAAAAAGAAGGAGACCAAAACTACCAAGTGCACATGCCACCTTGGCAGTCCTCTCTACCACCAATGACTCTAGCCACTCAAACAAAGAAGAAGTGGGAGAGACAGAATCCACAAAGAAGGAGAGAATGAAGACATCTACTACTTATGAAGACCCATTATAGAGGGCTACACAGCTAGAATGGAAAAAGATTGCATGTGATAGAGAAAAAAAAACTCTCCAATGAGACTTGGATGAGAATTGGAAGCCATATAATCCTAGAACCAAAAACCTTTATGTGGTACAATCCATGGATCTATAGGAGGAGGTAGAGAAAATCTACCAAGACAAAGAATTGGAAAGTCTCTATAAAGCGACAGAGGAGAAACCCAAGAAAGATGAAGAATCGACACCTAAGGAGTCAAAAAATCCTCAAGCTCAACTTGTATTTGAAGTTGTGCTTACAAAAAAAGATGGTGCATGTACGCTTTGCCATACGTGTCAAAAGCTGGGAACTTGCCTGTACACTGTGTGCGAGCCTCGAAAGGCTGCAAACACACAACTAGAAGATCCTAGCAAGCTCAAAGGTGCAGGGGTGTGTCACTCACCTCTCAATGCTGCTGTCGTGAAGGATCATGTGCTGCGAAGAAGGAGCTTCCGCTGATGCCGCGTCCAACCGCCTCACCGCCGCCAATGCCGCCACAATGCTCGATCACACACACATACTCTCTCACTATCTCTCTCAAGCATACACACACACACACACACACACCCATGAGCATACGAGGGAGAAGGAGACAGAGATGGAGCAAGAGCACTTCTCAGCTTACACCTTACCGGATGAGGATTTTAGGTCAAATTAGACCTTTTATAAGAGTTTGGCCCATTCACACATGGGCGTGCACAGTGGCTGGTCAAAGTAAAAATAGTCTCAAATGAGATATGTGGTGCGTCTCTCATTGGCGATCACCCAAGCACCTATAGGACTGACAAGCCTGATCCCTAACTCAAAAAAATATGATATCCGTGGATGTTTATTGGGCCGATTCCCATTTGCCAAGGTCAGCACCAAGCGATAGGGAGCGTTGGGCAGTCACCAAGCCTCCTCTTTGCTTGGTGCTGACTCCACTATCGCATGTAATGACTTTATCACCAAGGTCAACACCAAGTGATAGGGAGCGTTGGGCAGTCCCCAAGCTTCCTATTTTCCTAGTATTGACTCCACATTATGACTTAATCTCATCACCAAAAAGGGTCTCCATCGTCGATTACACCAAAATCAACACCAAGCGACAGGGAGCATTGGGGGATCCCCAAGCTTCGTATTCGCCAAGTATTGACTCCCCTGTCCGACTTGTCGGTTAACATGCCCCCTTCCTAATGTAGATTCTGTCCTCGAAAGCTATTGAGATGAAGCCTGTTCGTCGAGATGGGGGAGCATCCGTGATTGAATATGCTTAGTCTGCAAAATCAACCAAAATTGGCACAGTAATTGCATTCTCATATACAATAAAAAGCATATGCAATTGTAGGCAGAAAAATTGATTAGTAATAGAATATTTAAACAATTTGTCAGTAATAAACATTAAATTTTAATATAATCAAACACGTAAATAGTTGTAAAGGTCAAAAACTAAACAAGTTTAGTGTCGCTAATTTAACAATCGAAAGGCACTAGAGGTCAACTATTAATACCATGGGCAAGCTTCTCAATTTTCTCTAGTCAACTAAGTTGTTTAATCGCAAGAGCCAAGTATTTCATGTCCGAGGGCTGACTAGAGGCTATACCTAGAAGACCTTGTAGTTAAGCTACGATAAAAGGAATTGCTCACATGAAATGATCGCCTGTCTTATTTCCTTTTCTTTGAGTCCCCCAAAGTCTTTTCGCATTGATTCAATTTTGATGTGTGTGCTTAATTTTTATGCCTTGGGTTTTTTGCTTTTCAAGGAAAACATTGGGAGCCTCTAGGGCTCTAGTACCATAGGCGATGCATGTGAGTGAAGTACCAAATCAAGCTGAGATTTCTCTTCCAGCTTAAGATTTTACATTGTAGCACTTTGATTTTTTTGTTTGTTCATTTTCAACATTTTAATTTTGTAACTTTGGGGGGTCATACAACATTGTTACCCTCCCTGGGCTCATCACACTAGTAAACTCCCTTCACAATAGTTAAGCTAAAGGTCAATAGGGACTAATCCCACTAGAAAGCCCTCGTACATTGCACACAATGCTTCTTAAATCGGATTAAGAACCTAAAGTAACCATTGATTATTAGGAAGGCATTCCCCATGGTACTAAGAGAAAATCTCTAACTCCTAAGTTGGTCAAACTAGCTTAGTCAGACTGCTTAATTCTGAAACCTAGACAAGGGATTATGACAGAAATAGAATATAATGTTTAATCTAGGCAAATGTGTGGAATATTTTGCTACCAATCAAAATTAAAGCAGACAAACATGGATTGCAAAAAAGACAAGGGGCAATGTTAATGGACAAGAAAAACCTGTTTGTGTTGATGATCGCGCTTCATTGGAAGAGTGAACAAGAGAAAGACTCCGTGAAGTTCAAAGTCCTAACATCTTGTACACACTCGAAAACACAAAGAATACCTCTAGGAGACACATGAGTGGGAAGAGGAACCAACCCTTATTGAACACAATCAAACAACATAAGGAACCCTAACCTAATTATTTGCACTCCCCCGAGAGAGTCAAGAGAATAAGATATTGTAGAGATTGGGGGGAAACCCTAAGGCTAAACCCGTATCCTCGCATCATCAAGAAAAACGTAGTCATCATCCGTGAGACCATATGTGCCATCCGTGTAATCATGTAACTCTTCCTCATCATTAGAGGCACAAATGTTCACTAAGAACATCACTAGACGCCTATAGTCATCTTGGTCAAGAGGGTAGTCTTGTGCAATCGGGGTGACGTCCTCTCCTACGTATGTCAACCATTCTAATTCCTCAAAATTCCTCTCACACGCTAGCATATCTACCAAATCCCATTCACATGCAAGCACCGAGTAGATTATGTGAAACACTTGTGCAAAGTAAAGAGGGTACCTCTCACCCAAGGTAGGAGTGGATGACTCTATTGTTAGGACATATGACGTAGCTAAGTAGATTACTTAATGGAGAGAGATAATTTTCACACAAGAGATTATAGAGTAGAGAGAGAGAGAGAGAGTACACACGATATACGTGGTTCACCCAATGTGGGCTACATCCACGGGAAAGCAGCCACTTAATGGCTTTAGTACTTCAAACAAAAAGTAGGTTACAAAGGGATTATATCCTTAATAGAGCTCCCGCCTTGCTTCACTCTCACCACCTCACACCCACCTTATTGCATCAACTTTACATTGTGTAATGTGTGTAGAAGTTACCTCCTTTTATAGGCCAAAAGGGCTACCCTCTCTCATGAGAGGCAGCCATGTGTAGCCGCCCTTGAGTAGATAAGTCCAAATCGGACCCTCCAATCCGCCCATGTGTGGCCACCCTTGAGAAGACAAGTCCTCCTTTGAATTCAGCCACCAGCCACCTGCCATTGACTTTTGACCACCGACCACCGGCCATTGACTACCGGCCAATCGGCCAAACGATCGGCCGTTTTTCGACCACTTTTCGACCGCCATCCGGCCATAATATTTCGGAAAAAGGAATATTCCGACGGTGTCGCATGGAATGAAGCCCCGGAATCTACTATCTAGGAATTAGACACATTGTCTAAAGAGAGAATTAGAGCATCTTGCTCTAGTTTACTTTCCACATTGGCCTCCGATGTTGGCTTGTTGTCTTGAGACTCCAACTCCTTCTTCTTCTTGGACCAGCAATCCTTCTTGATGTGGCCCTTCTTGCCGCAGTTCCAACATTCAAGAACTGAATTTGTGTGTGACTTGCTCCGGCTTGAGCGATCATGACCCTTTTAGTTTTTGAACCTCTACTTAGGCCTTCCTCTTGCTTCCACTGTCAGTGCAGCACTTGATAATTCTCTTGTGCTTCTCCTTCATATTTCCTTGCTTAAGAGAACACCCACAATATCATCAAACTTAAGAGTATTTGTGTCAGAAATAAAATTACTTACACCATCACAAGGCTGTCCCAACTATCCAATAGAGACGATAGTATAAGGAGAGCTCGCACTTCGTCATCAAAATTTATTTTCACCGATCGAAGTTGACTTATGTTGGTGTTAAAGTCGTTTAGGTGTTCTACAACTGAATCATTCTTTGACATTTTTAGATTGAACAAGCACTTCATGAGAAACACCTTATTGGATGCCGATGGTTTCTCGTAGAAGTCGTCAAATGACTTCATCAAGTCCTCCGTGGTCTTCATCTCCGAAATGTTGAAGGCCATTGTTGACACCAAGCTTAATTGGATTGTTCCCAATGCCTTTCGATCAAGGACAATCCATGCTTTATCTACAATCGTTGCAGGCTTCTTTGCAAGACCGCCTAGTGGCAAATAATGGTCCTTCTAGTAGAGATAGTTTTCAATCTGCATCTTCCAATGTTAGTAGTTTTTGTCATTGAACTTCTTGATCTTCAACTTCCCTTCCTCCGCCATTACTCCCACTCAATTCAAGGAATCCTTTCCTTGAGATAATTTGACTACGAGCAAACCTTGGTCTGATACTAGTTGTTAGGAAATATCACGTAGCTAAGTAGATAATTGAGCAGATTACTTAATGGAGAGAGATAATTTTCACACACAAGAGAATATAGAGTAGAGAGAGAGAGAGAGAGAGAGAGAGAGAGAGAGAGAGAGAGAGAGAGAGAGAGAGTACACACGATATACGTGGATCACCCAATGTGGGCTATATCCATGGGAAAGCAGCCACCTAATGGCTTTAGTACTTCAAACAAGAAGTAAGTTACAAAGGGATTATACCCTTAATACAGCTCCCACCTTGCTTCATTCTCACAACCTCACACCCACCTTGTTGCATCAACTTCACACTGTGTAATGTGTGTAGACGGAAGGTGGAACACCTTTCATATCATGCTATGTCCAAGCAAATATAGCCCTGAATTCCTTGAGAATATATTCTCTGTCGGATCTTGGGCAATGAAGACAGGTTCGGACTCCTCGCTTGGGTTTGCTAACTCTATTTCCTTAACTATTGCTGGACCATCATAGACTCATTTCTTCCATCGATAGGTTTTCTTTGAGACTTTGTATACACAACCTTCCACTCCTACATGGTGTAGGTTTTGAAATGATCGGGTGCAGTGTGTAATTCTGTGGGGTCTTGTTGTTCTGTGTGACTGTGATTTGACTTTCTGCTTCCTTTTGTTATTGAGATAACTCTTGATTTTGTCGTCACCTTACGATACGGCTCAACTTTGGCTTCTCTGCAGCCTCTAGTTGTGCGATGTCAATGGGTTGTGGACTACACCACATAATGCTTTGAAGGTATTCATCCCAGTTATCTACCAACTTCCGATGAGCATCACATGCCCCTATATACTTAAGTCATTTTGTGGTAGATTTCTTTTCATTTATTCTAGCACACACATTTGCTAGATATCATTGCCTCTTATATCTCTTACTCTTCTTGTCTAATTTTTTATCACGATCTATCTCTAGTGAAGAGTCACTAGATGAAATGCTACTTGTGTCTTCTACTCTTTTGGATAGATTGTCATCTAGGGTACCACTGGGCCCTGAATGGTTTGTCCCCACATTTTCACTAAGATTTAACTATGATTCTTCGTCCTCATAGTCCATTTTAATTGATGATTCTGACCCCAAATCATGTGGGCTATAGTCTTGTGAGACGCTGTTGGTTCCAATGCCAATCAAACCTCCATCTTGTAGGTCATCAGAAGCTATATGCATTGCTTCTAGCATATTTAAGGGTAAGAGTGGTGGCATTTCATCCCCCCTCAAGTGTTACCCAGGTCGTCCCCCTTATTTCCCCAAGTGTCTATGGTTGCTGCTAAGTGGACTCAATCCACATTGTCCAACTCAGTCATCCCAAGTAGTACATCCATATAAGGAAAATCTTTGCCAACATCAGTGTCCACTTTACATGTGTAACAATACTACAATGGGGCCGAGTGAACTGTGGTGTCAGATCTATGATCAATTATAAACTTGTTTCCTAGAGGATGTGCTTGACCATTTACAAGATCCACTTGAATGATAGAATCTTGGAACTGCAAGTAGACATGGTTTTTAGACCAGTCATGCACCATTTTTGCTTCCCTCATGAAAGGATGTCCTAAGATCATCTCAGATGTCATAGTGTGCTTGGAGGAATCCATAACAATGAAGGTATTTCTTATTTTGTGTCCAAAGACCTTGATCTTGAGATCTTCTAGCATCCCAATAGGTTTAACAATAGACCCATTGGCCATCTTCACTATGGTTGTGGTCCCAAGGTGAGGTCTTCCAATAGTTTCCCATGAATTTTTAGTCACAATGCTAACCCCAGCACCACCATCAAGGATTCTTTTCATAGTTAATCCCTTGGTAGTGATTGGTATGGTCACATTGGATTCATCGCCCTCAAAGTATTGTCCCAACTTGTTAACAAGTATTTCTACAACAGAGTTCTCATCTAGGTTGGGTTGTGGATATAAGTATTCCTCCTCTATTGGAATCTCCCTAGCTCCATCCATCTGTGCAAACTATGATAGCCCGACTTTCAGTTCTCCATTGAGGAAAGCTCGAAGAGCTAAGAATAGCTCGGGATCTCCATATAGTTTGGACATGATGGTGGTTCTGACTTATGAAGCCATGAAATCCATCAATTTGGCAATGTTTAACGGCACCTTTTGGGCTTCAGTCCCTTGACATGGGGAAGATGGGATCTCCATTTCTTCGGTAGGGTCAGGTAGTCCCTTTGTAAACATTCTTTCCAACAAGAAGTGAGTACGCCCACTTTCCCATGACTTTAAGTCACTTTCTTCTTAGATGACACTATGTATGGCTAGGGGTCTATGGACTTTGTGATGTTGTTGTTGCGTAGGGAACACTGTGTCTGTAATCCAGATCTGCCTAGGTGCTGGCTCTAGATCCCTTTGGGTCTCTTCTACCAAACTCCTTCATTGCTTGACTCGTTCGATCTCCTCTGTAGGGTTTGGGTAAGTTCCTATCTTCTTCTTGGGTCCTGGCCATCGTGGCTCATGACGATCTTCTTTGTTGGTTTCTTTTCTAGTGGTTGTTTTGATCTCCATGGTTTCCCCTGAATCGAAATCCTCTTCAGCGTCGTTCATATATACGGGGTCATCACCAGTCCCTATGTTGGTCTTTGAACTGGGGTGTGACTTCGCTGCTTTTTGCGATCTTTTCCTTCGTGTTTTTTTCTTTTTTTGAGATTGGGCCAGTTGATGATGAGTCTCTTTCATCAAGAATATAATTTTGTTTTTGGAGCATCGATCGTGTGAGTACATTTATTGGTACCACAGGTGTACTTTGTGATGGCTCCTCAATAACCTCAAACAAGTTTAATGGCGTGATCTTCAGGACATTTGAATTTTTTGGACATTGGGCAATCAAATGATCTATGCCACATCGATTACACATGAGTATCAGCATTGTAGACGTGCTCGCTTGATTGGTTTTGCATTAGTGTGGCGTTCTTTTGTAGCCTAATAGGACACTCGGTCACACGATGTGGACCTCCACACTCATAGCATTGAAGAGGTGGTCTCTTGGCAGTGTAATTGATATTTTGGCCTCTTATAGCAAGAGCAACTAATTGATAGACAGGTTTGACTTGTCCCCAATAGTCGTCCACATAGTATTGTGGACTTTCTTCAAGTGCATTAATCGCATATGCAATATTAGGTTCTATATCTTCCTCACAGCCTTCCAAACAAGCAATAGATGACTCACAACCTATTTGATTCATAGAAGTGATTCTCGGTTGTGGTGATTGTGGTCCTAGCATTGGAGGTGGTAAGGGTGTTGTTTGAACATTTTGGGCCCTAGGGACCATGTGTTGTGACGTTTGTTCAAGAGGTGGGGCCGGCATCAATGCAGGCTCTCTATCAGGCATGTTACGCATATTCTAAGCAATAAATTGACAGATAGCTTGAGCAAATGTTGCCAAGTCACCTAAGTGAGCAGTCACCGTGGGTGAAGGTGCTCCAAAGACTACATGTGGATTAGGTATTGGCATTGGGCTTGGCGCATAGGAAGCCCTTGGGTTCCAGGTTTGGTATGGTGTTGTGCCATGTGGCGGCTCAAAGTTCATATGTGTGGCCCTAGGCATAGCAGACATCGCGTGTGACATGCTAATGCTAGCCAGTATGGTCCCATTGAAATAAGCGCTTGGATGTTGTGGTTGTGGAACATAGGTTGTTGAAACAATGGGAGGGGTAGGAGCTACATGAGTACGAGGACCTATAGGTGCATATGATTGATACACACTTGTAGGGATTGTTGTCGGCATTGAGCTATCATGTAGCGGTGCTTTACTAACAAAAGAGGTCCATGGCGTGTTTCTTGGCATGCCCATTGCTAGGGTAGGCAAGGTAGACCAGGTATCATCAAGGGAAAGATGAGCTAGACTTGGAAAGGTAAAGCTATCACTCGTGGGCTCAAATTGCAGTGAGACCCTTGGCAAAACAACATATGGAAGATCCATCGGACTTACCGAAGGAGTCTCCATTTGCAATAAGGTTGGTTGTTTAGCCTTCTTTGTATCCAAAAATATCATGAGGCCCATTGAAGGCGTGTGGATCCCCTGTTCTGTCTCTCTAGCTCAATAACCCTATGGATGACCTCACAAACTCTTTGTTGTTGATCCTCTACACTAGTAACACCCGTTGTGGATTGTAGGACATCTAACCAACCCACGTGATAGGTGTGACATGTGTATAGGTCGGTTAGAGTTTTCTCTTGTAGTTCATACTCCCAGTTCTCATTTAGGAACGCTCCATTTAGGATTGAGGTGCTAAGGGTGTCCTTTGAACTAGATGCAATGTGGCTCTCTATGGGTTGACCCTTAGTGGTCGCTAATTCAGGAGCACTCGATTGCTCTCCTAAAAAGCATATTGACATGGGAGCTTTCTCTTTTAACTCTCTTTGTTGCTCCGCCTTGCGTAAGATCTCGATTTCCTTTTCCCTAGCCGCAATGATATACCGCTCAACCTCTTGCACTTTGGCAAGGCTTCTACCATCAGGTAATATAACCTCGGAGGGGAATAGCTCTGAAGAGTCAGGGGGTGCAGTGAATGGAGTAATCACGTGCACACTCTCGAGAATCATGGGATCTACGTTGGTCATGATGGCGAATTTACTTCCCCACCCCCCTCATTTACATCGTTAGCTCCATGTTCGGAGCGGGTGGCTCTACCAAAGGTTTCCTTCAAGCGGCTAAGCACGCTTGACCTAGACCATGGGCCCATGGCATGCATGTCTTGGCTTGAGCTATCCGGATTAGGCATCGGGTAACTCTCCATGATGTCGTAGTCAAAGGAAGAGTCGCTAGACATAAAATGTGGGTCATGAGTGGTACTACCTTGGGTTCCCGTTGAGGGCCTAGAGCCTAAGGTAGAGGAATAATGAGTGCCCGTGTAAACGGAGGTACTCTCGATGTGCTCTTCCTCTAGCACACGACCAGATCATAGGTGCATGTGACCTCAACACTCTAGAGGTGTTGGTGAGTGCCCGTTGAAGGCCGATCACCTAGTTTTTTAGGTGTTTACAACTCAATTTTTATGTATTTGTAGTCCCTTTTTTTAACCGAGCCATAGAATATAGCGTATGATAACTCAAAACAAGCGTCTTGGCTAGAGGGACGGGCCGTGCTTTACAACCCCCGATTCAGTTACGTACAGCCCTCGGAATCCTAAAACTTTTTCTAGGTGGAGAGAGGACTAGAATTAGTAAGTCCAAAGGGTGAGTGTGAAGGGGATGGACGAGGACTTGAGGAACTTGTCCCACATGCCCTCCCTTCGCTTGAGATCTTAGTCTTTATATATAAGGTAGTGTGAGCAGTATATTATAAGATTGAGGGCTTGGGCTTGGGGAAAGATCCCGATCTCTTCCTTTTAGACGAATATTTTTTTATTTTTAATTTCCGAATCTCTTTTTAGTCCCAAATATCCCGAGCGTTTATTATTATTTATTTATTTTAAATAAATTTAAAAAAATTCTGAGGATAATGTGGTCGCGTGGAGACGCTAAGCTCCCACGCGTACGCAACAGCTCCTAGGAGCTCTGTCTAACCTCCTTGCAACTAATTAAAAGCTAATTAACTGTCTAACACAGAATTGCACACTCACACACAATCAACTCTACTGCTCACTGACTACTCTATTTCTCACTACCTACACTCACTAACAGCTCTACTAACACCTGCACAATACAGATTTTGCAAAACTAACAAAAACCAGTACAATGCAACATTGTTAGAGCTTACAGTTACTAATAGAATCTGCCAAAAACCTGCTAATCTGCCCTTTACAATCACTAAACAGTTCTCAGAGAACTCAGCAAAAAATAAATAAAACAGATGGAAGAAAAGCTTCCAGAGGTAGCAATGAGTGCTCCTCAAGCTTAATGCAAGGCTATCCCTGACAATGGCGCCAAAAATGTACGCTTTGTTGTACGTGTCAAAAGCTGGGAACTTGCCTGTACACTGTGCAAGCCTCAAAAGGCTGCAAACACACAACTAGAAGATCCCAGCAAGCTCAAAGGGGCAGGGGTGTGTCACTCACCTCTCAATGCTTCCGTTGTGAAGGATCCTGTATTGCGAAGAAGAAGGAGCTACCGCTGATTCGGCGCCCAACCGCCTCACCACTGCCGATGTCGTTGCAAGCATCACACACACACATACTCTCTCTCTCTATCTCTCTCAAGCAAACACACATACCCGTGAGCATACGTGGGAGAAGGAGACCGGGATGGAGCAAGAGCACTTCTTAGCTTACACCTTACTGGATGAGGATTTTAGGTCAAATTAGACCTTTATAAGAGTTTGGACCATTCACACATGGACGCCCATAGTGGCTAGTCAAAGTAAAAATAGTATCAAATGAGATATGTGGTGCGCCTCTCATCGGCAATCACCCAAGTACCTATAGGACCGACAAACCTAGTCCCTGACTCAAAAAAAATATGATATCCGTGGATGTTTACTGGTCCGACGTTCATTTGCCAAGGTCAACACCAAGCGATAAGGAGCGTTGGGCAGTCATTAAGCCTCCTCTTCGCTCGTTGGTGACTCCACTGTATTGACTCCACTACATATGTCAAACTCCCTACTCTTAAGGCCATATTTTGCACATCATGCACATCACCCTTAACCCTTGGAAGTCTCATGCTTACACTAGTAGACCACTGCCTTCTTAGCTTATGATCCAATGCCAACAGTTTTCCAAAGGTAATATTAGCTTTTTGGTTTTGAACATCACTTACCACATCATATTCTGGATGACCTGCTTAAGCTGAAGGTCCGCCTGCTTGATTTTTCAATGTCTTCTCCTCTTTCTAGTCTCCAATTTCTCTCTACCTGCATACATCTTCTCCTTGCCTTTGCGAGCTCTAGTTTTACCCCGGGGGATTCACTATTAATAATGGAAGGATGTCACCTGCGTGCATCAAAATTAGAGAAACCCCCTATGTACAGTATCTTACATGCTAATCCACCCCCCTACATATGAAAAGATATGGACGTTCTTGTAATGAGCCATCCCCCCTCATACGGATTCCGTACGGAATTTCATGGCCCACAGCCACCCACTACTTCATTTGAGATAACAAACCCCATGAAAAGCAACAAATATAATGAATACTGAACTAAAATAAACCAATCAATTCAATGTAATTTGTCAAAAAAATGAATAGCATTTGCCTTGTAAAATGACACAAATCTCAATCTCAAAACATATGATACTAGCCACCTACTTAGTAGTCTTCCCACGTGGGATTTAAGGTACACATATGAAATGGATTGTTCTCTAAATAACTAATAATGCATACTCTTAAACAACCATGAAAAACTTCACTCATCAAATCAAAACACATTACAAAACAACCCATTAAAGATTAATTTTTTTGAACAAAAACTTATTTCTAGTCTACACTCGATAGCATTCCAGAATTATCACTTCTCTTTGGAAGTCATGGGTTCTCATTTGACATGCGGTTTTGAAGCACAAAAACCCTCTTTCAAGGGGGGAGTACTCAAGACTAGGGTAGCTAGTGGGAAAGGGTCTTAAGCCAAGGGATAAGTGTTAGGCTTAGGGGTCTCCTAAACATAGCAGGCAAAGGGCCCTATAAGAGGTGGTGGTTGAAAGAGAGTAGCACTTTCAGCATGTTATGGCTTCACATCACATAACACTTATAAGTGCTGGCTTCTTTCAAGTACTTACCATTATACCATTTTTGGAGATTGCTAAAAATGTATCTTAATTAGAGTGCATCACAAATAGTTTGTCTACAATTATCTTTCCTCTTATAGATTATTTAAAGGATTATTAATATATATAGTACGATGTTGAAGCTAATGTGTTTATCCCTTGCATGCCCTATTGAGAAATCAATCCCACGATAAAATCGGTCATGAAATTACAAGACCAACCAAGGTGGTCAAGATGAAGGCCTGACAAAGTGGCTAGGTAATGTGTGGGTATGGAATGTTGATCCAAGGCCTAGCTCAAGGCTTTCATGTTGGCCAAGGCCTAGCTCAAGGCTTTCATGTTGGCAACCTTCTTAGGTGAGTTAACTTCCAATTTGAGCATCGAACCAACATCGCATGCCCACACTTGTCGATGCTTGAAATATCTACGATACGGATGTGGCTTACTTGGGCCATCATCCATTATGATAAAAAGGCATGATACACACCCTGAACTTTCAAATGCCTTTGAAGGGTTTATAGGATTTGAAGTTCTACCCCAAATGTCTAACATGACAGGCATGTGCAACTTAGAAAACAATTGGGTTATAGTGTATTTTAATAGACTAATATTATAAAATCCCACTTAGATTTTGAGATTTCCTTGAAGAGAACCGAGAAATTTACATAAGTTTTAGTGTAAATACTGGGCAAACGCTTCAAATTTTGACTTTAAAAACATGAGAATTCCCAGCTTGCCCTGATTTTCTTTTGGTTGGAAAATGCCATGAGGTCTAGGTCTTGAATCACGATTCAGAATTATAAAGACTCCAGAGCAGTGTTCAAGGAAAACCCTAACTTAAACATATAGAAATATCCTTGAGCCAATCCTTAAGTGGTAATTTTGGAAATTAAACTATATTTACACTACTTTATTGCACTATTCAAGCAAAATTATTCCATCTCACTCTAATGTGCTCAAGGCTAAGTTGAGACAAACTTTTCCCAAATGGAAAACACTACTCAAGAGTCAAAACTCAAGGGTGCCAATTTAATTACTCACAATTCTATATATCACTGGCGGGTTGGGACTTGGGCAGAGCTTGAAACTTGAGCTATTGATTCTTTGGCTGGCAGCACGCACAGTAGGCTCCAAGCCTCCAAGACACAGCTCATCGAGCAACAGGTCCTAAGTTGGGACTCGGGAGCTCGCGTGGTAGGCGTAGCAGGCTGCAGTGCAACTGGATGAACACTGGAGGAAACACATCAAGACTCAGAGACTCAGCACCCAGGGTCGGCTCCATAGCAAAGAGCTTAGAGAACTGAGCACGCAAAAGAGATGAACGTAGAGCAGCCGAAGGGACTCGAGAGTTGGGAGCACTAAGGAAGGTTGTAATTTTTGTGAACTGAGCAGTGAGAACTCACGACTCGTGGCATGTAAAAATTTTGGCCTTTAGTTTTTAGGGGTTCTGACTTGTATATGAGTTCAAACCTCACACAGCCATAGAGTTTGGACAATCGCCCACACTTTAAACTTCAAGGTTAAATCTTGATAAGCAAAATACCTCTCAAATTTCAAAAATTCTCAAAATATCCCCAATACCCCTGGTCGTGAGATTAAATTTCTCTAAAGACAAAAAAAGTTTTTTGCTTTTCATGACAAGAGTGATTCTCTATCAATACAAGATACTAAAACTAGAATTTGAATTGGTTATGTAGGCTTTGGAGATGAATTGCTTCATTATTTTTGGACATAATCGCCTGTTTTGTGAGGTAATATGTGACAAATTACATGCTAAGCACTCAAAAATGCATCTCAATTGTCAAAAAGGAATAAAAATTAGAAAAGCTTGAACAATATGACCAAAATAGATACATGGGTACTTTGGGAATCTTAAAAATATGAAGGGTATTTTGGGAATTTTGACAAATTAGGGGGGTTGAGCTTGGCTTTAAGAAAACGAAGAAATCTACATAAGTTTTAGTGTAATTACCGACAAAAGCTTCTAATTTTGACCAAAAAAACAGAAGAATTTCAAGTTTGCCCTTATTTTCACCACGCCATGAAAGTACTCATCGATGCACAGCATCAATGCACACACACATACACACACACACACACAGAGGCTTACTAATGTACTTAAGGTGGCTCAAGTAGTTGAATGTAGCCCCAATGTAACCCCCCACCCCCCACCCCTCCCTTATGTATACGGTATGAGTATGTTATAATGAGGGGCTACTACTATTGTATACGCTTATGTACAAAATCCAAAACCCCCCTATTGTACACTCACGTGGTACCGTACAAAACAACACAACGAATCCCCCGGGAGTTTTACACTCAATTTTTGTTTCCCTTTCACCTCTTGCTCTCTTATTAGCCAAGACATCCACATCTTGTTTGTCCACACCAATAATATTGACCCTAGGGACCTCACCGTTATTTGGCATAGCTGGTGGTATAGGGTTCTTGACTGTCTACTCCATTTGACCATTGAACTACCCTTGCCCTCTATCCCTACCAAACAATAGATACATGCCTCCTCTTTCCCTAGGCGGATGCAAGAAATCTGAAGCATAATGATCCTCTTCTCCACAAGTTGGGGGGATATTTTCAGGCAAGCAATTTTTGGTGAGTGCTTTTTAGGAATCGGGATGAGCTATTCCTAAAAATATTCTCTCTTCCTCCTTGTCGACTCTTTCGTCCTTTTCATCTCTCTCTCTCTCTCTCTCTCTCTCTCTCTCTCTCTCACACACACACACACACACACACACACACAACCACATAGAGAGAGAGAGAGAGGTATTAGGGAGGTTGAGAAATAGACAAAGATAGAGAGAGAGAGAGAGAGAGAGAGAGAGAGAGAGAGAGAGAGAGGTATTAGGGAGGTTGAGACATAGTCAAAGATATGGAAGCTAAACAAATTGTTTCAAAAACAACAGAGACAAGGGTACTTAAACCAATAACACCCATTAATAATAGAAAGTTACATTTTATTGTCCCTTGCATTACATAGGCAAGAAGCGTTCATCTTTTGGAAGTCTTGGTTTTAGGAGTAGATGTGCTGCCTTTGAGTGGCAAATGAAGATTCACCACGTTCCCTAGTTGTTGTGTCATTTCCTCCTCATCCTCCTCTGTGATGAGCCCAATCTTCTTCCAGCAAGAGAAAGCAAATTGTCCGTTCTCATTCAAGCTGAGTAAGCTCCGCATATTGAGTTCCTTGCGGCATTGATAGAGGCAATACACGGTGATTGTTGCCTTTAGAGCCTCCCTAAACCAGTCGGCTCCATACAACGCCTCTCCGTTGGGAATGGCTTCCATGGTATCCCACACAGACTTGATTTTACTCTCAAGATCGTCGGACATCATGAAAAGAAATAGAGGTGTGCTAGGAAGCTAGTGGACGCTTTCACAAAAATAATTCAAGTTATGGCAATTTATAGCCACTGTGGAAATATTATATTACTTTATACACGATTTGACACATAAACAACCAGTTCTTAAATATGAAAAAAAAATTGCGAATGAATGTACCAAAATGTGGCCATCATAAGATAAAATTAGAAAGTAGTATAGTTATCCAGGTGAAGCATACTAAGAAAAAGTGAGAATTAACAAATGCTATGCATCCATGCCTGGATAAGTCCGGCTTCGGCTCAGTGCCCTAAAGATATCAGCATCTGCCAGGATTGGTTGATGGATAAACATGTTCTCATTTTGGCTTAACCCTAGCACACGCACATAAATAAAATACAAATGTTTACATGCAAGATATGGTTTTTGCTTTGACATCCTTTCCATGAAGTCTGGACATGTGCACGATGACTGGTTGCTAATACAAACTTTGTACATCCCGACATGACCATCTTCACTTTTGGTCTCTACTTTGAAGACCTCATTAACACCATCTACTGCACATATCTCTTCTACAACCTTCACTCTCATGGCTAGTACTAAATTGATCTTGCGAGCAGCATCCTCGGAAATGAAATTCCGATATCGTACACGCACACCATCTCGCATTGTGGCTCTTGCACTGCCTTCAGGAGTGGATGTATCTTTTGACTTGAAAGGAGAGTTTGTCATATTTTGTGCAAGAGCAACTGGAGTTACATTAGATATTCCTTCTTTGCTGAGCTCCACTTGATACCCCCCTTCATGCAATATTTGCACCTCATCCTCCGATAGGTTGGTGCCCACATGCACGGGCCAAGTGTGTGGTGGATGCTGAGGCTGCGGCTCAATGTTCTGTTCTACTATATGGCAATGCAAGACATGATCTGGACAAAACCAAAACCATTGACGCACCACACCATTTGGATGTTTTCAATATTCTTCAAAAGATGGGGCTGGTATACCAAGGCTAGAACCTTCTATACTGCATCCACACCTGCGTCCTCCTCTTGGCGTGCCACTACATGTGACCCTACTACCTTGTAGATTTCGGCATATGGCCCACATTGCCTCATTGACCTTGCGCTCAACGACATACTGCCCACCAGAACCTATACTTCGTTTTAAGGTTTGTGATATCCCTTCTTCTGCAAAGTTGATCTTACGTGGTCTTCCACACTTCTTGCGATCTTTGGTGACCGAGTTGTACTCAGGCCTATGCGATGCATCATCTTCCATGTTGATAATCTCATTTGGCTTGTGTTTTTTCCGTGATGTCTCCTTATCTCCTGTCAATGGAATTGGTTGTTTATACATTGGAGTGCTCGCATTAGCCGCATTCACTACTCTTATCACTTGGCTGGGAAGTTTTTCATGGCATTTCGTAAGCTTTTGCATTGATGGACCTTCCCAATGTGTTTTCCATGGCTATATGAAATGGCCTTTGTGCTCTGTAAGATGGAATTCTCAAGCTCGGTTGTACATGCATCATATAATGAAATGCGTTTACAAAAACCCTACCCTGCTAGCCAGCTGCCATGCTTGCTCTCTGCAAGGTTAGTGTGTGGAATGTTTGGTCCATCAGAACTACTGTCTACGCATGTCATAATGCCACGCCATGCAGGTCAACGATAGTGCTCATAGCCTTGGTGCTATGAGCCACAGTGTACCGACACTATCCTTCACTCCAAGACCAATGGGGGGCATCTAGGAGTCCCCTCCATGTTCACCATCACATGGTAGGGCTGCAAAGGACCTATCAAACATGGCCAGAGTTGTGGGAGATAACCACCTAGGTACGTGAAAATGGTTAATGTTGTGTTGTTCTCTTTAGCATTTCTTGAAAGATATATTTGATCTTATGTTGCTACATACAGATATGCATGTAGAGCCATGCCACCTTGCAGTGCATGCTAGTGCCAAGGAGTTGGCAAAAGCTATTCCAAATGTGTTGTGCGATGACAGGTAAACCACGCTAATTTACAATCATAGTTATGTGCACAATTTTAGTGCTAACAAAGATTTCATACAGTTCTATGCAATCACTACATAGATTCTTGGGCTCTCTATCAGGAACAGGGCAGATGAACCCCAGCTTGAGATTGGGTGGCGTACATTTGGTGTACATGGCCTTTCCCTTACACACTAGGCCACATGCAGCTAGCACGGGTGGGGTTCCTTTATGGAACCAATGGGATAGTGAGCTTGTGGATGCCGCATTCCTTCTAGCAAACGAGTTTCTTTTGGTTGATGGCATGGTTGCGGTGACATGTCATGTACAACATCTGTCCATTGTTACTTTGAAGGTAGAGGGAGATGTTTTCCAGTTGTTGAGGATATTGTACATACGGCTGTCGGAGTCTAGTTGTACGACTGTTCGGGACTATTTAGAGGGGGTATGTTTTTTCTGTTTTGATAATGAATAGTAACTTCAATGTTTGCATTTCAAAATAATAATGTTTTACTTCCATTTGTAGGTTGGTGCATTTTTGTTGGTTATTTTTTCACCCCCTAGAACCGGTGGGTGTCAGCTTCCGAGGTATGATCGAGCGGATGGAGAGATTGCAGCAAATGTACATGGCTTCTCTGCAGATGATGACATGTTGTGGGAGAAGCTACCAAGTTCAGATTCCACACAGTGGACGCTTGATCGTATGGGCTGGCCTTATTGTAGAGGTGTTGAGAGGAGTCCAGCGTTTGCCAGGTGGTAGAAACTTTTTGGAAGTTTTTTTGATTGTTCCTATAAAATTATAGGTATAATAAATCTAAAGATTACTTTTTTTTGTAGATGGCTACTAGGTACCTTCACCGACATGGGAGATGCTGTGTTGGATTGTTTTGTAGGAGTTGGGACATTGGTAGCACAATGTTTACTACTACGTAGGCATTGCATCAATTGTGAGAAGGATTGGGTAGTTTTAAGTGCTTATCTGGAGCCAGCTCAGCGCCTACCTTCTGATTTAGGCTCGACATTGATGTTTCATAGGAGTATCAGAGCTCAGGTAACTGAGCAACCGAAGCACGTGTCCGAGCAGCTTCATCCGCTCGAGCCACCTTTCACGACACCACTCAGCAGTCAGGGCGAGGCAGCAGCATCACCGTATTACCTTTGATGAAATATTTTCTCTAGTTGTCAAGATGATTACTCTGTGGTGTGTACTTGTGTTGGTTGCTAAAGAGGACATGGAACTTGACCAAATGGATATCAACGCAGCTTTCTTGCATGGCGATCTTCAAGAAGACGTTTATATGTAGCAACCAAAAGGTTTTGTTGACAAGGGAAATGAAGACTTGGTGTATCATCAAGGGAGTGGTATCATAAATTCTACTCATTCATGCTCTCTCAAGGCTACAAACGTAGTGATATGGACCACTGCCTCTACACTAAGCGAGGTAAAGATGGTAGTTTGCTTATTTTGGTCCTATATGTGGATGATATGTTAATTTTTGGGACATGCAGGGATGATATTTCATCTTTAAAGTCAGATTCACATGCAAACTTTGAGATGAAAGACATGGGTGAAGCAAGACATATCTTTGCCATGTGCATTAGGCAAGACAAATCCAACTTGCGGCATGCGTTGGTGGTGAGCGGCATTGCGTGTCGTTGTGGTGGTTGACTATTGGGCTCTTGTAAGGGTGTTTTCATGCGTGGGGTCGTTGAGAAGCATCCTTTTATAAGGGAAGGCAAAACATTCCCTCCCCCCCCCCCCCCCCCCCCCCCCCCCAAAATAGTGATATCGCTTGTGCTTGGGTGAGCCAGTCACCTATCGCTTGTGCTTGGGTGAGCCAGTCACCTATAAATGTAACAAAGTACAATGAACCTCCCATGGATACATTAGGCATAGGTCTACACACATCACTATGAAATAACTATAATGACTCACTTTTCCAAGTGCTGCCCCTTTTGTGTGGTGATTGTATTTGTTTACTATAAAGACGATGCTCACAAGTTGAAAAAACTGAGAAATTGAATCCAGGAACATAACTAAAACAAGACAAGATTTATTCCCTTTTGAGACATATGTCCTAACCAAAAATTCCACAAAGAAACACTTTGCTGCTTGGTTACACAAATTACATGGTTTTTAACATTGGAGATATGGAGCATATACAAATGTTCCACGAACTATCACCAAAAGTGCAGTAATATCGTGCTTCATCCAATTGTCATATACTAATAAAGCTTTTGGTAAGCTTCGGCATGTGTCTCACATTCTTGAGCATGAATGAAGAACCATTTAGTTGCACATCATCGACACCAGCTATGTCGCAAGAAAAATCATTGCCACAATGAACACAACTTTTACGCGCTACATCATATGTACTTAACCACTCCCTGTGAGGAGTCACATGAAAAGATGCATTTGAGTCAAGAACCCAATCCTGTAAAGCATAGTCATCGGTGGCAACCAAAAATGTTGAATCCATGGCAGATGCGAGATAGATATCTCCATCAAAATCTTCAACAAAAATATCATTGATCTGTTCAATATTTATACTGTTTTCTTAGGTTTTGCCTTGTTTCTACTTCTTGTCTTTACCTTTCTCTTGTTTTCACTTTCAACATTGTTTCTTCATGTGACCCTTTTTGTGACAATAATAGCACTCAATTTGTTTTTGTCCATGTGATTTGCTATGAGAATTTCCTCTCTAATTGTGCTTACCCTTTTTCTGTGATTGACCATGAACAACGAAAGCATTGCTACTACCACGAGAAGCAGATTCAAGATTCTTTTTGTTAACCTCTTCAGTAAGTAAATTTCCCTCAATATCAGCACATGTTAAACCATTAGGAGGTGTTGAGTTACTTATGGCTGTCCAAAATGTATCCCAAATTTTTGGCAACGTAACTAGCAAAAACATTGCTTTGACGGAATCGTCAATATTGACTCCCTACACAAAAGCTAACTAAAAATTGTGTTGAACTCATTGAGATGGCTGCACATGGGTGTTCCCTCATTCATCTGCAAATCAATTAACTTTTTCAGCCAATAGACATGTGACGCTACCCTTTGCTTCTCATACAGGTCACATAACTTTTTCCACAGCTCATAGCTAGTGTTTTCCATGTTTACAGTAAAGTACACATTCTTTGACAAAGTCGGCATGATGGTGGACCTAGAAAGCTCATCCGACTCCTGCCAATCATACTCCTCCATATCCCCAAGATTTATCCCCTTCATCTTTATCGGTCGGATCTGCTTTTTCTATACTAAGACATTGTAAATTTGTTCCTTCCAAAATGAGAAGTTAGTACCATTGTTTGAGGACAGATCGAACGGGTGCCCAAATGGTCAGACACGTAACCGGACACCACATTTATACTCTATTAGTTTTTCGAGCTAGTGTAGTGATACTCTGTGTAAATCTTGATTCTACAGTATAGCAGGTCAATTCCCTGAGTTGTAATGATGTTATGATAATTGTAAAGGTCCATGTGAACCGGCCACTGGCCATTTAGAATGCCCTAGGTATGAATGCCAATAATCTTAATGTGAAAGAAGGCTTATCTTTAATGAAGAAAGAGCTCTGTTGTACGTATGCTCGAGCTACGAAGCTGCTCCAACTTGTAATCATTGCAACTAATGATTGGCTAATCCATTTTCAATTTTGAAACTTGCATTGTGTTCCTCTCTCTTTTCTCTTTCATTCAAGTATAAGCATTGTCAGTTTTGCTATGGTTTGCGACTATGCGTCTGTGAGTCATAATTGCAGATTTGAGTGCTTAAATCATTGTTTTTAGTCATTTTGACTATAGGAGAGTGTTCCTAGACCATAGAGACCTTTTTGGATAGTTCTGTTGTAGTTTTAGGACCTTTTTCATGATGGATCGTGATTTTGGTATCTTGTCGGATTGCGACCAGACTTGGTAGGATTGTGTCCATAGGTGTCCTAGACCTCCTCCTAAAGTTTTGTTGCATTTTGAGCCCGTTCGAGTGCCGAAATGGCGTGATTCCCTAGAGCTGTGAGAAAGAACATAGGTAGATTTCCATGATCATTGAGTGTTGATTTTCTTGTAGAGTTGTTGTGTTTGCTTGTTATGGTTCACTTCTTGAAATTGACGATCACAAAGAATCTTAGTGCTGCATCCGAGTCACTTCCTTGAGTATTGACATTATGTTAGTACCAAAAAGCTATGTTGCAGACGTCCGTCGTGGCGACCCGCTAACATTGGCGTCGTTGTCGGGGATATGATCCTTAGATGGTGAGTGACCTAGTGCGCATTAAGTGCGTTCTTTTTCTAAGATTTTTCTCTCCATTCCATTTACACTTTAGCAGTGAAGAAGCTAGACAGGGGGTTTAGTGCTTGATAGAGTTTAGAAGTCGAGGACTTGCTAGATCTATTTTCGAGAGGTAAAGAGGGTTGTGAGTGAGATAGCCAAAAGCATTTCATTCTTCAATTTTCTCTATGCTTGTAGAGTGCTGTTCCGTTTTTTGTTTTGACTTTATTTCGTACTGTTCTGTTTGTTTTTATTTCATGTTTCATTTCAGTACTTAGGAGTAGGGTAAGTAGAACCTACCACCATCAAATTTGTTCTAAAATATTGAGGGAAAAAAGGGTGAAAACCATATTTTGGCCGACATGACCATAAGTCTGAAATTTTGAAAATTTGATGGTAGAGACATCAAAAGAGATCTAAATTCAAAAATTTGTGGATCAAGGGCATCAGCAGACTCTCTAGAAGCAATCTGAGAAGTTTGGCCAGATTCTGTGGAGGAACATGGATCGCGATCCATGTACCCTAGAGACCATTTGTGGTGAAAAATGATCAGTGACATTGAGCATTAGTGGGATATTTTGCTCTGATCAAGTTTGCTTGAAAGAAAAACTCAAAAATCACATCAGAATTGATTATTAGGACAAAAACAACAAAAACAGGTATTCAGATACAAAATTGGACAAATCTTGAGATTTTGGGATCCAAATTCAAAAACGGATGAGATTTGGCTTCTACAAGGCATAGAGAACCTCCAAAACAAAATTCATAAAAAAATGTTGTCAAACATGGATCGCGATCCATGTACCTTTTGACATTTGGGGCTGATATTTGACAAGTACATCCTTGATAACTAGTGGAACAACTTTCCTAATAGACACAATGTCAAAAAACTGAAAAAATTTGATCAAAACTGTCAAATACAGAAACTAGTCAAAAATCGCAGGGCAAATAGAAAAACTCACTTTTGACTAGGAAAAAGTTGTCCAAATTTAAAAAGATTTGGGGAAGAGTATCACCATAACATGGACTATAAGTTGACCAAGTTTCATGTCAAAATGAGCTAAAACATGGATCGCGATCCATGTTCCTCATCAAAAACTTTTGGCTGAGATTTGAGCAATAGGTAGCTAATAACATTTGGAACAAGAACAACTTTCCCAAAATAACTATATGCAAAAAAGTTGCAAAAAGTGGTCAAAAAAGGCAAAAACAAAACATTGTCAAAACTGTCACTGCAGACTGTAGAAGTCAGTTTTGGTTGGGCAAAACTGATCCAAATCCAAAATTCTTTGTGGAGCAAGCTAGAAACATCACAACACACCAAAATTCAGATCCAAAAGTGGTGGAACATGGATCGCGATCCATGTACCTCGAAGAAATTTTTGGACAGAAACTTTTACAGCCTGTAATGTAGACCATTATGAACAAAAGTCCCCAAAGAAGCATTGTCAAAAAAGTTCAAAAAGTGGGTCAAAAGGGCAAAAAATAGTTCAAGGTAAAAACCCTAAAACAGACCTAGGGATTGACTTTTGCCTGGCCTAAACAAGTCCAAATCACACAAAAACCACATAGCTGGCATCAAGAGACCAAGGGAAGCTCTGTGCCAAGTTTCAGTGAAATCTGACACATAGGTTAATGAATCGCGATCCATGTTTCTTTATCACAGACTGATACCATATTTGCATCATAGCTAGAGGACATCACAAGGAATCTAGTGGTCTTCTCAAAACTGAATTTGGATATAAAAAACCAAACCAAAAGCCCAGAACTGCCAAGTACTCTGACAAAGTCCCAGAAACTGACCTAATTTTCAACCCAGAGATCCATTTTCAAAAAAATTGATACCATAGGACCTACTTATCATGTTGAATCTAATGGTACCAAGAGAAGTCAATTTGGGCTCCAAACATGGATCGCGATCCATATACCCATAGTGACAACTTGACTTGAAACTTTCTAGATCAGTAATGCATACACAATAAAACATATCCCCAAGTCCAATTTTGAAAAAAATTGAGCAAATTAGGGTCAAAAGAGAGCAAAACGGGTGACAGATAGAAAACCGCTGTGTAGACCTAGTGTTTGACATTTGACCTGTCAAAACAAGTCCAAATCCAAAAAGATTTGAGATTTAGCTTGTAGACATAGTCAAGAACAAGCTGCCAAGAGATCAAGTCCAGGTGTGGTTGAACATGGATCACGATCCATGTACCTCAACCTTAGAATTTGATGAAAATTAGTATATAGACTACATATGACCTCGTCTACACATAGTCAAAATTTGGGAAAATTTGGTGAAAAAAATTTGACATAAGAACATGGATCGCGATCCATGTACCTCAGCATAGTGGGGGTATCTGACTTGATGATCTAGTAGACATACTTGAGTACATCCCAAATCTCAAGTTTGAGTTAAGACCAACATACAAGCCAAAGTTCTTGTGTTCTAGTCCTAAGACTGTCTTGAGTGCTGTTTCAAGTGCAGTTCACTAAAATTGCTCTAACTTTTGATGGATAACTCCAAATTGAGTCAGGTATAGCCAGGAAGAAAGCTTGTGGGCAATAGCACACACCTAGAGCTGAATTTTTCCAGGTTTCCTAAATCCAAACTTTAAGGGTATCCAAAACTATTTTTCAAAGACCAAAAGAGCCACAAAGACCTAACTTTTGAGAGACCTTACCAGGGGCAAAAAGGGATAAGTTGCACCAAGCAAAAGTGGGCTTGTAAGAGACTATCTTGAGAACCTTGAGTGAGCCTTATTCATGACAATTAATCCACCTCCAGGGTTCTCTACTCCACTTAGAGACATAAAAAACGCTACAATTTTGCTCGGGGGGTGCACTATGTAATCATGATAATGTATAACATGAGTTCAAAAAGAGGGATTTTTTAATGCAAAAATTTTAGGCAATTTAACAGAGATATATTAAAATAAGGGGTTTTTATATTTAATTTTGGGAAAAAAATCCTAAAATAAGGGGTTATTTTATTCATTCAGACATGTTAAAAGAGGGATTTTTTTAATACCTCACGAACGCACGTTACATAGGGGACTACTGAACGGTGAACCCCCTGAGCAATTCCGACAACAGTGGCAGTGGGAGAATACATAGAGGAGAGGCATCCTCTGATCAACAAACTGAACGTGAGATTCATCAAAGCCAATGAATCCATGAGAGTGCTTACAGATTACCCTCACAAGGGCATATATAGATTCACAAATGGGGATCAATTATATCTTCTACAAATGTGTAGAACCCTATGCTGGAGAGATGCCATTCCATAAGAATCTCTATATGTTCACGTATACAGATGCCAACGGAGTGCAAGTTTAAACGGTAGACAACTATGGAAGAGAGTACCAACTTGTCGATCCCATTGACCTAGAGAGATATACATACAAGGGTACTCCAATGCCTACTTACTTCCAACCAAAAATGATGCTAGAGCACATATCTAAGAGGATTCCACCAGGATTCTCTCTAAGACTAGAGCAAAGGAGGAGAGATGTCTTTCCACCATACCACAAATTGGTTAGATTGGTGATTGAAACACAATGATTACGACCATATCAAGTGGCCCAATGTGTCAAAACAAAGTACGATGGGTTAGGGGATCCATATGCTCATGTATTACTCTTCAAACAAGTTTTGAGAGCTGAACAGATTGCGGATTTCCATACTCAGTATGAGGGATTTGGGTTAACATTGGAAGGAACAGCCTTAAGTTGGTTCCAACCAGTAAATAGAGATGATTTTTCAAACATAGCACAACTCTTACAAGAATTCATAGAAGAGTTTTCTAAAAGGGGAATCAAACACAACACAGTGTCCCAAATCTATGCTTTCAAACAGAAAAAGAACAAGAGAGTGAAGGAAGATGTGCTTCGCTTCAAACAATAAATCGAGAGATGTCCTGTGAGAAAGCTGCCGCAAGATGAGAGATTATCATTTCTCTTCATAGAGGGCTTGAGGAATGAAACTCTTAAAAAAGGACCTACATCTAAAAGGATGCACGATGTTTGAGCAAGTCACTAGAGAAGCTCTATATCTAGTTGACAATTGTAAGGCCTACGGAGAGGTGACTGAAGATACAGACAATGCAACTAGTAGTGCCTCATCTCCAAAGAGCAAACCCACAATAAAGCAATATGTTCAAACTCTTTGGGAACCAATCATTGATCAAGTGGTTGAGGGGGTGATTAGAAAAATAAACCAAGGCTACAAACAAAACCTGAATGTGCGACAGTCTCAATTGAGGAGATGTAATACAAACTACAGGGGGAAAGCAACAATGAATGTTGTAGGCATGATGCCGTCTTCAAGCGGATCCGAGGTAGAACCCTCCATTCCTTTAAACGTGATGACTCGAGCTCAAGCTCAAGAAGCAGCAAAAATGCAATCATTGAGGAGGAAGCCACATTGCCTGTTCAAACAGAAATCAAAAACTTATCCGTGAGAACTGAAAGAAAATCATGGAAAGCCAAATGAGACAAAATGAAAGCAAAAAGGCTACAAGAGAAAGCTGCTTTGGAAACTGAACTGAATTAAACAAAAGAACAACTTAGATGAGAGAAAGAAAGCAACAAAAATGCAAAGGGACCTAAAGAGTCAAAGACTAACTCGGGAGGTTCAGTCGTGGTCAACAAAGTCTTTGAGCCTTTAGATACAATTTTGAAGGCCTATGAAGCTAGACTAAAACCCAATCGAACCCAATCGAACCCAAGAGGATAGATGGCTAATATATCCTCATCCAGGGTATGAAAAAGAGGGGTTGAAAATGTGCAAGGAGCTCATCCAGACAACACAAGCTCTTATGGAACCACGTGCTAATCCGCAAAAAAAATCCAGGAATTGGAAATCCATGGTATTGTAAACAGAGACCAGGAAGTGTCGAGACTTGAGGCACTTTTAGATGCAAGGGAAGTAACTAATATCACAGATGGGATGGGCTCACAAGCAATAATGACAATTTTGGAGGTTGAAGAACCGTGGCCTCAATCCTTATGGGAATTGATCAGAAACCAAAAAGATGGTAGTGCTACTTTACAGTCAACACTATCCCTGAGATAAACGTGGATCACAACTTTTTCCCAAGGGATATAAGATCTTTATATGGGGATGCCGAGTCTATCGCATCTAAAGAGAGTAAACCATGCTTTCTATAGACTTTGCCATATTTCATAGAGAACTCAAACAAAATCTGAGGTTAAAATGGTACCTTCTCGGTGGAAAGCCACACCAAAAATGATGGATACCAAGAGCTTGCATGAATTGATGTCTTCTCCTATACAATGCACAATTTTACTCTCAGAGCTACTAAAAATTAGACCTCATCTATGGGGCCAAATGGGAAAAAACCTAGAAAACATGGGGTTGAAAATCCCTTCACATGACCAACTTGTGGATAAAAACATGGATGACACCTCGCCTACGTTACCACAGACAAAGCCAGTACTAGTAAATAAGGTGGGTGACTACTGTGAAGGAGAATAAGAAAACACCACCTTACCACTTGAGTACAAAGGATTAAAGACGGTTGCTATATCAGATAGTGGGGCAGGAATTGCCATTGCAACCAAAGAAATATGGGAAAAATGGGGAAAGCGTGCTCTTACAAAAACTCGAATGAAATTGCAATTAGCGGATGGATATGTGGAGAGACCGATAGGAATATTAGAACAAATCATTGTATCCTTGTGTGGCATAGAGTATGAGCATACCTTTGCCATAATGAATTTTGACAAGAGCAAAAACTTTGACATCATATTAGGCAGGCCATTCATGCATCGCTCAAAATGGTACAAGATTGGGGCTATGACTATATCTACTAGAGACACAAGGAGGTCAAAACAAAAATCATTGTCAAAGATCATAGCTATAGAGATGTAGAGCGAACCATGGGGGAAGAATTACACTCCACAACTAAACAAGAAACCAAGATACCTGCTTGGTTGCAAAACAAAGTGCATATTGGGATGTACAGAGCTTCGGAGTGCGAAAGTCTTAGAAAGGAAGATTGCATCCTAGGCGTTGAGTAGAAGATGAAGCTTATATGAAGGAACCATTTCCAGAGGAATTATTTGAATCCTTTGGATGGGATCAAATACTGGCGACTCTTGATGTCTGCGTAAATGAGATGGCTAACACCAAATTTTGCAATGAAGATGGCTATGATATAATTCCCTTATTTCCAATAAAGGTGTTGAAGGAAGGTAACAAGGTTTGTGAGTGTAAAAGCAGAACAGGTGAAACAAATAGCTACGTCACGGAGCATGATGCCAAAGTGCATATGAAGGAAGCAAAGCAACAACGAGAATATGTCATCATTGACATACCTGGAGAATCAACAAAATTTGTTTCAAAGAAGCCGACTCCAGAAAGAGTGCAAATGAAACCAGATGAAGAAGCAAAGTTTCCAAGTTCAACATCAATTGTGCAACAAACACAAGATCAAAAGAACAATAGGGATAAGGAAGAAGATCGATTGTCTCCAACATTGATCAAATTTAGCATATGCAAAGAAATAGGACTAAAAATCACATGTTCAATTGTGATAGATCCAAAGGCAACAAAGAATCTAATGTCTTATGATACGTGGATAATGATAGGAAAGCCACCAATCACCGAGCAAGAGGAGATCATATACAAAATTTCAAAAATGCCGATTCCTAGCTTTGGCATGGCAGGAGCCGTACTCAAGTTGAATACTGGGGAGTACAAGGATACTTTCCACATAATTGAATCCCATCACATCAAGGAGAGTCTAGTTCTGACAGAAAGCTACCGGGGAGGTCACCTAATAAAAATGTAACCTATCACGTGAGTTCAACAGAAGGGTATTTAAAGTTCTTGAAACTTACATAAATATATATACAAAAGGGTATTAGTTTTTCAAATTTGAAAAAAACTTACAGATTTTAAAAGAAAAGGGTACATTATATTCCTAACAAAATTCACAGATAAGGGGTTTTACAAACATGTCTTGAACGCACGTGATATGGTAGTTTTATATATAGTGAACCCCCCAAGAGAAAGCTGGAGGAACATCTTCTTTCGACAATAAGCAAAAGCTTCAACAATGACAACAAGAACGCTCCATGAAGCTTCTCAAATCCATGTGGAGAAGAAATTGCCAACCATCGCTAAAAACGGTAAAGTTAAGATAAACAATGAAGAAAATCGACCTCAAAAGACGCCTTTACCTTCAACGAGCTTCCATCAAACTTTCCGCAAAGCCTCTACATCAAGAGCCAAACTATCGACAATGCAATGGAAACCGAAACAAAAAGTCTATCAACCAAAGTTTCCATCTCAAAAAATCATCCAAAAGAAGCCAAAGAGAATCAACCAAGTCCTAGTATCCAAAGAACACATCCATGTCAAAGACCCAGTTTGGATACAACAAACACTAGTTCAAACTCAACAGCATAAAGTGATAGCGTGGGTAGCATCAAATGAGTCGATCACTACTCATGGCTACTTCAAAGAAAATGCTAATGTTTGGGCCAAAAAGCCTAAAGTAATAGCTTGGACCTACCCACCTCAACCAGCGAGTTCTACAAAGAACAAGATGAGTTATAAATGCAAGACAAACAAACTCAATTAGGAGAAAGATCTACCACAAAAGGCAAAAGAAAACATCAGAGCAGCAAACAATGCGACAAGTTTGGGTACCAAAGTCACCTCGACGAAGCTCAACACAAACAGGTGAAGCAGTGGATAATTCTAGTGAAGCTACTCAAAGAAAAAGGATTTTATGAAGGTAACACTCAAATATGGTTACCAAAAATTGTAGCTCGTCGATCTGGGACAGCCAAGAAAAATCATGCAGCACAAGCTTCTACCCCAAAGTGGGCAAAGGCAACCAACATCCAACATAAGCCAATTGCAACCAAGGCTGCTACAATCTTTAGATGGATACCTCGTCATCAACTCCAAAATCAAGGCTTCTACAAAGGAAATCATCAGATATGGATACCGAATCCTAGTGACAATCAAGCTAAAGAAGAAGAGAAAATTCCAAAGATGGTCACAAAAGGGTCAAAAACAAGATGGGTTCCAAAATTGCTCGTGGAATCGAACCCACACACAAATTCAGCTTAGAATTGGGGATAAAGCAAAAACTACATCAGTCCCTACAAGAGTTGAAGGACTTGTTTTACAAAGCAGTGGGAACATACGACAAGCAAGTCAAGAGGAGCCAAAATTTTCCAACCTACTTAACAAAGACCAACACAATGGAAGAGGCCTAAATTTTCAGAACTTATGGAATTGGGTTTCTGGCCTTGAACAAGTAAGTCCAAGTTGCCATTAAAATACATGGCATAAAAGTCAGAGTCGGGCAGCTAAGCCACTAAATGAGCGAGGCGTTAATCCCAAACCTTCATGTAATATTCTATGTGGTCTAAGTGTCTTAGCTATTATAGGTACTGCTCAAGCTAGAAGAGTTGATCATATTATGTTGTGTCGCTCATGCTGGTATAGGTGAGCATAAGAGTCGAAGTCATTGTAGTATAATGGTAAGTGAAGGAAGAAGTCCAAAAGACACTCACACACTCAGCACAGTGAGGTATGAATGGACAAGCTTCTACATCAAAAACCCTTCTTGCAAACGTGGAAGCTATTCACACATCCTTTGATGTCACATGTGCTACATTTGTTCCTTGAAGCACCAATCAACTCCATCTTCACTGCATGCTTTTGTTTGATAAATTTCTCGTATGTGTATAGAGTGTCCCATAATTGGCACTTGCATTAGGCACTCTTCCTTTGCTTCTCCCAAGCACTCACCTTGCATGACAGGTACTTTAAGTCCAAATGCTCAACTCCAATAAGAGCGTATACCAAAGGCACTTTTTTCCCACCGGGGCTTTTCCCTTTGGTCATCCAAAAAGGACATGGCTACCCAAATCAATCGACAACAACTTGGAGCTACAGCTATAGATTAAAACACACTTATCAAGATAATCTTTTATCTCCAAGGAGGACAAAGCTCCATCAAACAATGGCAACTCAAAGAATGGTCTAAAACAACAAGCAATGACAAATTCCGCAAGAGAGTCATCAACAACGACCGAAAGTAGCTCACACAGTGCTTCAACATTGACGACGTATTGCAGAAAACTCAAATTGTAGTGAACCTTGAAAGCAAATCCATCATAAAGTCCATGCCACAAAGAGGATCAGTTCTACAAACTCAAACACATCAAAATACATCTTCATGGTGGCCAAGATTGGCAAAGAGAAGACTGTGCAATGAGAAGGAAAGTTGCCTCGAAAATCAAAGATCAAATCACATATCAACAACAAATTAGATATGAATCACTCTAGGAAGGGGGGAGCGTCATCAACGACAAAGCACTTCCCAAGCTGAAGACCAACCTTGAAGACAAAGCTGAAGACAACCCTATGACAAGACTGCACAAGGTCGTGTCAAGGGACGACACGATTTAGGAAGGGGAAAATGTTTGAGGACAGATGAAACGAGTGCTCAACTGGTCGGACACGTAGCTGAACACCACATTTGTACTCTATTAGTTTTCTGAGCTAGTGTAGTGATACTCTGTGTAAATCCTAATTTCAGAGTAGCAGGTCAATTCCTTGAGTTGTAATGATGTCATGATAATTGTAAAAGTCCATGTAAACCGGCCACTACCATTTAGAATAACCTAGGTATAAATGTCAATAACCTTAATGTGAAAGAAGGCTTATCTTTAGAGAAGAAAGAGATCTATTGTACGTACGCTCAAGCTACGAAGTTGCTCCAACTTGTAATCATCGCAACTAATGAATGGGTAATCCATTTTCAGTTTTCAAATTTGCATTGTGTTCCTCTCTCTTTGCTCTTTCATTCAAGTGTAAGCATTCAGTTTTGTTGTGGTTCATGACTACGTATCTATGAGCCTTAATTGCATATTTGAGTGCTTAAATCATTGTTTTTAGTCATTTTGACCATAGGAGAGTGTTCCTAGACCATAGGACGGTCTTTTTGGATAGTTATGTTGTAGTTTTCAGGAGCTTTTTCATGATAGATCATGATTTTGGTACCTTGTCGGATTGCAACCAGACTTGATAGGATTGTGCCCGTAGGTGTCCTAGACCTCCTCCTAAAGTTTCGTTGCATTTCGAGTCCGTTTGAGTGCCGAAATGACATGATGACCTAGAGCTGTGAGAAAGGACATAGGTAGATTTCTCTGATCATTGAGTGTTAGTTTGCTTGTAGAGTTGTTGTGTTTGCTTGTTAAGGTTCAATTCTTGAGATAGACGGTCTCAAAGAGTCTTCGTGCCCCATTCGAGTCACTTCCCTGAGTATTGACATTATATTAGTACCAAAAAGCTATGTAGCAGACGTTCGTTGCGACGACCCGCTAACAGCCATCTAGCTCCTCAATGTTGAACAATGAGTTCTTTGATGATGAAGCCATCACTTGATAAGGAACAAAATTGATAGATTCTATGAACTAAAAAAGATGATAGAAAATGTGGAAATTTTCAGCAAAGTCTCCCTTGCAAAACTAACTTTTGAACCCAAAAACAAATGTGTACAATGACTGAAATGCCGATCCATGTGTCTAAACTGGCAAGATAGAATCTCAAAAAATCATCATTGTCATTGTTTCCAACTCTAAAAGAGTGTCTCTGATCAACTAAACAATGAAAAATGCATACGCATAAAGATGACAGCAATGCCAACAATGGTGGGTCAACGGATGCATACCAATATTGCAGTAACCGCATAAACATACATCCTATGTCGATGTCGAAACTATGGGGATGTCAAGGGCTCACTCCAAACCCTCTATCACCAAAAGGATCTCCACATTTGAGAATTCCCCAGCTCAATAAAACCTTACCATGACACTCAACAATAGGTTTTTCATATTTCTCTCAATGCATAATCCGCATAAGATCTTACATCAACTATAGAAACTCTTTTCTAAAACCGTTGCACCAGTTTGTCTCATATAATAGACCATCTAGATCTTACATCAAATATGCATGTGATAGAGATTGCAGGAAGAGTCTGCAACAATGGAAACATGGACGTAGAAGAGCCCGATATCTCCCAAACCTTGCAGAATTTGAAAAATATTCCTTCTCTAGAGTTATAGAGCACAAAAAAATGGTAAAGAGTAGAGTAAATCTGATTTGGAAAATCTGCAGCCTGTCATACACGACCTATAGGTAGTATGAGTGACGTCTCTTAGAATTGGTTAGATTTCGGGAAAACTTTCTTCTGCAAAGTTGAAGAGCACAAAAGATCGATCAGGAATAGAGGGAATTGGCCTGAGCAAGACAAACAAAAACAAATCTGCAAAAACATGTTGATTTTTTTTTTCTTCTCTGCCTACTTCCCTGTCGAGCTCCAATGGTGCTCTGCAATGCTCAAGCTCTAATACTAGTTGAAGTGTGCAAGCAAGAGAGTGTGTGTATGAAGCGATGGATAAGATATCAGAAGAGAGGAGACATAGGTTTTAAAGGACTCTAAAGGAGACATAGGTTTTAAAGGACTCTAAACACAATAGTGTTTAGGGTTGTAAGTCCTTATCATTTTATGTAGAATGACTGGTCAGCATTAGTTCTGAGTTAGTGTCTGGCCACCCATCACTTAGACGTGGCACATTGGGCTTCACCACCCCAACACTTGCGGTTCTCTTTTGCCTTCAAATGCCATTGCTAGCACACAAGCTTTCAAAAGCATGGTTGCAATACTTGCCTCCATTGTTGGATCTAAGGCATTTAAGGTTAGTAACTACTTCATTTTCCGCAAAGGCTTTTCACCTTTGAGATATAGAAAACACATCGGATTTAATTTTCATCCTACTTTTCATTGAATAAACCCATGTCTTCTTAGTTGCATCATCTATGAATGTTATATGATACACCAAGGGATGGTGTACAAGTAAGACCCCAAACATCAAAATGAACCAATTCAAATGTTTTACTTTTTCTTGCATTTCTTCCTTTAAGGAATTTCACCCTCTTTTATTAACCATAAACACAATCCTCATAGAACTCGGATAAGTCTACTTTTTTCAAACAGAAGCTTCTTTGACTTAAGGATTTGCATTCCTTTGGCACCCTAAACAGAAAGGAAAAAGTGATCTACCATCTTACCAAAATGAGACTCATTTTGAGTTAATACTACATTGTCTTCAAATTGCTAAATTTTACTCAACAAATGTGGTACATTTCAAGCTTAGGTCCAAATATAAGTGTACAATTCCAATTTGGCACCAACTTGATAGGTTTATATACCATATGAAAGGCCACATTGTGGAAGTAAGTTTTTCATATATGCAGTTTTGTATACGTGTGTTCCAAATTGTCTTAGGAAGACATGCTTTGATGCTTTTGATGATGTATGTGCTTGAACATGAAAGTAAAGAAAGTGTATAAAGTGGAAGAATTCACAAAGATAATGATGGTTGTACACATAGAAACATTAATGATAGGTTAGCAAAATGCAAAAAATACACCTTTTTTGTACTTAATTCTATGTTCAAAAGAATATTTTTGGGCCTACAAAAACCATGGACTTTGTTCAAGAACTCATTAATTTTTACAAGAAAAATAGGCTCGTTGTCTAGAAATTTTTTAATCTTGTTTAAATGAAATACACCTAGAAAATATTCTATTTTGGTCAAATTGAGCACTCTTTTGCAATTGAGAGCTCCTCATTACCATACAATGAAGAGTTGGGAGTGTTTCTTATTTTTCCCACATAAAGTGTGGTGTTAGATTTGAGCTAAAGTAAGGACTTCTACAAACTGAGTATTTGGTTTTTTTCCAAACCATAAAAGGACACTTTTTTGTCTTGTTACCATGGGTACCTACACCCTTAGGCACCTTTTCCACATGCTATCACATGGTTTTATGCCACATATGCATCCCAGTAGACTAGAGGTGTTTCACACAAGAATAGGCTAAAGCCAAAAAACCTTACAACACTCCCCTTGGGGTTTAGACTATGAAGAAAATGACATCTCTAGCACACTCCAATCCAAGAGCAAAAGAGCATATCCAATCTAGGACACCATCCCCAATCCAAGAGTCAAACTATCTCTAGTCCAAGAGACATTGAACACCTCCCCTTAAACAAATGTATAAAACTAAGACCAAGCTAACCCAAGCTATCTCCAAACAAATACAATTGAGAGGTAAAGGCAAGGTTAAAAGCTAGAGAATGTCAACATAGACTAAGATATTGGTGTCTTCTTCTTCATCATCTTCATCTTTGTCTTCTTTTGCTAAGCATACTTTGGGTTTTGGATTTTTTGCTGGTGTTGCCTTTGTCCTTTTTTCCTTCTTTTCCACACTCCCTTTCTCTTCCATAGCACCTTGGATTGGTCTTAGCACTTGGATTTTAATGCCAAGGCCAACGTTTGAACTCCTATTGCACGGTGTCAATAGATATGCGTTTCAAAATAATGTTGATCTTGGGTGCATAAAATTTTAAAGTTCAATTCACTTATGAGAAAGAGGGAGAAAATAATTCCTTTACAATTGTGAAGCTCCTCTTCACCTAGGGTGAAGCCACTCTTCATAGTAAGGAAATCCGTTTTTTATTGTACTTGAACTCTCTTCGAGTACTCCTTGTGGGCGTGGATCCCCTCCTTTGCTGCAAGAAACCTCTTTTGTTGATTTTGGTTTAGGGAAAATATCATTGATTATTGTTCTGGGAACTTCTTCTTGATTGCAAGTGGCAATGAGACTCTGCTTGCAAGTGCATGACCCTTGTTTGAGGTTAAGAGCCCCTAGAGGTGGAAAAGATCCCTTTGGATGAGGGAGCCCCTAGAGGTGAAAACGCCCCCTTCGAATGAGGGAGGATGGCCTTGAAGAAACCTCAAGCAAAGGATTTGAGTGCGGGAAGGATGGCTTCCTAAGGGTGGACCCAAAATCTGCCTTCAATTCATTTGAGTGCATCGAAGAGATTTGCAATTGGACAAAAAGAGGGGGTTGTTCGATCAACAAACCGAGGCCAGGTGGCACGATCAAAAATTGTAAATGGACGGGCATTGTTAGAATGCGGCCAGCATCTCCATCCAATCATGAACCCAAAGTTTTAACAAACTATCACATCTATCCAGGGTGCACCACAAAAACCGTTTGGAGAGTTGACTCACTAACCTTATGAGGGGCCCAAGGCCTTATAGAGAATGCCTTGACTACTTGCCCCGCATGGGTTACTTGTGGACAAAGACCCAAAAACTTAATTTAGCTCTAACTTAGCGGGGGGAAGCCACACACACACACATGACTAAGGCAAGGGTTAGTGGAGCTAATCAAACCCGATTGCAGAGCATGAAAATGCTAATGAGATATTTTATTGCATGCTTTGTGAAACTCAAAATTATTCATAAATTGGAGATTCAAAAATAGAGTAAATATGCGAGGAATTAAGCTAGAGATGCACTTTGAATGATGTGTCCTAGAGACCTACTCTATACGTAGCTAGGAAAAAAAGTGAGAGATGTAATTAAGTAGAAGAAAATACTATAGATCTCAATGATGATCATATACATATGCCATCCACAAATTTGACAACAACAGCAAGTCTTGCAAGTGAAGATAGGGACAAAGGATTCTTTTTTATCCCTGGTACATAAAGTGCATCAATAAGTATGAAAGAACTACCATCTGCAAAAATTAGCACAATCTTTCCAACTTTCTTGACCGAATAAGAGGAATTGTTGGCACAAGTAGCTATATTC
This sequence comes from Adiantum capillus-veneris, assembly GCF_014529385.1. Classification (NCBI taxonomy): domain Eukaryota; kingdom Viridiplantae; phylum Streptophyta; class Polypodiopsida; order Polypodiales; family Pteridaceae; genus Adiantum; species Adiantum capillus-veneris. The sequence goes on along the minus strand of NC_140931.1, from coordinate 30,592,239 downwards.
CCATGAGGGACAAACTCCAGAGAGGTAAACAAGTCACGATGTGAGGTAATGTGATTTGAAGTGCCACTATCAAAGTACCACACATGTGAATTTGTAGCAACTAACATACACACATCATGGACAAAAGGATCATAAGTATAATCTACACTAAATTCCCACTCTGTATCTACATCAACACCCTAATCTCCTTTCCCAGAAGATTCTACAATAGCTTCACTTGTAGTGAAACTAGCCTCATTCTTTTTGGCGTCTTTTGCCTTCAACTTAGGACACTACTTTATCAAGTGCAATAATGGCATCACATCTTCTTCTTGCCCTTTTCATCAGAATTCCTAGATGAGGTGTTGCCAGTAGGAGCATTAGGAACAGTGAGTAGCTACTCACCAAAGAACCATGAGACGTGGCTACATTATTGTTACCACCTTTTCTTTGAGCAGCAACAAAAGCCTGTTCAACTGTTGTTACCATATACATGTGGTAGTGATGTGTGTGAACACACTAGGACCGTCAAAGCATTTTTTCCCTAGTTTTTTCCCTCGAGCATTGTATATACGCTCATCACTCTAGGGCTATCTATCTTTCCATTGCACACTAAATAACACACTCTCTATTGTGTGCCAGGAAAATCTACAAAACAAGCTTGGGATATTTTGGATGGTCTTTATGCAAGTTGCAATGAGACTAAAATTGCTTTGCTGCGTAAAGAGCTGGAGTCGAAGATTATGCATGAGGAAGATGATATGGACACTTTTCTTACTAGTGTCAAGGATATCAATGAGCTGCAGGTGAAGTCATTTCAGACAGTTCCCTTGTGCACATTGTTCTTGATGCATTACCAGATTCTTACCAGACTTTTGCTAGTACTTGGAGACTTATGACCCAAGGAAATCCAGAAGTTGTCAAGTTTGATACATTATGCACATTGTTGTTGCAAGAGTCACTTTCCAAAAAAACAGGACTAGACAGCGTGCAGTTGAACATGCTTTTATTGCTTCCAAAGAAAGGGTGGTAACAGCAATGCATGTTGGGGTATAAAGCCCAATGTGGTCGCCCAGGTAAGTGGGCAGGCCGCCAGGTATGTACACATATTCTTTTGTAAAAACCTAATAAGAACTCACTATGCTCTACACATTACAGTAGAGCGAGTTCACCATATCGTCGTGCTCTTCTTCTCGCACTCTCTCTCGCGTCGCACTTCCACTCGTACTCCTTCAACTGGTATCAGAGCTCAGATCGAGGCTCGGGGCAGCACTGCAGGAGGCTAGAGTCACCAACTCAGATTGGAGTGAAATTCGACAGGCGAGGACACGGCCCCAAATCCTGTGGGTCATCTCGGCCACCGTTCGGCTTCGACAAAGGTCTGCGCAGGCCATTTTCAACTACGTGGTCTCGACGGGTGAAGATCCGACTCTGCAAATTTGGGGTTTTCGGCATACGACTGCAGGTGCTGAGGATATCGACACTCCCAAAGTGTTGATTTGTGGCTGTCTACACATCGAAGGACGGCTCACAGTTCTTGGAGGCATGTCACATACGACACGGGCGCATCTACACATAGACTATAGGCGACATCCACTAGTTCATCAGGTAGCTTGTGTTTGCTTCTTGATATTCCAGATTTCATCCTGACATTGCAGGTACTTCCACATGGGATGTATTGTCAGAGATGATGTATGTCTGTTGAGGGTTTGCTGGTTGTGAGTCACGCAACAAACAATCGCCGCAGCGGTTACAGCATACAGTGGGAAATTTGTGGATGTATGACTTTGTGGGAAGTCTATGTACTGTCAGATTTACTGCAGCCTTTGTTGAGGGTCGAGTGAGGTTTTATTGAGCTGGGGGATTCTCGAATGTTGAGATCCTTTCGGTGATACAGGTCTTGGAGTGATCCCTTGAGCACCCTTAGATAGGCAGCTAGGATGTATTGACTGTGAGTTAGACAGTTGGGATTGCATCGTTGCTTTACTGCCGTTGAGGCATTGTCGCTGTCTATGCTTACAGGACAGTCAGAGACAGTACAGGTGCAGGATAGGTTTACCCACAGCTTACAGTGTTAGAGAGACAGTGGTTTTTTGATCTGTTTTTTGGTCTGTTTTTAGTACACCAGAGCCATTTTACAAAGGAGACTCTGCCAAAATTTCTACAGAATCTGAAGCTTTCTTGGTTCATTTGACAGGTTGATATTGGTTCAGAGGTCAGTTTACAGGGGACACTTTGCCGAATTTTTCCCAGGAAAGTAAACTACAGTGAAGCGTAGCTATGGCTGGATCACAGGACACTGCTCTTTACAATATCAAGAAGCTGGATGGAACCAATTTCCCATTGTGGAAGAAGAAGATTTGGCACGTGTTGGTACAAAAGAAGCAGATAAAACCTATAAAGCTCAAGGGGATAAAACCAGAAGATATGGACGAAGATGAATGGAGCGAAATGGATGAATTGGCACTTTCTACCATTATGCTGACTTTGGCAGAAAGTGTTTACTTCAATGTAGCAGACAAGATGTCGGCTTATCAAGCATGGTTAAAGCTGAGTGATCTTTATGAGAAGCAGAGTGCAGCTTCACAGGTATACTGGCTTAAGAAGCTTGTTGACTTGAAGATGAAAGAAGGGACACCTATGTCCAATCATCTGAATGAATTCAACACAATCTATAGTCAGTTGTCAGCTCAAGGTGTCAAGTTTGATGAACATGTTAGAGCTATGTTCCTGTTGATCACATTGCCGGAAAGTTGGGACACTTTTCGCACAGCTTTGAGTAATTCTGCACCTCCAGATGGTTTGAACATAGCAGGTGTAGAAGGAAGTCTGCTTACTAAAGAAACCAATAGAAAGACAATGGACAAAGGCAAAGGAACAGCCTTAGTTGTCAGGGGAAGGACCAAAGAAAAGTACAAAGGTGGAAAGAGGAATCAGTCTCGTAGCAAGTCCCGCAGTGCTAAAGGCAAGAGTGACATAGAATGCTACCATTGTGGCAAGAAGGGTCACATGAAAAGAGACTGCAGAGAATGGAAAGCAGAAAAAGGCAAAGAGAAAGCTGAAGACCATGGTGAGAAGAACAAGTCCTCAGTGAAGATTCAAGAAATAAATGTGACAAACACTGTTGCAGAGGAGGACAGTCTAGTGTCAGGAGACATCTAGTTCTTGAAGAATACAATGGACTCAGCTCTTCTTACAGCATCTGATGGAAATGCACTGAGTGACTGGATTATAGACTAAGGGGCATCACTTCATGTGTCTCCAAACAAGGAGTGGTTTACCTCTTATGTGACCACTAAAGATCATGTTCGGCTAGGCAATGGGAAGACATGTGAGATCTTAGGTGTTGGAGATGTTCAATTGAAGTTTCAGAATGGCTCTTCTTTCACGCTGAAGAATGTGAGACATGTTCCCGCAATTACAAAGAGCTTGATCAGCACAGGTTTACTTGATGATGCTGGCTACGTCACCACTTTTGGACAGAACATGTGGAAGATATCCAAGGGTTCTATGACAGTAGCACATGGAGTAAAGTCTGGAGGACTTTACATGATTTATGTATCAAATGTCTCTAAAAATGTAATCAATGTAACCGAGCAACTAAACGTTTCTTTGTGGCATAGCCGGTTAGGACATATGTCCAAGAAGGGAATGGAAATCTTGTCTCGTTCTGGTTATTTGCCTGGCTTTTCATTTAATGATTTTGAATTCTGTGAACATTGTCTGTATGGTAAGAAAACACAGCAGCCACATAAGCATAGAAGCAGTAGAAGAGATACACAGTTGGCACTTGTTCATAGTGATTTGTGTGGACCTATGCCTAACCTATCTCTAGGGGGAGCTTCTTACTTTATGACATTTATAGATGATTACTCGAGGAAAGTATGGGTTTACTTTCTCAAGCACAAGGATGAAGCGTTTAGTGTTTTCAAAACGTTTGTGACACTTGTGGAGAATCAGAGTGGCAAGAAGCTTAAATATTGCTTACACACTGACAATGGTGGAGAGTATGTTTCAAAGGCCTTTCAGGACTTTTGTGAGTCAAAAGGTATAAAACGTGAACTTACTGCTCCTTACAATCCTCCTCAAAATGGGGTTGCTGAGAGGATGAATAGGACCATACAAGAGAAGGTCAGAAGTATGTTGTCTAATGCACAACTGCCAAATGGGTTTTGGGCTGAAGCTGTATCAACAGTTGTTCATCTTGTAAATAGATCTCCTAGCAAGGTTTTGCAGAAGGATTCAGTGCCAGAGATGGTATGGTCAGGCAAAATGCCCTCATACAAGCATCTCAGAGTATTTGGCTGTTAGGCATATACTCACGTTCCAAAGGAATTTAGGAACAAACTTGAGCCAAAGAGTAGAAAGTGCATCTTTCTAGGCTATGGTAATTCTGGTGAGATGGGGTACAGACTTTGGGATCCCGAATCCAGAAAGGTTGTCCGCAGCAATGATGTTCACTTTAATGAATCCAAATATCATTCTAAACCAGAGAGGGTTGAGGAGATTAGAAGAGTTGTCTTCCAAGAAGATGGACCTGCACGTGCAAGACAAAATGCCAGGGGCCAGGGCTCAAGAGGAGCAAGGACGGGATAGAGTGGAACCACAGGTTGTGGCTGAGCGTGAGCCACCTATTGTGCATAGATCTGGACGTGTCACACGACCTCTTGATAGGTTTGTTCCATCTATGAACTATGTCATGTTGACTGATTGCAATGAGCCTTCATGTTACAAGGAAGCAGTGCAAATGAAGGACTCTGGGAATTGGCAATTGGCCATGCAGCCAGAGATGACAGCTCTACATAAAAACAAGACATGGAAGCTAGTTAAATTACCAGAGGGCAAAAAGGCTCTACGTTGTAAATGGGTTTACAGGTATAAGATCACCGCTCATGATAGTCAGCCAAAGTACAAAGCAAAGCTTGTTGCCAAGGGCTTTAAGCAAGAACAAGGCATTGACTTTGATGAAGTCTTCTCTCCGGTGGTCAAGATGACTACATTGAGATGCTTTCTTGCATTGGTTGCCATATTAGATTTGGTGTTGCACCAAATGGATGTCAAGACAACGTTCTTGCATGGTGATTTAGATGTGGAAATTTACATGCAGCAGCCAGAAGGGTTTGTTGAGAAAGGCAAGGAAGATTGGGTATGCCAGTTGTTAAAGAGTCTTTATGGCTTAAAACAATCACCGAGGGCATGGTACCATAAATTCCACAAGTTTATGCTTTCTCAAGGCTACAAACGTAGTGAGTTCTATCACTATCTATATACAAAGAAGGCTAAGGATGGTAGTTGGTTGATCCTTATTTTGTATGTGGATGACATGTTGATTGCTGGCAAGCACTTGGAAGAAATTTCAGCTTTGAAGTCAAAGATGGAAAAATCATTTGACATGAAAGACATGGGTGAGGCAAGTCATATACTTGGTATGCGCATTGAGAGAGACAGATCAAAGAAGTTGATTTGGTTATCTCAAACAGAGTATATTGACAAGGTTTTGCAACGTTTCAATATGGAGAAGGGAAAGGCACTAAGTGTTCCATTGCCACCATATGTGAAACTTAGCAAACAAGATTGTCCTGTGTCTCAGAAAGAACAGGCTGAAATGGATAAGATTCCATATGCATCTGCACAAGGTAGTTTGATGTATGCAATGATTGCTACTCGCCCAAACATTGCATTTGCAGTGGGAGTAGTAAGTTGATACATGTCAAACCCAGGCAAGAAACATTGGGAGGCAGTGAAAGGAATATTGAGATACCTGAAAGCTACAAAGAGTATGCGTATATGCTATGGGATTCAAGAGCTAAGTGTAAAGGGTTTTACAGACTCAGATTATGCAGGTGACTTAGACAACCGAAGGTCTACGTCAGGGTATGTCTTTACATTGGCTGGTGGAGCAGTATCACGGCGTTCTAGATTACAAGATTGTGTTAGTAAGTCTACTACAGAGGCTGAATATGTTGCAGCATCAGAGGCATGCAAAGAATCAATTTGGATTAATCGACTAGTAACAGATTTGGGAATCAAAGAAGAGATGCCTGTGTTATATTGTGATAGTCAAAGTGCTATACAATTGGCTCGCAATCCAGTTTATCACTCAAAGACAAAGCATGTGGATGTGAAGTATCATTTCATCAGGGAAATGCTCGAGGATAAGCAACTTCAGCTTGTCAAAGTTCACACCACAGAAAATCCTGCTGATCTACTTACAAAAGGACTTCCCTAAGAGAGATTTGCGCATTTTCACAAGCAGTTAGGTGTAGGGTAGTACATCACTTCTCTACATCTCTTGTATATTAGCTTGTATAGTAGCTTCTCTCACACTTAAAGTACCACATTGGACTTTAAGTGGGAGGTTGTTGGGGTATAAAGCCCAATGTGGTCGCCCAGGTAAGTGGGCGGGCCGCTAGGTATGTACACATATTCTTTTGTAAAAACCTAATAAGAACTCACTATGCTCTACACATTACAGTAGAGCGAGTTCACCATATCGTCGTGCTCTTCTTCTCGCACTCTCTCTTGCGTCGCACTTCCGCTCGTACTCCTTCAATGCACACTTGTTATGGTTCTGCTGCAAGTGGAAAAACTTCTGTTCCTAATGCTTCTGTTGCCAACAATTCGTCTGGAAATTCTGGTGATAAGGGCAAAAGAAGATGCGTTGCCATTATTGTAAAGCTAATGATCACTTGATCAAGTAGTGTCCTAAGTTGAAGGCCAAAGAGGCTAAGAAGAAAGAGGGTGATTCCACTGCAAATGCTGGTTCCACTACAAATGTAGCCATTGTTGAGTCTTCTATGAAAGGAGACTGTGCTACTGATGTTGATGCAGAATGGGCTTTTAGCGCAGAGTGCACTTACAATCTTGTCGTCCATGATGCATGCTTGTCAGTTTGCTGCAGATTCACATGTGTGGTATTTCAACAGTGGTGCTCCAAAGCACATTACCTCACATCGTGAATCGTTCACCTCTCTCGTGTCTGTCCCTCATGGGAATTCAGTCACTTGTGCCAACAATGCCTCTTATCCGGTTCAGGGAGTTGGAAAGATTGTGCTTACTGCTGCAAATGGTAGTTCCTTCACACTTGTTGATGCACTTTATGTACCTGAGATCAAGAAGAATCTCTTGTCTGTATCCGCACTGCTAGACTTGGGCTTGTAGTCAAATTTGTGGATGATAGATGTACAGTTCATAATCTCATATTGGGGGATGAAATTGTTGCATCTGGGCTTTTGTGCCGTGGGCTGTATAAGCTCACTTTGCATGACAAGTGTGGACAAAATTTTGCAAATGTTGTTGCAGATTCAAGGGCTATTTCAGATGAAAAACTTTGGCATGCACGTTTTGATCATCTGAATTTTACTAATTTGCTGCGTTTGCAGAAATCTGATATGGTTGCTTCTTTGCCACCTCTTGAAGTACCTGTCAAACATGTTTGTGAAGGCTGTATTTTGGGTAAGATGCAGCGTTCTAAGTTTCTTCCACTACAAATGCAGCCATTGTTGAGTCTTCTGTGAAAGGAGATTGTGATGTTGATATTGATGCAGAATGGGCTTTGAGCACAGAGTGCACTTACAATCCTGTTGTCCATGATGCATGCTTGTCAGTTGCTGCAGATACACATGTGTGGTATTTCGACAGTGGTGCTACAAAGCACATTACCTCACATCGTGAATTGTTTACCTCTCTCGAGTCTGTCCCTCATGGGAATTCAGTCACTTGTGCCAACAACGCCTCTTATCCAGTTCAGGGAGTTGGAAAGATTGTGCTCACTGCTGCTAATGGCAGTTCCTTCACACTTGTTGATGCACTTTATGTACCTGGGATCAAGAAGAATCTCTTGTCTGTATCCGCACTTGCTAGACTTGGACTTGTAGTCAAATTTGTGGATGACAGATGTACAGTTCATGATCTCAGTTTTGGTGATGAAATTGTTGCATCTGGGCTTTTGTGCTGTGGGCTTTATAAGCTCACTTTGTATGACAAGTGTGGACAAAATTTTGCAAATGCTGTTGCAGATTCAAGGGCTATTTCAGATGCAAAACTTTGGCATGCACGTTTTGGTCATCTGAATTTTGCCAGTTTGCTGCGTTTGCAGAAATCTGATATGGTTGCTTCTTTGCCGCCTCTTGAAGCACCTGTCAAACATGTTTGTGAAGGCTGTATTCTGGGTAAAATGCAACGTTCTAAGTTTCCAAAGGATGGTTCAGTTAGGGCCACATACAGGTTGCAGCTTGTGCATAGTGATGTTTGTGGGCCCATGCAAACTCCGTCCTTGGGCAATTACCTGTACTTCGTGACTTTCATTGATGATTACTCCAGGCATGCATGGGTATTTCCGCTTAAAGCGAAGTCCGAAGTTTTTATGTGCTTCAAACATTTTTTGGCTATGGCTGAAAATGTCTCAAAATGTACTATGGGCACCCTCCGTTCCGATCGAGGGGGGGAGTATATGTCTCATGAATTTAATGCATTTCTGGCTAGTCGTGGGATAAAACACCAATGTACAGTGCCTTATACACCTCAGCAAAATGGTGTTGCTGAGAGGAAAAACAGGTCACTAACGGAAATGGCACGATGTATGGTCAAAAGTCAAGCTTTGCCGCATTCTTTTTGGCTTGAGGCCATCATGTGTGCCACTTATGTACTTAATAGGTGTCCTACGAAAGCTTTGCAGTCTATTACTCCATATGAAGCATGGCATGATAGAAAACCTTCTATTGAGCACATGCGTGTTTTTGGCTGTTTGGCATATGCTTTGGTGCCACAAGTGCAGCACAGAAAATTGGATGATAAGGCTGTCAAATGTATTTTTGTTGGTTATAGTGCTGAAAGCAAAGGTTACAGGTTGTATCATCCGCAAACAAAACGTATTCTGGTTTCACGGGATGTAGTGTTTGTGGAAGACTCTGTTCAGCCCTTGCTGTCATGTACTAGAGACAGTAATGTAAGCTCACAGGACATTTATGACACTTTGTTGCCTCTTTTGAGTGGTGGAAATACGAATGTAAGTTCCAATGAGGCAAATGTACAGCCTATGGGGGTTTCTGAAAATGTTTTAGAACAGCCTATTACTGATGCAGATGTACATGATGTACTTGATGAGGAAAGGGCTCAAAATGAGCAGGCTAGAGGTATGCCAAAATGGCTGGTGCACACTTTGCGTGACAGTAAATTGGATTCACCTTTATCTAGTCGTACTCGTTCAGGCTCTCGCCATGCATCTTATGCATCAGATTGTTATGCTTTGGCTGTGTCTAGTTTACATGATGTTGAGGAGCCTCTGTCTTTTGATGAAGCACAGAATTCAGAAAATTGGATTGCTGCCATGAAATCAGAATATGATGCACTTATAGAGAATGACACATGGACTTTATGTGATTTGCCTCCTGGCAAAAAGGCCATTGGTACGAAGTGGGTTTACAAGTTGAAACGCAAGCCGGATGGTGAGATCGATCGCCATAAGGCTCGACTTGTTGCAAAGGGTTATGCACAACAAAAAGGCATAGATTATGAAGAGACTTTTGCTCCCACTTGTCGTATGACTACTGTACGTTTTCTATGTGCATTGGCAGCTCATTTTGGTTGGGATGTACATCAATCAGACATTGTTACTGCTTTCTTGAATGGTGACATATTTGAGGAAGTTTATGTAACGCAGCCTCGCGGTTTTGTCATAAAAGGACAAGAGGACAAAGTGTGCAAATGTAAGAAGGCTTTGTATGGGTTGAAGCAATCTCCTCGTGCTTGGTATGAGAAAGCTGACACTCATTTGGTTAAACGAGGCTTTCGTAACAGTCCAACAGAAAGCACATTGTATGTAAAGCGTGAGGATGATGTATTTCTCATTGTGGTTCTTTATGTTGATGATTTGCTGATCACTAGACCAAATGAGAGACATATTGCTGAATTTAAGGCTGATTTGAATTCTACTTTCAAGATGAAAGATTTGGGGCTGTTGCATCATTACTTGGGTATACAGTTTAAGCAGTGTGATGGTGGTATTGCCTTGTGTCAGAAAAGTTACATAGAGACATTGCTATGTAAGTTTGGACTTGAGGATTGCAAACCTATTGCCACTCCCATGGAAACAGGTTTGAAGTTGAGTCTACATGATGCTGGCGATCCTGCTGATGTCACTCTTTACCAAACTGCTGTTGGCTGCCTCATTTATGTATGCAACACGAGGCCAGATATTCAGTTTGCAGTCTCGCAGGTCAGCAGATTTATGCATAGCCCAGGGTCTAAGCATTGGCAGGCTGTCAAGAGGATTTTTCGCTACCTTAGTGGCACTTTACATCTTGGCTTGTTTTATCCCAAGGGGGGATCATTGCCGCCAGACTTACATGCTTTTTCGGACTCAGATTGGGCTGGTTGTTTTGACACGCGAGTGTCCACAAGTGGTTTTTGTTTCATGCTTGGCAGTTCATGTATATCATGGTTGAGCAAGAAGCAACCTACTGTGGCCACTTCGAGTTGTGAGGCTGAGTACAGGGCAGTCTTCACAGCTACGGTTGAGTGTGTATGGCTCAGACGCCTTATGGCTGACTTGGGTGTTGGACAGGACACTGCCAACACTATCTACACTGACAGTCAGAGCGCATTGGCAGTTGCGAGGAACCCAGTTTTTCATGCTCGCACAAAGCACATTGAGGTGCATTACCACTATGTCAGGGAGAGGCTCTCAGCAGGAGAGATCAGCTTGGCTTATGTGCCAACACACGACAACCTTGCTGATCTTTTCACAAAGGCATTGTCTCGTGAGAAGCTTGAAGCTTTCCGCAAAGCTTTGGGCTTGCTCCCCTTTGTGGACTGATCCTGTCCTCAGGGCATGGCACTTCCCTTTACTCATGTGCCAGCTCTCGTTCACCGCATCACTCCAGGGGGGATTTGTTACCATATACATGTGGTAGTGATGTGTGTGAACACACTAGGACCACCGGGGCATTTTTTCCCTCTTTAGGAGGTTTTTTCCCCCGTGCATTGTATATACGCCCATCACTCTAAGGCTATCTATCTTTCCATTGCACACTAAGTAACATACTCTCTATTGTGTGCCTTGAGCTTCCTTCATCTTCTCCAAGCTGTGTGTGTTTCTCTGCAACCCTAATTCCAACAGGGAAGCCATTGCTTGGAAAACCACAAAGTAAGGAGGATTGTGAAGACATGAAGTGAAGGTGGTCATTGGAAGAGAGAAACTAACAATTGAAGAAAGTCAACGCAGGACTTTGGGAATTGGGAAATTGGAATTCAATATTTAGAAAAAGGGTTTTAGTGTTTGAGAAAAATACAAAAGGCAAAACAGACATAGGGTTTTAAGAGAGTAGGGGGTGAGAACAACCAAGCAAACGAGGAAATTCTTGCAATGTAAGGAGTTTTACAAGTTTTTCATTTGATAAAAGTATAATGTCTCCAGGGATTTTGAAGTCCAAATTTCTTTTTAGTGTATGTAATGTGCCGTTTTTGCTCTTGAGTTTGTGTAGCTAAATGCTTGTCGCCTAAAGCAACACAATTATTTAGTGTGAGATTTGTCTCAAGTGTTACGTATGGAGTCTGATTTACCCTTATATTTTTTATTCTAAAAAATGCACATTTGTAAGGGCCCCATTATGAGGAGAAGCCATCATCGAAATATATTGGGTGGATGGTGAGTAAAAAGTGACCAAAAAATGGATGGCCAATGCTAGTGGTGGTCAATGATCATTGGTTGGTTGGCTAGTGGTCAAAAGTCTATGATCGATGGCTATAACTTAATGGCCCATGGCGGTCATTGAATAATCAGTGGTCGAGTTCTACTTGGACTTGTCTACACAAGGGCGCTACACGTGGGCCGCACATGGACAACGGCATCTCATGAGAGAGGGCAGCCCATAGAGGCTCATTTTGGCCTATAAAAGGAGGCCTCTTATACGTATGAAGTGGTGGTAGAGTGTGTGAGGTGTTGAAGAGAGTGAAGCAAGGACCGGTGAGAGAATTAGGTGGGAGGTCCATTAAGGGTTTTAAATCCCTTTGTAACTTACTTCATGTTTGAATTGCAAAGTCATTGAGTGGTTGCTTTCCCATGGATGTAGCCCACACTTAGGTGAACCACGTATATTGCGTGTGCTCTCTCTCTCTCTAGTATCTCTCTTGTGCATGAATTATCTCTCTCCATTAAGTGCATCACTCTAATCTCTATTTAGCAATTCATTGATTGGTATTAGAACAAACTTTATTAGTAGCTAAAATACTTTAGGACTACCTATGCTAGCCATGTAGCACTTTAGAGGTCATTAAGTTTTGTTTTAGGGTGATTTAATGTCAATTTCATAAAAATTAGCCAAAAAACAACACAGCTTGAGTTAGGTTTAAAATGTTATTCAAACCCAACTCTAAAGGTGGTTAGGTGGAATCAGAAGCCTCGAAAAAAACCAAGTCTTTTTTAGGTCAAAGCTAGCTTTGTCTATATAGAGCACTTTAGAACTTCCTTGGAATCTCAAGAAATAGTTCTAGGAAACTGATAATTTAAGAGGACACAAAAGTGTCCAAGGACATAAGAGTGTCATGTTACCAATCTAGTGCTAAAGGATGTTGACTCACCTAGAAAGAGTTAATGCAAATCAATCAGTCTAGTTTTGTGTTTACGTTCTAATCTGTCTCCATTGTGTATTCAAGTGTTATAATAGCATGCCAATATCATGAATGTTTCATTAAATTTCCCTCCCTAGTCTCCATGCAACTTATAGGCCAAGGCCAAAACTTATATGCAACAAAACATGAAGCGGACATAAGCACATGGGCAACAATCAAATATGTACAAAGATGAAGCGCACATGATTCTTGACACAAGCCATGCTACTTGTGATCTTTTCCTCATCACAAATGACACATACTTTGTCATTGCCCAAGGTAGTGCCATTGCACACATGCAATTCTTGTTTTAGAATGCCAGTGTGATGTGAACACAACGAACAAGCCCTTTGGTGGTCGCGACAATCAACTGAGGAGACCACCTAACATGCCAAGGCAAAAGCTCAAAAGAAAAAAGGAATGGAAGCATACACAAGCACACCGTCAACAAGAGAATATGTACAAAGATGAAGCATATTCTAATTGTCAACACTAGCAAATACAACTTGACTTCCTTCGCCTCGCACACATGCGCTTCTTGTTTTAGGTCGAGTTCAGATGGAACAATGGAATCTTAAGAATGCCAATGTCATGTGAGCAAAGTGAACGAGCACTTAGTGCCCCCCCCCCCCCCCCCCCCCTTTCCCTCTCGTCCCTTCAACTATATCTGGCACGCATAGATGAAGGGATCGACGACAAATAATAGTCCAATCAAACGCCCCAACCATCTTCCCTAGCATGACTTCTTGGAAGAGATGTGCTTCCAAAAAATTAAAACTCTAATCATTCCAATTTAAATGTCCCTCTAGGGCCCCACTTCTTAAGTGACCTTATATCCCCCCCCCCCTCCTTTCTTCAGTCAGAGGTCTTTCTCTAAGAATTAGGGTAAAAGGACCGTTTAAAAACCAGGGTCCAAAGAGAGACAACACTTAGGGACAAAAAAAAGCTAATAAATAACCACTTTCATTCCAAAGATATGCCAAAATTACAGTGTGGCTGGAAATGAATTGTTAGATACGTCTTGTGTCTTTATTGGAGCTTCATGCTCTCATTCCTCATTCTCTTTCATATCCTCATATACTCACAGCCCACACTCATTGCAACCTCTTTATGATATAGATTCGTTTGTTGTCCTCCTTCATCCCAATTAGATTTTACACTTGATACCTACACAGGAAGCATTCATCAACACCTTGATATCCTCTTCTCTTTAAATTAACAACCTGTGATTCAACAACCTTCTCCACACACAAAACATTCACCATCCACACTTTCAACAAGTACACTTACAACAACCTTCTCTACAAACACAACATTCACCTACTACACTTACAAAACTCACAGCCCCAGGCACATAGCTACATACGTCAAAACCAGTGCCAAGGACACAACATTTACATAACATATAGCACACACTAGCAGCAGTAGTCCTAAGCTACATATGTCAAAACCAGCCCCAAGGACCAAGCATTCAAAACACACAAGAAGCAGCAGTCCCTATTTGTCATAACATACTACTCGTAGAGTCATGCCACTTCCATCTGTGTAGCCCCTATCTCTCACAAGCTTCTGCTTGCACATCACAAATCACAAGCTGCTGCTTGCGCATCATAAAACTGCAGCGGGGCAGCCCCACAACATCAATAACAAAGGACTCACTGAATCAGTCTGAAGCCAAAGACCCAACTATATTGAGCATAGCAAAGGGGGAAAGATCAAGAGCTACAAAATCTATTAACTGCACCAAAGCCAACTCCAAGCTCTGACAGTGTGCTACACATATACATAGCGCTTTCAACAAGTTACAAAAAGCACACAACAACACCAATCATTTACACAATCAAGGATCGTCATACCACAAGTGCACCAAAGAAGTCAACCAAGAGTGTCATAAAATATAATATCTAACTTTACCAAATGATTTTCTCATATTAAACTGATCACTTAATATGGAAAGATAAAAGGGGAACAAGAGTTAGTATATATATATGTGCTTGTAGACCTATCTCAACAGGGGATCGAAAGGAGAAATGGTTGCATCTCAATAGGGGTCCAAATGGAGGCGGTCTACCAAAGAGCAACGTGCAATAAGTGCTTCTAGATTTACATCAACAAGGGACCAAGACGAGAGATGGTTACATCTCAAGAGGGGTCCAAACGGAGGTAGTCTATCAAAGAGAAATGTGCATCTAATGGAGCTTAAAAGACCTTAGGGTTAGCTTCATTAAAGACCTCCAAAAGTTAATATTAAAAAGTCATTTGATCTTACGCAAGCTAGGGGTAACCTCGAGGTGGGAATCCTACCCAAGCATGAGGTGCTAAGACGCTTAAAGTGGTTGTGGGAACCTTGCCCAAAGCTTGAGGTGATTTTTATGCTTAAATGACTAAGATTTTTGAAATGTTAAATTCAAAAATAAATTCTTAAAAGGCATGAACTCCATGCTTGATTGACTAAGGCTTGAAGTATTCAATTCAAAAGAAATGGCTTAAGAAGCATAAAAGACACATGCTTGCTTGCTTGACTAAGTCCTTGAAGTATTCAATTCAACCAAATGACTTAATAAGCATAAAAGACACATGTTCAAATGATCCTCCACATGTGGCCCTTATGATGTGCTTGAATGCTATTGGTTAGGTTTTAAAGGGGTTCAATGAGAATTTAGATACATAAAAATAAATAATTAAGTTCTTTCTCTCAAAGAGGAAAAAGAGGACACATGTCCGAATGAAATAATAAAATAATACGAGAGAGAGAGAGAGGTGCAGAACAAGCATGAGAGGGGGGGTATACTCTCTCTCTCACACACACACACACACATTCTCTCATTGTGTGGAGCGCAAAGTGCAAGAGCTCCATCTCCTTCTCAAAGCTTGTAGAGAAGTGGAGAGCCTACACGAGACTCTTGGCTATGGAATGCAAATCCATCCAAGAGCCATGCTTCAATGCTTAAGCTAGCCATCTTCTTCATCTTCATTACTATGATATTATGCTATGCTAAGCAAGAAGAGTGATGATAAGTGAGGAGCTATTTCTTTCTCCTATGAAGGATTCTTCTTCCTCTTCCCTACCCTTATTCCCCGCTAGCTCTCTCCACCTTTGAATGTGTTTGAGGCCTTGGGACTGAGGCTTGGGATAGTTAATTCTTCTTCCTCTTCCCTACCCTCATTCCCTGCTAGCTCTCTCCACCTTCGAATGTGTTTGAGGCCTTGGGACTGAGGCTTGGGATAGTTAATACTTTTTGCAAAGTTTATGTTAAGCTCGTGATGCATGAAGCTTTCCATCTTCATAGCATCACCAAGGTCACAAGGAACACAAAGATTGTGTAACAAAGTCTCTCTTGATGGGAGAATCTTAATACAAACGCCTTTTGGAGGGGGGACCGACTCCAAGTAAATTCGGTCCTCAACTATTGTCATGTTCTCTAATACTCTCTTTCTCTTGCAAAAGTATTGTTCATGCCAAGTTAATTAAGTACTATGTTTATGTTGCTACCATCAATTAAGTTCACCCTCTATGTTCTGAAAGTGATCTCATAAAAAATTCTCACCTTAATTCTCTTAATTCCGCTATTCTCAAAGTTCATAGGCCATTCCCATTACATTGGTATCAGAGCATTTGGTTTCTCTTTTCTTGCTTAAGAAGAAAGGTCCTTAAGTAGTCTGTTAATGGTTGATTTTGTTAATTATATTGGGTAACTGGGATTGGGATCTATTGTCGATTTTGTTGAGCCCACTATGTGGGATATGGTGCACACCTTGGGAGATTTGGTCTTAATAATGGGGTCTTTTTAGACTTGCCTACGGCTTTATCATTATTGAGCCATAAGAAGTCCAAAAGGAGCTATCCCTCAGAAATTTTGCTATGCTAGACCCACCCCACTACTCTCTATAATTAACCAATTCGAGCCATGGGTGTAGATACTTAAGTGCTAATTTTCAAAGGCTAAGAGGAGTAGCAACTAAGGTTTTGAGTTGCCAAAGGATACACTAAGTAAACACATAAGTATAATTAGCATGGCTAACAATAACCAAGAGAGTAGAATGAACATTGATAGCTTTGATTTTGCACATGAAGGTGGTAATGATGATGCCCCCATGTTTATCAATTATCTTGTTACTAGGTTGCATCAAGCTATGGGCAACCCTACTTTGCAAGCCGAAGTTACTCAACAACTTCGTGCTTATAGGATTTCCCTTCCTCTCCAAGAGGAGAGAGATCTTAGGAGGCCCCTTGATGAGACCCCCAAAAGAAAACTCTCTTCCATAAGAGAGGAGAAATCTAAAGAACAAGAAAGTAATGAATCCCTAAGTTCCTCTGAAGATGTGACTCCACGAAGATGGTGGTTTAGACGATTGCCAACTCCTCCCATGAGAAAACGGTCAACACATAGTCCTTCTCTTCGTCACTACGAAAGGGAAGAGAGGAAACAAAGGAAGAAAAGGTCAAGAAAGAGGTCACCCTCTTCTCCTTCTTCTTTACCTTCCTCCTCTCTCGACAAAAGCTATGGCTATTCTCCTAGAGAATACAAGAGGGGAGGACATCGAAAATCATACCCTGCATGGCGAAGATCACAAAAGCTTAAGAAGTTCAAAGAGGGAGGAAAGAGTATCTCTTTTCTCACCTATGATGGCACCTTTGATGCCACCAACAAAGTATTGACCTTCATTCAACAATTTGATGAGACCTCTGGATACGAGGGATTCACGAAGTCCTCCACCAAGTTACACCATGTACCTATGCACTCCTAGAAATCTACTCATCAATGGTGGGCTAGCCTTCATGGCAACGGCGACGAGGCCCCAAAGACATGGAAAACTCTACGAGTTTCCATTATGAAGCAATTCCTTGCAAGCGATGCAAAGGACCAAGTGCTTACCAAATGGTGGAGTTTGAAGCTACTCTTCAACGAGTCTATCCACAAATGTCTAAACAAGTTTTGGGATTTGCATCTCAAAGCTACAGTCTTTCAAAGGATAGACTTCATCGAACAAAAGCAACAATTTTGTGTGGTATTACCTAGAGAAATGGCCGAGTATGTCAACTCATAACGGCCTAGCACTATCACCGAAGTCATCCACCAGACTATGGTTGCTTCAAGGATCAATTTCCAACAAGGGGCGAGAAGAAATTTCAAGCCCATGGAAAACAAGGATTGAAATGAAGCTAAAGGGAAGAGCAATGCTCAAAACTCTTCCCAAGGAAACACAAACACCAACAACAACAAAGTCCAAGGAGAAGGAGTTTACAAAGGTAAAACTAAGCTCTCTTCTAAAGAATTGGAGGCCTTTCATAAAGACTTAAGTGTGGAGAGCAAGAACATGGTTATCGTTCTTGTCCCAAAAGACATGTACTCAATGACACTCCTAGAGCTTCCATGGTTGAAGCTCCAAAAGAGGATACTCATTGCAAAGGCTCATTCCTCTCCTATGCTTGGGAAAAAGCAAGGGAGCATGATTCCTTCATCTTGTTTGACCCTGGCTCTACTCACAGCTTCATATCAACTACGGAGTTAGCCACCAAGTTGGGCATTCAAGCTTTTGAGATGGGAGATATTGTATGTGTTGACACAGCTTTCAAGGGACAACAAGTCTCTGTTACTCCCTTGATTGGGAAGTTGAGGCTTCATGTCCAAAGCTATGTTGACAAAGAAGACTTTTTTTATTATCTCTCCTCTCCAACATAAGGATGTTATCCTAGAGACATCATAGTTCAATCACATGGCTGCCAACATGAAGTTCCCTGAAAGGAGAATCTATTTCACCTACAGGGAAAAGATCATGTACATAGATGCTAATGACTCGGGGAACACCATATCCCTGGTAAATACGCTTGCTTTTGATAAGTCAATGAAAAACTCTATTTTTGCGTATATGATTTTTGTTAGCGAATTTGTAAATGATTCTAATGTTTTCACAAGTAGCAATAAAAGGAATCAAGAAAAATTAGATTTGTCTAATTTCCTAAATGGATTCCAAGATGTTTTCATTGATGACATCCCTAGTGAGCTACCTCCAAAACGAGGGGATGATGAGCATGCAATAGAGCTTCTACTAGGAAGCTCACCACCTAATCTCCTTATTGAGTTTCGCAAGCTCAACAAGAGGAAATCATGAGGCAAGTGCATGAATTGGTGGAAAAAGGGACGGTGAGGCCTAGCTCCTCTCCATTCTGTTCACCAATACTTTTAGTGCAAAAGAAAGATGACACATATCACATGTGTGTCGACTATAGAGCACTAAATAGGATTGCTATAATAAAAAAAAGGATTTCCCATGCCGCGTGTAGAAGATCTATTTCATAAGTTACAAGTTTTGACCTGGAAAATGCTCCAACCGCATTTAAACTCACGATGGACCAAAATCTTCAGGCCACTCAAATTCTCTTGAGGAGTACAAGTGACACCTCCAGGTAATCTTTCAAGTTGTGAGAGAGAATAAGCTTTTCATTAATCAAAAGAAAAGTGAATTTTTCCTACAAGAGATTCAATATTTAGGTCACGTTATCTCTCAAGATGGTATCCGTATGGATCCATCAAAGTTGGAGGTAATAAAAGCATGGCCTAATCCAAGGAATCTACATGAGCTAAGCAGCTTATTGATATGTGTGCATACTATAGACGCTTCATAGCAAAATTCTCTCAAATAGCAGGACCATTGCATGACTTAACAAAAAAGAACGTTAAGTACTCATGGACTGCTGAAGAACAAAATGCTTTTGACAAGCTCAAAGAGAAGCTTACCTCTCATTAGTCCTTATGTTTCCGGATCTCTCAAAGCCATTTGAGGTCCAATGTGATGCTTGTGGTGATTGCCTTGGAGTAGTTTTGCTTCAAGAAGGGCATGCCATAGCATATGAGATGCGACAGCTCAATATGGATGAACGGCTCTTGGGTATTTATGAGAAAGAGATTTTAGCTATTCTACATGCCCTAAACACATGGAAACACTATTTATTGGGGACTCCATTCATCCTACGAATGGATCACAAAGCCTCAAGAACTTCATGATGTAAACCAAGCTCTCCAACAAAGTAATGAGGTGGGAAAATTTTCTTTTGCAATTCAAATTACATATTGCTCACATTACTGGCGAGCACAATCAAGTGGTCGATGCACTTTCATAACGGCCAAGGGTAAATGTGGTGTCTATAGCAATTCACAATGATCTATCTTTTATGATAGATGAGTATGCTATTGACCAAGACTTTAAGTAGGTAATTACAGCCTTTGCATTAGGGAAGAAAAAAAGAATCATTCACCTTGAAGGATGGTTATCTTCCAAACGACAATAGGCTATGTGTTACTCACCAATACAAAAGGAAAGTCATGTATGAATCCCATGCTCCTTCTTATGCGGGGCAAAGAGGGATTCCATAATCTACTCTTTGAGGAGTCGAAATGTATTTTTGTTGGTCTACCATGAGAAGTAAACATACAAGAGTATGTTTCAAAATGCTTGGTATACCAAAAATTGAAATTTGATGGAGGGAAGCAACTTGGATTGTTTCAGTCGACAGGCTTAGCAAGAAAACACACTCTATGTATATCAAAAAGACTATTAAAACACATCAAACAGAAACCCTCTTTAGATCTCAAATTTTCAAGTATCATGGATTGCCAACATCCATAGTGTCGAACAAAGATCCTAGAATGACCAGTAATTTCTACAAGGGTCTCTTTGAGAATCTAGAAAGTAGATTAAATTTCTCTTTTGGCCTATCATCCACAAACGGATGACCAAAGTGAATAACTAATGTAACGATCTATGTCATAGAAGTAGATCAATCTTCTCAATAAGAGAAGTACCTACCTCTTATAGAGTATGCGTACAATGACATTGTACATACTTCTATGGGGAAAGCACCTTTTGAAGTTAAAGAGGGAAGATCCAAAAGTCCCTTACTGCTTAAAGTATATGGGAAGATCTTCACTGCTAAGCCAAAACTCACAAGAATCTTTTCCAAAGATTAAAAAGGTTATATCCAACTCAAAACGAAGGTAAAAAGGGCTGCTGCTAATAAGCACAAAAGAGCCTTAACCTTTAAGGAAAATGATTGGGTCTTGCTAAAGTTTCTCAAGGCTCGTCTAAGGCATACTATGGACAAGAATCCTACTAGCCACCAAGAGTATTATGCTAAACTAGCAAAAAGATACTATGGTCCTTTCTTTTAAAATTATTAATCCAATCAATGAGATGGATTATTAGTTAAAGTTGCTTAACCATTGGCTCATTCACAATGCTAACCATGTGAGCCTACTCAAGCCTTACAAAGGAGAGCCACCAAAAGAACCAATAATGGAGGACCCGCTAGAGATCGAAGATCAAGAAGAGGTATTGCAGCCCGAATCGATTCTTTGACAGGAAGACAAGGTACTAAGAAACGATAAGTTTATCCAATGATATCTTGTTAAGTTTAAGAATTATCCTTTTAAAGATGCTAGATGGATGCAAGGAACCTAGCTTAAGGATAATATGAACCTTGTAAATGCTTACAATGCTACACTAGAGTAAGCAAATGAAAATGCATTTTAAATGAACAATGTTTGTGTCATATAAGACTCATTCTCTTTCTTTTATTGTGCACAAAATTTAAGAAGTATACATACTTAGGATCATGTTTGTGGTGATGACGTCTCCCAAACACCAAGTAGAACGTGTCACTCTACTTTGGAAGTATGATATGGACTAAAGAGCAGACATGCTTGCGGCAGTTAAGTCTCCCGAGCACCAAATGGATTAGTCATCCATTCTTGATGATGTCGTAGGGTAAAAAGGGATCCTCTATCTGCTAAGAAACATGGACTAATGACTAGGCTTTATCTACTCTACCTCATAGTCGAGGATGACTATGATTTCAAGAGAGAGGTAATGTTATAAAATATAATATGTAACTTTACCAAATGATTTTTTCATATTAAACTGATCACTTAATATGGGAAGATAAAAGGGGAACAAGAGTTAGTATATATATGTGTGTTTCTAGACCTATCTCAATAGGGGTCCAAAAGGAAGCAGTCTACCAAAGAGCAATGTGCAATAAGTGCTTCTAGATTTACCTGAGCAAGGGACCAAGAGGAGAGATGGTTACATATCAAAAGGGGTCCAAATGGAGGCAGTCTATCAAAGAGCAACGTGCATCTAATGGAGCTTAAAATATCTTAGGGTTAGCTTCATTAAATACCTCCAAAAGTTAGTGTTAAAAAGTCCTTTGACCTTACATAAGCTAGGGCTAACCTCGAGGTGGGAATCGTACCCAAGCATGAGGTGCTAAGACACTTAAAGTGGTTGTGGGAACCTTGCCCAAAGCTTGAGGTGATTTTTATGCTTAAATGACTAAGATTTTTTAAATGTGTGAAGTAATGAAGACTATCTCTCCTTCTCAAGCTTTAATGCAAAGCTCATCATCTACTTCAAGCTTGTGAAAAGGGAGGTCTACACCAACAACTCTTGGCTTTGTGATGTAAATCCAACCAAGAGTCAAGGTCCAATGCATGCTCATCTCCTCTACCATGCTAATTACTAAGCTATGCTTAGTGATTATGTGAGGGGACATACTTCTTTCTTGAAAGAATACTCCTTCCTCTCAATCTACTCTCATGCCCCACTAGCTCTCACCATCTTCGAAGGTGTGTAAGGTCTTGGGTCTGAGACGGAGAGGGAATTGATGTTGTGTTTTCAAGTGTAAGCTTGGTGCTTGAAGCTTCCATCTTCATTGCACCAAAAAGTTATTGAAGAAACACAAAGTATTGTATTGTAAAATGTCTCCCTTGATGGGGGAAACATATAATACAAAGCCTTTTGGAGGGGGGACCGACTCCATGTAAATTCGGTCCTCAACTATTGTCAATAGCTTAATTTCTCTCTCGTTTTGACGTATTGTTCATGCCAATCTAACTAGGTGTTATGATTTTGTTGCTCTCTCCATCCGAGCACTCTTGCTATGCTCATTAGGAATCTATTCTTAATGAAATGCTCACTATGTCTATGTTATTTTCCGCTGCACACAAATTACTAGACCATTAAATGTTACAGTGCTCCATTCCACACACCCACTATAGGTGTTAACAATTACAAGTTTTACCTCATAGTGTTGTTTTCATCAAGCCACCAAGCTCATTGGGTATGGAACCAGAGAGCAAATTACTTCTAAGCTCCAGCGGCGAACGGTTTCGTATGTTTGAAGCATGCATCTTGAATGAGAAGCATGCAACAACTTCTCTGAGCTCGGGGATGTAGAGAAGGAGGGGCGGAGGAGGGAGAGTCCACCAAGCCGGCTGGCAAAACTAGCGCTTGAGCTACACCAGCCAATCTGCCTTGCTGTTGAGATCCTAAGACGTTAGGGGGCCCCAGAAGGGAGTTTCTTTTTTTTTTTTGGGGGGGGTGTCATAAAATATAATATCTAGCTTTACCAAATGATTTTCTCATATTAAAATGATCATTTAATATGGGGGAATAAACGGGAACAAGAGTTAGAATAGAGACATGTGCTTCTAGACCTATCTCAACACGGGACCAAAAGGAGAGATGGTTGCATCTCAATAGGGGTCCAAAAGGAAATGGTCTATCAAAGAGCAATGTGCAATAAGTGCTTCTAGACTTACCTCAGCAGAGGACCAAGAGGAGAGATAGTCACATCTCAATAAGGGTCCAACAGGAGGCAGTCTATCAAAGAGCAATGTGCATCCAATGGAGCTTAAAAGACCTTAGGGTTAGCTTCACTAAAGACCTCCAATGGTTAGTGTTAAAAGTCCTTTGACCTAAGGCAAGCTAGGGCTGATGGGAACCCGACCTAAGCTTGAGGTGCTTGTCGTGCTTGATGACTAAGGTGCTTGAGGTGCTTGTTTACCGTCACCCATCAAATGACACATCAGAGTTGTCCGTTCCTGATGGCAGTTCCTGTCTACAATCTTTTAACAGTTCTTAGTGCACATAATAAAATATCATAAAAAGAGATTAATCATTAAAAATAAGAAAATAGTCCAATTAGCAACATCCCTCTGGCTTCTAAACAGTTGACCTCAACTGTAGTGCTTGGACATATACCTCCAGTATCTCGGCATAAGTTGCTAATTCCTCCTGCGTCATCCACTGAGCATCTAGATTCGAATAGTTCTTAAACTTAACCAAATACTTTGTGTTATATTTACGGATTTGAGAGACCGCTCCTGATGACTTACTATCTGCTCCGGTTGGAGTATTTCTTCTGTTTC
Organism: Adiantum capillus-veneris; assembly: GCF_014529385.1. Classification (NCBI taxonomy): domain Eukaryota; kingdom Viridiplantae; phylum Streptophyta; class Polypodiopsida; order Polypodiales; family Pteridaceae; genus Adiantum; species Adiantum capillus-veneris. The sequence continues at coordinate 30,568,441 of NC_140931.1, read as the reverse complement.
CTCAACCTCAGGAGGTTCCTCAGCACTAGGCTGGCTTGGAGGCGGTCCCACATATGGCCGGAGTAAACTGACATGGAAAGCATTATGGATCTTCCAATTAGGCGGTAGCTCTAATCGGAAAGCAACATCATTCACTCGCTCAATGATCTTAAACGGCCCATAATAACGGGTAGAAAGTTTTACCACTTTCCCCTTATGAGACGCTTGTTTCTTAAGTCTTGCCTTCTCAAACTTGAGTAAGACTTACTGTCCGACTGTTAAGTCTAGATTCCCTCTGTGCTTGTCTGCAACTTTCTTATGCTTTTCCTTAGAGCGTAGGATAGCTCTCCTAACTTGCCCGTAGGCGGTGTCCAAATCCCGGACAAATTCATCTGCTGCAAAGATCTTATCCTTAGTTAAAAGGATGGGTGGAAGCAAAGGCTTACCATAGAGAATCTCAAAAGGGGCTTTCCCCGTCGATGAGTGTATGGTATTGTTATACGCATACTCGACAAGAGGCAAATATTTCTCCCAGTCAGATTGCCGGTCTCACACATAAGCTTTTAACATATCCAATACTGTGGAATTGGCTATCTCACTTTGCCCGTCCGTTTGAGGATGGTAGGCAGATGAAAAATTCAGCTTTGTACCAAGATTATCCATCAAGGCACGCCAAAAATTTCCTGTCATGTGAGGATCTCGATCGCTCACAATAGACTTAGGCATTCCATGATGCTTGAAAATCTGTGCTAGAAAGACCCTAGCCATATGATCTGCTTTGATCGTTTTCTTGATTGGTATAAAGTGTGCTTGCTTGCTAAACCTGTCCACAATGGTCCAGATTGCGTCATTTCCAGTCTGAGTTCTAGGGAGATCCATGATGAAGTCCATGGCAATACTTTCCCAAGGTTCATTAGGCGCAGGCAAAGGTTGTAGCAACCCAGGCGTCTTATGCCGATCATACTTCACTTTTTGGCAAACCAAGCATTCCGTGACATACTTATCAATGTCTGCTTTAAGGCTAGGCCAAAAGAAATATCTTTCCATTGCTAAGGTCGTAGGGAGAATACCCCGATGACCCGCATAAGGCGAAGCGTGTGCTTCATCCATGATCTTCTTTCTTAATGGTTCCGCCACACATATGGCCTGATGGTGGTAGAGATAACCGTCCCGAATGGAATAGGGAAACTCATTCTCTCCACGATGTAGCTTTCCCTAAATGGTGGAGAAGTCTGGGTCATTCGGATACAAATCCGGTAGTGCTTCTAATTCTTGGTGATATACCGAAGTGATAGCATTCACCCTTGGCCGCCTAGACAATGCGTCTGCGACCACATTCTTACTCCCAGCCGTGTGAAGGATCTGGAAGTGAAACATAGACAAAAAGTTTGCCCACCTCATCTGCTTCTCAGATAGTTTCCTTTGCGTAAGAAAATACCACAAACTCTGGTGATCAGTCTTGATCACAAAATCCGCTCCTAGAAGATAGTGCTTCCAGTTGGATAAGGCGTGAATCACAGCCGAGAGTTCCTTTTCGTAGATTGATGCATGCAACTCTGCATCCTTAAGCCGTCTGCTTTCATAAGCCACTGCATGGCGTTCTTGGTTTAACACTGCTCCGATGCAATCGCCTGAAGCATCGCAGTGAACCTCAAATGGTTTCCTTAAGTCAAGGCACTATCAAAATAGGTCCATGGCTTAGCAAATACTTGAGCCGATCAAAAGCTCCTTGTTGTCTCGATCCCCATTTGAAAGGAATCTTCTTCTTTGTCAAATCATGAAGTGGTCCTGCTACATGAGCAAATCCTCGGACAAACCTTCGATAATATGAACATAATCCCAGAAAGCTACGTACATCATGTACCGTAGTGGGAATAGGCCAATCTTCTACCACTCGGATCTTGGCAGGATCCATGCTCACTTGATTGTGAGAGACTATATGGCCGAGATAGTGTATCTCAGAGAGAAAGAACTCGCTCTTCTTTGCATTCACATGCAACTCATGCTTTCGCAATTCTTGAAACACTAAGTCCAAGTGCTTCCAATGTTCCTCTTTTGAATTAGAGAAGATGAGTATGTCGTCAAAGAATACTCCCGTATAAGCTCGATACGGGCTGAAAATGCGGTCTATCATGCGATTGAACGTCGCAGGAGCATTGGTCAAGCCGAAAGGCATTACCAAAAATTCATACAGTCCAAAGGTCGTGCGGAAAGCAGTCTTATGGACATCTTTAGGGGCGATCCGTATCTGATGATACCCACTCTTTAAGTCTATGCGACTAAAGACACTTGCACCCTGCAACTTATCAAGTATATTATCAATCCGGGGGATTGGAAAGCGATTCTTGATTGTGATCTTGTTTAAAGACCGATAGTCTATGTACATTCGAAACGTGCCATCTTTCTTCTGCACCAGTAGAACTGGAGAGCAGTAGGGTGAAGCACTGGGCCGTACTAACCCTTTCTCTAGAAGCTCGTTGACTTGCTTCAGAATTTCCTCTTGCTGAGCATGACTTACCCTATAAGGGGGTTGATTGGGAGGCGAGCTACCCGGTATGAGATCTATGCGGTGATCTTCCGAGCGTACGGGAGGGAGTTCATCAGGAAGTGTTTCCGTGAAACAATCCTTGTACTTTTCAATAAATTGAAGACGCTTAATTTCCAGACGAGAGAGAGAGTCCTACTAGTTTTATCCTTTGCAAAAATCAAGTAAGCAGAAACACACTTCTTCATTTCTTTCTTAATGGAGATATGGCTTACAATTGGGAACAGCCAATCTCCTGCATCAGCTTGAATCTTTATTTTCTTACCCCCATGATCAAAAGTGAGGGTCTTTTCCACATTATCGGGAATAGGTGTCATGTGAAAGTGCCATGGCATACCCAAGATGATATCACATCCCTCGATGGGTGCCATCAAAAATGATTCGCAGTCCTTGTACTCGCCAATCCGAAGATCGAGCTGTCCTTGCACGGGAGTTGCATTGGTTGTCAACCCCTCGAATGCCGATCCGGATGTAACCGGTGTGCCAAGCTGAGCCGGTGTAAGGCACAGACGTTCTGCAGTATCCTGGGAGATGAAGTTATCAGTGGATTGTGGATCATAGAGAATCAGTACTCGCTGGTTGTTCAAAGACCCCCAGCCCTTCAGAAGTTGACGCTTCCCTTTCTCCGTTTCTGTGTTTCCTTGAACATCTGGAATTGAGTTCGAGCTTGGCGGTGCGGGTTCCTTCCTTGCTTTCTCTGGCCTCGTAGAGGCTTGCTCTTGCCGTTGCTGCTTTAGCGGGCAATCCGGTTTCATATGTCCTTTCTCGCCACAGTAGAAGCATCTTCCTTCCTCTTTGAAAGTTTGAAGTTGAGTAGGAGAAAGAAACTTAGTTCGCTTGCCAGTGCCCTCTGGCTTCTTAGAGTGGTCATCGTCTCTAGATGGAGGACGTTTTCTTCCTTGGCCCCCTTGGTCATCGTAGACCCCTCTTTGTCTTGCACGGTAAGTGCTATGCTCCATCTTTCTGGGCGTCCCAGTTGAGTGCAAATCCTCAGCAATGATTGCTGACTCCATCATCCTTTGAAGAGTATCATGCGGATACACCCTCATACTCTTTCGAAGCTGCGGTTGGAGACCCGCTTCGAACTTTCTTTTCTTTTCCTTGCCGGCAATCTTCATGAAGGGAGTGACCTTCAGAAGAACCGACCAATACTTGTCCACATAAGTCGTTACTCTTTCATGTTCCTTCTGGGCAAGCTAGTCCCATTCCTTCCGTATGTCCTGCTCGAAGTCAGGTGGAAGAAATTGTTCATAAAATTCAGATTTGAAGCTCTCCCAAGTTCTGGCCTGAGAACCTTCCAAAATCTTGGCTAACCACCAATTACTTGCCGTTTCCTTGAGGTGCATCCCCACATGGTGTAATTTGGATTTTTCTGTGAAGTGCCCATTGGTAAAGGCAACTTCAAACTGTCTAATGAAGGACAGTGCTTTGGAGATGTCTCTCTGTCCGTTGTAGGTTTCGAACTTGATGTCCTTGTCGCCCGATTTGAAGACTCTCATGCGATGTCGAGACTTTTGGACGTCTGGCAACAGTAAGATTTGTTGCAACTCCGCAAGCTGAGCTTGCACTTGTTGAAGCTCCTCTTCAACGCTTCTCCCTTGGCTCGACATGGTTCTTCACGTTCTTCCCGGAATCGTCCTTCTTTGTAGAGAAAGAGAGGAGTCCGAGCTCTGATACCACTGTCACAAAACGGGAGCGTACACGAGCACTTAGAATATCTGAAAATTATAATTCTTTGAGAACATGAGAGAAGGGAGAAGATCGACACAGTATTGGGGACCAGAAGATGGGCTGGTCCCCCCCGTAAAGAGTATTCTTTTATTCAGGGAGAATTCTTATACAAGCACGAGAACCCGAGGAAACCCCTCCGTTCTGTAATCTTAGACCCGAAGGTCGTGCTTTCCCGTCAAGGGGCTTGGGCACAAGGCCGTTCCTTCCCGTAAGGGACTTAGGCGTGAAGCCGTACTTCTCGTAAAGGGCCTTCCCGTAAGACGGGAGATTCCTGCAAAACAAACCACACAAACACGCGACAACAATTCGTATGACGAATCCACAATAGATACCTGTCACTCTTGCGCGGGAAAAGCGACTTCCGTGCTTCGTAGTCTCGCGATCTCTTGCGACAGAGTCTTCTCTTGCTGATGTTGGTACTTCCCGTGAGTGAGGGCATGTGGTGCTTTTATAGCTCTCTGGCCACGGCACGAATAACTGCTCACGTAGAGATCGCGGCCGTTTTTTTTTTTTTTTTTTTTGGCGCTGCTCTACCCGAAATAGGGAGAGAGAATTCGTTGGCTGGTTTTGTTGCTTTATCTTCTAAGTGGCTGCTTTATTTTATTAATAAAGAGGCCGGTCACTTAAAAGTGATCGGTCACTTTATAAAATAAAGTGTGAATCTGTTCAAACTTTAAAAACTCACTCCGTTAGTGAAAACAATGCTACACGGACACATTCCAAGCGTCCCCGGGTGCAGGACACGACACAGATGCAATGCAGACACAGACTCCTCGTGGGAAAGCATCTGCCCTCCCGCGACTGTTCTTGCTTTTCGTAAAAAGCTTCATTGAACCCATCTTTATTCTTGTGCTTGCATTCTTACGCGTACTTTCTTACTCAGTTCGGATTTCCTCCTTAGCCTACGGGATGCCCCCTTACTGATGCACCCGTCACCCATCATGTGACGCATCAGAGGCACTCGTAACCCGGCCCTTTCCACCAAACTTACGGAAACTCCTTCGCGATGTTTACCGTCACCCATCAAATGACACATCAGAGTTGTCCGTTCTTGATGGCAGTTCCTGTAGCTACAATCTTTTAACAGCTCTTAGTGTACATAATAAAATATCATAAAAAGAGATTAATCATTAAAAATAAGAAAATAGTCCAATTAGCAACAGCCCGTAGCGAAGTGCGTTTTGCCTGGCGCTTGCGAAAACCGACTCAGTGAAATTATCGAACCCAATTTGGGGCACGAATTGGGATGCCATAGAAAGTGTGGAAGCACAAGAGAAAGCTCCACTACAAGCATCAAGCTGCTGGCGTGTGGTAAGCTTCGGACTTCACTCAAAACCCGTGGCCAGTGGGCACTGTGTACCCCTCTCTCTCTCTCTCTCACACACACACACACACACACACACACACACACACAGTGCACACTTGCACACCCCCCTCTCTCTTTTGCGTGTATGTGAATTCAATTCAGCTTACAGCTGATTGCTTGCAGCTTACCAAGGTTGCAAGTTTGCAATTCAAGTTTCAATATGCCTCCGCGAAAATCGAACAGCGCATGGGACTCAACAATACCTGTTGCAAAGTATGGCACATCAGGCATTAGAGTTGTGTTGTGCAAGTTCTGCGGAGATGTTCTGTGCGGCAGTCTTACATGGATCACTGGCCACTTCACATGGGCAATTGGGGTGGGTGGACATGGATGTGAACGTGTGCCTGAATCATTCTTCTATGCTTATGGTGGTGCAGAAACAAGATGGACGGAAGTCAATTCTTGGATTCGACCTACATTACCTCAAAATGTCATCGATGAAAATCTTGCTTGAGCATGTCAGGAGGAGCAAGCAACAAACGAAGCACGAGATGCAAAGAAGAGAGCACGGGAAGAAATTGAAGATGCGAGTCATTCACCTCAAACCGCAACTCCCACAGTCGATGCCAGCTCAGGTGGTCATGACGGAGGATGTTCGAGCACACCTGGAGCATCTTCACATGTGGGTGAGTCAAGGTCATTTTCTCATATTCTTTCTTCCTCCCAAATACATGCTCATGCTAGCAAGAAGACAAAGCAACACATTTCTCCACATTTGCAATCGACATTATCATCTCGATATGCACCCAAGCTCAAGAAAGAAGCAGAGATTGCAGAGTATCAATTCTTTTACCAATGCAATCTTGCATTTAGAATTGCCTGTGCACCAGCATATCAGCGATTCCACAATAGCTTAGTTGCCGCCGCAGCCGCAGGAGCCACAGGATTACGTCCCGTCAATGCAGAAGCATTGCGGACAACTCACTTGAAGAGTCAGGTGGTGAAACCGGCCTGTTCAATCCAAAAAGGGCGGTAGACTTTACTTCAAACCTTGATTTAGCTTTCACCCATTATTAGTAGTCTATTTTACCTGTACTTTCAAGACACAACAAAGGGGAGAGGGATACAGGTTGCTAGATTGCACCTGTATGAGTAGACCGACACCAGATTGGCCCCTAACTTAGGCGCCCCTTTCGGTATTTCTTTATTGTTTAAAAGAGGGAAATAAACGTTGTGGTTCTTTCCAAGCTGCACCGCACAACCTTGGCTGAATTTTGATTGTTCTGGCCTGATTTCGGCTGCATAACTGTACTAGAACCCTTCACAGTCAGTATTCCCACGCATTGAGTGACTTTCCCGACGCATACGGGCACTTTGCAAAACCTGGCGAGAATCTGCAGCACGCTGAATTCTCTGTTTTCAGCCCTGAAAATGCGCCAGATCACGTGTACAGCGGTCCCCTTGCGTCCCCGAACCTCCCGGGGGTATTAGGGTCCGTTTAGGGCCAAAACCCTAAACCTGCAAAAATACACAGCAGGCTGTAATTTACTGTTTCGGGCTCCGTTTCGCGTGCCGGTTGCATCCGTAGCAAGTCCTCGAGCTCCCGCACCTGTAGGGCTACTTGCCCTTTGAATCGGACGAGATTTCTGGCATGAAACCTCTCCGAATTCACCTGTACCTGCGGGGGGATTAGCCGCTAGCTAATCCAGTACGTGTGCAAGAGGCTCTTGCCTCGGCAATCGTGCATGAACCCACACAACTGTACATTGGTCAAATGAAGAGCCCACTAGTGGGGCATAACATACTGCCAAAGGGGAGAGAGAGGGCAGTGCGTAGCGTGCAGGGTATCACTCCTGGCACCGCACTGTACATTGGAGGGAAAGCAAGCACTCCATAGCTCTTAACCTGTGACAAAAACTGAAAATGAGCCTCTCCCAGCTTAAAATTCAGCGCCCCCTTCTCTTGCATGAGGAAAGTGCACTAGAAGGTGCCACTTGGCACATCTATAAGCATTTTCCCGCTTTAGACCCTCGGGTCTAAAAATATCTCAACTCCAGCCTCTGTTGACTTGGCCACAGAGTAACAAAATGATCCCCATGTCAAACTGCACGTAATGACGCGAAGACATTTTCAGGTCCCAAAATAGCAGTTCCCTAAATTTTAGGAGATGCTGCCATTGTATCTTTCTAGGTCATCCGACCCTCTTTGTACACTGTGGCCACATCCAGAACTGAAATGTAGCCTCTGTAGCAAAGGATTCCACTTTGGCTAGTGAATGACCCCACTTGGCTAACCATAGTCCTTGTCCAACCTTAGTGCTCTCTTGCCCTCAAGCCTGGACTCCCTCTGGACAGTTCCACACTAGCTATGCAATGCAGGGCAGTTGATTTCCCGAGGGGTGTTTCCAAAAAGTGAAAGTAAATAGATAATAAGAAAGAAATCAACAAAAAGGATAGATAGTAGTCACACGTTGGTGACATACCCCCTCTTGAAATCTCAAACGTCCTCGTTTGCATCTATGTCGTTCATGCTTACAGTCAACACTGATATATTCAACACCCGTCGACACATGTACGACACATACATGCTCATTGTCAACCCTGGTGTATTCAACACCTCGTCGACTCATGTATTGCCTGCGTGTGAACCTTGTCCCAATGACATAGTGGTAGCTTCGCACTATGCCATTGCTTTGAGTCACTAACTTTCCAATGACAAAATGGTAGCCACACATTTTGCCACTGTCTTATAGTACACATTGTCAGGAGTTTTTTTGAGCAAGAGATTGCGCATATGTACATATACATGCACGGTGAATCAAATAAAGAATTGCCCATTTTTCATAGCCAGGTGGTTACGTGGGACCCACATGTGTACAGGTAGGACATCATGTACATAGTGCATCGATTTTCACTATCACCAGTACCAGTCTGTTTTTTCTACAATAATGAGGAGTTTATAGCGCGTAAAACTTCTCGAGGAAGCTATCCGCGGGCCGACGACATGAGGTAAACAGATGCGTCAGATGGCATCTAGTGGCGTCAGGAGGGCGAACGGGGTCAATATTTGCACGTGAATGAATACGGACACAAAGTGGTGTTTTCTTGTAAGAGTTATGCAGAAAGGTCATCATTAGGACCACTTTTTGGGGCCACTTCACGTGGTTGCGAGACGCATTATTGAAAAGAAATGAGTGTCAGGTGTGTGCATGGATGCAGCAGGGTGACAACTATGCACTGCGAGGTCAGTTTTTGGCCTGTTCGGGGTCCGTTTGAGGTCATCTAAAAGGCCAAGGGTGCCCAACTAATAAAGCTAAGTGTGGGAACTGAAAAAATAGAGAGAAGACTAGAAAAAACGTGGAGAAGAGAGGAGGAACAGCCGCAGCTGTGTTTTTGCTCATTTTGGAGCCTGTTTTGGTCGTAAACTGCTCATCCGAGGTCGGATTTGAGCACTTTGACATTGTAGACTTGGGTTTTGGGCCGTTCCGGACGCGATGGCGCTGTCCATTTTGCCAAATTCCTCACTCTTTTTCTGTTGTTTTGGCTGTGTAAGTTTCTCCTATGAGCGAAGCTTCTGCTCCAATTTGTGATTGTATCTGGTATCTTTTACCCATATTGTGTGAGCTATTTGCCCCATTGGTGTTGGCCCAAGCTCAATTGTATCTAAACATCAGAAATTCTCCTCTTTTGAGCTGAGTTTTTTGGGTGTGTGTGTGTGTGTGTGGAGTGGGCAAGTGGATAGTCTCTCTCCTCTCACTCCAGAGGTGTGTTCCCTGTCTCGGCCAGGTGTGTTGTGTAAGCCGAGTGGTGCTCCATAGTGTGTATGTATATCCTTCCAAGAGTGTGTGTCGGGTCGGTATAGAGGCGCTGTGTGTGTTTTCATCCCGGTCACATTCTTTTGGTGCCCCCACTGAGGATCTTCTTCGAGTACCTTCTGCTTCGAGCTTCAAGCTTCGAGATTCGGGGCTACAGGTTACAGGTTACAGGGACATGTACAGGTACAGGTACAGGTGATTCACACAGGTACAGGTAGCTGGAGTACAGTGATATACTAGCAGTGATGTCACTTGCAGTTGTTGTGGGTATTGCTCACTTGGCGCCTATTTGAGTGCATTGTCTGCTGGATTGTACGTTACTTGTGGAAACTGCCATTGTACGCATTTGTGGAGCCATACTTAGTTGTATTTTGCAGTCCCAGCCATTTCTGAGACTTGGTCTGGAAGATAGTCATTTCAAAGACTTGACTATGCGCGATTTGCATTAGCCTTCGTGTGAGGGTCGATAGCGTGAGGTTTTTATTGAGCTGGGGGATTTTCAAATGTGGAGATCCTTTCGGTGATACAGGTAGCTGGAGCATCCTTTTTGTGACCTCGCCATAGGCTATGTACTAATGAGTCCTACTTGATGCTCGGGTTCTATTGTTGACAGTTTATGCATACATATACAATCTATGTTTTGGGTTCCTACTGCTCTACATCTAGGGAAACTCTGCCAAAATTTTTCCGAGTTGTGATGGCTGGTTTTTTGGTCTTTTGAGCCATTTATGCTGTTATGTTGTTGAAATTTTGGCAAAATCAGAAGATAAGTCAGGTGTGCCTTCTTGGAAGCTTCATGGTTGGCTTTAATGGATGATCAAAATGGCCCTCAATTCACTCCATTTCATTTAACTCAAAGAATCCAGATAAATGTTCATGTGTCCAGGAATATTTTTTTCCAGCAGCGCATAGTCTTTATGTTCGGGCCAAGAAGATTACGAGAGATCTTGGAATGTCCTTTGCCTGTTGTAATTCCGATGATCAACTATGAAAACTCATTTGATGTGCATGTGTTTGTCCTTATCTAAAGTTGAGCTCCATTGAAGTTTCTGGGGATTGGGTAGTCAAAAGTTTTGGGTTCTTGCACGTGTGTTCAAAGGGGTTCTCAAAGCATTGTAACTTGGGTAGCCATGGCTTTCTCTTATCCGGAGTTTCATGGAAGAAGTGATGAAGATGTGGAAGATTTTTTGGAAAAGATGGAGGTTGCCTGCATTAGCAACCAGATTCATGACCCTACGTAAATGTTACGCCTTTTCCAAATTTGTTTGAAGAGTGATGCACGAGTTTGGTCTAAAGTATTTGAAGAGGAGTTGCGTGTGGCTGATCCACCTGTAAGGTTGAGTTGGGACAATCTACGACATGGGTTGGAAGTGGAGTTTGTGAAGATGGAAGATCCTGACAAAGTGTGGCAAGAAGTACAGGCTTTGGTACAAAAGGAAGGTGAGCCAGTAGATGCGTACATACGTAAGTTTTCATTGGCATGGGAGCGAATGTGCAAGGCCTTAGCACCACAGGTACCCCCGTCTGACATGATGAAGAAGGACAGGTTCTTGGCTGGTCTTTGGGAGAATATACGTTGGAGAGTGGAGCTAAAGAAGCCTAGGACATATGAAGATGCACTAGAGGTAGCAAGGAACAAAGAGTGGAAGCTGAGGAAAATGAGCCAGTTAGGGGTGGAGTCTTTGCCAATGAGGTCTGAATTTCAGCCTATAGAGCCTTTACAAGGTCGCATGTCAGGGGTTCATCATGAACCAGTGGTTCCTGCTACTACTCAGGTTATGCCAGCAGTGGTCACTACATCGGTGCAATATGATGGGCTAAGGCAAGACATGAGGCAAGTGGTAGATTTGATGAAGAATCTCAGCCTAAACATGCTAGGTCAAGTGGGAAATAATTGAGGTCGAGGGAGGTTTGAAAATCAGCCAAGAGGTGAAGAAAGGCCTAGGAATGGTGTTGGACAAAGCAATGGTAGGTACTGGAGGCAGACGCTCACATGTTATAATTGTGGAGAGTTGGGTCACATCAGCCCGCAATGTGATAAGCCACCAAGGATGGGGGGAGACATGTATCCATTGCCAAGACAGGTGCTAACTAGGTCAAATGATTATGGCATCGAAATTAAGGGAGACGAAGGAACCAGTGGACTGACCCAGTAGGAAAAGGGAAAGACAAAAGTGCTAAGTGTAGTCACCTTGGAGAAGGCATCAAAGCTAAAGGATACATTAGTGATGCCTATTGGGAAGAGGACCACAAAGGATAAGGAAGGAAGAAGTGCCCCAGGTCCTAGTAAGAAGAAAGGAAAGAGCCATGAAGGCGAGGATGTCAAGGCCAAGAGGAAAAGGAGAGCTCGTCGAAAGTTTCATGTTTCAGATTTTCCACTAGGGGATGGGCAATTAAGCTATGACTTGAAGGAGGATCTGACGAGCAGGAAGGCAGATGTTACTTTTGGGCAGCTTATAGAGATGGTGCCTAAGCTAAAGCGACAGTGGAAGAGGATGGTTAACCCAATGGAGAAAGAGCCAGAGAGAGGTTCAGTAAAGGTGTTGGCAATGGATGAGCTACCAGACATTTGTCCAATAGTAGATGTGTGGCATAAAAGAAAAAATTTGGGACAAGGTTATGTGGATGGCGGAGCCCAAATATGCGTCATAACACACTCATGCGTTGAGAAGATGGGTCTCACAGTGGCTGGGGTGTCAGGTTTTCGGATCAGATTAACAAACCATCAAAAAGTAAAATGCTTGGGTGTTGTAAAGAGCTTAGAAGTGGAGGCATATGATGCAAAGGCAGTGGTTGATTTTCATGTGATGCCAGCAGGGTTGGGAGCATATCCTATTATACTGGGCAGACCATGGTTACGTGCAGTGGGAGCTGTTCAAGATTGGCGACATGGTATGATTAGCCTCTATGGAAAGACAGGTACCAAGAAGCTTTATAATATGGACACAAGGAAACGATTAGAGGAGCTTTATGAAGATGAGGATGAATCTAGTGATGAAGACTCTTCCACGGTGACAGATGAGGACAGTGATAGCACTACCAGCAGTGATGAGGATGCTGATGTTCCATTTCTTTTGATGGACAAAGAAATCCAGGAGTTTGGTTTAGTTGCATTTGCGAATGAGGTTGAAGATGAAAGTGAAGGGCCTTATGAAGTGATTGAAGGGCTGATGCAAATCAAGGTTGAGTTGTCAAAGAAGCAGGAATTGATGACACAAATGATCAGTGGAGACCTCTCAACTATGGAGAAGGATATATATTTGCACATGCTGGCTAGTTTTCCTGATTTGTTCATTACTTCATATGAAGAGATCAGAGGGTTCAAGGGCGAAGAGATGCATATAGAGCTGAAAGAAGGTGCTAAGCCAGTGCGGCAAAGCCTAAGAAGGATGGGTCAAGAGCAAATGGAAGCCTTGCGAGAAGAGGTGGACAAGTTGTTGAAGGCAGGGTTCATAGTCCCTGTGGAGACCACAGAATGGGTGAGTCCAGTAGTAGTCAGTCCAAAGAAGGATGGGAAGTGGAGAATTTGTATAGATTTTAAACCCTTAAACGTAGCCACTAAGAAGAACCCATATCCTCTTCCATTCATTGATCAGATCTTGGATTCAGTGGCAGGTTATGAGAGGTACAGTGTGTGTGATGGTTTTTCAGGCTATTTTCAATTGAAGATTGCTCTTAAAGACCACACAAAGACCACTTTTATTACGCCATGGGGTTGCTATTGCTACACAGTATTGCCATTTGGGTTGTCAAATGGACCTTCCTTCTATCAAGAGAGAGCAAATTGGGTGTTGGAACCATTCATTGGTAGTTGTGTTAAAGCTTTTATGGATGACTTCTGTGTTTATAGCAGTAGGGCTGAACACCATGAGAAGCTGCAGATGGTATTGGCTCGATATGATGAATGTGGAGGACAACTAAATCCAAAGAAATGTCATCTAGCACAGCCAAGGGTGAAGTTATTGGGCCATATGGTGTCAGAAAATGGCATTGAGGCTGATCCAGATAAGGTTAAGTCTATTATTCTTCTTCCATCACCTACGAGTACGAAGCAATTGGCAACTTTTATACACAAAGTGAAGTACATGGCACGGTTTGTTCCATTGTCTTCGCAGCTTCTTTATCCATTACAGCAAGTGGCAAAGCATGATCCATTGCAATGGGATGACAAGTGTGAAGAAGTGTTTCAAGAGGTGAAAGAGGTGTTAGGGGGGTTGTCAGCCATGCAGGCTCCTGATTGGGAGCAAGTGTTTTATGTAAATCCATCAGTAGGGGAGGATGCCATTGGAGCCATGCTATTGCAAAAGGGGAAGGGTAACCATTATATGAGGCCAATGTATTGTGCAAGCCGAGTGAAGTTGGTAGCGGAGAGAAAGTTCTCGGAAGTAGAGCTAGTGATGGCCAGTGTAATATTTGCTTGTCGACGATTTCGTCATTACTTGCTACCACGGCCTTTTGTTTTCTTGACGAGTTATGCCTTTTTGCCACAGTTAATTAATGGTACTAACATGTCAAATGTGGTGAAGAAATGGGTAATTGAGCTGCAAGAGTTTGAGTTCTCTTTTCTAGTGGAAGATAGTACAAGGGCTATCCTAGCTGATTTGTTGACCTACAAGGAGAATCCCCTTATTGTTAAGGAAGAGGTGGTGAGAAAGGTAGTTGAAGAAGTGCCACAGATCAGCAATGCACATGTGTTGTTCTTTGATGGTTCATACAGAAAGAGCCATGATGCAGCTTCAGGGGGTATAGCACTTTATGATCCAGAGGGGAAGCTAGTATGCAAGAGAGGGTTCAAATTGAATGCTCATAGTAACAATGAGGCTGAATATGCTACTCTGGAAGCCGGATTACACATTTGTTTGAAGCATGGGGTTCGAAGGTTGAGCATAAAAGGTGATGCCTTGTTAGTGGTGAAGCAAGTGTTGGGTGTGTGGAAGAGCAAGAACACCTTATTGAAGGAAATGTGCTTCAGAATAAAAGGCCTGTTAAAAAAGTTCGAAGCATGGAGCATCAGACACATTGAACGTGCTCTAAATGGAGAGGCACATGAAGCAGCTCAAGGCATGATTGGGGAGCTATTTGTGTTGAGGACCACTTTACCTCTTTATCATGGCCGGGAAAGTTTGGCTCAAGAAGAGGAGTTTTTGCTAACAGGAATCATTCCAAAGGAGATTCAGAAGTCTAAGAAGTATGGCTTTGTGCGTAGAGCATACAGGTATAAATTGATTGGTCATGTCTTATACATGAAAGGGGCTCATCTCGTGTTGAGACGTGTACCTTGGCGGGAGGAGCTTTACAGAGTGTTGGAAGAGAATCATGAAGGCGCATGTGGTGGCCATTTTGCTCTAAAGATCACCTTGCATAAGATTTTGCAAGAGGGGTATGTATGGCCTAGTTTGCACAAGGATGTTCACCATTGGTGTAGGTCTTGCAATAGGTGTCAAGCATTTGGGAAGAGAGTGTTGAAGCCAGAGCTACGAAAAACTATTATGGCGTTTGATGTGTTTGAAAAGTGGGGGATTGATGCAATAGGCCCGTTACCTATCACAAGCAGGGGCAAAAGCTATATCTTTGCGGCGAGTCTCATATCTTTCTTTGCTGCTGCTGATCATGAATGATCTAGTAGGCTAGGGGATGGGCAAATTATGTCAGGAGTTTTTTTGAGCAAGAGATTGCGCATATGTACATATACATGCACGGTGCATCAAATAAAGAATTGCCCATTTTTCATAGCCAGGTGGTTACGTGGGGCCCACATGTGTACAGGTAGGACAATATGTACATAGTGCATCGATTTTCACTATCACCAGTACCAGTATGTTTTTTCTACAATAATGAGGAGTTTATAGCGCGTAAAACTTCTCGAGGAAGCTATCCGCGGGCCGACGACATGAGGTAAACAGGTGCGTCAGATGGCATCTAGTGGCGTCAGGAGGGCGAACGGGGTCAATATTTGCACGTGAATGAATACGGACACAAAGTGGTGTTTTCTTGTGAGAGTTATGCAGAAAGGTTATCATTAGGACCACTTTTTGGGGCCACTTCACGTGGTTGCGAGACGCATTATTGAAAAGAAATGAGTGCCAGGTGTGCGCATGGATGCAGCAGGGTGACAACTATGCACTACGAGGTCAATTTTTGGCATGTTCGGGGTTCGTTTGAGGTCATCTAAAAGGCCAAGGATGCCCAACTAATAAAGCTAAGTGTGGGAACTGAAAAAATAGAGAGAAGACTAGAAAAAACGTGGAGAAGAGAGGAGGAACAGCCGCAGCTGTGTTTTTGCTCATTTTGGAGCCTGTTTTGGCCGTAAACTGCTCATCCGAGGTCGGATTTGAGCACTTTGACATTGTAGACTGGGGTTTTGGGCCGTTCCGGACGCGATGGCGCTGTCCATTTTTCCAAATTCCTCACTCTTTTTCTGTTGTTTTGGCTGTGTAAGTTTCTCGTATGAGCGAAGCTTCTGCTCCAATTTGTGATTGTATCTGGTATCTTTTACCCATATTGTGTGAGCTATTTGCCCCATTGGTGTTGGCCCAAGCTCAATTGTATCTAAACATCAGAAATTCTCCTCTTTTGAGCTGAGTTTTTTGGGTGTGTGTGTGTGTGTGTGTGTGTGGAGTGGACAAGTGGATAGTCTCTCTCCTCTCACTCCAGAGGTGTGTTCCTTGTCTCGGCCAAGTGTGTTGTGTAAGCCGAGTGGTGCCCCATAGTGTGTATGTATATCCTTCCAAGAGTGTGTGTCGGGTCGTTATAGAGGCGCTGTGTGTGTTTTCATCCCGCTCACAACGTTGGATCCCGTAACACTTTCGAGCATACCCAAACCGACAGTTTAAGAATGCAGTTACACATGTACTCTTTAATACAAGCAATTACTGTATGCTTGACAAACTGACAAGAAATACTTACTTCTATAGCACTAACCAAACTTTTGGACATTCCATAAGAGCAATTGCCAAACTGACAATCTGAACAACTCTAACATTCATGTAACAGGTATTTCATTTGAGCTCACTTTAAATACCATGTACATCATTTGTTTCAGAAGCCATTGTCACACTGACAATCCATGTAGCTCTGAAACTCAAGGGGTCAAGTTAGGTTGCAAATCGAAGGCTTCAAGGTAAAGTGATAACACAGTTGGTGACTCTGCAAGTTCACCTTCTTCCATCCACTTAGCATCCATTGGTGGATAGTTTCTGAACTTTACCAAGTAACGCCTAGCAACCTTGCCTTTCACTTTCCTTTCCTTATGTGCCAAAATCTGTTCACGGACCAAGATCTCGTCAAGTTCCTCGACTTCCGGCTGATCTTCAGCTGGCATATCTTCTGGCACATCACCCACATAGGGTCTGAGAAGACTCACATGAAACGCATTGTGAATCTTCCAACTGTCAGGCAATTTCAGCCTATATGCAACATCACTGATTATATCGCACACTTGAAAAGGCCCATAGTAACGCATGCTGAGCTTTGGAAACAGTCTTTCCTTGCCCTTCATCTTCTTTAACCTTGCCTTTTCAAAGCGTAAAAGCACCCAATCACCAAGTGAATATACCACTTCACGACGGTGACGATCAACTGCTTTCTTTTGCTTTGCCTGAGTCCTTTCTAAGGCCACTTTGACCTTCTTGTACATTTCATCCATGTCCTGAACATACTTATCTGCTTCAAATATCTTGTCCTTTGTATGCAGTATGGGAGGAACTTTCTTGCCACCTTCAACTATCTCAAAAGGTGCCTTGCCAGTTGATGAATGCACTGTATTATTGTATGCATACTCCACCAATGGCAAATACTGCTCCCACTTTCCTTTATGCTCTGACACATAACACTTCAGCAGATCTAGGACAGTAGAATTTGCCTCTTCTGACTGCCCATCTGTTTGAGGATGAAATGACGAAGAGAATTTGAGTGTTGTGCCCATATTCTCAAATAAGCCTCTCCAGAACAAACTTGTCATGCGTGGATCACGGTCTCTAACAATCAACTGTGGCATACCATGATACTTGAAAATATTGCTCATAAACAAGCGTGCCATCTGATCTGGCTTTATCTTCTTCCTGACAGGAATAAAATGAGTCTGTTTGCTGAATCTGCAAATAATGGTCCAAATACCATCGTTTCCTGTTTGCGTTCTCGAAAGATCAAAGATAAAATCCATAGCAATACTTTCCCATGGTTTATCTGGAATAGGTAGTGGTTGCAATAACCCTGGTGCCTTTTGCCTGTCAAACTTGACCTTCTGGCAAATTAGGCATTCTCGCACAAAGGCATCCACATCTCTTCTCAATGTAGGCCAATAGAAGAATGTCTCAACCACTTTAACTGTAGCATCGATACCACGATGCCCTGCATACGGTGGGACATGACTCTCTTCCATAACTTTGCGTCGCAATGGCTTTGTGACACACAATCTGCCATGCATCATCATGAACCCATCTTTGAGAAGATAGTGTTCATGACGTTGTCCTTGCATTAGTTGGTCGAAGACCCTTGCAAAATCTTCATCATTTTCATACTGTTCTCTCATATCATCAAGTGCATGATGATAAGGAATCGACACAGCTGAAATTTGTGGCTTCCTTGACAAGGCATCAGCCACAACGTTCTTCTTGCCTTCCACATGCACAATCTGAAAATGAAACATGGACAAGATATTTGCCCATCGCATATGCTTCTCAGATAACTTTGTCTGTGTCAAGAAGTATCGCAAGTTTTGATGGTCCGTTTGGACAACGAAATCTGCACCTAGCAGGTAGTGTTTCCAACTTAAGAGCGCATGAATCACAGCCAGTAACTCTTTCTTATAGACCTGCATGGTCATCTCTGGCCCTTGCAAAATTCTGCTCCCATAGGCTACTACCTTGCCATCTTGCATTAACACTGCACCAATGCTACTACCACAGGCGTCACACTGGACCACAAATGACTTCCTAAGATATGGCAACACAATGACTGGATCTGAAGTCATCTTTTCCTTTAAGAGATTAAAAGCTGAAATCTCTTTCTGTGTCCATCTAAAGGTGACTGCCTTCTTTTGAAGAGCATGTAAAGGTGAAGCAATCTCAGCGAAATTTCGGATAAACCTTCTGTAATAGGAGCATAGTCCCAAGAAGCTTCGGACATCATGCACCGTCTTCAAATCTGGCCATGACTTGATCGCTTCAACTTTTGCAGGATCCATTCTGACACCATCCTTTGAGACAATGTGTCCCAGAAAGTGAATCTCTTCCAAAAAAAACTCACTTTTCTTTGCATTGATGAGCAACCTATGACTGCGTAGCTCTTTGAACACAATGGCCAAGTGATGGCTATGCTCCTCTTCATTCTTTGAGTAGACTATCATGTCATCAAAGAATGTACCAACAAACTGCTGGTGTGGACGGAAAATTCTGTCCATCATCCTATTGAACGTAGCAGGAGCATTTGTGAGACCAAAGGGCATCACTAAAAATTCGTAAAGGCCAAACGTCGTTCTAAAAGCAGTCTTGTGCACATCCTCTGATCTAATGCGGATCTGATGGTACCCACTCTTTAGATCTATCCTGCTAAACATAGCTGCTCCTAATTTGTCCATAATATCATCAATTCTAGGTATAGGGAACCTATTCTTGATGGTATTCTTGTTCAGTGCACGGTAGTCGATGCACATGCGCCATGAGCCATCCTTTTTCTGCACCAACAACACTGGAGAACAGAATGGAGATGAACTGGGCTGAATCAGCCCCTTTTCTAACAGCTCCTGTACTTGGCCCATTATCTCTTTCTGTTGAGCCGCACTAACCCTGTACGGAGGCTTATTTGGTGGGCTACTGCCTGGCACCAAATCTATCACATGGTCCTCGGGTCTCTCTGGCGGTAATTGAGACGGTAATGAATCGGAGAAACAGTCACTATATTGTTGTAAAAACATTGACCTTTCTTTATCTAACACAGATAAATTTGATTCATCACAATCTGACACTTCACGTGCAAAAACCAAGTACGCAGAAAGATGCTTTTTCATTACAGAAGTAATAGCAGAAGCTGATACAGTAGGAATAGACTCCCCTTTAAGCTTTACATCCAGAATGTGAGTCTTTCCCCTGCTCTGTACAGTGATCTTTTTGTTGTAGGCATCCATGATTCCCTATGCACGAAACAACCAAGGAATACCTAGCAACACATCACATCCGTCCAGTGGCATGATGTAAAATTCTTCGGCATCTACATAGGACTGGATATGTAGGCGCAACTTTCCAATGATGGGTGTCACAGCCTCTGTATGGCCAGGACATGCCAAACCTGCCTCTGCTGTATACCCCATCTCTTCAGGTCTGATTCCCAACTTTGAAGCCAATTTTGGGGAAATGAAGTTGGCTTTGGCACCTGGATCAAAGAAGATAAGCACTGTTTGATCCCTGACCTTTCCCCATGCTCTGCAAAGCTCACTTGCATCTGAATTTGGCTTGTCGCCCACCATATCTGGCACTAGACCAGCCATGGGCTTCTTTCCTTTCTTGTCTTCCTTGTCATCAGAATCAGCTGGCCTTTTCTTTGTAGGACAATTGTAAGCAATGTGGCCAGGCTGCTCACATATAAAGCATTTGTTCTCTGTCCTCAGGACCTTCTTTTGCTCTTCTGACTTACGAGAAAAACGTCTTTTCCATTTCTTTGCTGGTCCTTTTTCTGATTAAGCCGTAGCTTTATCTTTCCCTGCATTGGCTGACTCCTAAGTCCCTTTAGGAGCCTCATTGGGAATGTGCTTCTTGGCTGAATTTTTCTTGCCTGATCCTGCCTTGACGCCAGTGTTAAATTCACAATCTTCTCCCTTGAGCAAACCATTGCCAGTGTTTGCTACCTCGATGAGCTGCGTCAAAGTAGTGACTTTTGTCTTCGTACAATACTTTCTCAATCCTTTAGGTAGGCCACAACAATATTTGTCAATCTGTTCTGTCAATGGCACAAACCTATAGGAAGTTACTGGAAGTAGAGCTTTCCAAAACTTCCGATTGTAATCATCCAGATTCTTGCAAGTAGCAGCATTAAGCTGGTGCCATTCTGTCATGACATCTGCTTCAAAGTCATCAGATAACCATGCTGCTGTAAAAATCTGCTTGAAGTAAATCCATGTGGACGGAGCTTGCCCTTGAAGCAATAAAGTTGTCCACCATTGTCCCGCATTCCCTGTCAAGAAAGTGGTTGCCTTGCGGACCTTTGAAGCCTCTGTAAAGTTTCCCGCTGCATAGGCCTTGTCAAACTGCTGGAGGAATGAGAGAGCCTTCTTCCTTTCATCAAACCCTGTAAAGGTCGTGAAAGACACACCTTTGCCACCTTCTTTGTACGGAGTTGGCCTCTCCAGCGGCGTCAAATTGTCATATGGAAGTGACTGAAACATGGGAACACTATTAGGGTTCATTTGTGTTCCTTGGCCGCTATTAACTTGACCTGGAAACGCCATATTTGGCTGCTGATTTGTAATTCCAGCCATACCAAAATTTGCTTGTGGCATCCCAAATTGGCCCTAAGTGCTCTGAATCCCTGGTAGCATGCCCGTGACACCATACATGGGGTTAGGCATCATCGTTTGAGCACCCCCGAACACTGTTCCTGGTGTGTAAAACTGATTTCCAGGTGCATGACCAGCCATGCTCTTGAATACCGATCCACCTCCAAAATAGCCAGGGTGTACTGAAGGTGGTGGGAAGACCTGTTGCATAGCCTGTAGGTTGCTTCCCTGCCCATTAGAACCAGCTATAGGCTGCTGAAAGGTGGCGGGCTGAACTGGTACAGCCTGAAAGACTGGCATCTCAGCCACCTGTTCTTGCACCTTAGGCACAGGTTGTGGAGACTGCATGTTCTCCGTCAAGTGTACAGGTGTTTCCATTGATTGTGCAGTATGAATCACTTGTGCTTGAGCCTTAACAGGCTTTTGAATATGATCCAGCGACCCAACTTGCTGAGACGGAACAGAAGGTTGCAGAAAGGCTAAAAACCTCGGGTTCTGCATTACTTGTGTGAACATAGCCACAGTAGTAGCCAACTGGGTCTTGAATATATCATCATCTGTATGTGGTGGTCTTGAGGACTCACCCACTTCATGTGTCTGTTGACCCTGTGAAGAGGAAACCTCTTCAGTCACATCATCTGGTCTGTCAGCCATAATTGCAATTCCTTGTGTCTGGTCTATGATCCCCTGTGTCTTCAAGCCCAAAACTGACCAAGGCTCACTTCTATGGGAAAAAGTGATTTAATCCCGTCGATGGAACCATGAAACCGGCCTGTTCAATCCAAAAAGGGCGGTAGACTTTACTTCAAACCTTGATTTAGCTTTCACCCATTATTAGTCGTCTATTTTACCTGTACTTTCAAGACACAACAAAGGGGAGAGGGATATAGGTTGCTAGATTGCACCTGTATGAGTAGACCAACACCAGATTGGCCCCTAACTTAGGCGCCCCTTTCGGTATTTCTTTATTGTTTAAAAGAGGGAAATAAACGCTGTGGTTCTTTCCAAGCTGCACCGCACAACCTTGGCTGAATTTTGATTGTTCTGGCCTGATTTCGGCTGCATAGCTGTACTAGAACCCTTCACAGTCAGTATTCCCACGCATTGAGTGACTTTCCCGACGCATACGGGCACTTTGCAAAACCTGGCGAGAATCTGCAGCACGCTGAATTCTCTGTTTTCAGCCCTGAAAATGCACCAGATCACCTGTACAGCGGTCCCCTTGCGTCCCCGAACCTCCCGGGGGTATTAGGGTCCGTTTAGGGCCAAAACCCTAAACCTGCAAAAATACACAGCAGGCTGTAATTTACTGTTTCGGGCTCCGTTTCGCGTGCCGGTTGCATCCGTAGCAAGTCCTCGAGCTCCCACACCTGTAGGGCTACTTGCCCTTTGAATCGGACGAGATTTCTGGCGTGAAACCTCTCCGAATTCACCTGTACCTGCGGGGGGATTAGCCGCTAGCTAATCCAGTACGTGTGCAAGAGGCTCTTGCCTCGGCAATCGTGCGTGAACCCACACAACTGTACATTGGTCAAATGAAGAGTCCACTAGTGGGGCATAACATACTGCCAAAGGGGAGAGAGAGGGCAGTGCGTAGCGTGCAGGGCATCACTCCTGGCACCGCACTGTACATAGGAGAGAAAGCAAGCACTCCATAGCTCTTAACCTGTGACAAAAACTGAAAATGAGCCTCTCCCAGCTTAAAATTCAGCACCCCCTTCTCTTGCATGAGGAAAGTGAACTAGAAGGTGCCACTTGGCACATTTATAAGCATTTTTCCGCTTTAGACCCTCGGGTCTAAAAATATCTCACCTCCAGCCTTTGTTGACTTGGCCACAGAGTAACAAAATGATCCCCATGTCAAACTGCACGTAATGACGCGAAGACATTTTCAGGTCCCAAAATAGCAGTTCCCTAAATTTTAGGAGATGCTGCCATTGTATCTTTCTAGGTCATCCGACCCTCTTTGTACACTGGCCACATCCAGAACTGAAATGTAGCCTCTGTAGCAAAGGATTCCACTTTGGCTAGTGAATGACCCCACTTGGCTAACCATAGTCCTTGTCAAACCTTAGTGCTCTCTTGCCCTCAGGCCTGGACTCCCTCTGGACAATTCCACACTAGCTATGCAATGCAGGGCAGTTAGATTTCCCGAGGGGTGTTTCCAAAAAGTGAAAGTAAATAGATAATAAGAAAGAAATCAACAAAAAGGATAGATAGTAGTCACACGCTGGTGACAGGTGGCATATATTAAGAAGGAATTGGAGGGTTTGCAGGCATGTTGGCAATGCTATGGGTGCTCAATCATATCAGATGGCTGGAGCGATGTAGTAAGTTATTTTATGCAAAATCAGACTTTTTTGTCCATTCTTTTTTTCCGCTTGAATCCACTATCAAGTTTGAGTCTTGACTAACTCAAATTTGTGTAAATTTCAGAAACGTAGGCATATGATCAACATACTGGTGTCTAGCTGTGCGGGTACTACTTTATTGCGTGTCATCGATGCCTCTTTACCAGGTTTGCGCATCACAGGTGATTGGATATTTGAGCATATTCGACGTGCTATTGAGGAGGTTGGCCCCAAGAATGTAGTACAAGTAATAACTGACAATGGCTCAAATTGTGCATCTATGGGAAGGATGATAGAGGTGGCATACCCTCACATTGTTTGGACACCTTGTGCATCACACTCCCTCGACTTACTATGTGAGGATATTGCACAACTTCCATGGGTGTTACCTGTCTTGGAGAAGGCTATGTTCATAATTACATTCATTACAAAGAGACCTCAAGCATTGGCTCTCTTTCGTAATGTATGTCAAAATAAACTAGTTAAGCCTGCCAAGACGAGATTTGGTTATCTCTTTCTTGTACTTCAAAGGTAATATCTTACTCATACTCCACCAGCGTAACCGCGAAACGTTTCAAGGCCGAAACGTTTCACCCTGAAACGCGGCGTTTCACCACGAAATGTTTCAGTCCAAAATGAGAGCACAGTGAAACGTGAGACCAAAACATGCGTTTAGCGACTTTGAAACTAAAACTATGGTAACTTATTGTTAGTGAAACGGATTGTGTTTCACTTGGTGAGTGAAACGTTTCAATGCCCGTAACGTTTCACTTGTCCCGACGTGTCGAAACGCGTTTCAGGTGATGCTGTACTCCACATACACGATACTTGTATTTACTTCGGTTTGAAGCTTGAATCTTCATCCTAATAATTGGATTTGAATCGTAGATTGGTACAATCAAAATATGTCCTCCGACGCCTTGTATGCAGTGTAGAGTGGGACAATTGGAGTGGAAGCAAAAAGACAAAAGCCATTACCATGAGTAACCACATCCTATCAAATACCTTTTGGGATGAGGCGAAGGCCATCAAGCAAGCGGTGGCCCCTTTACGATTGTTTGATCATGAGGGAGCGACCATGAGTTTGGTTTATCACTACATGCAACGTTTGGGCCATTGCATGACTACATGTGCAGTCATTTCGCCAGACAGGTAAATTCAAGAACCACAACCTCTTTACCTAATGAATGTGCATACTTGTCAATACATTTGAACGTAATTGACTTTCTTGAATCTTGTAGGAGGGATGATCTTGTTAGGCTTTGGAATGAGCGCTTTGATTGGTTTCACAAACCAATTCATATAGTTGCATACATGCTTCATCCCCTTTACAAAAAGCTTGAGCACTTGAATGATCGCAAGCTTATTCAAGCATGGACTAGCTATATCGAAAATGTGGCTACTGATGATTGTTCAATGTAAAAATTAGTAGACTCAAAGTTAAATTGTCTAAAATTGTGGCTCACGATTCTAAAGTGATGTATGTCGTTTTTTATAGCATTGAGGAAGAGTCCATTTTGTTCTCCCAAGATAGGGATTGCTTGCTCGTCCTATTGCTTTGAAAGAGGAGAGCAGACAGCAAGCAGTGTCATGGTGGGAGATAAATGGAAGACTTACGCCTACTCTTCAAAAGCTTGCGTTACACACTCTCTCTCAAGAGTGCACAAGTGGGGCTGCAGAGCGTATTTGGAGCATTTGTGCAGACATTCACACAAGAAAGAGAAACAGGTGCTTTATTTTGTTTACCTTCTACATTGCTTATTTGCTATGAGTCATGTCCTTAGCTTAGAGCTAACTAAGTCTTTTATAAATTTGCAGAATGAATACCTCTCAGCTTGATAAGTTGGTGTATGTCAATGCCAACTTGAGGTTGCTTGAAAGATTGAGGCTCAAGGATAGCAATGGAGAAGGGGTCTTGCAATGGAAAGTGAAGGATATGGATGCCTCTCTCATAGCAAACTTGGAACGTGGATTGGCACGAGGAGAAGCGATTGATATTACTTTCATTCAGAGGCGAAGTGATGAGGATCTTGCTTACGATTTTCTTCAAGAGGAGCAGTCACGATTTAGACGTGTCACACTAGCTCAAGCTCGTGCTTTGCAGTTGGCTTCTGAGACCACTACCATTGGTGCAGACGTTGGTCCATCTTCACATGTTAGGTCTATAGGGTCTCGTGGAGGCCGTCGTGGTCGACCTACTAGAGGCTCTATTGTTATGAGAGAGATGACGCCATCTGATGAGAGTGGTACTTCTTCCAGTGGTCACACTGAGATGGATGCGACTTCAGACTCAGATTCTACATAATCCTAGTGATGACTTTATACTAGATAGTTAGCGAGTAGCTACTATGTTGGATGCCTTATGTATTACAACTCAGTTTTCATTGGTCAGGATTGCTATTATGGAGTCTGGACACATTTTGATGTGGTTTCATTGCTCGTTTTGATTTTAGTCTTCGGTTTTACGCATTGGTTTTTCATTAAAGTTTGAGGTCTAGCTCGAGTTAACAGATGATTGTGGTCCCTAAAACTTATGGTTTGTGACATTGAATTAAGTGTGAACTTTGTTCAATAGAAGTACTTTGCTAAATGAATCAATGATGCATCAGTTAAGATTCATGAAACTAGTGGCTGTGTTTTAACTTTCATCAATACTGAACATCTCTTTGATCGTGCTCGCTTGAAGTCGCTTCTAAGCAGTGATGAGCAGTGACATTAAAGTCTAGAGTCATGTGTGCTACATTGTATACATATTCATCATATTTTATTAATATATAATTTAATATCGTTTATGAAACCTGTTTCATGATTTTGACGCTATGAAACGAAACGTTTCAAAACCTCGAAACCCCGAAACGACCGAAACCACGAAATGTTTCATGTCACACTGCACCTTACTGTGTGAGCCGAGCACAGAATGAAGAGATTATGAACCAAGTGAAAGACCTCTTGGAAAGGGTCTTGTCCAGCCTAGTACTTCACCGTATTGCTCTCCAGTGTTGTTGGTTTTGAAGAAAGACGGATCTTGGAGGATGTGCATCGATTATAGAGCTCTCAACAAAATCACCATCAAGAACAAATTTCCGATTCCTAGGACCGATGATATACTCGACAGGCTACAGGGATCCTCGTGCTTTAGCAGGATTGACTTGAAGAGTGGATATCATGAGATCCGAATCGCGCCGGGAGACGTCTACAAGACAGCCTTTCAGACTACTTTTGGGTTATTTGCGTTTTTGATGATGCCTTTTGGCTTAACCAATGCTCCTGCGACATTTAACCGGATGATGGACATGATTTTTCGAGAGTACAGGCTATTTGTTGGCACTTTCTTTGACGACATCATTGTTTTCTCCAAGAATGAGGCAGAACACAGAGATCATCTGCTTCAGGTCTTTTAGGCATTACGAGATCACAAGTTAGTGATTAATGCAAAGAAAAGTGAATTTTCCTACCAGAGATACACTTTTTGGGACACATTGTCTCAGCAGCCAGCAGGAGTGCTAATGGATCCGGCCAAGATAGAGACTATTTGAGATTGGCCCGACTTGAGGAATGTCCATGAAGTTAGAAGCTTCTTGGGACTGTGTTCGTACTACAGACGGTTCATACGAAAGTTTGCAGAGGTTGCTTCCCCTTTGCATATCTTGACACAGAAAGGAGTCCCTTTCTCGTGGGGATCCACAGAGGTGACTGCCTTTCAGACATTGAAAGAGAAATTGACTACAGGACCTATTTTGACTTTGTCGGACTTGCATAAGTCATTTGAAGTATATTGTGATGCTTGTGGTCGTAGTCTGGGTGCGGTCTTGATGCAAGAAGGCCATGTCATAGCTTACGAGAGCCGATTGTTCTCTATGCCGGAGATGACAGCACAGATTTATGAGAAAGAGCTTTTGGCAATTATCCATGCTCTTACTCGGAGCGGATTTTATTGTCTTTATAGACCATCAGAGTTTGCGCTACTTCTTGCCACAGAAGTAGCTTTCGGAAAAGCAGATGTGGTGGGCGAACATCTTGTCATAGTTTCACTTCCAGATTGTCCATGTTCAGGGACAGAAGAATGTGGTGGCAGATGCTGTGTCTCGGAAGCCGTTGGTTCTGGCTATTTCTGCGATACATCATAGGAGCTTCGAGGATATGGTCGATCAATATGCCACAGATACAGATTTTGTAGATATTTTTCACTCGGATACGGGATGGGGAGACAGTAGCTGGATACTCCCTTCGGGAAGGCTACTTGATGAAAAAAGACTATGTTGTGCGTTACACAACGGTTGAAGGCAAACATTATGATTGAATGCCACTGTCCACCTTTTACGGGTCACCGCGGCATTGCTACCACCATTAAGGGGTAGAGAGATACTTCTTTTGGCCGAGACTCAAAAAGGATGTGGAAGAGTTTGTGCGCAGTATGCCAGAAGGTCAAGTTTGACAGGCATAAGGCACAGGAATTGTTACAGCCTTTACCCATACCCACCCGCCTCTGGGAAAATATTGAAATGGATTTCATTTTTGATCTCCCGAGAACACAGAATGATCACGATGATTTTCCGATTACATGGCAGGTCTGAGACGATTGTCGTTGACAGAGACCCCAGATTTATGAGTTTGTTTTGGAAGGCAATTTGGGAGAACATTGGCACGGGGTTGCAGTTCTCGTCATCGTTCCACTTGCAGATTGACGGGCAATGTAAGATTGCCAATTCAATGGTTTTAGATTTATTGATGTCTTGTATCTCGGATCAAAAGACTCAATGGGAAAAGAACTTACCTTTGGTGGAATATGCCTACAATCACAAGATACACTCTTCGACGGGGAAGACGCCATTTGAGATTGTTGAAAGCGCTGTGAAGGTTCCATCCTTCCTGAGCACGAAAGATTAGATATTTGAAGCGGATGAATATTAGCGAGATTTGGATACGACTTTTACCAGGGCTCGCGAGACTTTGCAGGAGTCTCAAGAACGACAGAAAAAGGCAGCGGATCGCCATCGTCGCGACTTGAAATTGAAGGAGGATGATTGGGTGCTCTTACGTTTTGAGAAGGCACGCCTAAGAAAGAAAAAGGGAAAGAAGAGGCTTTTTCCAAAGCTGAGTATGCGATACTACGGACCTTTCCAGATTACTGAAAAGATAAATGATGTCTCTTTCCGATTGAAACTGGCAGATACTTGGAGGATTCACAATGCATTCCATGTGGGTCTCTTGAAACCTGTTAAGGGTGATGTGCCTGATGATGGGGAGCCTGATGAGCAACCCGAAGTAGAAGAAAACGAGGAGATCCTTGTTCTTGAACAGATTTGGCGCATAAGGATACGAAGACTAAAGGTAAAGTCCGAAGGCGGTTCTTGGTTAAGTTCAAGAACTTTCTTGCATTTGATGCGAAGTGGATGGAGGAGGAGGACCTAGCAGATACTCCTCGGATTGTGAAACTTTACCTCGATGCTTTGGTTTAGCATAGTCTATTCCAAACGGAACCCAGAATTCAGCTTGGCCGGAGATCTGGTGTAGTGGGATGCACAAGAGGGGAGTCACTCCACTCCTTTGTCAACAGATGCCTTGATTTTGATACTAAAGTCACTGTTGTCTCTTTGAGCTTCAGGGATACTGAGAGCTGATAGTATTCTGTTGGATGAATGGAATTCCTGATTATGATACTGATTTGTTCTTCACTTCTTTTGAGTGCAGGAACTGATAGACGAAATGACAGCAACATTTTGGTCTGATTGATCTCGAATAGACATGGTTGCAATAGGGGTTAGTCAATCGGACATCGATGAGGTCCCGATTGGACCTAGATGTGATTGCTAGCTACATTGCCGATAAATCATGGTCTAAGATCCGAATGAATGTTGAATGTCATGTGATGTCGTGTGATGTGACTGTCGATTTGATATATGTGCTAGATGTGTGTCCCTAGTACGTAGGTACTAACAATCAATGTCTGCTAAGACGGTTTATGGCTTTTGTCTGTTTTGCAGACGTAATCGCGGTCGATTACAATGCTTTCAAGAGGGGGGTATGTCACAAAGTGATGATGTGGCGGACAACAAAAACCCTAATTTCTGCCAAAAACCCTAATTTTTGGAAATTGCGGAGGTGTTTTTTTTTTTTTTTTGAGGGATATTTTTGAGCGATGCAAATCTCAGCTTTTGCTTTCAGAAGCTCTCTGCGAGAGAGGGGAAAGAGCTTTTGCTTTTAGGCTTTTGCTTTCAAGCTTTTGGGGCTCTGCTTTTGGCATCCTTTGTAAACCCTTAGATAAATGGCTTGGGCCCTCACTTCTCAGAGCATCTGGACGCAGAGTCTGAGAGTGAAACCCGAGCCACTCTCTTGTACTTTGAACTCATTAATACAAAAATAAATACCGAAAGGGGTGCCAGTCTTTGGGGCCAATATCTCTAGGCACGGAGCTCCGTCGGGCAAGTGCAAATCTATTGTGATCTGTGAATTGTTTTGAAGTGGTTATTTGGTGCTGTCGCGATTGATTCTTGACTTGGAGTGTCCAAGTCTGTTACATGCACGGTCTGCAAACAGACTCACAAAAGTGTCAGAACACTTCCTAAGCTAGGCTAACTGAACCCTTTTCATGAAGTAGCTTGTCCACGTATACATAGGGTTAGATGTGCACGTGACATCCCCTCCTTTTCAAAGTGAGGTACTGTATTGAACTGTATGGCGTCGAGGGAGATCGCCAACAGTGTTTGGAATCCTTGAAAGGACTTTCGCTGGCCCACTCTGATGTGTGGGTCGCACGATACTTGAACTTCATAAAGGTCTGCAACACTTGCTTCTTTGGGCCGTGCCGAAAGCGACAAAGTCATATGTGGCTCCTTCAATGCTTCAACTTCGTCTATAGTCATGCGTCTACCTTCTTTAAGAATCTCCGAGGATGAAAATTCCTGAAACCACTTCCAACACAAAAGCATGAACATACCCATTCCATGTAAAGTGACTAGAAAAATCCTAGTCTTTTTTAAAGACTGTGTATGCAATGTAGATGAACATATAGACAGAGTGCCAAACCGTTCATCAAGCACACGCAAACAATGGAATCGAAACTTGTCTTTTTGATCTAAATCTATCAACTGTGGCAAATCACAATGGAAATGTCGATGCTTGATGCTCAATCCTTCTTGTGCTCTTTCGGATACTATGTCATGTCAAGGAAGAGACATGGAATGTGAATTCTTTGGGTGCAAACATTTCATCTTTTCATGAGTAATCCGCATACATCCGTGCTCATTCATGAGTGAATCGTGTTCATCGTGCATTATGGCATGCCTATGAAAAGGGATCACATAAAGACGACGACTAAAATACAGGAAAAGCATCACGAATGAAACACTCGAACAATGCGTGTTGACTAATCATTCGAACACAGAATACTTCCTGTGGGGGCTCTTTGGACCTCGACTCGAGAGGCAAGATCGGTTCATCGTGATTGATCGAATGTGCAATGAGGTTAGCTTCACTAGACAAAGTATGAACAAAACCATCATCCTTGTGAACAATCACATCTTTATCCTGTAATTCATCATATTCGTGAATAATCACATCTTGATCATGCAAATCATCATGCTCGTGAATAATCACATCTTGATGATGCAAATCATGTGTGTCACGCTTTGGAAAAGAAGAGACCGAGAGAGTCTCCTTCTCTTGATTCTTTTCAATCTTCGCCTGCACATTAGAAATGAGAGATGAAGAATGAACAACTTCCTCGAGATCCAATTCTGTTTTTCTTTCTGCGGCCGCCAAGCGCACTTGCTCGCGCTCATGCTCTATGACTGCCATTCTTTCTTCGTACCACGCTTCGTGTTGTCTATTTTGTCGTATCATCATGTCCATCATCGTCTTGACCAAAGCCTCCATAAGATTTGGTGCAATCCTTGGCGTAGATGGGGAAGGGGGAGGGTTGGAAAAACCTCCTAGTGGGAAAAATTCTTCTTCGCCATTTCCATGCTCATCACCTCCATGCAAAGTATCCATGGTGATGACTGTACACTGAAGTCGTAGTTTCTCAAGTTCACAAGGAACTTGGGTTCTTGTGGTTCTCGGGTTCTTGGGGGTCTTGAGTTCTTGAGGTTCTTCTTTAGCTTGCAATTTGTGTTAGAGAAGGATCTTCTCTTACCCGAGCTCTCTTCTTTCTTGCGGGCGTACCTCTTGGCGGCCTTGCGCTCACACCAAGGTTGCTTTTTTGTACCTCACGTAGATTGGCCGGCCGCTATGTGCACGGTCCACTCGATGAGTGAAAAGAGAAACAAGGGGAGGCTAGACAAGCCCTTCTTTCTTGGGTTTCTTGTCACTCTTCAAAAACACGATTAGGAATCGACACGCCCAAGCGGACTTGGGTTACGTACGATCGTAACAAGCAAAAAAAATCCTTGTGGTTCTTTCCTTGAGTGATACAGAACACTGTCAAAGCTCTGATACCAATGTAAGGTGCAGCGGATGTGAATGTTGAACTTTGCTCAAGATGAGTGCTCCGAACTGTGCTCAAGGTTCCTTTTACTTACGGAAGGGAGAGCCTTCCATTCCTTTAGTGAGAGAGTGCAAATGATCACAAACAAAGTGGTAAACATTGTGAATGAAGGTGTTGAGGCTGAGAGATAGAGAGAGAAGAATACGACACCAGAATGTTGTCAAACCCTCCTCCGAAGGCCCCACTCTCTATAGCGAGAGTGGCCTACTACTGATTGCACAAATCTCTACAATGCAATGGACTTGCCGACGATGTCGATGACGATGAGTATAGCGACGAGACGGGCTGAAATCTGAAAACGCTAAGGGCTGAAATTAGCAAATCTTGTATCTGCTGAATTTTGACTCTATGCCGATGACGACGACGATGGCGACGATGGGACGACGACGCGCTGAAAACGCAGATGTTGAAACGCTAGCTGATCTGACCATGTGGCGAGGATCCGCTGCGGAAAGGTGAGATCTGCGAGGTTTGGGGGTTGCGGTGCGGAATCTACAGGCTGAAAACTGAAAACGCTGATGCAGAGAATGGGGTTGTCGTTGGGAATCTGCAAAACGCTAGGGCTGAATCTGTCTCTGTTGCAGAAAACGCTAGGAGAACTGCAAACGCCAGGCTGATTTGCAAGTGGCAAAACGTTGGGGCTGATGTGCACTTGGGAAAAATGTTGGCTGTCTTGGTAGCTTGAAAACGCTAGGTCTTCATGCTGGTCTTGCTGAGAAGGTGCACTTCCACTGTGGTCTGCTGCCTCTTCTGCTAGAAAATGCTAGCGCCAGGGTTTCTTATATTCTTTCTTGTCAAAATTTCCCTACCCAGTTTCCCAACAAAGTCACTTATTAATAATAAGTGAAAAATGGCTAAAATAGGGAAAATAGGTCTATGCACTGTAAAAATGCTCCTGATGGGTTCTGATGGTAATTTAATGATCATGTTGTGTGCAACTAGAGGATATGCATCTACTCTAAGTGCTTGGACATGCCCGGTTTGCAAACAGACTCACAAAAGTGCCAGAACACTTCCTAAACTAGGCTAATTGAACCCTTTTCATGAAGTAGCTTGTCCACGTACACATAGGGTTAGATGTGCACGTGACCTTATTGCGAGCCAAGGCACAAGGGTTACCGGGTGCTGGGGTACTGTGATGACGACGACGACGACTCTATGGCTGACTGTCGGTATTGCTAGCGATGTCGTTGGCTAGGAATTGCAACCATGACGAGGCTAGGGGCTGAAAGCTATCGCCAAGGACGACGATGGCTGAAATCTGTTGGGGCTCAAGCTGAAAACGCTGGTTGTCTTGGGCTGAAAACCTGGCCTTCCTGCTGAGAAAACGCTTGGGAACTGTTGTCCATGCGGCACTACCATGCTACTGCAATCCCAAGGTCTTCTCTCTTCTATTGGCGCCCATAGGCTGCTGTTAGGTGCAGTGGAATGAATGTTTGAACTTTGCTCAAGATGAGTGCTCCGAATTGTGCTCAAGGTTCCTTTTACTTATGGAAGGGAGAACCTTCCGTTCCTTTAGTGAGAAAGTGCAATTGACACAAACAAAGTGAATGGACACAGTGAATGGAAGTGCATGAGACTGAGAGATAGAGAGAGAGGAGAATACAACATCGGAACGTTATAAAACCCTCCTCGGAAGGCCCCACTCTCGATGGCGAGAGTGGTCTACTATTGATTGCATCTCTACAATGCTTGGACTTGCCAACGACGATGAGGACGACAACGAGATGGGCTGAAATTTGAAAATGCTAAGGGTTGAAACCTGCAAATCTTTATCTGCTGAATTCTGACTCTATGTCGATGACGATGGTACAACGACGACGCGCTGAAAACACAGATGCTAAAATCTGCGTTTTTCGGGCTGAAACTGTATACTTTGATGGATCCCACCGTGTGGTGAGGAACTGCTGCGGGAAGGTGAGATCTGCAAGGTTCGGGACTTGATCTGTGGTTTCTAAGGGCTGAAAACTGAAAACGCTGATGCTTTTGCTGATTCCGTTGCGGAGGAACTGCAAAACGCTAGGTGTTCTGCTGTCCCAAAAACGCTAGGGCTGAATTTGGTTCTGTTGTTGCCGGTTGTTCTGTAAATGCAAAACGCTAGGCTGATCTGCTGTGTCGTGATGACGCTCGGGCTGATCTGCTGTGCACAAAACGCCAAGGCTGATCTGATGCAAAAACGCTAGGTCCTCAGATGGCTGAAAACTCTAGGGCTATTGCGGGTGTTGGTCTTGCTGAGAAGTTGCCTGTTGAGCAAGGTGCTCCTATTGCCTCTTCTGCCAAAAAGTGCTAGCGCTAGGTTTTTATTTTTACAAACTTAGCAAAATTGCCCTAACTACTTTCCAACAAAAGTCACTTAAAAATAATAAGTGAAAAATGTTAAAAATAGGGAAAATAGGCCTATGCACTGTAAAAATGCTACTAATGGGATCTGATTGGAATTTGATGATCATGCTGTGTGCAACCAGAGGATATGCGTCTATTCTAAGTGTCTGGACATGCATGGCCTGCGAACAGACTCACAAAAGTGCCAGATCGCTTCGTATTCTAGGCTGACTTGACTGAACTGAACCCTGATCATGCTGTAGCTTGTCCACGGACACATAGGGTTGGATGTCTCACGTGACATCCCCTCCTTTTCAAAGTGAGGTACTGGTACCGAACTATATGGCGTCGAGGGAGATCGCCAATAGCATCTGGAATCCTGGAAGGGACTCTTCGCCGGCCCACTCTGATGTGTGGGTCGTGCGGTACTTGAACTTCATAAAGGTCTGCAACGCTTGCTTCTTTGGGCCGTGCCGAAAGCGACACAAAATCTTCTGTGGCTCCTTCAATGCTTCAACTTCGTCGAGAGTTATGCTTCTTTCTTCTTCAAGAATCTCCATGGTTGAAAATTCCTGAAACCACTTCCAACACAAAACCATGAACATACCTATTCCATGTAAAGTGAGTGGAAAAAATCTTGTCTTCCTAAAAGACTGTGCATGCAATGTAGATGAACAAAGAGACGGAGTGTCAAACCGCTCACCACACACACGCAAACAATGAGATCGAATCTTTTTCTTATGATCTAGAGCAATCAACTGTGGCAATTCACAACGGAAATGCCCATGCTTGGTGCTTATACTTTCATGTGCTCTTTCTATGACTGTGTCATGCCAAGGAAGAGACATGGAATGCGACTTCCTTGAATGCATACTTTTCAGCTTTTCATGAAAAATCCACATACATTCGTGCTCATTCATGAGTGAAACGTGCTCAACGTACAATATGTCATGCCTAGGAAAAGGGATCACAGAAAGACGTTGACGAAAATACAAGAAACGATCACGAATGAAACACTCGTACAATGCGTGCATACTAATCATGCGAACACATAATACTTCCTATAAGGGTTCTTTGGACCTAGGCTCGAGAGCCAAGATCGGTTCTTCGGAATCTATCGAATCTTCCTATGGGGTTCTGTGGACCTCAACTCGAAAGTCAAGATCGATTCTTCGTGATTGCTCGAATCTGCAACGAGGTTAGCTTCGCTAGAAAGAGTATCAACAAAACCATCATCCTTGTGAACAATCACGTCATCTTCATGCAAATCATCATGCTTGTGAGAAATCACATCTTGATGATGCAAATCATCATGCTTGTCATTGTCATCCAAATCATCATGCAAATCATTGGCATTCAAATCATCATGCTCATCATTATCATTTAATTCATTATGCTTCTCATAATCATGCAAATCCTGTGTTATGCTTGGGAGAAGAAGGGAGTGAGAGAGGCTCCTTTTCTTGATTCTGTGCAAAGTACGCCTGCACTTGAGAAAAAAGTCGCAACATCTCTTCCATGTGTCGATCGTTCATTGCCTTTCTTGCTTTCTTCTCGTGATCAAATATGGCTTGTCTTTCTTTGGCTTCCAAGTGTGCTTGCTCGCGTTCACGCGCTATGGCTGTCATTCTTTCTTGGTGTTCGCACTCCATTTCTGCTGTTCTTTCTGCTCTTCTTGCTTCGCGTTCTAACTTCCTGTCCATAAACATCTTGTCGAAAGCCTCCATAGGAGTTAGTGCAATCCTTGATGTAGATGGGTGTCACGTGACACATCCAACCCTATGTGTCCGTGGACAAGCTACAACACAACAAGGATTCAGTCAGTCCAGTTAGTCTAGATTTAGAAGTGATCTGGCACTTTTGTGAGTCTATTCATAGACCGTGCATGCCCAGTCACTTAGTGTAGATGCATATCCTATGGTTGCACACAGCAAAGTCACTTGGAACGGAAACGGGGGGCTCCGGAACGGGAACGCCAGAACGGTCCACCAGAAAACGTTGAAATTAGCCTCAAAACAGCCTATAAGTTAGGAAACAACTATAAGCCAAGCTTCTAACACCTACTTGGACAATTAGAATCATGTTCAAGCTTGTTTCAAGTTTCAACATGTCGCTTGTGCGCGTTAGTGGTTGCGGACGTAAATTCAATTTACCGGGGTTGTAGACACCTCACAACATACTAAGGGCATTACAAATAACATTATCTAGGAAGTGCAAAGATTGAAGAGCTCAATAGACAGAAAGACGGAGTAAAAACTTAAAAGACTATGACTATAAATTCAAGTGTGGCTTATAAGGCCAGCCAAGGCGCTACAAAAAGGTAAGCACTGAGGAAAGATAAGAGTCGAGGCTCAAGAGTAAAGACTAGCCAATAGGGACTCAAGAGCTCAATACATAGATGCCAAAAATTAAAATGCCATAATGGAAACATGTCAAGGCCCAAGGGCCAAGACTCAAGGACCAGTGGCAGAGGAGCCATCATGCCAATCTGTAGTGGTGTCATGGAGATCATGGATGTCATCCCAATCCTCATCCCCAACAGGCTCGTCCGCATCATCCACTTCATGTAAAACCTCTGTAGATCCACCCTCCCCAAGTATCTCCGCCTCTGCCTCCATCTCTCACTGTAGAAAGGGATCTGATACTTTGGATGCCGACTTGCAAAGCATACGCAAGTTTGCACTCACAAATACAAGATCATTTGCTTTCTCTAATGCAAGTCGGTTTCTCTTCCTGGATGCAACGTGGCTGTAAACACTCCACAATTGCTCCAAGCAAGAGGAGCTAACCGCTTAGCTGAGGATGCGGATAGCTAGTTGCTAAAGCTTTGGCCCATCTGAGCCATAGTCCTACCACCACAAAACTGAGGAAATCTTGGTGCAATCAACCTGGGCATCAGCAAGCCCAAATGATTATCGGATATCCCTGTACATAGCAAGTTGATCCTTGATTTTGCGGCGCTCTTCTCGATCAGGGTGGTGAAACATGGTCAAGATCTCGTTCCATTGCTTGGTCACCTCCCCATCATGCTCCTGTCCTGCACCTTGAAACTTTGGATCCAACACAAAAGCCGCACCATGGAAAGGGGAAGCATAGGCGTCCCATCTGCTCTCACAAAGCAAGCTAATCTCCTCAAACCTATCTGTATCTACCTCAAGTGTTTGGAGGGCCTCCACCATGCAATCCATGGCCTTATAAACCTTGCCAATGCAAGGTTGCATGCCATCAACTACTCGAAGCAAGTGGAGTACCGGCTGTACCATTTGGTCTATAGTCTTCAGTGGCTCCCAAAACTGGGGATCCTCTGACTTGCTTGCACATAAGATCCCTGCGACGATTGAACCTGCGTAGGATGAGGAAGTGTACTCCGTATTGATGAGGGTTTGCCGCATTGCACTCTGACATTCGCATAGGCGATGAACCATTAGGTAGTTGTAGGCAAAGCGGGTCTCACAATACTTCAAGAGAACCTTGCTCCCTGACCGCTTCAAGAATGCAGCACGAAGGAGATTGTGATTGTTGATGAAGGACACTAGCTTGGACGCACTTGTAATGAGAGGCTCAATCCAAGGTAGGCGCCCTATATTCTTTAAAAGGTCGCTGAGACAGTGCCATACAAAATGACACTTTGATGCGGAGATACATGCCCTCCAAAATGGCGCCGGATGCCCTGTTTGATGCCTCCCCATCCGTGACAAGTTGCAACACCACCTCTGGGCCAATGATCTCTATGGCAAACGCCCACTCTCCTGCAAGCACATCGGTGGATTTCCCTGTTTCTCTGGCGTCATGTGAGTGGGCAAAGTACATATCTCCCTTGCAATAAGCCACAAGCCCATGAATGGATCTCCTCTTGGTGTCGCTCCATGCATTTGCAATGAGTGTCACTCCATACTTGGCCCATTGTCGCTTCATGTTTACGGCTGCCATCTCCACAACGGCCTTCTCTCCTCTCTATCAAGAAGAGTAGTACAGAGGGCCTCTGAAGTGGGTGGCACGTAGCGTGGCCCGTAATCCCCAATCCTTGTGCACATTGCCTTGAAGTAGTCCGACCTATACAATGTACATGTCACAAAGGTCAAAAGTGAAGACAATGTAAATTGGAAAACAAACATACTAGTTATGGTCATGATATGAAAGAGCATTGAGAACTTAGAACTTACCGAGCCTTTATGAAAGGGATATGATTGCGATAAAAAAAGCAGGCAACGGCGGCATCCACATCCTCCTTTTTTGGATCCCATGACGCATCTAGAGTTCGTTGACGATGGGTGGGATGAGAGGGAGTGATCGTTTGAAATGATGATTGAGCCGCCGCACTACTACCTCCAACGGAAGCGTGCGAATGAGTGGTAGAAGAAGGAAAAACCAAGTGATTGGGGTCAATGGCTTTCCGCTTGGGTCGATCATTTGCTTTGGCTCTTATGATGGCATCCTTGATCTCAAGCTCCTTCTTCTTCTCGGCTGTCACATTACTGCAATGCTTCACTTGCTCCCCCACTATGTGAAGGAGATGTGCTCGAACCTTGCTTGTCCCGGATTTGCGTTGAAAGCTACATAGATTGCACGTCCATGATCTTGCACCGCCTTCTTTGCCCAAGACTTCGGAGTGCACCTCATCTCACCATGAAGGCTCATCCTTCTTTCCTCTCTTACCAACCGAGGGACCTTCATTTGATGCGGAAGCTTGTGCCATATTGATGGCGCTTGAGACTTGAGGCTTGAGGCTTGAAACTCGAGAGAGGGATGGAGGGATGAAGCTTGAAAGTTGAGAGAGGGATGCGATGAAGGAAATTGGAATGGAGCTTGCAAGTTGCGAGAGGGATGAAGCTTCAAGCTTGAGAGCTTGTGGCTTCGAGCATGAGAGAGAGGGTGAGAGTGGATTGAAGCTTCAAGCTTGAGAGAGGGTGTGAGAGAGTGGTTTCAAGCTTCAAGCTTGAGAGGGAGGGTGAGACTCGAGAGTGTGGCTTCAAGACTCGAGTAGCAATGCGGGACAGTGAGAGCTATGAAATTGTGAGGGGTGTGGATTAGCTTTTATAGGAGAAAAGATCCCCCACCCCCCTCCCCCCCCAACACACACCTCTAGTGTGAACCATCCCAAAAATGAGCCCTTCCAAAACTGCCCGCCCAAATTCAAATTTCAAAATCTGCTGCCCGTCTGTTCCGTCCCGGTTGGAACGCCGTTCCGGTATTACATTCCGGTTCCGGAACGCTGGCCCGTTCTCGTAGCCGTTTCCCCAGTTGGCCTTGCTCAGAACGCCGTTATGGAACGTTTTCCCCCCGTTCCGCCCATTCCCTCTTACCGTGGCACACAGCATTATCATAAGCATTCCCATCAAAATCCATGAGAATCCTTCAGGGGAATGTTCGAGTGCATTTAGCCTATTTTACCTATTTTTGACATTTTTCACTTATTAATTTAAGTGACTTTTGTTGGAAAGTAGGTGGGGCAAATTGAGTAAATTTGTATATACGCAAACCTAGACTAGCACTAAATGAAAGAAGAGGCAGCAGGAGCTCCACGCTCAACAGGCAACTTCTCAGCAGAACCCTCCCCAAGAGACCTAGCGTTTTCATCACCAGATCAGCCAGCGATTTGCTTTGCAGATTCTGGCGACAGCAAGACCACAAGCCTAGCGTTTTGATCCCAGATCTTCACCGCAAGTAAACCTCAGCCCTAGCGTTAGTAAAAAGCCGAGATCGCCCTCCCTTCTGGCAGCGTTTTTCAGCAAGGAAGCAGTCCCAGATTCAGCCTAAAGACCATCAGTTTTCAGCCTACACGAAGTGCAGTTTTCAGCCATAAAGACCCGCCAGAAATCAGCGTTTTCGACAAGCCGAGTCAGCGTTTTTCCGCCGCAGCAGAATTCAGCCATTAGCGTTTTTGGACAGTAGTAGAGCAGGACCTCAGATTTCAGCCCATAGCGTTTTGGACAGCAGATAAAAGATTGCAGATTTCAGCCCTTAGGTCGGTGTCGTCATCCCCGTCGTCATCGCCGACATAGCCTAGACTTGCATCAGTCACATGCATTCAGTTTGTACCAGTTTGTGCAATCATAAGTAGAGCACTCTCGCTGACGAGAGTGGGGCCTTCGAAGGAGGGTTGTACAACGTCTCTGGTGTCGTATCTCTCTTCTCTCTCTATCTCTCAGTCTCATACACTTGCACGCACAGTGTTGTTTGTGATCACAGCATTCTCTCATTAAAAACGGAAGGCTCTACCTTCCATAAGAACAAAAGGAACCTTGAGCATAGTTCGGAGTACTCATCTTGAACAAAGCGCAAACATTCATTCCGCTGCACCTAACATTGGTATCAGAGCTTTGACAGTGTTGTGTATCAGTCAAGGAAAGAACCACAATAATTTTTTTTACTTGTTGAAATTGCAGGAACCCAAGTTCGCTTGGGCGTCTCGATTCCTAATCGTGTTTTTGAAGAGTGACAGGAATTTCAGGAAAGAAGGGCTTGTCCAGCCTCCCCTTGTGCCTCTTTTCAATCATTCAGAGCGGACCGTGCACTTAGCGGCTGGCCAATCGACGTGAGGTGGGAAAAAGCAGCCTTGGTGTGAGCGTAAGGCCGCGAAGGGGTGCGACCGCGGAAAAGAGCAGAACTCGGGTGAAGAGAAGATCCTTCTCTAACACAGATTGCAAGCGAAAGAAGAACCTCAAGAACCCCAAGACTCTCAAGAACCTCAAGACCCTCAAGAACCTCAAGAACCAAGACCCGCAAGAATCCAACTTCCTCGTGAACTTAAGAACCCACGACCACAAGAACCCACGACTTCAGTGGATGGTCATCACTCGAAGCGGAATGGATACTTCGCTTGGAGGTGATGAGCATGAGAGAGGCGAAGAAGAATTTTCCCCACCAGGAGGTTTTTCCGACCCTCCCCCTTCCCCATCTACGACAAGGATTGCACTAACTCCTATGAAGGAGTTGCCGCAGTTGTTTATAGACAGGAAGTTAGAACACGACGAAAGAAGGGCAGCCATAGATCGTGACTACGAAGAAGAAATGGAAGCCATAGAGCGTCAGTACGACTTGGAAGAAAAAGAAAATCAAGCCAAATTTGATCGCGAGAACAAAGCAAGACAAGCAGAATTTGATCGCGAGAACAAAGCCATCAAAGAAAAGAGCGACCAACACATGAAAGAATTCTTGCGACTCTTTTCTATTGTGCAGGCGCAGTTTGCACAGAATCACGAAAAGGAGACTCTCTCAGTCTCTTCTTCTCCAAAGCATGACACACAGGATTTGCATGATTATGAGAAGCATGATGATGATTTGGATGATAAAGACGAGCATGATGTTTTGCATGATCAAGATGCGATTTCTCACAAGCATGATGAGTTGCATGAAGATGACGTGATTGTTCACAAGGATGATGTGTTAGTTGATGCTTTTTCTAGCGAAGCTAACCTCGTTGTAGATTGAATCAATCACGAAGAACCGATCTTGGCTTTCGAGTCGAGGTCCAAAGAACCCCCACAGGATGATTCGATCATTCAGGAAGAAGCGATCTTGGCTCTCGAAACTAGGTCCAAAGAACCCTCACAGGAAGTACGCATGCATCGTTCGAGTGTTTCATTCGTGATCATTTTCTGTATTTTAGTCAGCGTCTTTAAGTGATCCCTTTTCCCAGGCATGACATATTGTACGTTGAACACGTTTCACTCATGAATGAGTACAAATGTATGCAGATTTTTTATGAAAAGCTGAAAAGTATGCATTCAAGGAAGTCACATTCCATGTATCTTCCTTGACATGACACATTTGTAGAAAGAGCACATGAAAGTATGAGCACCAAGCATGGGCAATTCCGTTGTGAATTGCCACAGTTGATTGCTCTAGATCATAAGAGAAAGATTCGATCTCATTGTTTTCGTGTGTGTGGTGAACGGTTTGGCACTCTGTCTCTTTGTTCATCTACATTGCATGCACAATCTATTAGGACGACAAGATTTTTTCCACTCACTTTACATGGAATGGGTATGTTTATGTTTTTGTGTATTTTCAGCCATGGAGATTTTTGAAGAAGAAAGAAGCATGACTTTCGACGAAGTTGAAGTATCGAAGGAGCCACAGAAGACTTTGTGTCGCTTTCGGTGCAGCCCAAAGAAGCAAGCGTTGCAAACCTTTATGAAGTTCAAGTACCGCACGACCCACACATCAGAGTGGGCCGACAAAGAGTCCCTTCGAGGATTCCGGATGTTATATACGATCTCCCTCGACGCCATACAGTGTGGTACCAGTACCTCACTTTGAAAAGGAGGGGATGTCACTTGACACATCCAACCCTATGTGTCCGTGGACATACTACAGCACGACAAAGGTTTAGTCAGTCGGTCAGTCTAGATTTAGAAGTGATCTGGCACTTTTGTGAGTCTATTCGTAGACCGTGCATGCCTAGTCACTTAGTGTAGAAGGATATCCTCTGGTTGCACACAACATGATCATAAGCATTCCCATTAGAATCCATCAGAATCCTTCAGGAGAATTTTCGAGTGCATTTAGCCTATTTTACCTATTTTTGACATTTTCACTTATTAATTTAAGTGACTTTTGTTGGAAAGTAGGTGCGGCAAATTGAGTAAGTTTGTATATAAGCAAACCTAAACTAGCACTAAATGGAAGAAGAGGCAGCAGGAGCTCCACGCTCAACAGGCAACTTCTCAGCAGAACCCTCCCCAAGAGACCTAGCGTTTTTGGAGCAGATGTCAAGACCTAGAGTTTTCATCACCAGATCAGCCAGCGATTTGCTTTGCAGATTCCGGCGACAGCAAGACCACAAGCCTAGCGTTTTGATCCGAGATCTTCACCGCAAGTAAACCTCAGCCCTAGCGTTAGTAAAAAGCCCAGATAGCCCTCCCTTCTGGCAGCGTTTTTCAGCAAGGAAGCAGTCCCAGATTCAACCTAAAGACCATCAGTTTTCAGCCTACACGAAGTGCAGTTTTCAGCCATAAAGACCCGCAAGAAATCAGCGTTTTCGACAAGCCGAATCAGCGTTTTTCCACCGCAGCAGAATTCAGCCATTAGCGTTTTTGGACAGTAGTAGCAGGACCTCAGATTTCAGCCCTTAGGTCGGTGTCGTCATCCCCGTCGTCATCGCCGAGATAGCCTAGACTTGCATCAGTCACATGCATTCAGTTTGTACCAGTTTGTGCAATCATAAG
This sequence comes from Adiantum capillus-veneris, assembly GCF_014529385.1. NCBI lineage: Eukaryota > Viridiplantae > Streptophyta > Polypodiopsida > Polypodiales > Pteridaceae > Adiantum > Adiantum capillus-veneris. The sequence goes on along the minus strand of NC_140931.1, from coordinate 30,525,250 downwards.
TAGACCACTCTCGCCGACGAGAGTGGGGCCTTTGGAGGAGGGTTTTACAACGCCTTTGGTGTCGTATCTCTCTTCTCTCTCTATCTCTCAGTCTCATACACTTGCACGCACAGTGTCCATTCACTTTGTTTGTGATCATAGCATTCTCTCATTAAGAACGGAAGGCTCTAATTTCCATAAGAATAGAAGGAACCTTGAGCACAGTTCGGAGCACTCATCTTGAGCAAAGTGCAAACATTCATTCCGTTGCACCTAACATTGGTATCAGAGCTTTGGCAGTGTTGTGTGTCACTCAAGGAAAGAACCACAAGAATTTTTTTTGCTTGTTGAAATCGCACGAACCCAAGTTCGCTTGGGCGTCTCGATTCCTAATCGTGTTTTTGAAGAGTGACAGGAATTTCAAGAAAGAAGGGCTTGTCCAGCCTCCCCTTGTGCCTCTTTTCACTCATTCAGAGCGGACCGTGCACTTAGCAGCCGGCCAATTGACGTGAGGTGGGAAAAAGCAGCCTTGGTGTGAGCGCAAGGCCGCGAAGGGGTGCGCCGGCGGAAAAGAGCAGAACTCGGGTGAAGAGAAGATCCTTCTCTGACACAGATTGCAAGCGAAAGGAGAACCTCAAGAACCCCAAGACTCTCAAGAACCTCAAGAACCAAGACCCGTAAGAACCCAAGCTCCTCGTAAACTTAAGAACCCACGACCACAAGAACCCACGACTTCAGTGGATGGTCATAACTCGAAGCGGAATGGATACTTCGCTTGGAGGTGATGAGCATGAGAGAGGTGAAGAAGAATTTTCCCCACCAAGAGGTTTTTCCGATCCTCCCCCTTCCCCATCTACGACAGGAGTTTACTTCATAGGAGTTGACTAACTCCTATGAAGGAGTTGCCGCAGTTATTTATGGACAGGAAGTTAGAACACAACGAAAGAAGGGCAGCCATAGATCCTGACTACGAAGAAGAAATGGAAGCCATAGAGCGTCATTACGACTTGGAAGAAAAAGAAAGTCAAGCCAATTTTGATCGCGAGAACAAAGCAAGACAAGCAGAATTTGATCGCGAGAACAAAGCCATCAAAGAAAAGAGCGACCAACACATTGAAAGAATTCTTGCGACTCTTTTCTATTGTGCAGGCGCAGTTTGCACAGAATCACGAAAAGGAGACTCTCTCAGTCTCTTCTTCTCCAAAGCATGACACACAGGATTTGCATGACTATGAGCAGCATGATGATGATTTGATTGACAATGATAAGCATGATGATATGGATGATAAAGACGAGCATAATGATTTGCATGATCAAGATGCGATTTCTCACAAGCATGATGATTTGCATGATCAAGATGTGATTTCTCACAAGCATAATGAGTTGCATGAAGATGACGTGATTGTTTACAAGGATGATGTGTTAGTTGATGCTTTTTCTAGCGAAGCTAACCTCGTTGTAGATTGAATCAATCACGAAGAACCGATCTTGGCTTTCGAGTTGAGGTCCAAAGAACCGCCACAGGACGATTCGATCATTCAGGAAGAAGCGATCTTGGCTCTCGAGCCTAGGTCCAAAGAACCCTCACAGGAAGTATTATGTGTTCGCATCATTGATACGCACGCATTGTTCCATTCGTGATCGTTTCCTGTATTTTAGTCAGCATCTTTATGTGATCCCTTTTCCTAGGCATGACATATTGTACGTTGAGCACGTTTCACTCATGAATGAGCACAAATGTATGCGGATTTTTTATGAAAAGTTGAAAAGTATGCATTCAAGGAAGTCACATTCCATGTATCTTCCTTGGCATGACACATTTGTAGAAAGAGCACATGAAAGTATGAGCACCAAGCATAGGCAATTCCGTTGTGAAATGCCACAGTTGATTGCTCTAGATTATAAGAGAAAGATTCGATCTCATTGTTTTCGTGTGTGTGGTGAACGGTTTGGCACTCTGTCTCTTTGTTCATCTACATTGCATGCACAGTCTATAGGACGACAAGATTTTTTCCACTCACTTTGCATGGAATGGGTATATTCATGTTTATGTTTTTGTGTTGGAAATGATTTCAGGAATTTTCAGCCATGGAGATTCTTGAAGAAGAAAGAAGCACGACTTTCGACGAAGTTGAAGCATCGAAGGAGCCACAAAAGACTTTGTGTCGCTTTCGGCGCGGCCCAAAGAAGCAAGCGTTGTAGACCTTTATGAAGTTCAAGTACCGCACGACCCACACATCAGAGTGGGCTGGCAAAGAGTCCCTTCCAGGATTCCTGATGTTATTGGCGATCTCCCTCGACGCCATACAGTTTGGTACCAATACCTCACTTTGAAAAGGAGGAGATGTCACGTGAGACATCCAACCCTATGTGTCCGTGGACATGCTACAGCACGACAAGGGTTTAGTCAGTCCAGTCAATCTAGATTTAGAAGCGATCTGACACTTTTGTGAGTCTATTCGTAGATCGTGCATGCCTAGTCACTTACCTCTTGTTGCACACAGCATGATCATAAGCATTCCCATCAGAATCCGTCAGGGGAATTTTCGAGTGCATTTAGCCTATTTTACCTATTTTTGACATTTTTCACCTATTAATTTAAGTGACTTTTGTTGGAAAGTAGGTGGGGCAAATTGAGTAAGTTTGTATATAAGCAAACCTAGACTAGCACTAAATGGCAGAAGAGGCAGCAGGAGCTCCACTCTCAACAAGCAACTTCTCAGCAGAACCCCCCCAAGAGACCTAGCGTTTTCATCACCAGATCAGCCAACGATCTGCTTTGTAGATTCCGGCGACAGCAAGACCACAAGCCTAGCGTTTTGATCCTAGATCTTCACCGCAAGTAAACCTCAGCCCTAGCGTTAGTAAAAAGCCGAGATCGCCCTCCCTTCTGGTAGTGATTTTCAGCAAGGAAGCAGTCCCAGATTCAGCCTAAAGACCATCAGTTTTCAGCCTACACGAAGGCAGTTTTCAACCATAAAGACCCGCAGGAAATCAGCGTTTTCGACAAGCTGAATCAGCGTTTTTCCACCGCAGCAGAATTCAGCCATTAACGTTTTTGGACAGCAGTAGCAGGACCTCAGATTTCAGCCCATAGCGTTTTGGACAGCAGATAAAAGATTGCAGATTTCAGCCCTTAGGTCGGTGTCGTCATCCCTGTCATCATCGCCAACATAGCCTAGACTTGCATCAGTCACATGCATTCAGTTTGTACGAGTTTGTGCAATCATAAGTAGACCACTCTCGCCGACGAGAGTGGGGCCTTCGGAGGAGGGTTTTAGGGTCTCTGGTGTCGTATCTCTCTTCTCTCTCTATCTCTCAGTCTCATACACTTGCACGTAGAGTGTCCATTCACTTTGTTTGTGATCATAGCATTCTCTCATTAAGAACGGAAGGCTCTACCTTCCATAAGAACAAAAGGAACCTTGAGCACAGTTCGGAGCACTCATCTTGAGCAAAGCGCAAACATTCATTCCGGTGCACCTTACAATGGGGAAGAGGGAGGGTCGGAAAAACTTCCTGGTGGGAAAAATTCTTCTTCGTCTCTCTCATGCTCATCACCTCCAAGCGAAGTATCCATTCCGCTTCGACTGATGACCATTCTGAAGTCGTGGGTTCTTGTGGGTGCTTGTGGTCTTGGGTTCTTAAGTTCACGAGGAACTTGGGTTCTTGAGGTTCTTGGGTTCTTGAGGTTCTTGAGGGTTTTCTTTCGCTTGCAATCTGTGTTATAGAAGGATCTTCTCTTCACCCGAGTTCTGCTCTTTCCCGCGGGTGCACCCCTTGGCAGCCTTGCGCTCACACCAAGGTTGCTTTTTCCCACCTCATGTCGATTGGCCGGCCGCTAAGTGCACGCTCCGCTCTCAATGAGTGAAAAGAGGCACAAGGGGAGGCTGGACAAGCCCTTTTTTCTTGGGTTTCCTGTCACTCTTGAAAAAACACGATTAGGAATCGACACGCCCAAGTGAACTTGGGTTCGTGCGACCTCAACAAACAAAAAAAAATTATGTGGTTCTTTCCTTGAGTTATACAGAACATTGCCAAAGCTTTGATACCAATGTAAGGTGCAGCGGAATGAATTTTTGAACTTTGCTCAAGATGAGTGCTCCGAACTGTGCTCAAGGTTCCTTTTACTTACGGAAGGGAGAGCCTTCCGTTCCTTTAGTGAGAGAGTGCAATGGACACAAACAAAGTGAATGGACACGGTGAATGGAAGTCCATGAGACGTCTCACAAAGCTGTCCAAACCTGGCGAGGGCTGAGATTGCAGGTTTTTAACCCAATTTCGGTAGTATGACGACGCCAAAACCCTTGTAGGTCAAAAGTACATGTCTAGGATGGATTCCCTTGCAATTTGGAAGCTTTCTGGTGAGCTGTAACAGAATTTCAGAGTTTTGTAAATTCCTGTTTTGCCACTGCTAGGCGCCCAAAGCCCTGTCTAAGCATCCCAAGGCCTTCCCGAGGCTCCCTTGGTGTTCTGTTGCAGTTTAGTTGCGAAACCCTAAACCTGCAGAAAAACACAGTAGGCCGTAATTCTTCGTTTTGGATCGTTTTGGGCAGAGCGAACACATCTACGGGTCTCCCAAGAGCTCCGCACACAATGAGACAATTCCCTTGTAATTTGGACGAGTTCTCACGCGAGAAAACTCTCCAAATTCACAATCTTTCAGGACTTGTTCGTACGTGTTTAGAAGGCTCTTGCCTTGGCAAACGCGCATAAAACCCTCAGAATTGTACATGATCATTTGAGTAGCCCAACTAGTGGGGCATTACTATATGTGCAAAGTGGAGAGAGATGTGCGAGAACAAATCATCGTGCTACATGAGACAAAGGAGAAGGCAAGCTTTCCATTAAAGCTGTGAAACTTGCACCCACTACTCACACACACACTATGAATGCACAATGAAGACCAAACTCAGCTTCCACCCTCATTTGGGCGCCCCCTCTTGCTAAGGTGTCCTACAAGTTCACCTCCTACTGCCATGTGTCCAATTTGCCTCTTTTGAGTTAATTCTTTAGTTCCCACCAACTTATAAAGTTGTAAGTGACTTGCTGAGTGGCCCAAATTCCATCTGGTACACACCTTTCCATACTCATCAAAATTCAATGCTAACTGGCCCGACCAATCCCCTACTGACCGACCTAGATTCTTGATGTGAGAAACCTGTTCGGCTGCAGCCGTTTCACACTGGCCATGCAATGTCCACTTGCACCTTTACAAGGGTTTCAAGGAAAACAAGTAGAAATAAAATAAATAAAAATATGCAGTAAATATTTAAAGAAGACAACAAGAACAATACACCTCCTGGTGACACACCCAACCCTTGAAATACTACAAGCGACCTCGCTTAATAATACATACTGATATCTCTTGATATCACATATATTCTATGATGGGAATCCAAGATATAGATGCTTCCAGAAACGTAGCGTTGGATGATTAGACAATCCCACCAACTTGGCTATGAGACATATGTCAAGCATAGAAGTCTTTTGGTGTACTCTCAAGCACAAACTTCTTTAGCCAAATTTTGTATGGAAAGAGTAGATACAATTGCTTAACTACTTCTTTGAGCATCATGAACCATGCTCTTACCTTGCTCCAAAGGGCTAGATCAAGTCATTGTGGGTTCCAATCTGAAAGGCTTTAAGATATAGTTGCAATAGCTAAGGTGAATCAACCAATTCAGACTCTTCCATCCATTTAGTATCCAAAGATGGATAGTTCTTGAACTTCACCAAATAGCATCTTGCAACCTTTCCTGTGACCTTCCTTTTCTTATGTGCCAATATTTGTTCAGGAACAAGAATCTCATCCAATTCTTCCACTTCGGGTTGTTCCTCATCAAGCATATTCTCTGGAACATCACCAACAAAGGGCCTTAGAAGGCTAACATGAACAGCATTATGTATTTTCCAACCTTCTGGTACCTTTAACCTGTAAGCTACATAGCTGATCTTTTCTAGATCTGAAAGGATCATAATATCGCATACTGAGCTTTGTAAACAAACGTTTCTTGCCTTTCCTTTTCCTTGACGTGGCTTTTTCAAAGCGCAAAAGTATCCAATCACCAAGTGAAAATAGAAGTTCACAATGGTGACGATCAGCAACTTTCTTTTGCTTAGCCCGAGTCTTTGCGAGAGCAGCTTTCTTTTGCTTAGCGTTAGTCTTCTCGAGAGCAATCTTTATCTTCCTGTATGTTTCATCCATATCTTGCACATACTTGTCTGCCTCAAATATCTTGTCCTTAGTTTGCAAAATGGGTGGGACTTTCTTCCCTCCTTCCACTATCTCGAATGCTGCCTTACCTGTTGTGTATGCACAATGTTATTGTAAGCATATTCAACCAATGGGAGATGGTGTTCCCAAGTTGCCTTGTGCTTTGTGTCTTCGCCGAAACCCAACCAAGGCTCACTTCTTAACTTTACACAGAGCACTGAGAAGAAAAGAGAACACAGATGCGTCCAACGACTAGAATGTCACTGTGCACACGAAGACCGACACCTTGTAGGCCCCAAAGATTGGTGCCCCTTTCGGTATTTCTTTATTCAATTAAGAACAGACGATCGGGACACGTAGATCAAAGTCTCAAAGCTGTCCAAACCTGGCGATGGCTGAAATTGCAGGTTTTTGACCCAATTTCGGCAGCATAACGACGCCAAAAACCTTGTAGGTCAAAACACATGTCTAGGATGGATTCCCTTCAATTTGGAAGCTTTCTAGTGAGCTGTAACAGCATTTCAGCGCGTTGTAAATCCCTGTTTAGCCACTGTTAGGTGCCCAAAGGCCTGTCTAAGCATCCCAAGGCCTTCCCAAGGCTCCTCTGGTGTTCTCTTGCAGTTAGGTGCGAAACCCTAAACCTGCAGAAAAACACAGCAGGCTGTAATTCTGTGCTAGAGGCTCACAAAGGTGCCAGGCTAGGTCCTAAGCTACGACTGACACTAGACTATAGCAAAAGCTTGTCCACGTGGTGCAAGTGCAGTGCGCACGCGACACACAAATACCCACATGGTTGGCCAATTGCACTTAAAGAGGGCCACCTACATATGGACATATGGAGGTTGTTTCAGAGGAGATTTGCTGGGGGAGATTGGAGATCCGATGGCCGGAGAGGAGTTGTGCTCACAATTGCAGATTCGATCTTCATCTGATTCATCTTTTCCGTTGCACCTTTGACACTTCTCCCTCTAGGTTCCACTTCTTTGTGCCCCCCCGACACACCCTGTTTTCAGAGAGCCTGTAGCTTGCTGCCCTTCATCATGGCAGTTCACCCAGGCAGAGCACAGTGGAAACTCTCTTGGCCCCCTATTATTCTGTCCTCCACATTTCCTTTCACAAATGTTGAGACTTGGACAGAGGAGTCAGTTGCTGCCTTTGTTTATCAGCACACAGCATGTGTGTTGCTCTCGTGGGTAGGCGAGTTACTGCTCCCCATTTTCCTCTCTCAGTTCCCAACATGCATAGGTGTTGTATAGTGGGTAGCCTAGTTACCGCTCCCCATTTTTCTCAGTTCCCACTGTGTATAGGTGTTGTATAGATCTGCCACTTATTTCCTTGCTGATCCAGTGTGCTAGTACCAAACGACCATGAGCACTGGTCGAAGGGGACTACTACTCAGTAACTCAAGCTATACTCTATGTATCAACTTGGTGATGTGGCACAACCCGACCGGACTGAAAGAGAAGCAAGAGCCAGACCGGAAGAGTGGACCAAGACCCAAGCCGTGTTGAGCGTGAAACACGGTGGAATTTACAGCACGATTTGTGGCACAAATTGAGCAGTGTTTTGTGGGCTGCTAGCGTAGCAGTCCTGATGTGGCAGCTGTTTGCAGGAGCTTTTCAGCCAGGTTATTGAAAGCGTTGACTTTCTAGGCTTCTTTCAGTTTGATTAGTATCTACTGTAGTTCTTTTGGGAGCTGCCTCATTAGTGGTGCTTGGCTATCAGGAGCAATCTTGAGGCCTTCTAGGTTGCGGATTATGGTAACCCACTATTTTGGCGGGGAATTCCATTGGTTCACCAGATCCAGCTATTGGGTTTCTTTCGATCATGCTCACAGAAGTGAGTCCACTCTTTATCATGGAGTCAGATGGTTTATCCATTTTTATTCGCCAAAGCCCAGCGAAGTTCCAACTCTTAAGAAAGCTGACAAAAAGAAAAACGTGTTGCAGATCCTGAAAATTGAAACACTTAGCATAAAACGTTTCAGAATCTGGAAACTTTAGAAACATGTTTCGGTGCTTTTATGCTCATGCTGTTTGTGTTTCTGACATATGTGTTTGTTGCTCCTTGGCCCTTTTCACTGATTAAGACAAGTTGTTGGTGATGATCATGAATTATTGACAACTAAAGACTGTACTGAGGTATTTACAGGTAATGCAATTCGAGCTAGCAAGATTCCCCGTGAGGAAATTTTCATAACAACAAAGCTTTGGAATTCTGATCATGGTTATACAAGAACTCTGCAAGCTTGTGACCAAAGTCTGAAAGAGCTTGGAGTGGATTATGGTAAAGGCGTTTTCTTTTTTTTGGGCTGCTTGGTAGTGCATCTTACTATTTCCTTTGTGTTCTTCTTAAGTTTAACTCTGGGTCTCCTGGGAATGTTCCTATGTAATGTTAAAAGTTCGCTATATGTGTGCGAGTGCGAGTTCGTGTGCATGCGCGTGCAGGGAGTAAAATGGAATAACCTTTCTATCACCCGAGTATGGTAGATTGGGTATCCCAGTTCCCTCTTTAGTAGTAGGTCTTGTGTTCAAGACTTGTCGCATACATCTATGAGGTCTCTTGGGATTGTTCCTACGACATTAAAAGTTCTCTCCTTTCTCCTCTTTGTGGAGGTTTATTTGGCGCGCATAGCTGAAGCTGGGTTCATTTTCTTTCAGTGGATTTGTATTTGGTGCATTCTCCCCTATCATCACCTCAGAAACGGCTTGATACATGGAGGGCCATGGAAAATATTCTGAAGAGTGGAAAGGCACGATCAATAGGGGTTAGCAATTATGGTGTTCACCATCTTAAAGAGCTGTTTTCCAACTGTGAAGTACACCCATCCATAAACCAGGTTTCTTTACACACTTTGCCTCTTATTCTGATGTGTCTTCTTCCTATTGTAATTGGTAGAGTACCTTTACAACTGTAACTACTAAAGTCTAACATACGCATTAACAGGTGGAGTTGCACCCTTTTAACTTGCGCAAGGAGCTCGTTGATTTCTGTCACAAAGAGAACATTGTTATGGAGGCATATTCACCTCTTACTAGAGGTGAACGATTAAATGAGCCTGAACTTGTGCAGGTTTGTTGCATCTTTTTCCCTTCCTCTGTGAAGTTGCAATGCAACATTGGTTGCTTATTTTAGCTGGGTTGGAGAGTGTTCATGAGATACTAGCTATTTTGGGTAGTTGCAGTAGTCTCTTGTTTGTGGTGCTTTAATGACATATTTAGGCTAGATGCCAAACTTAATCTGAAATTAATCTAGCGCTTATTTTCAAGATTGCATTGCATGGGCTTGTGTTCTGCGGGGTCGATTTATGAGCTTTTATCTATGGAATACTGTTTTCATATCTATGAGCTAATTATTTCCTCCTTTGAGGAACTAAACTTCAAGTTAGTATTGCTCATGGACTCTTGCGGTTGTTGAGAAAGCACAAAAGGCATTATTTTGTTCCCACCTATATACTGCCCAAGTGGATGTGTAGCGAGGTGACTTGCTGTAGGTTTGATGCATATCATTATAAATGAGATTTCTGTTTTCGTATATTTTTGCAGATTGCCAAGAAACACGGAAAGAGTACTGCACAGATACTGATTCGGTGGTGCCTACAAAAAAACTTTGTAACGATTCCAAAGTCTGTCAAACCTGCTCGCATTCTTGAGAATTCGCAGGTGTGTTACTATCTGACCTTCAGGCCTGAATTCCTGCATGGAAAAATGCTCAACTTTTGCGGCACTTTGTTTTGCTCATGCAGGTTTTTTATTTCGAGCTTTCTGCTTCAGAGACGGCTAAATTAGATTCTCTTGATGAGGGGTTTGTTGTGGCATGGGATCCTACTAAGTCCAAATGAGAACCTGTGATGTATTATGGAGGAGCAGTTGCTGTCATGCTATTGAAGCTAAATCAGATATGATACGCCAAGGAGATCATCCTAAGGCATTTAATGTTGCAACTAAAACATGCTTCCTCATTGTATGTGACGGACTAATAGTCTTGTTTGCTTCTTGCATAACCTGAGAGAACTGCGACATGATGGGGACTTGCATGAATGCCCGAGTTGCTTAAAATTGGCTCGAGCACCCCACACAGTTTTAAGAGAACTCAATTTCTACAAAATTGGTTACTCTCTCAAACCAATTAGCTCATTACCTAGCACTAATGCACCAATGTCATAACTCATAATCAATAAGTAGATTATGGATGTCTTTGCAAGATTGCAAGAAAGTATCACCTTTGAGAATCTCCCTTCAATGCTACAGCTTTCTCTAAGTTGTCACATCTGCAACTAGACCATGCAAAATATCAAGGTATCCAAAGATCTTGTATTACTATGTGCAGGTGAATTGAAGAGATTTTCAAGCGTCCACCCTCCCCTCCCCTCCCCTCCCCTCCCCTCCCTCCCTCCCCCTTCTTCTTAGAAAACATGTCTCCATAGCGAGTTTTGTGCTATGTGTTTGAAAATGTTATGGAGTTTAGTTAACAACATGTATTTGTTCTCTCCTAGTCATAGCGTCAACACTACCCACTTGCCGTCTCCTAGATGGCAAGCTCTACTTGAGCATCTATTTTCAAGATGAAAGATTTGGGGTTGTTGCATCATTACTTGGGTATATAGTTTAAGCAATGTGATGGTGGTATTGCCTTGTGTCAAAAAAGTTACATAGAGACATTGCTATGTAAGTTTGGACTTGAGGATTGCAAACCTATTGCCACTTCCATGGAAACAAGTTTGAAATTGAGTCTTCATGATACTTGGGTGATCGTGTAGATGTCACTCTTTACCAAACTGTTGTTGGATGTCTCATTTATATATGCAACACGAGACTGAATATTCAGTTTACAGTTTCATAAGTCAATAGATTCATGCATAGCCCAAGGTCTAAGCATTGGCAGGCTGTTAAGAGGATTTTTCGCTACTTGAGTGGCATTTTACATCTTGGCTTGTTTTATGCGAAGTGGGTATGAACTGTCTCTTGCCATCGACAAGAAGAGAGAAACATCCTCTTTTAACAAAATGTGATAGCTTCTTCCTATTGATCGTGATCTTGCAAACTTAATAGAGTTAGGAGTAAGAAACCCCTTTAAAGGCTTAATACCATCCAGCAAAACCATTCCCTTGAACAACATTAAAATAATTGTGAGAAATAAATGTGTACAAAATGGTAGCTAAGTAGTCTCCTCCCACTTTCTTTAGGTGATTCTATGCTCGAGAAACTTTGTCCAAATCATAACTATGTATTATTTAGTAGCACACCTATCCATTGCCAAGTTGAAATGGCACATAGATATAAATTTATGATATGATATACTCAAGTTACTTACTACAAATTCAGTTACAAGAATTGATGTCTCTATTGTCCAATTCGACATGATATCTAGTTAGTTGAGGCAAAGTACAAGACTAAGTATAAAGTATACCCACAAGCAACATCTAATAAAACCATATACAATTGGCCACGAGGCAAAATTGTTAAAACTTAAAAACTAAGATGGCTAGGCAAAAAACCTCTCCTAAAGAGGATAAAAGTGCCATGGAAACTTGACGAAGATAGGATAACAACTTCCTTGAAAGATAGGCAATTCCCACCAAAAGCATTCTCTATGACTACACACCAAACAAAGTCCATGGTAACCTAAAAGTCACCAATAATGTCATGAGTAAGAAACGTGCTACCAAGGCAGTTGCTCAATGTTGGGCAAAACCCGTCAGTAGGTATGAAACCATAGAGCGAAAAAAGCATAGAACAGAACAATTGATAACAAAGATGAGGGATAAGAAGCAATTGACACCACCAAGATAGCCACTAAAGGAAATCTCAAGGGACAGCTGAACTAGAGCTATTAAGGAGGTCTCAATCACTGTAGAAGACAATCCATCTACTATAAAGGTGGCTCCTCTATCGAGAGTCACTTATCAACTCCAGATACCCACATCATATGTTATTTTTTGTCCTATAGGTCATATTTGACCTTTGAGGACCATAATCTCTCTCTCTCTCTCTCTCTCTCTCTCTCTCTCTCTCTCTCTCTCTCTCTCTCTCTCTCTCTCTCTCTCTCTCTCTCTCTCTCTCTCTTGTTGCCATTGATTGCATGGTCATTGTTAAAGTTATAGCATCTCAAATGAATGGCTCAATGTGATCCTAGCTAATTATTTAATTTACTTATTTGACATATTTTTGGGTAGGGCAATTTGATGAGTGGGTACTTAAGGCCCTCACGCTAATATATAAGTGCACCCTGAGATCGTGTCATAACAATCATAAATTCATTGCCCTCATGCTAATATATAAGTGCACCCTGAGCCCCTGTTGTAACAATCATAAATTCATTACCGAGTTGGTTGGTTCTCTCTCTCTCTCTCTCTCTCTCTCTCTCTCTCTCTCTCTCTCTCTCTCTCTCTCTCTCTCTCTCTCTCTCTCTCTCTCTCTCTCTCTCTCTCTCTCTCTCTCTCTCTCTCTCTCGGCTCTATGGTTCCACATCATCAACTTTGACATGGTATCAAAGCCGGTGGATCTTTGATCCCCAAAGAAGTCACACGCGTTGAAGACGAGGAGCTCGTGGAGATGCCTTTCAAAACACTCGCATGTTTTGTTGCATTCAGATCGACAACATTTTCTTTGGCGTGGGGACCAACAATGTTTCGAAACGCCCTAGCGTAGAGGTGCCAGTAAAAGTACGGACCCGTCCTACCCCCAAAAAATATTTTTGGGTCCTACCCCAAAAAAATATCACTAAAATGCACCAGATTACTAAAATGCACCAGATTAGAGACAAGAAAGCTTGAATGCTTTTGTGGTTAGCATAGTTTTTAGAGAATCTTGGCCATTGGATCATGCGTTCAAGCCTTGTTTGCAGCTTTGTACCTAATTACCCCCTTGATGGATTTGCAACTCACCCCCATTTTTGTTACATAGGAAATCGTATTTTTGCATCGTGTTTGAGGTAGCGAGCACCATTTGAGCTGCTGATTTTTACTACAGATGCGCGCTCTCACGGTGCATCTTTTGCACCCTTCCTCGCTCAAAATGGCTAACCAAAGCTCTTGCTAGATGCGACGAGATTTTGGCGTCTCTAAACTGGCTCCTCTACCCTACTAGACGGTGGTTTCAATGCCCCACGTCCGATAGCCCTCTTAAGAGGTCGGCACTGTCTTTAGCGTGAGTGTTCTGAAACACGGTTGGCAGGCAGGCGTGGCTTGTAGCATTCTGAGACGCTAGGCAGAAAAGGAGGAGTTTTTGGCAGCGTGTTGGAGACACCAACTTTCGGTTGCCTTCTTCCCTTGCTTCCATTGGCAGCGTTTTGTAGTGGAAGCATTTTGAAAGGGGTCCCTTTTTTTTAAAAGTTTCTTTGGAGTGCGAGGAGCAAGTATAAGGCTTAAAAGGTTTGTTAAGGACGGCTTGCTAAGGGTTCAACATTGATTGCAAGAACCTAGCTTGCCAAGGTTTGAACCCAAAATATTGCACCCCAACCCAATAAGTAGAGTTAGAGAGTCGTATGATAGGTAACCATCTCCTACGATTCAGGGAGGAATCGAATCGGAGGGACCCATGCTCAAGTGTAAGCAAAAAACTGAACGACGACAACGATGCTCATTGGAACTTGATCATGCGGCTTTGGTTTTTGTGAAAAGGATTATGAGATATCGTCAACGGCTTGGAGATGCAATCCATGAGGGATAACACAATAGGTACACCCGACTTCAGGATGAGGAGTATCTCTCATCATGCATTGATTGGGATGCAAGTAATGCAAAGGCAATGTTGGCCATTGCAAAGTCTCTCACAAAGGAAATTTTTCCATCCATACAAACTTTGAAAAGTGCTAGTGGAATGTGGTCCAAGGTCGTCGAAATGTTTAATCGAGATTTTATGCTGCTAGAAGTTACCCTCCGTGCCCATCTATCTTCTATCAAGTTTGAAATCGGAAGGTGAGGGCAAAGGTGATCCTTGATCAACTCTCAGCTATGGAAAGTGCATTGACTAGTACTCAATTAGATGTTTTAGTACTTATGAAATTGCATGAGGAGTACAAAACAATATTGAGGACACTACACTTGCAAATCACGAAGTAAAAGCTGAAATTTGATTATCTCAATCCTTTTCTCATTGAGAGGAAACCGTCTCAGTCACTCGAGTGAAAATTCAAATTTCTTTCAAAGACCATCAAGGTAAACAACAAATATGCATAAAACATGGTGAGAATCTGCTGGGAAAATTCCGGAAGCGTTTCCCCTAAAACTTGAGAAAATCTCACCAAAACCGCATACAAGAGAGGGGGTAGGAGGTACCCATGTCAAGAGAAAGGAATGGAGGGAGGGGTCAACAATCCAATGGCTTGCTATGTGGATTGCTATGTGACCGTAGTCCACCGTGGATGATAGTGACATGGTAATGGACTATGGTGTGATTGTAGTCCACCATGAATGATGGTGGTGTGGTAGCAGATGTGGCAAACATGGCATCATTGGCAAATGATATGGCATTGACTTAGAATCCACGACAACAGACGTCAGCAAAAAATGGTGACATGGCATGCCACGTTGATTACAGTCCATGTGGCCTCATAGGAGGGAGGAAGAGAGAGGGAGAGAGAGGGGGGGGAGGGGGGATGGTAAGGGGAGAGAAGGGAAAGGGACGAGAGGTGTGCATGTGTGTTTGGGTGTGTGCATGTATGCATGTGTGTGTGTGTGTGTGTGTGTGTGTGTGTGTGTGTGTGTGTGTGTGTGTGTGTGTGTGTGTTTGGGTGTGTGTGTGTGTGTGTGTGTGTGTGTGTGCGCGCGCGCGTGCATGTGTGTATGTAGGGGGTGGGTTTGTGCATGTATGTATGTATGGGTGTGCATGTGCATGTGTGTTTGGGTGTCTTTGTGTGTGCATGTGTGTGCGTGCGTGCGTGTGTGTGTATACGCGCGTGTGTGTGTGTGTATAGGGTATACTTTGGGTACCATTTCTAAGAGTTTAGAGTCACTAAGGGAGAAAAGATTGTTTTCCTGACAGCTTCAAGTGCCGCACTAGCTCTGCAAAATATACCACCGATTTGAGGGACAGTTGAAGCAGCAGGGGTATTGATAAAATATGGATTGAGGCCACATAATTTTTTCAGAAAGTTAGATAATTCAGCCCCAGAAGAAGAAAATAAGGCTAGCTCTTGCTGATATTGTACAGAAAGTATAGGTAATTGGGCTATGTAATGGGAAATCATATTAACCCCATCTTTGGAGTCCTTGTCCAAGGTAGCCAGAATCCTGACCCAATCATTAAAAGAAAGTATGTGTAAGATAGATAGCCTTTTATTTGAGGTAAGATCCAAATCATATATTAATTGAGAAGCATCCAAACTGCCAATACATCTGAGGACAAGAGAGGTTGCCACAGAGAGGGGTTGAGAAGATAGTTCCAGACCTTGCGAGGGAGCAAGGGTCTGCAATAGACAAAATTGTTAGTAAGTTATGGATTACTTATGGTAGCATGTAACACAACTTTGGCCCGTCTAGCCAGAAAAGGTCTAGTTCTAATAGCTAGGGCTTTGTTTGGAGACTGGTTCTTTAGGTAAAACCTAATTTGAATAAAATCCTTGTATGTTTCTCCGGGTCATAGTTTACCCTCATGCGAGTTGTCAACTTAAAATTTTTGTGATCTTGAAAGAAAATATATATGATATAATTAGTCCTGTAGGTTGGGCCTTCAATCCTTAAACTGGCAAAGTCAGAGACTATAACAATCGTGAGCAGGTATCCAGAACATTAGCCTATGAAGGACCACCTAACACCAGCCAACCAATCAAGGAATTATAGGCAGTGGGTCCAACTTAGAACTAACATTCAAGCAAGTTTCTAAAGCTAGCGTTCAGGTTTCTCCAAAAAGCATGGAAAAACCTTATGTATAGGACGTGTGTGTAGCTGTTTTTACTTAAATAATAAGACATAAATGAACTTTAACATTCAAAAGACTGTTGGCCTTAGAGAAAAGACAATAATTAGTACAAAAACAACTCAGTTTTAGAATTATCTTTGTACATGACTTATGAGAATGAAGCCTCATTCTAGTATACAATGATAGTGACCCAATAAAGAAGTACTTCCCAAGTAGTAGGAGCAAGTGTAATCATGGACAAACATTTGCTTTAAGCGAAAAAAAATTCCAAGAAAGGATAGAGTCCTCACCTGCATCCATCCGAACAAGACAACAAATACGTTAGCTTTGGATGTGTTTTACAGGTGTCAATGGACTATACCACTTGTTATCCATGTCCAACTTACACCTTTTTTAACTTAAAACCATTGTCCAAAGTGTTCATGTATTCCATATTTTTTTTAAAAAAGTTTTATCATCCCAAAGATTTTTTAAAAATTATATTTATAAGTATGGTTTCTAAACATCCCTATTTTTTTATTAGACCTTAAATAGATAATAGCATACATATTATTTTGATCAGAAGGCCACCACCCCTTCTTATCCAAGTGTCTTAATTCCTATAACATCTCATCGGTCTTTTCAATATCATATTTACTTTGCAAGATTTGTCAAGTTCCAATTGCTCTAGCTTTTTAAGTGTACCATGAAGTCATAAAGTAACCAAATCAAAGGCTTTAGATATTTCTCAACAACAAAAAATTCCATTTGGCAGTTAAAGGTATCAAACTTGGCTATGTTTATCAACAAGCAAAACCAAAATATACATGCCCACTTGGGCTTATAGTATCCATCCTACCTCAGCTTGAATGCCAAATGAGAAGAGAACATACTACAAACACATTCTACCAACTACACCACCACTGATGAGCTCTTAAGAGCGAAACGCGTTTGGTGGAACTTACCCCTCTATTATTACCAAGCTAATTTTGACATCCACCATTTCTCTTCAATCCTATGGAGTCATCTCGCACGCTTGAGTTATTTGTTATCTTTTGAAAAAAGTTAAAAAATTGATGTGCCCCAATGTTTAGCATAAAAAATAGCACCCTTCTTTTATGTTGGTAGCCAAATATAAATTTGGTACCAGTCAGAACGAAGGTTACTCCAAGGTATGCAGTATTCAATCCACAAAGTATAAAGAACACTCTCCCTTTGGGGTTAGTCTTACCCAATAAACCATTCCCTTACTTGTGAGTGCCAAGGGTGTATTATACCACCCCATCTTTTCTCAAAAAAAACATTTATAGGCAGTGTAGTGTTTACGACAGAGTTCTACCAAAATCACGTCAGTAACATAATGCACCAAAGTTGCCGTTAGAAAACTAGTTTTATCAGTATAATGTTACGCAGAGGTCTTTAATACATCAAACCAAGGTTTAACACATTTTTACCCAAAACCACCATAACTTGCTAACCATAATACAAACTTCCTAACATGGTAATCAATTCCGAAAGAGCCAGTTTAATAAGCCTCATTGCAACCTGTATCAAGTTAGAGGAAACAAACACGGTGCAAACATATTTTGTACAGAGTAAAACCATTAATCCAAATCATTCTATCGTGATTATCAATCACTATTATGAACAGTAAGCGTTCGAGGCAGGACACCCCACCCTTTTACGATGTTCCCAAGTCAAGCCAAGCGGTAACCTCTTTACATGTGAGGATTTGTGTGAAGTAAACCAATCAATAAATTACCATATGCAGTGAAATTATTATACCAACCTTATAGACCAAAAGCCTAATCAGTCTAGTTTATTTCAATCATGAGTTATGTATCCCAAAAAAAAACCTTCAATGTATGTCATCAATATTCCATCAAAAGGTAAACACCGACCTAAGATGGTAGTTCAACCACCTCCATGACTGCACAATATGCGTCTATGCCCTCACTCCTCTCTTTCAAACACACACGCACAGAGAAATACACCACAGACTAAGTGAGGGGCCAAAGCACCCTCATCTTTTATAGGGTTCAGTTCTTCAATCTTGCCAAGGTGGTAAAAGCCCCACAATCACAATACTCAAAAGGTGCAGGTTTCCAAGAAGCTACGGCCACCCCTGCTCGTATAGTGGGGGTTGAGAGGGAGAGAGAGTAAGATTTAGTGCAAGGTTGCCCTGAGTACGCGGTGAGTTGCAGTAGGGACAAGGGGGCCGGAGGGGGGGAGAGAGAGAGAGAGAGTGAGTGAGTGAAAGGTTGAGTAGATATTAAGAGGCATAAATTCCATGATCTTCAAGCATTGTATTATGTGTGGGTGCCCATAGGGGGAAGAAAAGAAGGAGTTCTCCCATTTTTTTGTAATGCCGAGACATATGATGGTTAGAGTAAGCCTAGGGGGTTTGATCATGGTTTATAGGTATCCCAAAGAAGAGTCAGTTTTATGTTCTTGGTTAAATGCTGGCTATATATGTACTTGTGTGTGTGTGTGTGTGTGCATGTGCGTGTGTGTGTGTGTGTGTGTGTGTGTGTGTGTGTGTGTGTGTGTGTGTGTGTGTGTGTGTGTGTGTGTGTGTGTGTGTGTGTGTGTGTGTGTGTGTGTGTGTGTTTCAATAACAATATAACATATACACCAATGAATCCTTACAAATCACAAAAGACACTAGAAACTATGTCAATCAAAAGGTGGTATAAATCCCATTCATAGTACAGAATAGTCTTTTAAACACAAGTACAAGAGAATCAAAAGCCTGAAGATATATATCTAACCATAACATATATTCAGTGATGGTTCATTTACAAGGGGTTGCAGGGAAACCATGTGGAGCCCCTTTTGCTTTGCAAGCTCTCATGAGATAAGGCCGAAGACGAGTTTTATGAGGCAATTTAGCCTTGAAGTGGGCCACATATACCTGTTTTTTAACTTTACAGAGTTTGACATTAATTGCCGCCACTTTTTATGGGTCAGTAATAGCGCTCATACGTGCAGTCAATCTATATTTTGGAGTCACTTGTAACACAAAGAGATGTCAGTAAGTCCTACACCTTCCTAGATGGAGTTAAGAAAAACCACATAAAAGGTAGGAAGTATGAGTGCTCCATTCCCCTTAATCATAACACATAGGGGTGGAATATTCTAGAATCCCCCAGTTGTTCCAAAAGCCAAGGGAGTGTGCCGCCAAGGCCCATAAAATTGATGCAATGAGCAACCATATACGACCACATGAGCACCCATAAGGTAGCCATTTACAACCATATCTACCATATTCACAACCATATTCGGCCACAATCATTCTTAACCATATTCACAACCAACCATTCATAACCATATTCAGCCACATCAGCAGCTTTGCCAAAGATCTGTCACATATCACTCAACAGGCATAGACCGTATCTGAGCAAGAAAGGTAAGCTCAATAACAAACCCCAGAGGCACCTCATCAATAAAATAACCACAACAGCAGCCCCAGTAAAATAGACCAAGCCGCTAATTCTAAACCTTACAAGTAAGCGAATCCTACCATATAATATAGGGTCATTCACCAAATTGTAAAAAAACTTCTATCATTACTTTTTAGCTTTAAAAAATAAGGCAACCATTACCCAGTATTGAAGGGTCCTTTCAAAGTTTTTTCACTGCTCGTATACATGCCTATGACAGGTCCGTAGACATGTATTAAAAGAATTCCCTAAACTCGAAAGCGGAGTAAAAAACCAATGCCGCAGACACCAAAAGGGTGCTCATATACACGCTTATGACAAGTCAGTCTTATATTGAAAGTGTTTCCTAAACTCGAAAGGCGAGTGAAAAAACTAGTGCCGCAGATACCAAAGGGTCAGTGGTAGTTGCCAACCATATTCATATTTTGACTTAGTATAGCCAAGACATGCATGAGGTCTATTACCATATCAAAAAGTGAATCACAGCATATCCAAACAGCTCGGACATTAGTCCTATATCAATGTCTTAAGTCACGTGGGGGGTGTAAACTAAGCCAAAAAATGATAGAAAAGGAGCAAGTTGTTGATGCTGGGAACAATCTCTTATGAAGACGCGGCAACAATTCTAACAGTAACAAAGAGACATGATGATAAGGCCAATGACCTAAAGATAGCTTTTCCAACATTCAAAGGTAGAAAAAAAATGACCTTGATGTTCATATCCAAGCCTTTAAACAATATGTTGATCTCAAGCAAACCAACAAAGAAAAATGGGCAGAGTAGTTCCCTCAGACGCTAAAAGATGTAGCTAGAAAGTGATAGTTCAAGCAAATCAATGAAGAAGACTAGGCAGAGTACTTCCCATAGACGCCAAAAGATATAGCTAGAAAGTAGTACTATCACTATCTAGCATGTAAGCTGAGAAGTTACATTAAGTTGAAGAAAGCCTTTATTCTAGATTATAGCATGAACAGAGGGGATGAAGATATCCTATGTGCATTAGACAAAATATAGTAGGGTAGGTTGTTAGTATGGAGCTATCTAGAGAAAATTTAGGAGCTTAGTAGATAGTTTTACATGAACCACCATCTAAAAAAGGAATGAGAGCTTGGTTTTTGAATGGGTGAACTTGAAGTTAAGGGAGCTGATCTAACCAAGAATTTTAGTGACTTGGTTTAAAGAGCCCTTATATTGGAATAGCAAGCCAAGAAGGAGAAAGCCCAAAGAGCCAGAACCAACTCAAGTTCCAGTGAATCCTCTTCAAAAGATACATCACTAAGCTTTAGATCATCTGACAACAAGAACTCTATAGAATCACTCAAGACCAGGAAGAAGGGAGCTTCAACAAATAGGAAATTGAAGAACTGTCAAGATAGGTAGCTAAGGTTTCAAAGACAAGACTTTCACATGGAAAGGTAGAAACTTGACGTGTCAGATGTAAATCATTGTATCGAAAAATGCATTCAGTGTACGTATTGTAAAGCTTATGTTCATGTATGGAATAACTACAAAATCTAGATACACCACTTTAAAGAAGGAAAAGATGTATCCTTGATTGCATTGACCAACCCCAAACCTATTCAACAAGAACAAGCTGTTGAGAACCCAAACAATGAAGCCAATACCAATGGAATGGTTGGGAGAGGAAGATACAAGATTTTATTCGGTAGAGGTAGAGGAAGAAGAGATTTTACCAATAAGAATTTTAGTTATTGAATTTAGGTCCATATGAAAAATACCAAGACATTTAAGAAATCAATGCAACTTAAAAAGTTAAATAGGAAGTACGGGGCAAAGAAGATAGTAAGGATGTTGGCCTCCATGAATATATTCCCCATAGAAGAAGTTGATATGCACAAAATCTTGTTACATAAAAAGGGGCACAAGTACAACACAAGTAGTACCTTGAGAGCTAAACCAAATTAAATCAAGGGGATATAGACTAGTAAGTCTATATGGTAGAGCCTCACAGGACACAACAAACCAGATACTTGGGATGGCTTGTTGAGACAATGGCATAGCTTCATAGTGCCACACTAGTATGGCCAGACTAGAGAGTGTTGACATAGAGTTTAGAAATAAGAATATGCAAACACTAGAAGGGTGTGGTTAGTCAACATCTGAAGGAAATTTGGTCCTAGCCATTTTAGACATTCCTCTCATAATGGATATGTTGTTGGGATAAAAATAGAGGAGGAGGCAAAATCATTGGGCGGAAGAAAGGACGGAGGGGCACCCAATTGGTTGTTACTAGATGATCAAGAATTGGGGGGCACAAAATTAGATCTAAAAATCATAAAGTTTAATGAACATTTGAATCCAAAAGTCAAAGAAAAAGTAAGAACTTTTTCAAAAGTGATTTGAAGGGAGTAAACCCTTAATTTTGTTAGGTGACAAAATACCACTAAAACCTGGTGCGAACATCTAAAGCTAGAAGACAAAGAAAAAGCAAGACAACTTTCGAAAAGTGATTTAAAGGGCGTAGACCTTGAATTTTGCCAGCACAAAATACCACTAAAACCTAATGCATGATCGATCAGATTATAGAGGTACAAGATGAACCCCAACTATAATTTGAAGGCAAGATTCATCACAAAGGTAGCAAGCAATGACTAGTTGTTTCCAATAGTGGTGGTGCCAAAGAAGAATGCCAAACTCCAAGTTTGTGTAGATTATTGGAAGTTGAATGCTCAGACAACTAGAGACCCGTTTGCACTACCTTTTACTGCTATGACATTAGATGAGATAGTTGGGAACAAAATGTATAGCTCCAGATAGGTACAACGGCGACAACCAGTTAAAGATAGCGCCAGAGGACAGGGCTAAAACAATCTTTTATACTAAATGGAGAGCATTCATGTACCTAGCTATTCCATTCAATTTATGTAATGCTCCAACTATGCTTCAAAGGTGTATGTTGGAGATATTCAATGAATTCCTACATAAGTTTTTAGCCATCTTTGTGGAGGGAAAATGCATCTATTATTTTTGGAGATGGTCTTTAAGAGATGCAAAGGGAAGAGTATTTGTTTGAATCCTTTCAAGCATGTATTTATGGTGTGGTCATGTAGTGTCCAGAAATGGCATTGAAATGATTGAAGACAAGATCCAAAGCATCTAGTAGGCTAGAGCATACAAATGTGTCCGAATTAAGCTCTTTCCTGGGATATATGAACTTTTATAGAATATTCATTCATATGTCTACAACGAAGGCTTTACCACTTTATGAATTGAGCGAGAAAGGTGTTAAGTTTATTTGTTCCCTCGAATGTGAAACAATTTTCTAAGAGCCACTAATAGCATGAAACCAATATTTTGCCAACCTAACTTGGATGTAATTTTCCATGTGCATGTTGATGCCTCGGGGATGGTGATGATTAGTTCAACCTAAAGGCAAGATTAATTATCCAATGTACTTTGCCATCAGTAAGGCAGAGTAAGCATGATATTCAACCACAAAGAGGAAAGTGGTAGGCATGATTAAATCTAGAATGGCAAGAAGTTTATCAATTCTTACATCATGGGATTCTACTTGACAACCACCTGTAGTCTAGCAAGAAAGCACTTATACTTAGAAGTCTAAAAGTTCCAATAATTGCCTAATCTCTTTACAAATTGGGCATGATGCGGTCTTAAAGAGGTGTGCACCCATTCAAGCAAGAATGTAGGTCATTAATGAGGCTCATAATGGGAGTTTTGGAGGGCATTTCTCCACTACTATCACTCACAAGAAGACTCTACAGGCTGGTCTATGGTGACAAAGTATGATGTCAGATGTTCAAAACTTTTGTAAAACATGTGATATTTGCCAAACAATGGGAAGACCTAGAGCAATTGATATGATACCATTAATCACCATTCAACCTTTAGGGGTATTCATGTAGTGGGGATTAGATTTGATGGCTTTCCAAGAAGTTCAAACCCAAAAAGAACAAGTAAATATAGTCATGGCATGGGTTGAAGCCAGCTGCCAAGGCACTTTCAATCAACAGAGCCAAGTCCACAGCCTGGTTTTTCTATGAACATATCATATGCCATTATGACTGTCTTATAGAAATATTCTAAGACCCAGGAAGCCATTTTATCAATGACACTATTTAGATCTTGTTTGACTATTCTCCATAAAGCATCGGAAATGTACACCTTATTATCCTAGATGCAATGGATAGGCTGAGAGAAAAAACAAGAATTTATTGACCATTCTAACCAAAAGGATTGTCACAATTGGGATGTAAAGCTTCAGACTATGCTATGGGCATATAGAACAGCCTACAAGATCACCACTGAAATGATGCCTTTTAGAATGATGTATGGGACCGAGGCTGTAGTCCCACTAGAATTTGCAGTTCCCTATCTGAGAGTTGCTTTGAATATGAGATGGACTATAGCACTAACTTAAAAAAGAGACTGAAAGATTTACTAAAGCTAGATGAGATCAGACAACACACTATGCTGGAACAAGAGTGGTACAAAAAAGAAAAACACACTTGCATTATAGCAAAGTGAAAGTTCACAAATTTTGGAAGGGAGACTTCATTTTACTATATCAGTCTACATTAGGGCCAAAGAAATTGAATATGAAGATTTCATGGTTGGACCTTGATAATTTGATCAGGTCTTTTCTAATGGTATAGTAAGCCTCAAGGATTTGTCTCGTTTAGTGCTTTTTGGAGTTTATAATAAATCAAAGATCAAGTGATATTCATTAGACCCAGAGAAACTTCCAACTTAAGCCCGTGATTCATCTGATTCCTTTGACTCTACAAGTCAACCAATGGACTTGTTCTTCATAAGATGTGATTTGGATAAAGGCACACAAGGTATTCAAGTTTTAGATGTTCTGGCATATAATAGCCACAATCCCTAGCATCCAAAAAATCTAAAGCAACAGTGAGACTTTCAAACACTATCTTAAGTAATTAGAGAGAGCCATAATAGTAACTAGTAATTTAATGAATGTCCACCTTATTGGGAAGCTAACACAGTGATCATTACAAAGATCAACCAATGCATGCCACGTCAAGAATGAATGTTGTTTCCCCTAGGCACGAAAAGAGTGGTACATTCATGGCTCAAATTAGAACTACTATGCAATGTATTGACGAACCTAGCTCTGACAAACCTAGCTCATTATCCTCACACACATCTGTGAATACACAATCTTACCATACACAATCATCTTCTCAAACGTTCATCCCTACTTCAACATCTGCACAGAACATCACCTATGTCGCCAACCCACTTCCCTCTTCAAGAAGTTCTAGCGAGTCTTTCTTTGTTACTCATGGTACACCTCCCACTCATGCCATGGGTAATATGAAAGATTCAAAAGAACATAACTCTAAACTTGGAGGAACTAAGGAATTTGGTGGAAAACATGAAAAATAATGTGGAAGATTTTGCTTCAAAGTATACAAATACAAATACAGTTAGATGAAGATGCAAAAAGAGAATAAGGATGAAGAAGATCAAGACGACAAGGAAGATGAAGCAGACAAAGAGGATGATACTACGAAGCCAGACCCAGACCCCTTTCACAAGTCCAATGAAGACAACAATGGCAATGATGGCATAAACATTCCTGGTCCAAGACAGGTAATTAGCTCCACTAAATAGACTTTAGATCAGGTTAAAGGAATAATCACACTCAAATCTAGACAACCCAGCTAATCAAATTCAAGGTTAGCCGGACACTCAAACACAAAACGAGTTTGTGCTATTTTGTAAAGATAAAGGAAAGGTTGTTCATATGGAAAAGGATTCAGATTCTTAGTCTAACTCTTTATTTCAAATTAATGTTTGAGTCTGAACAAGAATCTAAGGAGACAAAAGAAGTTATAGATCTAGACTTACTTAAACATGATGCCTACTCAAATCTATAAAGGTTTTTCATGCTCTATGTGGGAGCTAGACGAATGGCAGTCAAAGGAAAGTTCCTAAATTCCATGATCCTGAGTAGAGCCAAAAAATCTCAATGTAGTTCAATTTCTAAGGAGGATCCCTAAGTACATGATCCCCAAAGCAGTTATAAATGGTAGTGCTCAAATAAGGAAAATGACCACAATGAACATACAAAGTCTAGGGATCCAATTAGAAATGTTATTGGGAAATTTCTTGCTTACAAATGCATGAAGGTAATGGGAGATGAGATCAAGTCAACACTTCAAACACTGCAAATTGTTGGGAAGATACTTGATCAAAATGAATGCATATCCTACTATAGAATAATGCATCAAGCAGCAGAGATAGAATCACACAAATGACAGTAAGGGAACAGGAACAATTTCTCAAACAACTATTCCATCTAGTGCGAATAACTAAAAAATGTTGCATGCTTAAATTGCAATTGTGATGCATTATATTGAAACTATTCCAAATTCACCAGTTCTCATGTATGCCTTGCCTATGAAAGAAGATGAACTGCCAAGATTCTATCCAATTAACTAAAATTTCTACAATAAGCTTGCTAATCAAATGGCTTTTGTTAAGATTGCCAACCAGATTTGAGGCTGACACCAATGCTTTATTGGTGGCCTTGACCATAGTGCTCGACACCATGAGAAGAAAGATATATCTTTTGAGCTGAAAGAAGATATGGTTAGCTTCATAGATATAATGAACCAGTGGAAAGGACAATTAGGTTAGCTAATAAATCATACAAATGATCTACGCTAGTTTTCCATCCAAGTGTCAAGGATTCCACAAAAGGATCCATCCAACAGGGCTAGTCATCAGCCACAATTCAAAGAGATGGTTTATATCCTATTCAAAGCTAGAATTGAGGTGAACCAGTCACATCCAAATGGATGGATGATGCCAATCTTCATCTGCCACAAACTGGCCAAAGCCAAATTGACAAAGGGTAAAAAGACCAAATATGATCTTGACACAAAGAAGTACCATCATCTTATCCCTTATGACACAAAGATGTTGATTTCCAAAAAGGAGCAACTTGACCAAGAGTCCATTTACAAATTGATCATGAAGGATAATGCAGCTACCAAGACTCCTCAAATCCAACTAATGGTTAAATAATTTGGAGCTAGTCAGTAAACTTGTCGGCCACCAACTCTAATCACTCAAAGGTCACATGGTGCAGTTCAGAAGACTGAAGTTCAGAAGGCACCAAACGAGAGGAGCAACAAAATGAAAAGATAATGTCATTGTCATTTGGGATTTTGGATATACCAAAATTCAAGAAATGGAGGAATGTAGATGGCAGGAATAATCTCATACAAAGACATGGCAATTGTTCTATACTATATGTTGGTGGAGCAGTTAGCCAGAATCCCAGTGGCGATGCCTATAAATAGGGCTTGCTAATTTCATTTTGGGACTCTTGAATCTTAGGCCTTATGACTCTCACTCTTACTCTGACAAGATCTTAGAAGAGCTTACGAGCATTTAATGTTTATCATTTCATTTTGGGACTCTTACTCTTACTTCGACAATATCTTAGAAGAGCTTAGGAGAGCTTACAAGCAGTTAGTGCTAACCATTTGTACTTGTTACCATATACATGTGGTAGTGATGTGTGTGAACACACTTAGGACCGTCGGGCCATTTTTTTCCCTCATAAGGAGGTTTTTTTTTGTGCATTGTTTATACACCCATCACTTTAGGGCTATCTATCTTTCCATAGCACACTAAGTAACACACTCTCTGTTGTGTGCCTTGAGCTTCCTTTGTCTTCTCCAAGTTGTGTGTGTTTTCCTCAACCCTAAGTCCAACAATTGGTATCATAGCAGGTTGCGTCCTCTCGGGCTTAGTCGCCATCAGCTCCAGCACACGCTTGCTCACTTTCTCTAATTTTTGTGACCTTTGGTGGGCATTAGCAGGTCAAAAAATACTTTGGGCAAGCTCATAGAGCTTGGTCTGCTCAGAATTTTCATTTGGGCTCATTTCGGCCTCCATTTCCACTACATGCAGTACTGCATATGCTATTTCCTCATTTTGTGTAGAATTTTTGTCAGTGTCGTTTTTTGCATAGTAAATTCCTTGCAGTCTTATACAGTTTGTGATATATAGCACGTGTTGTTCCTACTTCATTTCTCCTTTTTTCAGGCAGTTTTCAGATTAGGTGCAGGCATTTGCCATGGTTGACAACAACACAGATGTGTTCAAGATGTTTGATGTTGAGGACATATTGGATGGGGACAATTACCCTATGTGGTCTTACATGATGCAACATGTCCTTGTGTCAAAGGGTGTTTGGAACATTGTGTAGTGCATTGATGTACGTCCTGGTTCTGTGGATATAGGCGATGTTGAAGATGCTGCAAGTTTTGCTGCAAGGATTACTGTTGTTATAACTCTTTTTCCTATAGCTGAGCATGCTCGTTGGGATGGAAGAGATGCAAGCTCATGCATTGATCAAATTTTCTGTGAAGTACACTATTGCTCATCACATTTACTCAACAAAATTTGCAAAACAGGCTTGGGATATTTTGGCTGGTCTTTATGCAAGTTGCAATGAGGCAAAAGTTGCATTGCTGCGTAAAGAGCTGGAGTCAAAATTATGCATGAGAAAGATGAAATGGACACTTTTCTTGCTAGTGTCAAGGGTATCAATGAGCAACTTATTTTTACAGGCGAAGTCATTTCTGACAGTTCCCTTGTGCAAATTGTTCTTGATGCTTTGCCAGATTCTTACCAGACTTTTGCTAGTACTTGGAGACTTATGACCCAAGGAAATATTGAAGTTGTGAAGTTTGATGCATTATGAACATTGATGTTGCAAGAGTCACTTTCCAAAAAAACATGGCTAAACATCGTGCAATTGAATAGGCTTTTATTGTTGCTCAAAGAAAAGGTGGTAACAACAATGTAGCCACTTCTCATGGTTCTTTTGCGAGTGGAAAATCTTTTGTTTTTAATGCTTATGTTGGCAGCACTTTGTTTAAAAATTCTAGTAATAAGGGCAGATGGGTTGCCATTATTGTCAAGCTAATGATCACTTGATCAAGCAATGTTTGAAATTGAAGGAAAAAGAGAATAAGAAGAAAGAGGCTAGATCAACTATAAGGTCCAATACAAGTGCATCTATTGTAGCATCTTCTGTGAAAGGAGATTGTGATGCCGATGTAGTTGCAAAGTAGACTTTTAGTGTAGAGTGTACTTATGATCCTAATGTCCATGATGCATGCATGTTAGTTACTACAAATTCACATGTGGGGTATTTTGAGAGTCGTGCTACAAAACACATTACCTCACATTGTGATTTGTTTACCTCTCTTGAGTGTGCCCCTCATGCGAATACAATCACTTGTGCCAACAATGCCTCTTATCCGGTTCAGGGAGCTGGAAAGACTATGCTTACTGCTATAAATGGTAGTTCATTCACACTTGTTGATGCATTGTATGTACCTAGGATCAAGAAAAATCTTTTGTCTGTATTTGCACTTGCTAAACTTGGACTTGTAGTCAAATTTGTGGATGATAGATGTACAATACATGATCTCAGTTTTGGTGATGAAATTGTTGCATCTTGCATTTTATGTCGTGGGTTGTATAAGATCACTTTGTATGACAAGTGTGGGTAGAATTTTTCAAATGCAATTGTGGATTCTAAGGCTATTTCAAATGAAAAACTTTGGCATGCACAATTTGGACATCTGAATTTTGCCAGTTTACTACATTTGCAAAAATCTGATATGGTTGCTTCTTTGCTGCCTCTTGAAGCACCTGTCAAACATGTTTGTGAAGGCTGTATTTTGGGTAAGATACAACGTTCAAAGTTTCCAAATGATGGTTCAGTTAGGGCCACATGCAGGTTGTAGCTTGTGCATAGTGATGTTTGTGGGCCCATGCAAACTCCATCCTTGGGAAATTACATGTACTTTGTGACTTTCATTGATGATTACTCCATGCATGCATGGGTATATCCAATTAAATTTAATTCCAAAGTGTTTATGTGCTTCATTGATGACTACTCCATGCATGCATGGGTATATCCGATTAAATCTAAGTCCAAAGTGTTTATGTGCTTCAAGCAATTTCTGATTATGGCTGAAAATGTTTCAAAATGTACTATGGGCACCTCCCGTTCCAATCAAGTGGGGGAGTCTTCATGAATGTAATGCATTTCTGGCTATTCATGGGATAAAACACCAATGTACAGTGCCATATACACCTCATCAAAATGGTGTTGTTGAGAGGAAAAACATGTCACTTACGCAAATGGTACAATGTAGGGTCAACAGTCAAGCTTTGCTGCATTCGTTTTGTCTTGAGGCCATCATGTGTGCCATGTATGTACTTAACATGTGTCCTAAAAAAGCTTTGCAATCTATGAATCATATGAAGCATGGCATGATAGAAATCTGTATTTTGATGAAGCATAAAATTCAAAAAATTGGATGGCTGCCATGCAATCAGAATATAATGCACTTATAGAAAATGACACATGGACTTTATGTGATTTGCCTCCTGGCAAAAAGGCCATTAGTACAAAGTGGGTTTGCAATTTGAAACACAAGCCGGATGGTGAGATTGATCGCTATAATCATCAACTTGTTGCAAAGGGCTATGCATAATAATAGAAAGGTTGTTGAGCCAGCAGAGGATCACACCCACATTTTTGCTCACACTCATCATTTTTGTAACCATTGATTGTCATAAATGTCTTTCCGACATTGATTTTGAATTGAGCCATTCATTAAGTAACGGGACTCAATTGAGTTTCCAGCTTGTAATCCCGAGGTAATTTCACTTGCTGATGTAATTAGTTAGAGATGTTCTCACCTCCAAGGCTAAGGTATATAAGCCAAAGTTTTTGTAACCTAAGGAGATTCAGTTTTTATTAATCAAAGTGAGTTTTTGAGCGCCGTGACTGTGTCTGAGAGAGAGTGAGAGAGAGAGAGAGTCTTATCTACATGCTACGCGAGCTACGGAGCCGCCATTGGAGAAGCGACACCGCCATTGTGTTAGCAACGGCGAGAGCTACGCACAGATACCAAGAGTGCGCGCTATCGGCTTCTATGTGTGGTAAGTTCCTACGAGCTTCGGTGTGAGTTTTCTTCCAACTCGTGTGTCGGAATGGAGCGTGCAGCATATCTATAGAACCACAACGAGTAGAGCTACACATTAGTACCATCGGGGTCAAGTTTCGGTCACCTGTATTTTTCGGCCTGTCTTCATACGCGTTTACCGCACGGAGTGGTTATAGGTTGATTTTGCAGTTCAAGTCTTTAGGGTGTTGTTCTTACCTAGTGTATAGACTTCCCCTTGAGTTTGAGATCGATTCAATGATTCTAGATCCTGTTTCGTATAGCATTCGTTCGTAGTACGGATTTCAGTCACTTGCGTATTTTAGAACTTAGATTTGATTTCCTTAGTAGTGATTGTCATTAGAAGGTCGAGTAGGTGATTTGACACCCACCTAGTTGTTTCCATGCGCCTGCGGGTCAAGCTCCGTCCTCGTCTGACAAATTCTGTTGTTGGTTGAGTTCTCGCTATTTAGCTTCCGCTAGCGGCGTAACCGCCTTAACATTTGGCGCCGTTGCCGGGGACGAGAGCCCTAAGTAGGTGACCTTAGACTAATCCTACGAGGTGAGTCGTATAAACTACTTTGTATACTTTAGTTAGAAAAGATCTAGGAGTGGTGGACTCCGAAGATCTCGAGAGATACTAGGAAGTGGGGTATTCCTGGGTCTTCCGTGTTGACAGTATTTTTAGTCTAGCTTAGATTTGTTTGTTTTTGTTGGTGTTGAGTAGTTGTTGATAGAAGAAGAATTTGCTAGTCCGTGAGTGACAGTGGATATCTTTAAAATCACAATTACCAAACCCATTTTATGATTAGGAATAGCTTAGGTAGGACTTCATTTGATCCTGATCTAGAGCTAATAATCATTGGAGTTTTTGCTTGATACGGTTGATTGCATGTTAGATCACTAAACCGTCGAGTTAGTAGTGAAACTTGCAATAAACAAAAGTCAGAGAAATTTTCTGTGTACCTGGGAGTTGCTGAGCACTTGAGAAAGCTTTAGGAAGGATTCTGTGCCAAAAAACTGGAAATCTGTAACTTTAGACATCATACGCGTATGATGTCTAAATGACCAAACAGAGACCAAAACAGAAATTTTGACTTTACCAGAGTGTTCAAAAGGGGGGTCATACCCTAATTTCAACTTAAAACAAGAGCATTAACACTCAAAGAAACCCAAAAAGATAAGTCGGAGTCCTAGAAACGCAAAGAATAGGAAATTTTGGATTCAGATCTTGTTTTTACATTCAAACCTGACAAAAACACTTGAAACTCAATTATAAACATTGGAGAAGGCTTAAAACCAAGAATAGTCAAAATTTGGGACAAAAGACATCATACGCGTATAATGTCTTTTGGCACATCCACTGCTTTTTTTTTATATGACCTGACAAGATTGTTACAAGCACTGTAGGAAGCATAAATATCAAGTTTTGACCCAAATTGATGAAAAAGACATCATACGCGTATGATGTCTTTGACCTAATTTTGGACATATTTTGATACTTTGCCAACACAGATCCATTGTAATAGCTGTCTAGAGGTTATATTTCAAGTTTCATCCCATTTGGATCACAATTGATCCAAAACAAGTCAAAAGCGGAAAATTGCCAAGAAAAGCCTAAATTAGCCATAACTTGCTCAACCAGAGTTCAAACTAAATTTTGTGAGTGGACAGAGCATAAGGGGGCTACTGAGAGTGAGCATAACCAAAATAGTCTAAATCTGTGAAAAAAGACATCATACGCGTATAATGTCTTTTTCAGCATAACTGCAACAAAATTCTCACTTGATGAAACAAAAGTTGTCCAACTGACAAGATTAAACAATTGACCAAGTATTAATCAGTTTGGATCAATTCTGACCACAAAAACTTGGGGAAAACAAATTGCCGAGACGGAAAAGTTAAAGTCCTTTAGGGGAATTGATGAATTTGAGATCGGGCCGGAACCTCCAGAATAACCAACCAAAACAAGGGGAACCAGCAAGTGTCATATCAACCGAGGGAAGTGTAAACCAAAGTTGGGTGCAACCATTAGAGCCGATCTTTGAAGGAAGTGTCTCTGATACTTCTTCGGAGAGATCTTACGAGATTTTCACCGAACACTTGGAACACTTGAACCTGAACAACAGAAAAATATGGCAGCAGGATCATCAAACCCTTCCGCCACAATGAAGCTATTGTTCATAAAATACCAGTACGACAATGAGCAAGGTGCCAAGATCTACAAAGATGGAATGGACCGCTATTGTGTAAAGATAGAAGAGAGACCTAGTGAGTTCAAGGACTTAGTGCCTGTGAGCTATAGCGGAGATAGATATCTAGATGACGAGGGTACCATGTACTTGGTAGTCCTAAACCCTAACATTGTGGACAAGTGGGGATTGATGGGCACCAAAGCCAAAGTAGATGAAGAACTTGAGGAGAAAGCACCAATAATGAACTTCCCTGATGCGAGGTTAAGAAGAGAGAATGAAACTACAAGGATCAACACTGATAACATCTATGTGGGGCTATACAAATATAATAATGGGGAGCAAGATCTCTATTATAGATGTGAAGAACCCTACACCGGAGAGTTGACAGACCAAAAAAGACTTTATGTCTTTACCTACACAGAGGGATCGGAAGTGAAAATTGCCGCTTACGACAAGTATGGCAGGCAATACTCAACAATGGGCAAGAAATAATTAGAAGGATATACATACTTTGGGGGACCACTACATCAGTCTTATGTTACTTCTAGCTCACAAAGACCAGGACCAACAAATGGAGGGCAAAACCCAATGACAACAGGAGGACAAAGAACTCAGGTTGCTGACTCTTTCAGTCAACCTCAGTACTCGAAAGCCCGGACCAATGGGATCATTACATTCCAGAGAGTCAATGGATACGAATCGAGGTAGTGCAGTTCCAATCCCCACGTATACCACTCCAGGTCCAAGGTTCGAAGCGGAACCATCACATTTACCTCCTAGTAGTAGATTCAGGGCAGGGGAACCGACAAGGGTAACCCATGAAGTCCATGATGCTAGAGAAAGCTTTAGCCGGGACACAGGAGCAATGAGATTGGTAGCAGACCATAGACGTATGAGACCATCTCAAGTAGAAGTGTATGCCAAAGAAGTATGGTGGTTCAGGAGATCCGTATGCACATGTGTCACTCTTTAAGCAAGTCTTAAGAGCTGAGCAGATAACAGATTTCCATACACAATACGAGGGATTTGGTCTTACTCTAGAAGGTACGGCATTGACATGGTTTCAACCACTGAACATAGGGGGATTCCATGACATTGACCATTTGCTAAGAGAGTTTGCTGAGGAATTCTCAAAACGAGGGATTAAGCACAATACGGTCTCACAAATATATGCTTTTAAACAGAGAGAACACGAAAAAGTGAAGGAAGCTTCACTTCGCTTCAAACAATACATTGAGAGATGTCCAGTACGTGAACGACCACAAGATGACAGACTATCTGTTCTCTTTATTGAGGGACTGAGAAACGACACTCTCAAGAAGGACTTGCACTTGAAAGCTTGTACAAGTTTCGAGCAAGTAACGAGAGAGGCATTGTACTTAGTGGATAACTGTACGGTTTATGGAGAGGTGTCAGCGGATACAGATTTTGCATCCAGTAGCTCCTCCTCCGTAGCGAGCGAGACTACCACTAAAAAGAATGTTCAAACAACAACCATGCCAAATGTAGAGCAAATGATAGAAGATGCTCTAAAAAGGATGGCACCATACCAAAAACCATTGCCAAAAACACTGAAATGGTGTGCTATTGAACAAAAATGGACAAACCATCCAACAGAGGAGTGCTATTACAAAAAAGGGTATGTAAGGGAGCGTCAGTATGCACCTCCTGCTCAATTAGCACCACCTCAAGTACATCCAGTACCTCGATACCCAACGGGAAATGTACCAGGACCTATGGGGATAGAAAGACCGCAACCGGTATTGGGACAACAACCACCTTTACCAGGAGCAAGACCAGTGGGCATTAGATATGCACCAACCTTAGAGAATCAGGAAGAACAAGCCTTAGTGCCTGTTCAAGCCTATTATGAAGAATCTGGTGCACACATGTCTCCAACTGTGTATTACCCACCAGAAGAACCCAAACAACCAGAACCATGGGGCATGATTGGGAATGTTGGAATACCAACAGTTACAAGTGCTTCTGATGAAGAGAGATACAATTTGGACGCAAGAACATTGATGTTCATAGCTCATGGAGGGTTAACAGGACAAAGACCATCCTATCCACAAAGGACGAATCAAATGGGACCAAGACCAGCACTAGGACCCTGTTACAAGTGTGGAGGTGACCATCTGATGAATGTTTGTCCACATACGGAAATCATTAGAATTAACGCTTATTGCACTGAGTGTGGGGTTACTCACTTCATTGAGGATTGTTCAAAGAATCCAAACAAAGTGCAAAAGACGACATTGAATATGCTAGAAACTATTCCTACCAGCAGTGGGTCTGAAAATGAAACTCTGATACCAACGCAAGTTGTTACTAGAGCTCAAGCTAAGAAAACCACTAGAGAACCTGAGAATGGAAAGTTAGCGACTGAATGGTTAGTCAAGGACCGCGGAGTCAGAAAAACACATGGAAAGCTAGAAAAGCACGCATGAAGTTGAGAAAAGAACGTGAAGACGCTATTCTAGCTGAGGAACTAAAGCGAACTAAAGATAGATTAGAAAAACTTGAGAGTCAAAACGGGAAACGAGAGATGAGCCCGGAAAGAACGAAACAAAAGAGTATCAAAGAAACAACGAGCTTAAGCTCAGGGGGATCAGTGCTAGTCGACAAAGTACACGAACCATTGGACGCACTGATGAGAGCTTACGAAGCTAGGTTAAAGAACAACCAAACACAAGAACAGAGGTGGATGACATACCCAAACGCGGAATTGGAAAAGCAGAGACTTGAAATGTGCCAGAGAATGATCGAGACTGCACAAGCCTTATTAGAACCACCAAAAGAAACAATGAATTGTGGAACGGAAAACCCAATTCAGCAAGAGACTATCGTTTCACGGGTAGCTGAAAAGACTCCCAGTGCACAAAAGCCTGAAAATACACACAAGGATGACCGCATAGTATTGAACACAACCGATCAGGAGATAGAGAGTTTTCATCCAGTCATACAGAGGTCTTACGGAAGAGATGAGGATTACAATGAATTTTGGAAACAAGTGAGAGAGGCAAACTTTGCAAACGAGCTAAGTTGCCAAGCTAATCAGACAAATTGGGAAAAGGACATCAGGAATCCTCCCATAGTGGAATTTGAGGCAGGATCTCAAGTGGACTTGGATCTGCAATCTTACTGGGGAGATGGGGGCTCTGTTAGAACAATGGAGAGCAAACCTCATTCACTGAATACCTTACCTTCATACTTAGGAGAGTATGAAGCAAAATCCGAGATTAGAGCACTTCCCTCACGAAGAATCTCATCAGAAAAAGTCATGGACTCGCAAGGATTGATAGAGATCTTGTCAACACCAGTGACATGCACTATCACTCTAGCTGAGCTTTTGAGGCTAAGACCACATATGTGGACCACTGTAGGAAAATGCTTGGAGAAATTTGGGATAAAAGACCCAACATCGAGACTGCAAGAGGGTATACAAGAGCTGAGTAAACCACAAAAGAACGCTAAGCCTGTACCCTTAAACAAGGTCGGAGAGTATTGCGAAGGTGAAGAGGGGAATACAACCTTACCAGTTGAATTCCAAGGAGTGAACACGATGGCAATACTAGACAGCGGAGCTGGGGTAGCCATTGCTACAAAAGAAATCTGGAAAAAATGGGGGAAACCAGCAATAAGGAAGACTAGGTTGAAACTCCAATTAGCAGATGGACACATGGAGAAACCTATGGGGTTATTAGAGAAAGTTGTAGTGACTTCTTGCGGCATTGAATACGAACATACTTTTGCTATTGTCGATTTTGGCAAGGAGAATAACTATGATATCATACTGGGAAGACCATTCATGAGACAGTTGAAAATGGTCCAGGATTGGGGCTACGATCACATATACCTGAGAAATATGGAAACCACTACACGTGTGAACCTGAAAGACCATAGCTACAAAGATGTGAACCGAACACCGGTAGAGGAGTTTGATTCAGCTACTTTGGCGGGATCCGAATTTCCAGCTTGGTTAGGTAAACCCAAGGAGTTATGGATGTGTGGAGCTTCGAAATGTGGAAGTCTGAAACGAGAAGAATGTGTTTTAGAAAGGGCTATCGAAGACGAAACTTATATAGGAGAACCCTTTCCAGAGGACACGCTTGAACCATTAGAATGGACACACATTCTAGCAACCCTAGATGTTTGTGCAATTCCGGATGGTCCCACAACAAAATTTTGCGACAAGGACGGGTACGACGTGGTTCCGTACTTCATGTTGAGAACTGTACTCGAAAAAGAAACTGAAAAGAACGATACACTGGAAAAGGAAGATGAAGAGAGGTGTTTCACGACATTCCCGATCATCCTTGAGTGGGGAAATGAAGCAGACAACGAGTCAACGGACAATTCAAGCGGAAACGAAGAAACTATAACGGATGTCCGATTTTATGATTTTCCGAACCAAACTAAACAACGCCAGAAACGCTATAGAGCAAAGAAAAAAACAAAGGGGGTTAGAACCAATCCGATGCCTAGAATAAGAGGAAAAAATCAATTCCTAATGCTAGTAAAGGTGGAAGATTGTGTTAAGGACAAGATTTCTGGAAGAATGAGAGGCAATGATCAAAAGAGCTTACGAAAAGACAAAAGAGGCTCAAGAAATCAAGTTCAAAGGAATGGAACGAAAACTGAAACAGAAAAATCAGAAAAGAACAAGCGCAACAGAGAACACACGGAGTCCAAGTTAGAACGTAGAAACAAGTACAGAGAGCTCAAGAAAACTCTGAAAGAAGTTTGGACGACAGAAATTGAGAGTGGAGAGGACGAAAACGCCAAAATCAAGGAAAACATGGATGTTCCCTCTCACTATAGGAAATTCACAATAGAGGATAGGAAGGTGGTATTAACCCAACCTATTCGAGAGAGAAGGAGAACGAATCTTATGACGGACCGGAGGATGCAAAAAAAGTTGATTTAGCAGCTCCAGGTGAGACACCTAGACCGGTGTACATAGCCACAGATTTGTCTCCAGGCGAGGAAGAGAGACTTTTGAGTCTTCTCAGAGAGTATAGGGATGTGTTTGCATGGTCTTATAAGGACTTAAAGGGAGTTGACCCATCGATATGCCAACACACAATCCCACTGAAACAAGACGCAAAGCCTAGCAGACAGAGACCATACACATATAATGATACTTTTGCTAAGCGAATCAAAGAAGAGATAGATAAGCTAATGGAAGCTGAATTCATATACGAGATTGAACACACCGATTGGGTATCTCCGATTGTGGTAGTACCCAAGAAGAACGGAAAACTCCGAGTGTGTGTCAACTTAAAGAAAGTGAATGCTGCAACAATCAGGGACAATTATCCCCTGCCGATAACTGATCATGTTCTAGAGCGTGTATCAGGGAAAACAGCATACTCCTTTCTTGATGGTTTTTCAGGATATAACCAGCTAGCCATAGCACTGGAAGATCAACATAAAACAGCTTTTGCAACGGAGTGGGGAATTTATGCTTATCGGGTTATGCCTTTTGGTCTAACCAATGCTCCCGCAACCTTCCAGAGGCTGATGACGCATGCTTTCAAAGAATACTTAAGGTTGTTTCTAGAAATATACATGGATGACTTATGTGTACATTCTCTTCTGAGAGATGAGCATCTAGAACACCTAAGAAAAGTATTTGAGAAATGTAGGACATATCGCATTTGTCTCAATCCTGAGAAATGTGTGTTTATGGTCCGACAGGGCAGAATTCTGGGACATATTGTCTCACAAAACGGAATATCCACGGATTTAGAGAAGATAAAAGTTATAGTGGATATGCCTAGACCAACCAATGCGAAACAAGTACAGAGCTTTATGGGACATTGCGGATATTATAGACGATTCATTTACATGTACGCTATAATAGGCCAACCACTTTACAGGCTAATAGTGAACTTTGAATGGACAGAGGAGTGTGAGGAATCGTTCAAGAAATTGAAAGAGGCACTCATTACTGCTCCAGTCTTGAAATCACCAGATTGGGAGAAGATATTCCATGTGCATATAGATGCTTCGGCATATGCAATAGGATGCATTCTGGCTCAGCCAGAAGAAGGAAACATGGATTTTCCTATCTGTTACGCCAGTCGACAGCTCAACAATGCAGAGAAGAATTACACCACAACAGAGCGAGAGGGATTAGGAATGATATATGCTGTGAAAAAATTTTGGCATTATCTTCTAGCCAACAAGTTTGTGTTTTTTACGGATCACCAAGCCTTGCTCTACCTAGTGAATAAACCATGCAATACCGGGAGAATAGTGAGATGGTTCATTATCTTACTGGAATTCGACTTCACGGTAGTAGTAAAGAAAGGAAAAACACATCTTAGAGCTGATCATCTTTCGCGATTGACGAATGGAGAAGACCCTATAGGAGTAGATGACGACATGCCAGACGCGTACTTGTTCAACATAGAAATGATACCGAAGTGGTCTCAAAATGTCGTTAACCTATTAACCTATGGAGGAGAGTTTGATAGAAGAGAATACAACCAGAAACATATTGCTATTCAGCAATCCAAGAATCTTCAATTGGTTGCAGGAAGGTTGTATCAATTGGGAATGATCATGTTTTACGACTATGCATCAATCCTGAGAATATAATATATATCTGCACGAAGCACATGTTCAGGAATGTGCATTTCATTGTTCAAGAAGAAACACATATAGGAATTTGTTACAATTGGGAGTCTATTGGCCAGGAATGAAAGAAAGCGTACATGAATATGTCACTGTATGTATTGTATGTTCATCAAAACCGCCAGCAGAGTATTCGACATTATATCAGATAATGATCGCTCCAGAATGGAGTCAGTATATTGTTGAATATCTCACAAATAGAACTTTCCCAGAAGGAACGTCAAAAGCTCGTCAGAAATCTGTAGAGACAGAAGCTAGAGATTACGCTTTAATAGGAGATCAACTCTATAAGAGATGTAAAGACAACCAGCTTAGGATTTGCGCATCAGAGTCTGAGTATGTGATAATCCTAGAGCAAGCTCATGGAGGAGTAGGTGGAGGCCATTTCTCAGGTGATAAGACAGCAAAACTTGTCTTAGCCGCAGGAATATGGTGGCCAACATTACATATGGACGCTGAGGAATACGTTAAACGGTGCGATGACTGTCAGCGGACCAAAGTACCACTTAAAAGAGATGATATGCCGCTTAGACCAATGATGGGGGCAAGAGCTTTTGCAAAATGGGGGATTGATTATGTCGGACCCATTTCACCTCCTGCATATAAGACTCATGCACAATACATCATTGTGGCTACAGACTATCTAACAAAGTGGGTCGAAGCAAAGGCAACTCAAAAAGCAGATGCCAGGACCACGGCACAATTTCTATATGAATACGTCTTTGTACGATATGGATTGCCAATAGAAATTGTGAGTGATCGAGGCACACATTTTATAAATGAAGTGATAGAGATCCTTCTAGATGAATTCATGGTAATCCATAGGAAATCAGCCCCGTATCATCCACAAGCAAACGGACAAGCTGAAGCAACAAACAAAACCATATGCACGGTCCTTACGAAGATTGTATCTGAGTCGAGAACTGACTGGGACCAGAAGTTGCATTCAACATTATGGGCATATAGGGTAGCATATAAAACATCAATAGGAACGACCCCATATAACATGGTTTTTGGGCTAAATGCTATCTTACCAATAGAATTCTTGATTTCAACCTTAAGGGTGGCTAAGGATCTAGAGTGGACAGGGCACGAGCTTTCTGATAGAATAGATGACCTGGAAAAGCTAGATGAGCTTCGCCTAAAAGCAGTAGCTTCTATCTACGCTCAAAAAAGGCGACAAAAGGAATTTTTTGATAAGCATGTGCGGACTAAAGAGTTTAAGGTTGGGGACTATGTCCTCGTTTACACTCTAAAACAGCATGCTAAGAAGCTTAAAAAGCGAGGGATGGGACCTCTAGTGATTAAAGATCTATCACCAAGTGGAGCCGTCAAGTTTGCTACATTAGACGGAGAAGAAATGCCCAATTGGATTAGTGGATGCAGAGTGAAAAAGTATCTTTTGCCGCTAACCCAAGACATGCTTCTCAAAATACATCAAGAAAAGTTGCGTGTCCAGAAAAAGAAAATGATTGTGGAGGAAGCGCAAGCCGAGGCGAAGGAAAAAATAGCGAAAAGAAGACTACTGCGTCAGAAATAGCGCAATGAAGGAGCAATACGAATAAACGCAGTCAGTATAACAGAAATGGATAATGACAAAGAAGAACCCATCATTGAATGCAAAGTAGGAACCAACCAAATCAAAGCCAGAGCACTATTGGATTCAGGAGCTCAAGCTAACCTACTTTCACTCAGTTTGTATAGACAATTGACAAATGACACTAAACTACAAACTGCCAAGCAAGAGTTAAAGAGTTACTCTGAGAATTCAATCAAAACTGTCGGATGCACAGTTTTACATATACAGATTAACCAATATGTGTATCCTCATATGTTTTACGTGGTTGAAGACCACGCTACATAACAACCATTATTGCTAGGACAACCATGGCAGAAACAATACAATGCAATGATTGACTGGAGTTCTAAATCAGTGCTTATCAAATACGAAGGTGAAAGTCAATCAGTTAAGTTCACCAAAGGAGCAGAGCCAACTCCAAAGGACGAATCCAAAGACAAA
Organism: Adiantum capillus-veneris; assembly: GCF_014529385.1. Taxonomy (NCBI): domain Eukaryota; kingdom Viridiplantae; phylum Streptophyta; class Polypodiopsida; order Polypodiales; family Pteridaceae; genus Adiantum; species Adiantum capillus-veneris. Next base: position 30,483,924 of record NC_140931.1, on the reverse strand, counting down.
GGTAAACAACAACCAGAGAAAAAGAAGAAGCAATGGCAACCAAAAGTTTCTTTACAACCGGATTACTCTTCGACGAGGAATTCTCAACAGTGGATAAGGAAGACAAGCAATAATATAACAGCTCAACCTTGGGAAAAAACGGAGTCAAAGTTGGTATGGAGACCAAAAAAGGTTGTGCCAGAGAACACAAAGGTGGAAAACAGAGTCTTCAATACCAGACAACAGAGTGATTCCAGACAATCAAGGACAGTGAAACAGATCTGGATTCCAAAGAGGTTCATGACGGCACAAAGCTATAGCAAGCAAATTTGGATCCCAAAGATTTGTAAACAGGAACTCCCTTCAGTACAATCAACGGAAACTCCTAGGTATTTCCAGGCGAGGAAATCACCACAAAGGACAAAGCAAGTTTGGGTCGCAAAGAGTTTGTGGCAAGCACAAGCGAAGCGGAAGCAGATTTGGATTGTGCAAAAGAACAACAAGGTAAAGATGAATCCATCTACTGATTCTACTACCGAAGTATCACCAACCCAAAACCCGACCACCAATCCTTCAATCAAACAAAGAGCAGCTTTATTGGAAAGACTGTTGTATCATCGCTCTGCAATTGCATTGGGAACTTATGACCAAAACAACTACAATGCTTCGCCCACAGACACTTCATAGTCATCCGGGAGGACTCAGACTAGGAGGGGGGGAGGTATACAGGTATACAGGAGTTACAAAGCAGCTACAAGCGCCAAAAACAAAGAAAAACAAAAATTATATTACAAGGGCAGTGTCTTACATGATTTTGCAATTTTTATGTTTGATTGCGGATATTGATAATATTTATGCCCTTATATACCTTGTTTTGCAACAAGAAGAGATCAAATGATGAATTTGGGTCTTTAGACATGTAAATATCACTAAATAAGAGTGTTTTTGGAGCTAAAAAGTGGAAAAAAGTGGTAATCCAGGTCCAGAAATCACAAAAAAGTGTATATTCATATACACAAGGTTACCAGCTATTTATCGTGTATGTTTGGAATTTTTTGGCTTCAATTTGCTATTTTCCTTTATTTTTTATGATTTTCTTGATAAAAGTAAAAGAAAAATTAAAAAGCAGGTGAAATGAGATCAAAAAAAAAAGAAAAGAATACACGGTGATGGTCCTAATGACAAGGGCAACCCATGGTAAAAATTGGGTACAATTCTGAAAAAGTTGCGGAAAGCCTGAAATGACAGAATTTTGGCAAAGTGGACAGATTTCTCAGAAACAGGTCAAACGGAGTCCAAATTGAGAAATTTCAAATCCTAAAGTGCATTTCACAACGAGATAGGAGCACATGTCAAATTTGGTAACAAGTGATCCGGGAAGTCCGAAGTTAAGTATTTTTCACATCACTTTCAAGCTCATTTCCACTAATACCTTCTTGGAGAGAGCAAAGAGCACACAGGAGCATCCGACCTTCTACCGCCTTCTACGACTGCTACGAGAGCTCAGAGGACACCAGACATGAGAGGTAAACTCGTTTCCATAAGCTTTTGATGCTTATCGTTAACTTTTGTCGCGAAAACTGACCAAAACCAAGAAACAAGAGCAGACGGGGAATGGGGAGGAACGCTAGGTAGGGGCACAACCGCCTAACCAAACCTTGCAAGAACTTAGAGGTGGGCACAACCGATTCGGCGGCGGACACACAAAGCGTCATTTTGGCATAACGGCTAAAATTGAAGACCAAATGACATGAAACTTCACAAGCAGCTTCAAATATACATGGATGACTTATGTTTGCAAGCAAAACCCAAAAGAAAGCTGATTCACTTACCGATGGTGAAAAAGACGCTTTCGGGCAACCAAATGGAGAAAGATGGAGAACGGGGAGCCGAAGTCAAGTTCAACCAAATAGGTGGCTTCACAACATATCCAATGAGTTGGAAATGCAACTCTCGAGAAGAAAAGTTGAAGAAATTCAACTCCAAGGCAAAAAGACGACTTCGGAGACTGAAATGCCTATAAGGGGGCTTTTTAGCTAAACTTATGACTTTTTAAGTTGAAAACTAGTTAGCAGGGCTTAGGGCACTAGCACAAAGCATTCTTTGCACAAAAAGACCAACATTTCAAGAAAAGACATCATACGCGTATGATGTCTCACAGCATGATTTTCACATCCATTTCAACATTTGAGTGCATAGCCTCATTCCACATGTTAATCACATCCTATGAACCAAGTATCATGAGAATTGGAGTTAGAAAACCAAGGAAAACCAAAAAGACGCAAAGTAGGCCATAAAATTGATTTTTGGTCCTAATTTTGTCAAAATAACTCCAAACTCAATGAAACTTTGTAGGATTGTTGATTAACACATCTACAAGCTATCTGGAACTAAAAAGCACCATTTTGACACAAAAGACATCATACGCGTATGATGTCTATTTGCACTTACAGAGCCAAAATTGCTCATTTGTCATCATACATCCATTATATATATCTAATACATGCTACAAATGAAGTTTGGAACCATTTGGTCAAGTGGATCACCCCATTAGCCCAATTGAGGAAAAATCCTTCATCCAAAGCCTATTTTAGCCCAAATCCAACATACTCAAGTCCAAACCAACATTTGAGTAGGGACAGTCCTTCACTAGTACATGGGGAGTCCACAAAACCAATCCCATGAAAAATTGATGAAAGAGACATCATACGCGTATGATGTCTCCAGAGCCATTTTTAGCCCAAAATCTATCCAAAATTCGTAAATCCACTGAATAAGCCTATCTAAAGCCATATCCAAGCTTATAGAGAAATTTGGTCCAAAAATACACTAAAAGACATCATACGCGTATGATGTCTCACTATGTGATTTTGGCACCTCAGGGCTTCAACCACCAAACAGAAGTGATCTACATGCCATTTGAAGGTGAACCACCAAGTTTTATCCAATTTGGATCATAAAATCCAATTCCCTTTCAAAATTTTGCCAAGAGCCTGATCTAGACTAAACTGGCAAAACTTGACCAAATGGGATCCAAACTCAAATCCAAGCATATGATACTCATGAATACACTATCAGCTACAAGCACAACCAATATGAAGTCATTTTGACACAAAAGACATCATACGCGTATGATGTCTCCAGCATGATTTTGAGCCCAGTTTGCATATTTTTTCACCTACCCTGCATCCTTAGGCCCTGAATAGCTCATGTTTCAATTTTCAAGTCATTTGAATAGTTAAAAGCTTCATTTCGGCTTTGAGTACTAAAAAGACGCTAACTTCTGAAATTGGAGTTACAGGATCCATGGATTCCGCCAAGTTATCGGCAACGAAGAGAAAAAGACCGACAATCAAAGATGCTCTTACAGAAGCGGAACCCTTTGACATTCCAGTAGTAACCCTCAAGCCAACCAAAACTTGGGTGGAGGAAGCAGTACTGGAACAAGAGGGAATAAAGATCTACCAGGGGACTTTTAGAGATCCTCAAGGGCAAGCGGTGGATATACCGATGATCCCACAAGAATTGGTGGATTATAGCAGGTCAGAGAACATCAGCAGGTACCTGGAAAGGGCAGACTTTCACAGATTCTTCACCTCGAGACCATCAGGTGTAGATACAAAAAGAGTGTACGAGTTGGCAACATCCATTCAGAAGGATGGGAAAGCCACATTGATAGCCATGGATGGAGAGAAAGTAGAGGTACAGATCACTCCACAGCTCATTGCAGACGCATTGAAGCTGAACAACAAAGGGAGCTCTGTCAGGGAAAGAAGGGAGGCTATAGAGGTTTATGGGTCCAAGAAACAGATGCAACTTATGGAGATATGGCAGACCAAAGAGCGGCAACCCTTTGCCGACTGTACAACCAATTTCTCCATATTTGCAGTAAAAGACCGCAAAAGTATACGACACCGCCCCATGCCATTGCAACTACCATCACATGGGCATTGAAGAGCAATATGCCAAAAGAGGTGAATTACGCTCAACACATCCACGAGCAAGTAATTGCCATGCACAACGAGAAGCCAAAGTATATAGGAGGAGCTGAAGTTCTGACAAGAATAGCTTATGAAGCTATTGGAGCCAGAGATCAATGGCCAAAGGTTCCCTCCCAGAATGAGTGGCTTAGAGAAGCCGATGAGGAGGAAGAACAGCCTGAAGTATCCAAGAGGGCGTCCACAAGAGCACGCAGGAATCTAGAAATAGTTTCAGAACCTGAAGAGAATGTGGATGAGCCGCTTATGAAGAAAGCAAAGAAGAAGGTTGCTCCCAAGCAAACCAAAAGTCAGAAAGCGGCAAGAATGGAAAGGCTGGTGGAGCAGTTTAGAGCGGAAAGAGCTCTAAAGGGGGACTTTGAAGAAAAGTGGGTGCCAAACCCCACTAAAGTCGGAACTAGCTCAGCCAGGCCACATGTTGATCAATATGATCAATATATTAGAGCTTATGAGGAGTCAGAGGCTATACTGGAGCAGCAACCTGTCGAGCCATACACTGAAGAGGAAGTACAGCTTTTAAAAGCTGAGCTGAAAAAGGACGACAAGGGGAAGAAGAAAGTAGATGAGTCTACTGAACCTCAAGAGAAAGACGGGCAAGCAAACAAAGGGAAAGCCAAGATGACTAAGGACAATCAGCCCTCCTTTACTGATGTACCCAGCCCGAAGAAGACGGAAATCATTGTGGAAGAGACCACAGTAGAGATGGACACGGCTGGTATGGAAAAGCCGGAGGCCGGGACCAAGGAAAAGGAGATAGATCCAATTCAGCAAAAGAAAAACGATTATGAGGATCGAGTAGCGATAGGGTACACTGAAGAAGAGGCCCTTGAGGCGGTTTATGGGATCACCCTACAAAAACGAGATGATCGGAGAGGGACAGAGGAAAATACAAAGAGTACAAAAGAAAGTGATGAAAAACTGGACGAGCAGAACGTACTAGAAGAGCCGAAGCCAGTGGAGGTGGTGGCCAAAAAAGCTTTAGAGTTGACAGATGAAGATAAAAAATACATGCACATGGTGCATGAACTGCTCAACAAGATCAAAGAAAGATCCAAGGCAAAGGAAGTGGAGATTGAGACAGCCAAACAAAGGGAAGCCGAGTTGCAGAGGAAATTAGAGGATGCTATGACTGAATCTGAAAGTCATAAAGCATCACTCTACGATGCGGAAAACGAGAGAGATGGCTTGATACTCCAGCTAGTCGAGGCTTCAAGAGAAGTAACAAGTGCACAGGAAGCAAGGGAGCGGATGGAAGACGACTTGGAGGCGGCTACAGATGAGCTCATTGAGCTAAGGGAAAGAGTCGAGCTCCAAGAAAGAACAATCACTAGACTCAGGACTACCCCTAGAGCTAGCAGAGCAAGAACCGAACAAGAGGGAGCTCTTGTACCAGCTCTGGAAAACCAGGTCTGAAGCTTACAAAGAGAGCTAAGATTAGAGAAAGTGCAAAGGTTGCACATTGCGGAGGGATCATTGGCAGCAGAGGAGAGGCTCACTTTAGAAAATCAAACACTAAGAACAGAGAATGAGACCCTCCACAAACAGCTCCAAGATCTACAAGAGCAACAAAGAAGAGAGACAGAGACACCACAAGAAGGATCAGGTGGAGCAGCCATAGAGCTACCAGAAACTGGAGAGGCAACCACAATTGAAGATCCAGCCCCAGTTCAAGAGGTGGCCTCAACTTCAGGAATCTCTGAAGAAGAAGAACAAAGGCTCCATGACCAAATAGAAAAGTCAACAGAGGAGAGTGCCAAGGCGGAAATGGAATGGGAGAGGAGACTCCTAATCTCCATTAGACTTCAAGGATTAGACACAAAAGTGCTCCATGAAGAGTGGATGCAACCCAGCCTGCCTTTCCCTTTGATGAAGTTTGAAGTGATAAAAACGAAAAAGAGAATAGAGGAGGAGCAGTATGTCGCTCTTTACGAAGGCGACATCACAAAAGAGGAACAATCAAAAAATATTGGAGATTCGCAGCCTAGATGGAGGAAAGGTTGGCTAAACAAATACCCAGCCTACCTCATCTACTTGGTAGAGGCACCAAAGGAGATTCGGGAGGATGCAACCTTCTGCCCGGTGCCAAGAGTCAGAAGCTGGAAAGAGCATGGCAGGATTGCAGAAAAGAAGACAAATTGGCTTAATTACCCCAGGATGCCAGGACCAAAGGCAGGAGAGAGAATAGGTAAAGCCTACATGGTGAAAACCCTAACGGGCACCATCAAGATCTTTACTGGCTCTCCTGACTTTCGTGTCAGATGCTCAAGAAAATTTGCAGGACTCTTTTAGCTTGCATTGAAGTGTTCGCGCCAGATAAAGCCACGACCTCGAGTCTACTATCGACGGCCGACACAGTGACTAATATGATGTATGACCTTTCATTGCAGCCTTCTCCAAAAGTGTTGCACCTCCTATACCAGAGGATTATATTTTTGCCTAGCTTCCACATGCAAACATTCGAAGAAGCTTTCTACACCGGCTTTTTCACCCACGAAAGCAAAATATTCGGCCCAACCTTGACCATCGGCAACCTGCGATACGAATCACATTTGCAGATGCTCAAGACGATAGGACTTTATTGACCAAGCATAAAGGTCATGTCAGGGACGACATGAACGCGGAGGGGGGGAGTGTTGAGCCAGAAGAGGATCACACCCACATTTTTGCTCACACTCATCATTTTTGTAACCATTGATTGTAATAAATGTCTTTCCGACATTGATTTTGAATTGAGCCATTCATTAAGTAACGGGACTCAATTGAGTTTCCAGCTTGTAATCCCGAAGTAATTTCACTTGCTGATGTAATTAGTTAGAGATGTTCTCACCTCCAAGGCTAAGGTATATAAGCCAAAGTTTTTGTAACCTCAGGAGATTCAGTTTTTATTAATCAAAGTGAGTTTTTGAGCGCCGTGACTGTGTCTGAGAGAGAGTGAGAGAGAGAGAGTCTTATCTACATGCTACGCGAGCTACGGAGCCGCCATTGGAGAAGCGACACCGCCATTGTGTTAGCAACGGCGAGAGCTACGCACAGATACCAAGAGTGCGCGCTATCGGCTTCTATGTGTGGTAAGTTCCTACGAGCTTCGGTGTGAGTTTTCTTCCAACTCGTGTGTCGGAATGGAGCGTGCAGCATATCTATAGAACCACAACGAGTAGAGCTACACATTAGTACCATCGGGGTCAAGTTTCGGTCACCTGTATTTTTCGTCCTGTCTTCATACGCGTTTACCGCACGGAGTGGTTATAAGTTGATTTTGCAGTTCAAGTCTTTAGGGTGTTGTTCTTACCTAGTGCATAGACTTCCCCTTGAGTTTGAGATCGATTCAATGATTCTAGATCCTGTTTCGTATAGCATTCGTTCGTAGTACGGATTTCAGTCACTTGCGTATTTTAGAACTTAGATTTGATTTCCTTAGTAGTGATTGTCATTAGAAGGTCGAGTAGGTGATTTGACACCCACCTAGTTGTTTCCATGCGCCTGCGGGTCAAGCTTCGTCCTCGTCTAACAAATTATGTTGTTGGTTGAGTTCTCGCTATTTAGCTTCCGCTAGCGGCGTAACCGCCTGAACAAAGGCATAGATTATAAAGAAACTTTTGCTCCCACTTGTCGTATGACTAAGTTGTCTATGTGCATTGCCGGCTCATTTTGGTTGGGACGTACATCATTCAGACATTGTTACTGCTTTCTTGAATGGTGAAATATTTGAGGAATTTTATGTAATGCAGCCTCATGGTTTGTCATAAAACGGCAGGAAGATAAAGTGTGCAAATGTAACAAAGCTATGTATGGGTTGAAGCAATCTCCTCGTGCTTGGTATGAGAAGACTGACACTCATTTGGTCAAACAAGGCTTTTGTAACAGTCCAACAGAAAGCACATTGTATGTAAAGCGTGAGGGTGATGTACTTCTCATTGTTGTTCTTTATGTGGATGATTTGCTAATCACTGGTCCCAATGAGGCACATATTGCTGAAATTAAGGTTGATTTGAATGCTACTTTCAAGATGAAAGATTTGGGGCTGTTGCATCATTACTTGGGTATACAGTTTAAGCAGTGTGATGGTGGCACTGCCTTGTGTAACACAAGTTACATAGAGACATTGCTATGTAAGTCGAGACTTGCCACTCCCATGGAAACAAGTTTAAAATTGAGTCTTCATGATGCCGGTGATCCTGTCGATGTCACTCTTTACCAAACTGATGTTGGATGCCTCATTTATGTATGCAACACGACGCCAGATATTCAGTTTGCAGTCTTAGAGGTTAGCAGATTTATGCATAGCCCAGGATCTAAGCATTGGCAAGCTGTCAAGCGGATCTTCACATTGAGGTGCATTACCACTATGTCTAAGAGAGACTCTCAGCTGTAGAGATCACCTTGGCTCATGTGCCAACATAGGACAACCTTGCAGATCTTTTCACGAAGGCATTGTCTCATGAGAAGTCCGAAGCTTTTCACAAAGTTTTGGGCTTACTCCCCTTTGTGGACTGATCATGATCTCATGGCATGGCACTTCCGTATACTCTATGTTCTAGCTCTATGAATGAGAATGAAAAGGGAGGACTAAGAAGAGCAATAGCATCCAATTGCAAGATCAAGAGCTGCAAGATGATGATATTCATGTGTATAGTGTATAAAGTATGTTTAAATTTTTGCTCTTTAGTTGCTTTTATCAGGTTTTACCTCTTATCAGGCATAATAATGAGCCATAGGGATAAATTTTTGACAAACATAATGCCTAGAGTGAGAGTTTGTATATATGAGTGTATAGAATAATTTTGGCTAATTCTTGGCCAATTAATAATAATTTTCTTTGATTTTATGCTAAAAAGGATAAAATAATAATAAAATGAGATAGGAGAGCCAAAATCAATTTTTGAAAGCAAACATCGGATCAATACAACAAGAGCTTCAAGCATATCCAATTTGGAAGGATTTGGCACAAGTCAATTTTTTGGCCAAATTACGACGAACCAAATTTGCAAAATCGAGGGCAATCAGCGATGGAGCATCCAAATGACAAGCCATTTGAGCCACATGTGATATGACATGCGCAATTAGGGCAAGAAAGGCAAGTATGCAATTGGAAATCCAGGTAAGTTGAGCATATATAGGCAAATTAGGGCAAATCAAGCTTCATTTTCACTTACTGGAGCCACACACACACACACACACACACACACACACACACACACACACACACAGATGTTGGAATTAGGGTTGCAGAGAAACATACACAGCTTGGAGAAGACGAAGGAAGCTCAAGGCACACGATAGAGAGTGTGTTACTTAGTGTGCAATAGAAAAAATAGATAGCCCTAGAGTGATGGGCGTATATACAATGCACGGGGGAAAAAACATCCTAAAGAGGGGAAAAATGCCCCGGCGGTCCTAGTGTGTTCACACACATCACTACCACATGTATATGGTAACAAATCCCCCTTGGAGTGATGCAGTGAACAAGAGCTGGCACATGAGTAAAGGGAAGTGCCATGCCCTGAGGACAGGATCAGTCCACAAAGGGGAGTAAGCCCAAAGCTTTGCAGAAAGCTTCAAGCTTCTCACAAGACAATGCCTTTGTGAAAATATCTGCAAGGTTGTCCTGTGTTGGCACATAAGCCAAGCTGATCTCTCCTGCTGGGAGCCTCTCCCTGACATAGTGGTAATGCACATCAATGTGCTTTGTGCGAGCATGAAAAACTGGGTTCCTCGCAACTGCCAATGCTCTATGACTGTCAATGTCGATAGTGTTGGCAGTGTCTTGTCCAACACCCAAATCATCCATAAGGCGTCTGAGCCATACACACTCAACGGTAGCTGTGAAGACTGCCTTGTACTCAGCCTCACAACTCGAAGTGGCCACAGTAGGTTGCTTCTTGCTCAACCATGACATACATGAACTGCCAAGCATGAAACAAAAACCACTTGTGGACACTCACATGTCAAAACAACCAGCCCAATCTGAGTCCGAAAAAGCATGTAAGTCTGGCGGCAATGATCCCCCCTTGGGATAAAACAAGCCAAGATGTAAAGTGCCACTAAGGTAGCGGAAAATCCTCTTGACAGCCTGCCAATGCTTAGACCCTGGGCTATGCATAAATCTGCTGACCTGTGAGACTGCAAACTAAATATTCGGCCTCGTGTTGCATACATAAATGAGGTAGCCAACAGCAGTTTGGTAAAGCATGACATCAGTAGGATCACCACCATCATGTAGACTCAACTTCAAACCTGTTTCCATGGGAGTGGCAATAGGTTTGCAATCCTCAAGTCCAAACTTACATAGCAATGTCTCCATGTAACTTTTTTGACACAAGGCAATACCACCATCACACTGCTTAAACTGTATACACAAGTAATGATGCAACAGCCCCAAATCTTTCATCTTGAAAGTAGCATTCAAATCAGCCTTAACCGAGCTCTACGAGCTCTCCCAAAATATTTGTCGACTTGCGAATGCTTGCCAAAGCTCACTGAAATCGGAGAAAGTGAGCAGGCGTGTGCTGGAGTAGCTGGCGACTAAGCCCAGGAGGACGTGACCTACTCTGATACCAATTGTTGGAATTAGGGTTGCAGAGAAACACACACAGCTTGGAGAAGACAAAGGAAGCTCAAGGCACACAATAGAGAGTGTGTTACTTAGTGTGCGATAGAAAAAATAGATAGCCCTAGAGTGATGGGCGTATGTACAATGCACGGGGGGAAAAAACTCCTAAAGAGGGAAAAAATGCCCCGGCGGTCCTAGTGTGTTCACACACATCACTACCACATGTATATGGTAACGAGAGAACGAGAGAGAGAGAGAGAGAGAGAGAGAGAGAGAGAGAGAGAGAGAGAGAGAGAGAGAGAGAGAGAGAGAGAGAGAGAGAGAGAGAGAGAGAGAGAGAGAGAAAGAGAGAGAGAGAGAGAGAGAGAGAGAGAGAAAGAGCGAGAGAGAGAGAGAGAGAGAGAGAGAGAGAGAGAGACTATAACCTAGAGCTACTTCCACTCTTTTGCTTGCTACGGGCATTCCGGGCTACCATAGAGAACGAGATTCTATAGGTATGCTCGTCTACCATCCCTTGACAAATTCATGCATTCCATACTACACAAAAAAGACTTGAATGACTATATCAATCAAATCAAGGTCCGATTGTTAGCAAACTGTCAGAGGTCATTAGCGGGTCAAATGAAGTTCAAATCCCAAAAGTTTTTGCCAATGAACTCCCCAAGCCATGGGCTATCCAACCATCCAATCACAATTTGTATTAGGGGTGGAACATGGATCGCAATCCATGTTCCCCCGCCTTAGAAATAGAAAATATTTTAGTTGGAGAATGCCCTCAATAGCACCTAATCACTCTTGTAGTTATAATTCAGAAATGTTGCAAAACATGGACCACAATCCATGTCCCCAACCATGCCAGAATGAGGCCAAATTTCACATGCAAATAGATCACAACATGGGGAACCTACCATTCAAATTTTAGTCAAAATGGACTCCTTTAGAACCAAAAACCCCAAAATCTTCAGATTTCAATGTGCAAATGGTCATTTTGACCCATGGTAGGAAAATCTAAACACCAAAAGATCATGAGCAACATCTTAAGGGACTTGTCTAGATACTTCCCCTCAAGTTTGATAGAATTTTGGCCCAAAACATGGATCGTGATCCATGTACCCAAGGAGCAGCTTTGGCTAATTCAGAGTCTAAAGTGTGTGCAAGTGAGATATTCATCAAGTGGCTAAGAAATTGTGCAAGTTGTTTGACTTTCAAGAGATGAGCATTTTCAAAAAGTTATTGTGCAAAGTTAGAGTTTTTCAGAGAGCAAAGCCTTAAGGGGAAAAATAAACTGGGATCCAAATGTCCAATATGGTCAAAGTTAGAAAAAACTAGGCCATAAACTGAGAATTTGGGTGAACTTATGAAAATAGATCCAATTTTGAAAAGATTCCATTGATGTGCTAGGTAGGCTATAAGAACATGCCCACCAAGTTTCATCCCAAAATGTGACCAAACATAGCTCGCGATCAATGTATCTTTGTCAAATTTCTAGATCAAAATCAAGCCATCAGGTCCCATATGCCAAATAAAGCCTAACCTTGAAGTTTCAAGCCATTTGAACACCAAAACCCTTATGCAAATGCTAGAAATTTCTATGTATGTAGAAAATTTGCAAAATTTGGCTTACAACACAAACCAGTGATTCAAATTACAAAAGATTTCACCCGTGGCATTCCTTAAGCAAGCTCAATTAGATGGTGAAGATAACACTTCAAAAAGTGTTTCGAGATGGATCGTGATCCATGTACCTTTGACCTAAAATTGACATGAACGAGTTTGAATTAGTGCATGTAGTTCTTTTAGTGACACTGGTGAAATTTTGTCAATTTTGAAATTATTTTGCTCAAGTTATGATCATTTTTCATTTTATGGTCAAGTTTGCCCTATTTCAACGTTTCAACAACTTTTGAATCAATTTATGCCCCAAAATGGGGGAAGTTTTAGTAGCACGATGTTGCACACGAGCTCAGAAGCAGTGGGAGGCAGCACCGTATGAATTCATCCATGTCTCATCCAACAAGAAGGCTCGTGTAACAAATGGAGAGCTTGCCCAAATACCATCAAAAATATTTATCAGCAAGTTTCAAGCGATAGATGGCACAAAGATCAAAGCTATAATTTCCCCCAAGGATGGACATTGCATCAGAAACCTGAGGTCCTAGATAATGCCAAATGCCTCTAGCTTGACAACTTTTTCAGGCTACCTCCACGGACTTCCAAAGAGCACACGAGCTCATGAGCTCAATTTAGTACAATAATGCAGAGGCCACACTGACGGCCAAAGATGGAGCCTTTATGTGGTTTCACATGTTTGTATGTGTTGTTTACTCTTTGATGGTATAGTGTCAAGCGTTACTCCCAGTTTGATAGTGATTGAGTTTTGACTCTCACTTGATAGGTCTTGTCATCTTTTGACACAGTTTTGTGTTCCTGTCGCCACTCTCATCGGAGTGAGATTTTTTGTATGCTCATTTTGGTTACAGGTAGCTACATGTTCTACAAGTTACAAGCAACCAATTTTGAGCTCTAATAGGCTTTAAAAGTTATAGTACAAGTATTCACACTTATTAGAGTTTGTAAGGTTATTCTGTGGAATGTGTTTTTGAGCGTTGTGTTTGCTCACTACTTGCATATATAACTATGTGATTTATGCTCTTTTGAGAGTTTAGTGATGCTATATGTGCTTACATATCTCTTGTTGGCAATTGCTTATGTGTAGACTCTGCTTGGTATAGGAAAGATTAATCCATAGATTTATGTTGAGTCTCAAACACACTTTACATCATTTGTAGATCTATCTTATGCATATTTCAGACACATATGCAGTTTTTCACTGATTTGACATCCATTATGTGTGATAGTTCTAAGTTGGAAGTGAAGGCTCATGAGAAATGGCATCTCGCTCTTGTCGAGATATGCAATGTTGGCATTGTGTTCATAGAACGCATATTATATGTCATTGCTTTATACACAGGAGGTAGCAATGGAGATGTATGCAAGATTTAGAGATGATCTTGACACATGCTAGAGAGGTGGCTAACTATGCCAGTGACGGTGATGTCACATTTAAATCTAGAGTTCCTCTGGCCTTTATGTATTCTAAAGATGCTACTTCTTCCCGTTGGTTTTACTAGATAAGGATGCAGCTTTCCACATCACACCATGTGATAGAGTGGTTTAATACCTTCTCTAGTGGGAGTCTTGTGTTACCATATACATGTGGTAGTGATGTGAGTGAACACACTAGGACCGCCGGGGCATTTTTTCCCTCTTTACGAGGTTTTTTCCCCCGTGCATTGTATATACGCCCATCACTCTAGGGCTATCCATCTTTCCATTGCACACTAAGTAACACACTCTCTATTGTGTGCCCTGAGCTTCCTTCGTCTTCTCCAAGCTGTGTGTGTTTCTCTGCAACCCTAATTCCAACAATTGGTATCAGATCAGGTCACGTCCTCCCAGGCTTAGTCGTAGCTGCTCCAGCACACGCCTGCTCACTTTCTTCGATTTCAGTGAGCTCATTTCGGCCTCCATGTCCACTACAGGCAGTACTGCATAGGCTATTTTGTCATTTTGTGAAGAATTTCTATCAGTGTCGTTTTCTGCATAACAGGTGCCTTATAGTCTTCTACGGTTTGTGCTATATAGCACAGGTTGTTCCCGCTCCATTTCTCCTATTTTCGGGCAATTTTCACATCAGGTGCAGCATTTACCATGGCTGACAACAACAACACAGATGTGTTCAAGATGTTTGCTGCTGAGGACAAGTTGGATGGGGACAACTACCCTATGTGGGCTTATATGATGCAACATGTTCTTGTGTCAAAGGGTGTCTGGAACATTGTGCAGGGCATTGATGTACATCCTGGTTCTGAGGATGTAGGCGATGTTGAGGATGTTGCAGGTCTTGCTGCAAGGATTGCAGCTGTTAGAGTTGTTTTGCCTACGGCAGAACAAGCTCGTTGGGATGTTAAGGATGCGCAGGCTCATGCATTGATTGCGTTGTCTGTGAAGCGCACCATTGTTCCTCACATCCGTTCAGCAAAATCTGCAAAACAGGCTTGGGATATTCTAGCAGGTCTTTATGCAAGGCGCAATGAGGCTAAAATTGCTTTGCTGCGTAAAGAGCTGGAGTCGAAGATTATGCATGAGGAAGATGATATGGACACTTTCCTTGCTAGTGTCAAGGATATCAATGAGCAACTTATTTCTGCAGGTGAAGTTATTTCAGACAGTTCCCTTGTGCAGACTGTTCTTGATGCCTTACCAGATTCTTACCAGACTTTTGCTAGTACTTGGAGACTTATGACCCAAGGAAATCCAGAAGTTGTCAAGTTTGATGCATTATGCACATTGCTGTTGCAAGAGTCATTTTCCAGAAGAAAAAAAAGGACTAGACAGCGTGCAGTTGAACATGATTTTATTGCTTCTCATAGAAAGGGTGGTAACAGCAATGCAGCCACTTCGTATGGTTCTCCTACGAGTGGCAAAAATCATGTTCCTAATGCTTATGCTGGCAGCAATTCTTCTGGAAATTCTGGTGATAAGGACAAAAAGAAGATGCGTTGCCATTATTGTAAAGCCAATGATCACTTGATCGAGTCGTGTCCTAAGTTGAAGGGCAAAGAGGCTAAGAAGAAAGAGGGTGGTTCCACTGCAAATGTTGGTTCCACTACAAATGCAGCCATTGTTGAGTCTTCTGTGAAAGGAGATTGTGATGCTGATGTTGATGCAGAATGGGCTTTTAGCGCAGAGTGAACTTACAATCCTCTTGTCCATGATGCATGCTTGTCAGTTGCTGCAGATTCACATGTGTGGTATTTCGACAGTGGTGCTACAACGCACATTACCTCACATGGTGAATTGTTTACCTCTCTTGAGTCTGTCCCTCATGGGAATTCAGTCACTTGTGCCAACAACGCCTCTTATCCAGTTCAGGGAGTTGGGAAGATTGTGCTCACTACTGCTAATGGCAGTTCCTTCACACTTGTTGATGCACTTTATGTACCTGGGATCAAGAAGAATCTCTTGTCTGTATCCGCACTTGCTAGACTTGGACTTGTAGTCAAATTTGTGGATGACAGATGTACAGTTCATGATCTCAGTTTTGGTGACGAAATTGTTGCATCTGGGCTTTTGTGCCGTGGGCTGTATAAGCTCACTTTGTATGACAAGTGTGGACAAAATTTTGCAACTGCTGTTGCAGATTCAAGGGCTATTTCACATGCAAAACTTTGGCATGCACGTTTTGGTCATCTGAATTTTGCCAGTTTGCTACGTTTGCAGAAATCTGATATGGTTGCTTCTTTGCCACCTCTTGAAGCACCTGTCAAACATGCTTGTGAAGGCTGTATTTTGGGTAAGATGCAGCGTTCTAAGTTTCCAAAGGATGGTTCAGTTCGAGCCACATGCAGGTTGCAGCTTGTGCATAGTGATGTTTGTGGGCCCATGCAAACTCCGTCCTTGGGTAATTACCTGTACTTCGTGACTTTCATTGATGATTACTACAGGCATGCATGGGTATTTCCACTTAAAGCGAAGTCCGAAGTTTTTATGTGCTTCAAACAATTTCTGGCTATGGCTGAAAATGTCTCGAAATGTACTATGGGCACCCTCCGTTCCGATCGAGGGGGGGAGTATATGTCTCATGAATTTAATGCATTTCTGGCTAGTCGTGGGATAAAAAACCAATGTACAGTGCCTTATACACCTCAGCAAAATGGTGTTGCTGAGAGGAAAAACAGGTCACTGACAGAAATGGCACGATGTATGGTCAAAAGTCAAGCTTTGCCGCATTCTTTTTGGCTTGAGGCCATTATGTGTGCCACTTATGTACTTAACAGGTGTCCTACGAAAGCTTTGCAGTTTATTACTCCATATGAAGCATGGCATGATAGAAAACCTTCTATTGAGCACATGCGTGTTTTTGGTTGTTTGGCATATGCTTTGGTGCCACAAGTGCAGCGAAGAAAATTGGATGCTAAGGCTGTCAAATGTATTTTTGTTGGTTAAAGTGCTGAAAGCAAAGGTTACAGGTTGTATCATCCGCAAACAAAACGTATTCTGGTTTCTCGGGATGTAGTGTTTGTGGAAGATTTTGTTCAGCTCTTGCTGTCATGTACTAGAGACAGTGTTGTAAGCTCACAGGACATTTATGACACTTTGTTGCCTCTTTTCCGTGGTGGAAATACGAATGTAATTTCCAATGAGGCAAATGTACAGCCTATGGGGGTTTCTGAAAATGTTTTAGAACGGCCTATTACTGATGTAGATGTACATGATGTACTTGATTAGGAAAGGGCTGAAAATGATCAGGCTAGAGGTATGCCAAAATGGCTGGTGCACACTTTGCGTGACAGTAAATTGGACGCACCTTTGACTAGTCGTACTCGTTCAGGCTCTCGCCATGCATCTTATGCATCAGATTGTTATGCTTTGGCTGTGTCTAGCTTACATGATGTTGAGGAGCCTCTGTCTTTTGATGAAGCACAGAATTCAGAAAATTTGATGGCTGCCATGCAATCAGAATATGATGCACTTATAGAAAATGACACATGGACTTTATGTGATTTGCCTCCTGGCAAAAAGTCCATTGGTACGAAGTGGGTTTGTGCACTCCTTGCCGCACTGTCGAAGCAAGGGCCTTGCCTAACACTGTGTGCGAGCCACAGGCGGCTCCAAGCATACAACTAGCTTAACTAGTAAGCTCAAAAGAGGGCAATGGTGTGTCACTCACCGCTCTATGCTCCTACCGTGGAGGATTCCTCCCCGCGAAGAAGAAGGAGACGCCGCTACGTCGCGCTCAACCACTTCACCGCCATCGTGCCGCCGCAATGCTTGATCTCTCTCTCTCTCTCTCTCTCTCTCTCTCTCTCTCTCTCTCTCTCTCTCTCTCTCTCTCTCTCTCTCTCTCTCTCTCTCTCTCTCTCTCTCTCTCACAGACACACACACACAAGGAGGTGAAGAAGAAGAAGATGGAGATGGAGATGGAGCAAGAGCACTCTTCTATTGCACAAATGAGAGAATGAGTGAATTTTAGGTTTAGTTGGCTTTTATATGAGCTCACCCCATTCACACTTGGGCGCCCATGCTTAGCCAACTAATCCCTTGAATGTCCCAGTTAGAGTGCGCCTCTCATCGGCGATCACTCTTACCCTTTTCCTATTGGACCGACAAGCCCGATACCTGACTCTACCAAATAAATAATACAATGTCCACCGTAGGTTACAACGTCCGTCTCGTAGGTGATAGGGTGTCCGTGAGCCGTGAGGGTTAACATGCCCCCCTTCCTGATGTAGATTCCGTCCTCGGAAGCTATTGAGTTGAAGCTCGTTGGTCGAGGTGGAAGTGCATTTGAGATTTTTAAACAATTTGTCAACAATAAGCATTAAATTGCAATGTAATCAAATGCATAAACAGATGTAAAGGTAAAAAATTAAACAAGTCTGGGGTCGCTAATTTAACGGTCGAAAGGCACTAGAGATCGAATATTAATACCATGGGTAAGCTTCTTAATTTTCTGTGGTCAATTAAGTTGTTTAATCGCGAGAGCCAAGTATTCATGTTCGAGGGCTGACTAGAGGCTATATCTAGAAGACCTTGTAGTTAAGCTACCATAAAAGAAATTTCTCATGAAATCATCGCCTGACTGATTACTTTTTCTTTGACCCCCCAAAGTCTTTTCACAGTGATTCAATTTGATGTGTGTGCTTATTTTGTATGCCTTGGGTTTTTTTCTTTTCAAGGAAAAGCGCCCACACTGGGAACCTCTAGGGCTCTAGTACCATAGGCAATACATGTGAGTGAAGTACCAAATCAAGTTGAGATTTCTCTTCCAGCTTAAGATTTTACAGTGTGGCACTTTGATTTTTTGTTTGTTCATTTTCAGCATTTTAATTTTGTAACTTTGGGGGGTCATATAACACTGATACACCTCCCCAGGCTCATCACACTAGTAAACTCCCTTTATAATACTTAAGCGAAAGGTCAATAGGGTCAAGCCCACTAGAAAGCCCTAGTACATATCACACAATGCTGCCTAAATCAGATTAAGAACCTAAGTAACCATTGATGATTAGGAAGGCATTCCCCATGGTATTAAGAGAAGATCTCTAACACCTAACTTGGTTAAACTAGCTTAGTCGGACTGCTTGATTTTTAAACCTAGACAAGTGATTATGACAAAAAATTACATTGAATATTAGGCTACCAATCACAATTAAAGCAGACAATCATAGATGCAAAAAAGATAAGGGGCAATGCTAATGGACAAGAAACACCTGTTTGTGCCGATGGCGCGCTTGATTTGAAGAGTGAGTCGAGATAAAGATTCCATGAAGGTCCAAATCCTATCAATTGCAACACGCTCTTGTACACACTAGGAAACAAAAGGAATACCTCCAGGAGGCACATTAGTGGGAAAAGGTACCAACACTTATTGAACACAACAAAAAACATAAGGAACCCTAACCTA
This sequence comes from Adiantum capillus-veneris, assembly GCF_014529385.1. Taxonomy (NCBI): domain Eukaryota; kingdom Viridiplantae; phylum Streptophyta; class Polypodiopsida; order Polypodiales; family Pteridaceae; genus Adiantum; species Adiantum capillus-veneris. The sequence continues at coordinate 30,464,927 of NC_140931.1, read as the reverse complement.
ATTATTTGCACTCCCCCTAGAGAGTCAAGGGAATAGGATATTGTAGAGGTTGGGGGGAAACCCTAAGGCTAAACCCCTATCCTCGTCGTCGAGATAAACAAAGTCATCATCCATGAGACCATATGTGCCATCTGTGTAGTCCTGTAAATTTTCTTCTTCATCATAGGTGCCCATGTTTACTAAGAAGGTCACTAGACGCCTATAGTCATCTTGGTCAAAAGGGTAGGCTTGTGCAATGGGAGAAACTCTCTCTACTAAGTATGGATCAGACGTGGTCAAGAGACGTATCAACCATGCTAACTGCTCAAAATTCCTCTCACATGCTAGCGTACCTATCAAATCCCATTCACATGCAAGCACTGGAAAGACCATGTGAAATATTTGTGAAAAGTAACGAGGGTATCTCTCACCCAAGGCAGGAGTGGATGACTCTAGCGTAATAGCCATATCTGTACACGCAAATAGATGATGGTTAGAGTGCAAATATTACAAGGGTCGTGTTCTTGTGCATAATTTGTTTTTATGATTTTTGTTATGGCTCTTGCTCTTTTACTTTTTATCTTGTTTTTGTGAGTATAAGGCTTTATATATACATTCCCTAAGATTGGAGATTAAGAAGTCAGGGAGAAAGGTTGCGAGGGAAGCAAGTGAATGATGGATGTCCACAAACACTCCCCCCTTCCTTGGGTAGATCATACCGTTTGAAATGATGTCGTCACCCTTTGAAACCAATTGTTCCAGTTGGTAATAGGTGAGGATTTTTGCCAGTAGTTTTCTATTACCCTAGGTGCCTCATCAAGTTGCAAGGGTGGTAAGGTACTCTCCCAGGATCGAACTTGAAGTGGTTCATCAGGTGATTCTTGAACACTGGGAGGTGTGGATTCTTTTGTAGCTTCATGGAGGTCTACTACTATAGATGGAGGCTGTGTAGAAGCTTTTACCTCTATGGATGTATTACATGAGGAGCTAGAAGCTTCATGGAACTCCCCCCTTCCTGAGCTAGGTGGAATAAATTGGTTTTGCCTTGGAGCCCAAACTAGCTCTGGACTAGGTGTGTAGCATTCTGTGATCTTTCCCTTCCCACGGTCTGCCATTGGCTTTAGCGTTACACTGTTTGACTCATATGGGTTTGTTGTCGATAGGGAAGGACACATTTTACGTTTAGGTACCCAAATTTGCTCATTTCCATCACAGTAGCCTTGGGCTTCTAATAGTCATTTTGGAATCCATCGTGATTTGGTCTTGACTCTCCTATGGCGCGCTCTTGGTTTTCTAGGGAAATTTTTTCTTGGAATGGATGGGAGGATTGAGGTAGTTGGAAGTAAGGCCTTAGGGACCCATTGATATGTACTCTTAGGTCGTGCAGGTTGAGTACTTGCAATATTACTACTTGCTACAACTACAAGTGTTGAAGTGCTAGGTTCATGGGTAGCCGGCAAAGACGAGTTAACCACCTTGGCTTGTGAATGTTGGCTATCCTTCAACTTTGCTAGAGTTTGCAACGTAGGTGACTTTGCTTGAATGATAGGGGTAAGAGTCGGTGGTCGCGTCGTGACACTACCAGTATCCCAATCAATAGTGCATTTGGTTGCCAACATCCACGTGCGTCCCAGGTTTACGTTGCCTTCCATAGCTCCCGCGAGTATGACTAGAAACCTCTGCACTATGCTTCCATTGTCATAGACAACAGGGGTCTGAAGGACTCCAAAAATACCAGTTTTCTTTTTATTAATGCCCTTGACTTGCATCGTACTCGGGGATAGGATTGGTTTCCCTAATTGACACCAAACTCCATAGGGTAGTCCAATTTATGTTCTCCTGGTTGAGTTAGAACACACCCAATAGCAAAATTTGATCCATCAATATGCACATGAAAAGGTACATTCCAATGAGGTGTTCGTAGGATTGGAGCACTTGTTAGGGCCTTCTTTAATAACTCATAAGATTGATGACATTCTTCCATCCATTGAAACTCGATAAGAAGCTTGTACAATGGACGCGCTATCTCGGCAAAGTTTAAAATAAACCTTCGATAATAACCAACATGGCCCATAAATCTTTGAACTCCTTTATAGTTAGTAGGTGGTGGCAAATCGGCAATGGCTTTAATCTTACTCTCATATGTGGATATCCCGTTCTTGGACACTATATGCCCTAGAATGACTCCATGCTTAACCCAAAATTGGCATTTGAAAGGGTTCAGTGAGATGCGATAAAATTTGCACCTTTCAAATATTTTTCGTAGATATAACAAATGCTTCTCCCAAGAAGAATAAACACAAAGGTCGTCTAGGAAAGCTTCACAAAACTCCCTTAGAAATTCTTTAAACGCAGTGTTTATTAATCGTTGGAATGTAGCAGGGGCATTTGTTAAGCCAAAAGCCATAACACGAAATGCAAACACTCCAAACTCTGTGATAAAAGCAGTTTTAGCTTGGTCCTCTAATGCAATTGTGATTTGATTGTAACCAGAGTACCCATCTAAAAAGCTATAAGCTTCCTTGCCCGCAAATCTTTCAAGCACATGTTCTGAATATGGCAAGGGATACTGATCTCTCCTAGTGGCTGCATTAACTTTCTTGAGGTCCATGCACACTCTTAGTTTCCCATTCTTTTTTGGCACAATGACTATTGGAGAAACCCATTCTGAGTGCTCAATAGGGTATATGAATCCACATTGGATAAGTTTTTCAATCTCCTCTTGTACAATTTTGGCGTACTTAGGATTCATTGGATAGGGTCGTTGCTGGACGGGTTTAGCGGTGTTGATCATGGGAATTGTATGTCGCACCACAGAAGGTGGAACGCCCTTCATGTCATGATATGTCCAAGCAAAGATATCCTTGTATTCCTTGAGGAGCTCCTTAAGTACAGTCTCTTCAGTTTCGGTAAGGTCTTGAGCAATAAAGACTGGTTTAGACTCCTCACCTGGTTCTGCTAGTTCTATCTCTTTAACTACCGGTGGACCATCATAGACTCCCCTGCTTCCATTGGTAGGTATTTGTTGGGCTTTGGCATACACAACCTTTCGCTCCCCCGTGGTATAAGATTTAAAATGTTCAGGAGCCGTATGTAAGTCAGCAGGCTCTTGTCCTAACAGAGACCTTTCTTTTAGTTCTGCCTCCTTTTGTTATTGTGCTAACTCTCGGTTTTGACGTCTTCTTATAGTTCGACTCAGTTTCGACTCTGTAAACTCCAGTTGAGCGAGGTCAATGGGTCGCGGGCTGCACCACATGACACTCTGGAGATGTTCACCCCAATGGTCTACTAGCTTTCGATGAGCATCACATGCCCCTAGATAGTTAAGCCATTCTGCAGTAGATCTTTCCTTGTTTATCCTAGCTCTCACATTTGCTCGATATCGTCGTCTCTTATATGACCTTTGTTTCTTGTTAAGGTTTTGATTTTGGTAAATGTTTGAACTCGACTCGCCTGATAGGTCTTCGCTTGTATCTTCTTCACTCTCATATAAATTACCATAGATGGTCGTACTAGGCCTTGAGTGTTCAGTTTCTATACTTGGTTCACTCGATGTTTCCTCAGGTTCTGAATGCATTTCTCCCTGAGATTCCGTTTCTGATGTGTATTGGCCTGAAGCCTTTGAGGAATCATCGGTTTCACTCTCAGGTAGGTGTGCCTCTTTCTTATCATCGGATGTTACATGCGCTACACCTAACATGTTTACTGGTGCAATGTGTGGTATCTCTTCCCCATCTAGTGTTACCCAAGTTGTTCCTCTAGCTCCCCATGTATCTATAGTTTCCGCTAGGTGTACCCAATTGACATTGTCTGACTCAGCCATTCCAGGTAGGATATCCATATAAGGAGAGTTCTCCCCAATATCTGTTTCTTCGTTACACGTGTAACAATACTGTAATGGAGCTGAGTGAATTGTTGTGTCTGATCGATTATCAATGATGAATTTATTTCCTAGAGGATGCGTTCGACCACTTAAAAGATCAACTCGAATGACAGAGTCTTGGAACTGTAAGTAGACGTGGTTTTTGGACCAGTCATGCACCATTTTTGCTTCCCTCATGAATGGACGCCCTAAGATCATCTCAAATGACATAGGATGCTTGGAAAAATCCATAACAATGAAAGTCTGCCTTACCTTGTGTCCCAAGACCTTGATTCTGAGATCCTTTAGCATTCCAATAGGCGTAACAATAGATCCATTAGCCATTTTTACCACTACGCTTGTGGCTTCAAGGTGAGGTCGCCCCATAGACTCCCAACAACTCTTTGTCACCATGCTGACTCCCGCACCACCGTCAAGGACCCCCTTTACAGTTAATCCTTTAATAGTGATTGGTAGAGTAGCATTAGATACATTACCTTCAAAGTATTGCCCCAACTTGTTAACGGGTACTTCAATTACAGATTCATGTCCCGCTAGGTCGGATGGTGGTGCTAAATGTTCCTCATCATTCATTACCGAGTCAGGTTTGTTCATATGTGCAAACTGTGGTAATCCAGCCTGTAATTCTCCATTGAGGAAGGCTCGAAGAGCTGAGACTAGCTCGGGGTCTTTATATAGTTTGGACATGATGGTGGTTCTAACTTCTGAAGACATGAAATCCATCAATTTGGCAACATTTAATGGCATCTTGTGGGACGTAGGACCCTGACAAGAGAATGGTGAAGATGGAATCTCCACTTCCTCGAGGGGGTCGGGCATTCCCTCACCAAACATTCTCTCTAGTAGGAAAGGTGTGTGTCCACTTTCATATGTCCTACCCTCACTCTCTTCCCGAATGATATTGGGTATAGCTAACGTCCTGTAGTTCTTGTGAGGTTGAACTTGTGTGGGAAACACTATGTTCGACATCTGGATATGTTTGGGTTCAGGTTTTAATGTTCGTTGAGTTTCTTCCACCAAACCCCTCAGTTGTTGGACTCGTTCAATTTCCATTGTTGGGTTTGGATAGGTTCCAATCTTTCTCTTGCAATCTTCATTTTTTGTCTCTCGTGGCTTATCTTGGGGGTTCGCAACTGGGTGGTTTAACTTTGAATACTCTTTTGGTGTTCGTCGTAATTCCCTCTCGTGATCCTCCTCACTGGCTTTTTCCTTTGTAGTAATAGTTTTGGTCTCCGTGGTCTCTATCGAACCTGTGTCATCCTCAGGGTCATTCATATACACGGGATCCTCTCCTGTCCCTATGTTAGTCTTTGAACTAGGTTTTGAGCTAGAAGCATTAAGGGATTTCTTTCTTCGTGTTTTCTTCTTTCTCGCTCGGCCAATGGATGCAGCATCTCTCTCTTCGAGGATGTAATTTTGCTTTTGGAGCATCGACCGTGTGAGTGCATTCACTGGTGCTATGTTTATAGTTGGTGGTGTCCCATCAACAATCTCTATTATGTTCAATGGTGTGATTTTCGGTGCGTTTGGATTGTTAGGACACTGTGCGATCAAATGATCTATGCCACAACGATTACAAGTGAGTACTGGCATTGCCAATGCACTCCCTTGACTTGTTTGCATTAGTGCAGCATTCTTTTGCATTCTAATGGGACACTCAGCTACTCGATGTGGTCCACCACATTCGTAGCACTGAAGAGGTGGTCTCCTGGCAAAACTATTAGTGTTTTGGCCTCTTGCTGCTAGCGCAGTAGCTTGATATACCGGTTTGATTTGTCCCCAATGGTCTTCCATATAGTACATGGGACACTCCTCAAGCATGTCGACTCCATAGGTGATACTAGAGTCTATGTCCTCTTTGCAATCTACATAAGTACTAGATGACTCGCAACCTATTTGGTTCATAGGTGTAACTCTTGGATGAGGGGGTTGCGGTCCTAGCACTGGAGGTGGCAACGGTGTGGTTTGGACCACATTTTGGGTTCTAGGGACCATGTGCTGTAATGGCAACTGTTGCTCCATGGGTGGGGTGGGCATCAATGCAGGAACTCAAGGTGAGTCTACCCAAGCTATAGGCGGTCTATTTTCCATGATGCGTTTAAGCATTAGGCAATCCTTCGCTTGATGGCCATACCTACCACACGCGTTACAAGTCCCGTTAAACTTTACTCTGAAAGTAGGGCATTCACTCGTAGTATGTGGGCCCAAGCAGATTGAGCACCATTGCTGCTCCCTTCTTGGATACATATGAGTGTTTTGTGGAGCACGATTACCCCTAAGGCTTTCTTGGATGGCCTTGGTGAGATCTGCCAAAGTCATCTCAGATATCGTTTGCTCTTTCACGATTGGCTTTATCTTCATTGTCTCATGCCCTGACGCTTATGAGCTACTAGAGTTCGGCTCGGCGGACACTCTTTCTCCTGCAATCATTAAATTATCCTCCAATTGGATTGCATTCATGGTGACTGCTTCCCAAGTAGTGATACCTCTAATGACTAGGCCATTATAAATACTTTCATGTCGTAGTCCCCTAATGAATCTATCGAGCAATTGGTTGTTGTTGAATCGCTCGTTTGGATTGCATCGAGAATTCAAATTCTTTAGGCGATTAATGAAGTCTCTCACGGATTCACATTCTTCTCGTTGGGCTTTCTGGAGCTGAGAGGCTACACCCCAAAGTACTCCCTCTCGTATGTATTCTTTTAAGAACAATCTCCTAAGAGTCGAGTAGATCGTTTTCTCTTCTACTCTTAAGGTTCTATACCAATCTCCAGCCTTTCCGCTTAGGGTCAAACTCAAAGCCTTACACTTATGTAGCTCATTGTGCTCTTCCAAGGAATCACACACATGTTCAAAGACTTCCATATGCTTTCTAGCATCTCCGTCTCCACTGAATTTCTGTGTGAGCTTAGCTACTTGAACTGCCTTGCTCCTAGGCTCTCTATCAGGTGCATTACGCATGTTTTCCGTAATAGAGCGACCAATAGTTTGAGAAAATGCTGCCAAATCTCCTATTTGAGCAGGTATAATAGGTGTATGTGCTCCTGGAACCACATGTGAGATGGCAGTTGGCCTTGGCCTTGGCATACGCGCGGCTCTTAGGTCCCATATTTCGTATGGTGGTGTACCAGACGGTGGTCCAAAGTTTACAGGCGTGGCCCTAGGCATAGGGGGTGCCTGATATGGCATGTTATTATTAAATGGCATGGCTCCACTTGTATAAGAGCTTGGATAATGCCATTGTGGATTGTAAGCTCTTCGAATAATCGGAGGTGTAGGAGCTACATGAGGCTGAGGTACGACAAGTGCATATGATTGATACATACATGTAGGTATAGTTGGGGGCACTGTGCTACTAGGCATCGACGCCGTATTAACAAATGAACTGCATGGTGTATGTTGAGCCAGCAGAGGAAGTGTTGAGCCAGCAGAGGATCACACCCACATTTTTGCTCACACCCATCATTTTGTAACCATTGATTGTAATAAATGTCTTTTCGACATTAATTTTGATTTGAGCCATTCATTAAGTAACGGGACTCAATTGAGTTTCCAGCTTGTAATCCCGAAGTAATTTCACCTGTTGATGTAAATAATTAGAGATGTTCTCACCTCCAAGGCTGAGGTATATAAGCCAAAGTTTTGTAACCTAAAGGAGATTCAGTTTTTATTAATCAAAGTGAGTTTTTGAGCGCCGTGACTGTGTCTGAGAGTGAGAGAGAGAGAGTCTCATCTTCTTGCTACGCGAGCTACGGGGCCGCCATTGGAGAAGCGACACCGCCATTGTGTTAGCAACGGTGAGAGCTACGCACAGATACCAAGAGTGCGCGCTATCGGCTTCTACGTGTGGTAAGTTCCTACGAGCTTCGGTGTGAGTTTTCTTCCAACTCGTGTGTCGGAATAGAGCGTGCAGCATATCTATAGAACCACAACGAGTAGAGCTACACATTAGAAGTAGCATAGGTAGGGCCTGATTTGATCCTGATCTAGAGCTATCGATTGGTGTTCTATTTGCTTGATGTGTTTGATTGCATGTTAGATCACTGAAAAAGTCGCTTTGGTAGTGAAATATGCAATAAACAAAGTTCAGAAAAATTTTCTGTGTAACTGATTGTTGCTGAGCACTTAAAAGAGCTATTGGAAGAGTTCTGTGCTGAAAAACTGAAAATCTGCAACTTTAGACATCATACGCGTATGATGTCTTAGGACCTAAACGGAGACTAAAATTGAAAATTTGACATTGCCAGAGTGTTTAGAAGGGGGGTTTTACCCTAAGATCAACTTAAAACAAGAGCATTAACACTCAAAGAAACCCAAAAAGATAAGTCGGAGTCCAAGAAACGCAAAGAATAGGAAATTTTGGATTCAAATTTTGTTTTTACATTCAAACCTGACAAAAACACTTGAAACTCAATTATAAACATTGGAGAAGGCTTAAAACAAAAAATAGTCAAAATCTGGGATAAAAGACATCATACGTGTATAATGTCTTTTGGCACTTTCACTGCTTATTTTTTATATCTGACCTGACAAGATTGTTACAGGCACTGTAGGAAGCATAAATATCAAGTTTGGACCCAAATTGATGAAAAAGACATCATACGCGTATGATGTCTTTGACCTAATTTTGGACATATTCTGATACTTTGCTAACACAGATCCATTGTAATAGCTGTCTAGAGGTTATATTTCAAGTTTCATCGCATTTGGATAACAATTGACCCAAAAAACAAGTCAAAAGCGGAAAATTGCCAAGAAAAGCCTAAATTAGCCATAACTTGCTCAAACAGAGTTCAAACTGAATTTTGTGAGTGAACAGAGCATAAAGGGGCCACTGAGAGTGAGCATAACCAAAATAGTCAAAATCTGTGAAAAAAAGACATCATACGCGTATAATATCTTTTTCAGCATAACTGCGACAAAATTCTCACTTGATGAAACAGAAGTTGTCCAACTGACAAGATTAAACAATTGACCAAGTATCAGTCAGTTTGGATCAATTCTGACCACAAAAACTTGGGGAAAACAAATTGCCGAGATGGAAAAGTTACAGTCCTTTAGGGGAATTGATGAATTTGAGATCGGGCAGGAATCTCCGGAATAATCAACCAAAACAAGGGGAACCAGCAAGTGTCATATCAACCGAGGGAAGTGTAAACCAAAGTTAGGTGCAACCATTAGAGCCGATCTTTGAAGGAAGTGTTTCTGATACTTCTTCGGAGAGGTCTTACGAGATTTTCACCGAACACTCGAACAGGAACAACAGAGAAAATATGGCAGCAGGATCATCAAACCCTTCCGCCACCATGAAGCTATTGTTCATAAAATACCAGTATGACAATGAGCAAGGTGCCAAGATCTACAAAGATGGAATGGACCGCTATTGTGTAAAGATAGAAGATAGACCTAGTGAGTTCAAGGACTTAGTGCCTGTGAGCTATAGCGGAGATAGATATCTAGATGACGAGGGTACCATGTACTTGGTAGTCCTAAACCCTAACATTGTGGACAAGTGGGGATTGATGGGCACCAAAGCCAAAATAGATGAAGAACTCGAGGAGAAAGCACCAATAATGAACTTCCCTAATGCGAGGTTAAGAAGAGAGAATGAAACTACAAGGATCAACACTGATAACATCTATGTGGGGCTATACAAATATAATAATGGGGAGCAAGATCTCTATTATAGATGTGAAGAACCCTACACCGGAGAGTTGACAGACAAAAAAAGACTCTATGTCTTTACCTACACAGAGGGATCGGAAGGGCAAGAAAGAATTAGAAGGATATACATGCTTTGGGGGACCACTACATCAGTATTATGTTACTTCTAGCTCACATAGACCAGCACCAACAACTGGAGTGCAAAACTCAATTACAACAGGAGGACAAAGAACTCAGGTTGCTGACTCTTTCAGTCAACCTTGGGACTCGAAGCTCGGACCAATGGGATCATTACATTCCAGAGAGTCAATGGAGACGAATCGAGGTAGTGCCGTTCCAATCCCCACCTATACCACTCCAGGTCCAAGGTTTGAAGCGGAACCATCACATTTACCTCCCAGTAGTAGATTCAGGGCAGAGGAACCGACAAGGGTAACCCATGAAGTCCATGATGCTAGAGAAAGCTTTAGCCGAGACACAGGAGCAACGAGATTGGTAGCAGATCATAGACGTATGAGACCATCTCAAGTACGAAATGTGTATGCCAAAGAAGTATGGTGGTTCAGGAGATCCGTATGCACATGTGTCACTCTTTAAGCAAGTCTAAAGAGCTGAGCAGATAACAGATTTCCATACACAATACGAGGGATTTGGTCTTACCCTAGAAGGTACTGCATTGACCTGGTTTCAACCAATGAACATAGGGGGATTCCATGACATTGACCATTTGCTAAGAGAGTTTGCTGAGGAATTCTCAAAACGAGGGATTAAGCAGAATACGGTCTCACAAATATATGCTTTCAAACAGAGAGAACATGAAAAAGTGAAGGAAGCTTCACTTCGCTTCAAACAATACATTGAGAGATGTCCGGTACATGAACGACCACAAGATGACAGACTATATGTTCTCTTTATTGAGGGACTGAGGAACGACACTCTCAAGAAGGACTTGCACTTGAAAGCTTGTACAAGTTTCGAGCAAGTAACGAGAGAAGCATTGTACTTAGTGGATAACTGTACGGTTTATGGAGAGGTGTCAGCGGATACAGATTTTGCATCCAGTAGCTCCTCCTCCGTAGCGAGCGAGACTACCACTAAAAAGAATGTTCAAACAACAACCATGCCAAATGTAGAGCAAATGATAGAAGATGCTCTAAAAAGGATGGCACCATACCAAAAACCATTGCCAAAAACACTGAAACGGTGTGCTATTGAACAAAAATGGACAAATCATCCAACAGAGGAGTGTTATTACAACAAAGGGTATGTAAGGGAGCGCCAGTATGCACCTCCTGCTCAATTAGCACCACCTCAGATACATCCAGTACCTCGATACCCAACGGGAAATGTACCGGGACCTATGGGGATAGAAAGACCGCAACCGGTATTGGGACAACAACCACCTTTACCAGGAGCAAGACCAGTGGGCATTAGATATGCACCAACCTTAGAGGATCAGGAAGAACAAGCCTTAGTGCCTGTTCAAGCCTATTACGAAGAATCGGGTGCACACATGTCTCTGACAGTGTATTACCCACCAGAAGAACCCAAACAACCAGAACCATGGGGCATGATGGGGAATGTTGGAACACCAACAGTTACAAGTGCTTCTGATGAAGAGAGATACAATATGGACGCAAGAACCTTGATGTTCATAGCTCATGGAGGGTTAGCAGGACAGAGACCATCCTATCCACAAAGGACGAATCAGGTAGGACCACGATCAGCACTAGGACCCTGTTACAAATGTGGAGGTGACCATCTGATGAATGTTTGCCCACATATGGAAATCATTAGAATAAACGCTTATTGCACTGAGTGTGGGGTTACCCACTTCATTGAGGATTGTTCAAAGAATCCAAACAAAGTGCAAAAGACGACATTGAATATGCTAGAAACTATTCCTACCAGCAGTGGGTTTTAAAATGAAACTCTGATACCAACGCAAGTTGTTACTAGAGCTCAAGCTAAGAAAACCACTAGAGAACCTGAGAATGGAAAGTTAGCGACTGAAGTGGTTAGTCAAGGACCGCGGAGTCGGAAAAACACATGGAAAGCTAGAAAAGCACGCATGAAGTTGAGAAAAGAACGTGAAGAAGCTATTCTAGCTGAGGAACTAAAGCAAACTAAAGCTAGATTAGAAAAACTTGAGAGTCAAAACGGGAAACGAGAGATGAGCCCGGAAAGAACGAAACAAAAGAGTATCAAAGAAACAACGAGCTTAAGCTCAGAGGGATGAGTGCTAGTCGACAAAGTACACGAACCATTGGACGCACTGATGAGAGCTTACGAAGCTAGGTTAAAGAACAACCAAACACAAGAACAGAGGTGGATGACATACCCAAACGCGGAATTGGAAAAGTAGAGACTTGAAATGTGCCAGAGAATGATCGAGACTGCACAAGCCTTATTAGAACCACCAAAAGAAACAATGAATTATGGAAAGGAAAACCCAATTCAGCAAGAGACTATCGTTTCACGGGTAGCTGAAAAGACTCCCAGTGCACAAAAGCCTGAAAATACACAAAAGGATGACCGCATAGTATTGAACACAACCGATCAGGAGATAGAGAGTTTTCATCCAGTCATACAGAGGATTTACGGAAAAGATGAGGATTACAATGAATTTTGGAAACAAGTGAGAGAGGCAAACTTTGCAAACGAGCTAAGTTGCCAAGCTAATCAGACAAATTGGGAAAAGGACATCAGGAATCCTCCCATAGTGGAATTTGAGGCAGGATCTCAAGTGGACTTGGATCTGCAATCTTACTGGGGAGATGGGGGCTCTGTTAGAACAATGGAGAGCAAACCTCATTCACTGAAAACCTTACCTTCATACTTAGGCGAGTATGAAGCAAAATCCGAGATTAGAGCACTTCCCTCACAAAAAATCTCATCAGAAAAAGTCATGGACTCGCAAGGATTGATAGAGATTTTGTCAACACCAGTGACATGCACTATCACTTTACCTGAGCTTTTGAGGCTAAGACCACATATGTGGACCACTGTAGGAAAATTCTTGGAGAAATTCGGATTAAAAGATCCAACATCGAGATTGCAAGAGAGCATAGAGGAGCTGAGCAAGCCACAAAAGAACGCTAAGCCTGTACCCTTAAACAAGGTCGGAGAGTATTGCGAAGGTGAAGAGGGGAATACAACCTTACCAGTTGAATTCCAAGGAGTGAAGACGATGGCAATACTAGACAGCGGAGCAGGGGTAGCCATTGCTACAAAAGAAATCTGGAAAAAATGGGGGAAACCAGCAATAAGGAAGACTAGGTTGAAACTCCAATTAGCAGATGGACACATGGAGAAACCTATGGGGTTATTAGAGAAAGTTGTAGTGACTTCTTGCGGCATTGAATACGAACATACTTTTGCTATTGTCGATTTTGCCAAGGAGAATAACTATGATATCATTTTGGGAAGACCATTCATGAGACAGTTGAAAATGGTCCAAGATTGGGGCTACGATCACATATACTTGAGAAATATGGAAACCACTACACGTGTGAACCTGAAAGACCATAGCTACAAAGATGTGAACCGACCACCGGTGGAGGAGTTTGATTCAGCTACTTTGGCGGGATCCGAATTTCCAGCTTGGTTAGGTAAACCCAAGGAGTTATGGATGTGTGGAGCTTCAAAATGTGGAAGTCTGAAACGAGAAGAATGTGTTTTAGAAAGGGCTATCGAAGATGAAACTTATGTAGGAGAACCCTTTCCAGAGGACACGTTTGAACCATTAGAATGGACACACATTCTAGCAACCCTAGATGTTTGTGCAATTCCGGATGGTCCCACAACGCAATTTTGCGATAAGGACGGGTACGACGTGGTTCCGTACTTCATGTTGAGAACTGTACTCGAAAAAGAAACTGATAGAATAGATGCCCTGGAAAAGCTAGACGAGCTTCGCCTAAACGCAGTAGCATCTATCTACGCTCAAAAAAGGCGACAAAAGGAATTTTTTGATAAGCATGTGCGGACTAAAGAGTTTAAAGTTGGGGACTATGTCCTAGTTTACACTCTGAAACAGCATGCTAAGAAGCTTAAAAAGCGAGGGATGGGACCTCTGGTGATTAAAGATCTATCACCAAGTGGAGCCGTCAAGCTTGCTACATTAGACGGAGAAGAAATGCCCAATTGGATTAGTGGATACAGAGTGAAAAAGTATCTTTTGCCGCTAACCCAAGACATGCTTCTCAAAATACATCAAGAAAAGCTGCGTGTCCAGAAAAAGAAAAAGATTGAGGAGGAAGCACAAGCCGAGGCGAAGGAAAGAATGGAGAAAAGAAGACTACTGCGTCAGAAACAGCGCAATGAAGGAGCAATACGAATAAACACAGTCAGTATAACAGAAATGGATAATGACAAAGAAGAACCCATCATTGAATGCAAAGTAGGAACCAACCAAATCAAAGCCAGAGCACTATTGGATTCAGGAGCTCAAGCTAACCTACTTTCACTCAGTTTGTATAGACAATTGACAAATGACACTAAACTACAAACTGCCAAGCAAGAGTTAAAGAGTTACTCTGAGAATTCCATCAAAATTGTCGGATGCACAGTTTTACATATACAGATTAACCAATATGTGTATCCTCATATGTTTCACGTGGTTGAAGACCAAGCTACACAACATCCATTATTGCTAGGACAACCATGGCAGAAGCAATATAATGCAATGATTGACTGGAGTTCTAATTCAGTGCTTATCAAATACGAAGGTGAAAGTCAATCAGTTAAGTTCACCAAAGGAGAAGAGCCAACTCCAAAGGACGAATCCAAAGACAAAGATAAACAACAACCAGAGAAAAAGAAGAAATGGCAACCAAAAGTTTCTATACAACCGGATTACTCTTCGACGAGGAATTCTCAACAGTGGATAAGGAAGACAAGCAATAATATAACAGCTCAACCTTGGAAAAAAACGGAGTCAAAGTTGGTATGGAGACCAAAAAAGGTTGTGCCAGAGAACACAAAGGTGGAAAACAAAGTCTTCAATACCAGACAACAGAGTGATTCCAGAAAATCAAGGACAGTGAAACAGATCTGGATTCCAAAGAAGTTCATGACGGCACAAAGCTATAGCAAGCAAATTTGGATCCCAAAGATTTGTAAACAGGAACTCCCTTCAATACAATCAACGGAAACTCCTAGGTATTTCAAGGCGAGGAAATCAACACACAGAACAAAGCAGGTTTGGGTCGCAAAGAGTTTGTGGCAAGCACAAGCAAAGCGGAAGCAGATTTGGATTGTGAAAAAAGACAACAAGGTAACGAAGAATCCATCTACTGATTCTACTAGCAAATTGCCAAAACCAACCCAAAACCCGACCACCAATCCATCAATCAAACAAAGAGCAGCTTTATTGGAAAGACTGTTGTATCATCGCTCTACAATTGCAGTGGGAACTTATGACCAAAACAACTACAATGCTTCACCCACAGACACTTCATAGTCGTCCGGGAGGACTCAGACTAGGAGGGGGGGAGGTATACAGGAGCTACAAAGCAGCTACAAGCGGGAAAAACAAAGAAAAACAAAAATTATATTACAAGGGCAGTGTCTTACATGATTTTGCAATTTTTTATGTTTGATTGCGGATATTGATAATATTTATGCCCTTATATACCTTGTTTTGCAACAAGAAGAGATCAAATGATGAATTTGGGTCTCTAGATGTGTAAATATCACTAAATAAGAGTGTTTTTGGAGCTAAAAAGTGGAAAAAAGTGGTAATCCAAGTCCAGAAATCACAAAGAAGTGTATATTCATATACACAGGGTTACCAGCTATTTATCGTGTATGTTTGGAATTTTTTGGCTTCAATTTGCTATTTTCCTTTATTTTTTATGATTTTTTAAATAAAAGTAAAAGAAAAATAAAAAAGCAGGTGAAATGAGATTGGAAAAAAGAAAAGAATAGACGGTGATGATCCTAATGACAAGGGCAACCCATGGTAAAAATGGGGTACAATTCTGAAAAAGTTGCGGAAAGCCCGAAATGACAGAATTTTGGCAAAGTGGACAGATTTCTCAGAAACAGGTCAAACGGAGTCCAAATTGAGAAATTTCAAATCCTAAAGTGCATTTCACGACGAGAGAGGAGCACATGTCAAATTTGGTAACAAGTGATCCGGGAAGCCCGAAGTTAAGTATTTTTCACTTCACTATCAAGCTCATTTCCACTATTACCTTCTTGGAGAGAGCAAACAGCACACAGGAGCATCCGACCTTCTACCACCTTCTACGACTGCTACGAGAGCTCAGAGGACACCATACATGAGAGGTAGACTCGTTGCCATAAGCTTTTGATGCTTATCGTTAACTTTTGTCGCGAAAACTCACCAAAACCAAGAAACAAGAGCAGACGGGGAATGGGGAGGAACGTTAGGTAGGGGCACAACCGCCTAGCCAAACCTTGCAAGAACTTAGAGGTGGGTTACCCTAGTATAGGAGATGAGTTTCTAGCACTCAAAGCTCGAGAAAGAACGACTGGAAAAACCCTAGGTCAACAGAGCCTGCAAGAGGCAAACAGAAAAAAGTTGTCGCAACGACACAAAACTTCTCAAGAAGCTTAACAACATCGAGGGCAATGCAACCATGGAGTATCTCCGGGTTTGGATCACCAAAAGTAGGTCGGAACAACCGATTCGGCGGCGGACACACAAAGCGTCATTTTGGCATAACGGCTAAAATTGACGACCAAATGACATGAAACTTCACAAGCAGCTTCAAATATACATGGATGACTTATGTTTGCAAGCAAAACCCAAAAGAAAGCTGATTCACTTACCGATGGTGAAAAAGACGCTTTCGGGCAACCAAATGGAGAAAGATGGAGAACGGGGAGCCAAAGTCAAGCTCAACCAAATAGGTGGCTTCACAACATATCCAATGAGTTGGAAATGCAACTCTCGAGAAGAAAAGTTGAAGAAATTCAACTCCAAAGCAAAAAGACGACTTCGGAGACTGAAATGCCTATAAGGGGGCTTTTTAGCTAAACTGATGACTTTTTAAGTTGAAAACTAGTTAGCAGGGCTTAGGGCACTAGCACAAAGCATTCTTTGCACAAAAAGACCAACATTTCAAGAAAAGACATCATACGCGTATGATGTCTCACAGCATGATTTTCACATCCATTTCAACATTTGAGTGCATAGCCTCATTCCACATGTTAATCACATCCTATGAACCAAGTATCATGAGAATTGGAGTTAGAAAACCCAAGGAAAACCAAAAAGATGCAAAGTACGCCATAAAATTGATTTTTGGTCCTAATTTTGTCAAAATAACTCCAAACTCATTGAAACTTTGTAGGATTGTTGATTAACACATCTACAAGCTATCTGGAACCAAAAAGCACCATTTTGACTCAAAAGACATCATACGCGTATGATGTCTATTTGCACTTACAGAGCCAAAAATGCTCATTTGTCATCATACATCCATTATATATATCTAATACATGCTACATATGAAGTTTGGAACCATTTGGTCAAGTGGATCACCCCATTAGCCCAATTAAGAGAAAATCCTTCATACAAAGCCTATTTTTGTCCCAAATCCAACATATTCAAGTCCAAACCAAGATTTGAGTATAAGCAGTCCTTCACTAGCACATGGAGAGTCCACAGAACCAATCCCATGAAAAATTGATGAAAAAGACATCATACGCGTATGATGTCTCCAGAGCCATTTTTAGTCCAAATTCTATCCAAACTTGATAAATCCACTGAATAAGCCTATCTAAAGCCAAAACCAAGCTTATAGAGAAAATTGGTCCAAAAATGCACTAAAAGACATCATACGCGTATGATGTCTCACTATGTGATTTTGGCACCTCAGGGCTTCAACCACCAAACAGAAGTGTTCTACATACCATTTGAAAGTAATCCACCAAGTTTTACCCAATTTGGATCATAAAATCCAATTCCCTTTCAAAATTTTGCCAAGAGCCTGAACCGGACTAAACTGGCCAAAACTTGACCAAATGGGATCCAAACTCAAATCCAAGCATATGATACTCATGTATACACTATCAGCTACAAGCACAACCAATATGAAGTCATTCTGACACAAAAGACATCATACGCGTATGATGTCTCAAGCATGTTTTTGAGCCCAGTTTGCATATTTTTTCACCTACATTGCATCCTTAGGCCCTGAATAGCTCATGTTTCAATTTTCAAGTCATTTGAATAGTTAAAAGCTTCATTTCGGCTTTTAGTACTAAAAAGACGCTAACTTCTGTAATTGGAGTTACAGGATCCATGGATTCCGCTAAGTCATCGGCAACTAAGAGAAAAAGACCAACCATCAAGGATGCTCTTGCAGAAGGAGAACCTTTTGATATTCCAACAGAAACCCTCAAGCCAACCAAGACTTGGGTGGAGGAAGCAGTACTAGAAAAAGAGGGAATAAAGATCTACCAGGGGACTTTCAGAGATCCTCAAGGGCAATCGATCGATGTACCTATGATCCCACGAGAATTAGTGGATTATAGCAGATCAGAGAACATCAGCAGATACCTGGAAAAGGCTGACTTACACAGGTTCTTCACCTCGAGACCATCAGGTGTGGATACAAGCAGAGTGTACGAGTTGGCAACATCCATTCAGAAGGATGGGAAAGCCACATTGATAGCCATGGATGGAGAGAAAGTATAAGTACAGATCACTCCACAGCTCATTGCAGATACATTGAAGCTGAACAACAAAGGGAGCTCTGTCAGGGAAAGAAGGGAGGCTATAGAGGTTTATGGGTCCAAGAAACAGAATGCAACTTATGGAGATATGGCAGACCAAAGAGCGGCAACCCTTTGCCGACTGTACAACCAATTTCTCCATATTTGCAGTAAAAGACCGCAAAAGTATACGACACCGCCCCATGCCATTGCAACTACCATCACATGGGAACTGAAGAGCAACATGCCAAAAGAGGTGAATTACGCTCAATACATCCACGAGCAAGTAATCGCCATGCACAACGAGAAGCCAAAGTATATAGGAGGAGCTAAAGTTCTGACAAGAATAGCTTATGAAGCTATTGGAGCAAGAGATCAAGGGCCACGGGTTCCCTCCCAGAATGAGTGGCTTAGAGAAGCCGATGAAGAGAAAGAACAGCAAGAAGTATCCAAGAGGGCGTCCACAAGAGCATGCCGAAAACTAGAAATAGTTTCAGAACCTGAAGAGGCTGTGGACGAGCCGCTCAAGAAGAAAGCGAAGAAGAAGGCTGATCCCAAGCAAACCAAAAGTCAAAAAGCCGCAAGAATGGAAAGGCTGGTGGAGCAGTTTAGAGCGGAAAGAGCTCTAAAGGGGGACTTTGAAGAAATGTGGGTGCCAGACCCCACTAAAGTCGGAACCAGCTCAGCCAGGCCACATGTTGATCAATATGATCAATATATTAGAGCTTATGAGGAGTCGGAGGCCATACTGGAGCAGCAACCTGTCGAGCCTTATATTGAAGAGGAAGTACAGCTTTTAAAAGCTGAGCTGAAAAAGGACGACAAGGAGAAGAAGGAAGTAGATGAGTCTACTAAACTTCGAGAGAAAGACGGGCAAGCAAACAAAGGGAAAGCCAAGATGACTGAGGACAATCAGCCCTCCTTTACTGATGTACCAAGCCCGAAGAAGACGGAAATTATTGTGGAGGAGACCACAATAGAAATAGAAACAGAAGTTATGGAAAAGCCGGAGGCCGGGACCAAGGAAAAGGAGATAGATCCAGTTCAGCAAAAGAAAGATGATTATGAGGATCTGGTAGCGATCGGATACAGTGAAGAAGAGGCCCTGGAGGCAGTTTATGGGATATCCCTACGAAAACAAGATGATCGGAAAGGGACGAAGGAAAAGACAAAAGGTACAATGGAGAGTGAAGAGAAAATGGACGAACAGAACATACTAGAAGAGCCGAAGCCATTGGAGGTGGTGGCAGAAAGAGCTGTCAAGTTGACAGATGAAGATGAAAAAGACATGCACATGGTGCATGAACTGCTCAGCAAGATTAAAGAAAGATCCAGAGCAAAGGAAGTAGCAATTGAGACAGCAAAACAAAAGGAAGCAGAGTTGCAGAAGAAGTTAGAGAATGCTATGACTGAATCTGAAAGTCATAAAGCATCACTCTACGACTCAGAAAATGAGAGAGACGGCTTGATACTCCAACTAGCCGAAGCTTTAAGAGAGGTAACAAGTTCACAGGAAGCAAAGGAGCGAATAGAAGATGAGCTGGAGCAGCCAAGGATGAGCTCATTGAGCTAAGGGAAAGAGTCGAACTTCAAGAAAGGACAATCACGAGACTCAGGACCACCCCTAGAGCTAGCAGAGCAGGAACAGAACAAGAGGGAGCCCTCGTACCAGCTCTGGAAGATCAGGTCAGAAGTTTGCAAAGAGAGCTAAGGTTAGAGTAAGTGCAAAGATTGCACATGGCGGAGGGATCATTGGCTGCAGAGGAGAGGCTCACATCAGAAAACCAAACACTAAGGACAGAAAATGAGGCCCTCCGCAAACAGCTCCAAGACCTCCAAGAGCAACAAAGAAGAGAAACAGAGCCACCACAAGAAGAAGCAGGGGGAGCAGCCATAGAGCTACCAGAAATTGGAGAGGCAACCACAATTGAAGATCCAGCCCCAGTTCAAGAAGTGGCCTCAACTTCAGGAATCTCTGAAGAAGAAGAACAAAGGCTCCAGGACCAAATAGAAAAGTCAACAGAGGAAAGTGCCAAGGCGGAAATGGAATGGGAAAGGAGACTCCTCATCTCCATTAGACTTCAAGGTTTAGACACAAAAGTGCTCCATGAAGAGTGGATGCAACCCAGCCTGCCTTTCCCTCTGATGAAATTTGAAGTGATAAAGACGAAAAAGAGAATAGAGGAGGAGCAGTATGTCGCTCTTTACGAAGGCGACATCACAAAGGATGAACAATCAAAGAAGATTGTAGATTCTCAACCTAGATGGAGGAAAGGTTGGCTGAACAAATACCCAGCCTACCTCATCTACTTGGTAGAGGCTCCAAAGGAGATTCGGGAGGATGCAACCTTCTGCCTGGTGCCAAGAGTCAGAAACTGGAAAGAGCATGGCAGGATTGCAGAAAAGAAGCCAAATTGGCTTAATTATCCCAGGATGCCAGGACCAAAGGAAGGAGAGAGAATAGGTAAAGCCTACATGGTGAAAACCCTAACGGGCACCATCAAACTCTTTACTGGCTCTCCTGACCTTTCGTGTCAGATGCTAAAGAAAATCTGCAGGACTCTCTTAGCATGCATTGAAGTGTTCGCGCCAGATAAAGCCACGACCTCGAGTCTACTATCGACGGCCGACACAGTGACGGATATGATGTATGATCTTTCATTGCAGCCATCACCAAAGGTGTTACATCTCTTATACCAAAGAATTATGTTTTTGCCTAGCTTCCACATGCAAACATTCGAAGAAGCTTTCTACACCGGCTTTTTCACTCACGAAAGCAAAATATTCGGCCCAACCTTGACCATCGGCAACCTACGCTACGAATCACATTTGCAGATGCTCAAGACGACAGGACTCTATTGACCAAGCCTAAAAGTCATGTCAGGGACGACATGAACGCGGAGGGGGGGAGTGTTGAGCCAACAGAGGAAGTGTTGAGCTAGCAGAGGATCACACCCACATTTTTGCTCACACCCATCATTTTGTAACCATTGATTGTAATAAATGTCTTTCCGACATTAATTTTGATTTGAGCCATTCATTAAGTAACGGGACTCAATTGAGTTTCCAGCTTGTAATCCCGAAGTAATTTCACCTGTTGATGTAAATAATTAGAGATGTTCTCACCTCCAAAGCTGAGGTATATAAGCCAAAGTTTTGTAACCTAAAGGAGATTCAATTATTAATCAAAGTGAGTTTTTGAGCGCCGTGACTTTGTCTGAGAGAGAGAGAGAGAGAGTCTCATCTTCTTGCTACGCGAGCTACGGGGCCGCCATTGGAGAAGCGACACCGCCATTGTGTTAGCAACGGTGAGAGCTACGCACAGATACCAAGAGTGCGCGCTATCGGCTTCTACGTGTGGTAAGTTCCTACGAGCTTCGGTGTGAGTTTTCTTCCAACTCGTGTGTCGGAATAGAGCGTGCAGCATATCTATAGAACCACAACGAGTAGAGCTACACATTAGTACCATCGGGGTCAAGTTTCGATCACCTGTATTTTTCGGCCTGTCTTCATACGCGTTTGCCGCACGCAGTGGTTATAGGTTGATTTTGCAGTTCAAGTCTTTAGGGTGTTGTTCTTACCTAGTGTATAGACTTCCCCTTGAGTTTGAGATCGATTCAATGATTCTAGATCCTGTTTCGTATAGCATTCGTTCGTAGTACGAATTTCAGTCACTTGCGTATTTTAGAACTTAGATTTGATTTCCTTAGTAGTGATTGTCATTAGAAGGTCGAGTAGGTGATTTGACACCCACCTAGTTGTTTCCATGCGCCTGCGGGTCAAGCTCCGTCCTCGTCTGACAAATTCTGTTGTTGGTTGAGTTCTCGCTATTTAGCTTCCGCTAGCGGCGTAACCGCCTTAACAGTGTACTTCTTGTCATGCTCACCACTGGGATATGCATGGTAGCCGTAGTGTCATTAAGAGAAAGATGAGTTAGATCTGGGAAGGTAAAGCTGCCACTTGTGGGCTCAGATTGTACTGAGGCTCCTTGCGAAACAACATATGGAGGATCAATGGGGCTCACTGAGGGAGTCTCCATTTGTGATAGGTTTGGTTGGTTGGCCTTTCTCGTATCCAAGAATCTCATTAGGCATGTTGAAGGCATGTTGATCCCTGTGTTCTATCTTTCTAACTCGACAATCCTATGGAGGACATCACAGACTTTCTGTTGTTGCTCATCTATGCTAGTAGCACTTGATGTGGATTGTAGAACATCTAACCAACCCACATGATAGGTGTGTCCTGTGTACCGATCAGTTAAAGCTTCTGCTTGTAGTTCATACTCCCAATTTTAGTTTAGGAATATCCCATCTAGGGCTGGCGTGCTGGAGGTTTCCCTCGAAGTGGAAGCATTATTGCTCCCCATCGCTTGCCCCTCCGTGACTGCTACCTTGGGAGCACTCGGTTGCTCGGCTGGCATGATTGTTGTCATATGAGCCTTTGCTTTCAGGGCTTGACTTTGTTTTAGCCTTCTTAGGTTCTCAATTTCCCTCTCCCTTGTTGCTTGCATATAGCGTTCGATCTCTTGTACTTCGGCAAGACTCCTACCATCGGGTAGTAAAACCTCAGAGGGAGATAGTCCTAAAGGATGAGGAGGTGCAGTGGATGGAACATTCACATGCACACTCTCAAGAAGCATAGGGTCTATTTTAGGCATGAATGACGAATTTACCTCCCCACTCCCTTCATTTATTTCATTAACCGCATGTTCGGAGCGAGTAGCTCTACTAAGGGTCTCTTTTAAGCGGCTAAACACGCTGGACCCGGGCCGTGGGCCCATGGCATGCATGTCTTGACTTGAACTATCAGGGTTTGGTGTAGGATACCCCTCCATGACTTCGTAGTCAGAGGAAGAATCACTAGACGCGATATGAGGATCTTGGGTCGCGCTACCTTGAGTCCCGGCCGAAGGTCTAGAACCTAGGGTGGAGGAATAATGGGTGCCCGCGTAAATGGAGGCACTACCAATATGCTCGTGCTCTAACACTCGTCCAGAGCGTAGGTTCATATGACTTGGATCCCCTAGAAGTGTCAGTGAGTGCCCGTGAAGGCTGCTCACCTAGTAATTTTGGGTGTTTTGCAACCCAAGTCTTTTCTTTTTTTTTTATTTTTTTATTTTTTGGTCCTTTTTTTTCTGACCCAGCTATAGAATAGAACGTATGATAGCTCAAAACGAGCGTCTCGGTCAGAGGGATGTGCCGTGCTTTACAGCCCTCCGTTTGGTCACTTTATGCCCTCGGAATCCCTAAAACCGTCAATTTCTAGTAGGGAACTAGGCCCAAATTAGAAAGTCTAAGGGTGCAAGTGGGAAGAGAAGGGAGGAGAGTGGAGGACTTGCCCCACATGCTCTCATTCCCTCTTGAGGGGGTAGGGTATATATATAAGAGTGAGTCTAGTATATATCATAAGACTGAGGACTGAGGCCTGAGCTTGGGCTTGGGCTTTTGGTTTTTTTTTTTTTTTTTTTTTTTTTTTTTTAAAGGCGACAACCGCGCGCGGTTTAGGTGACCCTTTCTTGGCCACACACACTGTCAACACCTACCTAACCTCTCTGTCAACGGCTCACAGCTCACAGACAGCTCACTACCTTATCTACTTACTAACAGTGCTGCTAACTAGTAACTAATCTACTAACTAATCTGTTAACTGCTTACTGACAATGAGCTAACTGTCCACCTACTTCCTCTCTCACTACCTTACTGTGCAAAGACTGTGTGCAGGCAAACCTTGACAGAAAACTGTGTTTAGATTGTGTGCAAACAGAAATTGCTAACTGCCTTCCTACTTATTCATTCACTACAAACAAGCTAACGACTACTAATTGTGCAAAGACTGTGTGCAAACAGAAAACACAACATTATGCAGAAATCACAGAACTTGCAGACAATACAGAAATTAACAACTTGCAGAAAAACAACTCATTCCTCTTCCTCTTCCTCTTCTTTCCTACTACAAACAACTCATAGGAGAAGCACAAAGTGCCTCTTGGGCTTAGTGCAGGGCGATTCCCCGGCAGCGGCGCCGAAAATGTGCGCTCCTTGCCGCACTATCGAAGCAAGGGCCTTGCCTAACACTGTGTGCGAGCCACAGACGGCTCCAAGCACACAACTAGCTTAACTAGTAAGCTCAAAAAAGGGCAATGGTGTGTCACTCACCGCTCTATGCTCCTGCCGTGGAGGATTCCTCGCCACGAAGAAGAAGGAGACGTTGCTACGTCGCGCTCAACCGCTTCACCGCCATCGTGCCACCGCAATGCTCGATCGCACTCTCTCTCTCTCTCTCTCTCTCTCTCTCTCTCTCTCTCACACACACACACACACACACACACACACACACACACAAGGAGGTGAAGAAGAAGAAGATGGAGATGGAGATGGAGCAAGAGCACTCTTCTATTGCACAAATGAGAGAATGAGTGAATTTTAGGTTTAGTTGGCTTTTATATGAGCTCACCCCATTCACACTTGGGCGCCCATGCTTAGCCAGCTAATCCCTTGAATGTCCCAGTTAGAGTGCGCCTCTCATCGGCGATCACTCTTACCCTTTTCCTATTGGACTGACAAGCCCGGTACCTAACTCTACCAAATAAATAATACAATGTCCACCGTAGGTTACAACGTCTGTTTCGTAGGTGATAGGGTGTCCGTGAGCCGTGAGGGTTAACAGGGTTTACAAGTTGAAACGCAAGCCGGATGGTGAGATCGATCGCCATAAGGCTCGACTTGTTGCAAAAGGTTATGCACAGCAAAAAGGCATAGACTATGAAGAGTCTTTTGCTATCACTTGTCGTATGACTACTGTGCGTTTTCTATGTGCATTGGCAGCTCATTTTGGTTGGGATGTACATCAATCAGACATTGTTACTGCTTTCTTGAATGGTGACATATTTGAGGAAGTTTATGTAACGCAGCCTCGCGGTTTTGTCATAAAAGGACAAGAGGACAAAGTGTGCAGATGTAAGAAGGCTTTGTATGGGTTGAAGCAATCTCCTCGTGCTTGGTATGAGAAAGCTGACACTCATTTGGTTAAACGAGGCTTTCGTAACAGTCCAACAGAAAGCACATTGTATGTAAAGCGTGAGGGTGATGTACTTCTCATTGTGGTTCTTTATGTTGATGATTTGCTGATCACTGGACCCAATGAGAGACATATTACTGAATTTAAGGCTGATTTGAATGCTACTTTCAAGATGAAAGATTTGGGGCTGTTGCATCATTACTTGGGTATACAGTTTAAGCAGTGTGATGGTGGTATTTCCTTGTGTCAGAAAAGTTACATAGATACATTGCTATGTAAGTTTGGACTTGAGGATTGCAAACCTATTGCCACTCCCATGGAAACAGGTTTGAAGTTGAGTCTACATGATGCTGGCGATCCTGCTGATGTCACTCTTTACCAAACTATTGTTGGCTGCCTCATTTATGTATGCAACACGAGGCCGGATATTCAGTTTGCAATCTCACAGGTCAGCATATTTATGCATAGCCCAGGGTCTAAGCATTGGCAGGCTGTCAAGAGGATTTTCCGCTACCTTAGTGGCACTTTACATCTTGGCTTGTTTTGTCCCAAGGGGGGATCATTGCTGCCAGACTTACATGCTTTTTCGGACTCAGATTGGGCTGGTTGTTTTGACACGCGAGTGTCCACAAGTGGTTTTTGTTTCATGCTTGGCAGTTCATGTATATCATGGTTGAGCAAGAAGCAACCTACTGTGGCCACTTCGAGTTGTGAGGCTGAGTACAGGGCAGTCTTCACAGCTACGGTCAAGTGTGTATGCCTCAGACGCCTTATGGCTGATTTGGGTGTTGGTGGATAGGACACTGCCAACACTATCTACACTGAAAGTCAGAGCGCATTGGCAGTTGCGAGGAACCCAGTTTTTCATGCTCGCACAAAGCACATTGAGGTGCATTACCACTATGTCAGGGAGAGGCTCTCAACAGGAGAGATCAGCTTGGCTTATGTGCCAACACAGGACAACCTTGCAGATCCTTTCACAAAGGCATTGTCTCGTGAGAAGCTTGAAGCTTTCCGCAAAGCTTTGGGCTTACTCCCCTTTGTGGACTGATCCTGTCCTCAGGGCATGGCACTTCCCTTTACTCATGTGCCAGCTCTTGTTCACCGCATCACTCCAAGGGGGATTTGTTACCATATACATGTGGTAGTGATGTGTGTGAACACACTAGGACCGCCAGGGCATTTTTTCCCTCTTTAGGAGGTTTTTTCCCCCGTGCATTGTATATACTCCCATCACTCTAGGGCTATCCATCTTTCCATTGCACACTAAGTAACACACTCTCTATTGTGTACCTTGAGCTTCCTTCGTCTTCTCCAAGCTGTGTGTGTTTCTCTGCAACCCTAATTCCAACATCTTGGTCATGTGCATCTAGCTAATGGTTCAACATATGACATTATAGGTGCAAGAGATGTATGCTTGTCATTTCCCTAGTGGTGCATCATACATGCTTCATTATGTGCATCATATTCCTTAGTTAAGATAAAGTTTGATCTCAGTGAGAGATTTAATAGATAGTGGATTTTGTATACTCCTTTGAGAGCAATCTTTCAAGATGCATTGTAGATTGCTAGTGATTACAAACAAAGCCAGGATTGGCTTGGTCTATCCTATGCATGTATCAAAGGTACGAGATGGTTTGGTCTTCATTTTGTTGCGGACATGTCAGTGAGAGATGAGATTTGTCTCTTTGCAAATGATGAGCTCTAGAGTTATGCACGGCATGTCTATAGATGTAAAAGCCACCATGCTCTAGCAAGACATGACAAGTTAATTTTAGCATATAACTTGTGTTGCCTAAAAAGATCAAACACATGTTTCAGGGGTTGTAAGCGCTCTTCCTCAAATGCATTGTACACTAGGATGTCATCGAGAAAAACAATGATAAACTTGCCTAGATATGGTTTCAAGGCACTATCCATGAGCCTCATGAAAGTACCTAGCACATTGGTTAAACCAAAAGGCATAACCAAAAATTCATAATGTCCAAACCTTGTTTGGAAAGCAATTTTAGGTATATCAACAAGCCCAATTCTTACTTGATGATACCCTGACCTTAGTTCTGTTTTCATAAAAATATAGGCATGGGTGAGTTTATCAAACAAATTATCCACTTGTGGTAATGAATACTCATTCTTAATAGTAATCGTATTCAGACCATGCTAATCTATGCACATGTGTCTTCTTTCTTCGCCAACAAAATGGGAGATGCCCATGGCAAAGGACTAGGTTGAATATACCCTCTTTGTTAACCACCAATGTCCATTCTAGTAGTCATGGGCCGGGCTTGTCGATCGAATAGGAAAAGGGTAAGAGTGATTGCCGATGAGAGGTGCACTCTAACACGAACATTCAAGGGTTAGTTGGCTAAGCATGGGTGCCCAACTGTGAATGGGCGAGCTCATATAAAAGTCACCTAAACCTAAAAATCACTCATTCTCTGATTTGTGCAATTGAAGAGTGCTCTTGCTCCTGTTACCATATACATGTGGTAGTGATGTGTGTGAACACACTAGGACCGCCGGGGCATTTTTTCCCTCTTTAGGAGGTTTTTTCCCCCGTGCATTATATATACGCCCATCACTCTAGGGCTATCTATCTTTCCATTGCACACCAAGGAATACACTCTCTATGTGTACCTTGAGCTTCCTTCGTCTTCTCCAAGCTGTGTGTGTTTCTCTGCAACCCTAATTCCAACAATTGGTATCAGAGCAGGTCACGTCCTCCCGGGCTTAGTCGCCAGCTGCTCCAGCACACGCCTGCTCACTTTCTCCGATTTCAGTGAGCTTTGGCAAGCGTTCGCAGGTCGACAAATATTTTGGGAAAGCTCAAAGAGCTTGGTCTGCTCAGAATTTTGATTAGGGATCATTTCGGCCTCCGTTTCCACTACGGGCAGTACTGCACAGGTTATTTCGTCATTTTGTGCAGATTTTCTGTCAGTGCCGTTTTCTGCATAACAGGTGCCTTATAGTCTTCTACGGTTTGTGCTATATAGCACAAGTTGTTCCCGCTCCATTTCTCCTATTTTCGGGCAGTTTTCACATCAGGTGCAGCATTTACCATGGCTGACAACAACAACACAGATGTGTTCAAGATGTTTGCTGCTGAGGACAGGTTGGATGGGGACAACTACCCTATGTGGGCTTATATGATGCAACACGTTCTTGTGTCAAAAGGTGTCTGGAACATTGTGCAGGGCATTGATGTACGTCCTGGTTCTGAAGATGTAGGCGATATTGAGTTGTTTTGCCTACAGCAGAACAAGCTCGTTGGGATGTTAAGGATGCGCAGGCTCATGCATTGATTGCGTTGTCTGTGAAGCGCACCATTATTCCTCACATCCGTTCAGCAAAATCTGCAAAACAGGCTTGGGATATTCTAGCAGGTCTTTATGCAAGCCGCAATGAGGCTAAAATTGCTTTGCTGCGTAAAGAGCTAGAGTCGAAGATTATGCATGAGGAAGATGATATGGACACTTTCCTTGCTAGTGTCAAGGATATCAATGAGCAACTCATTTCTGCAGGTGAAGTCATTTCTGACAGTTCCCTTGTGCAGACTGTTCTTGATGCCTTACCAGATTCCTACCAGACTTTTGCTAGTACTTGGAGACTGATGACCCAAGGAAATCCTGAAGTTGTCAAGTTTGATGCATTATGCACATTGCTGTTGCAAGAGTCACTTTCTAGAAAAAACAGGACTAGGCAGCGTGCAGTTGAACAGGCTTTTATTGCTTCTCAAAGAAAGGGTGGTAACAGTAATGCAGCCACTTCTTATGGTTCTGCTGCGAGTGGCAAAATTTCTTTTCCTAATGCTTCTGCTGGCAGCACTTCGTCTGGCAATTCTGGTGATAAGGGCAAAAAGAAGATGCGTTGCCATTATTGTAAAGCCAATGATCACTTGATCAAGTCGTGTCCTAAGTTGAAGGCCAAAGAGGCTAAGAAGAAAGAGGGTGGTTCCACTGCAAATGCTGGTTCCACTACAAATGCAGCCATTGTTGAGTCTTCTGTGAAAGGAGATTGTGATGCTGATGTTGATGCAGAATGGGCTTTTAGCGCAGAGTGCACTTACAATCCTGCTGTCCATGATGCATGCTTGTCAGTTGCTGCAGATTCACATGTATGGTATTTCGACAGTGGTGCTACAAAGCACATTACCTCACATCGTGAATTGTTTACCTCTCTCGAGTCTATCCCTCATGGGAATTCAGTCACTTGTGCCAACAACGCCTCTTATCCAGTTCAGGGAGTTGGAAAGATTGTGCTCACTGCTGCTAATGGCAGTTCCTTCACACTTGTTGATGCACTTTATGTACCTGGGATCAAGAAGAATCTATTGTCTGTATCCGCACTTGCTAGACTTGGACTTGTAGTCAAATTTGTGGATGACAGATGTACAGTTCATGATCTCAGTTTTGGTGATGAAATTGTTGCATCTGGGCTTTTGTGCCGTGGGCTGTATAAGCTCACTTTGTATGACAAGTGTGGACAAAATTTTGCAAATGCTGTTGCAGATTCAAGGGCTATTTCAGATGCAAAACTTTGGCATGCACGTTTTGGTCATCTGAATTTTGCCAGTTTGCTGCGTTTGCAGAAATCTGATATGGTTGCTTCTTTGCCGCCTCTTGAAGCACCTATCAAACATGTTTGTGAAGGCTGTATTCTGGGTAAAATGCAGCGTTCTAAGTTTCCAAAGGATGGTTCAGTTAGGGCCACATGCAGGTAGCAGCTTGTGCATAGTGACGTTTGTGGGCCCATGCAAACTCCGTCCTTGGGCAA
This sequence comes from Adiantum capillus-veneris, assembly GCF_014529385.1. Classification (NCBI taxonomy): domain Eukaryota; kingdom Viridiplantae; phylum Streptophyta; class Polypodiopsida; order Polypodiales; family Pteridaceae; genus Adiantum; species Adiantum capillus-veneris. The sequence goes on along the minus strand of NC_140931.1, from coordinate 30,434,920 downwards.
TTACCTGTACTTCGTGACTTTCATTGATGATTACTCCAGGCATGCGTGGGTATTTCCGCTTAAAGCGAAGTCCGAAGTTTTTATGTGCTTCAAACAATTTTTGGCTATGGCTGAAAATGTCTCAAAATGTACTATGGGCACCCTCCGTTCCGATCGAGGGGGGGAGTATATGTCTCATGAATTTAATGCATTTCTGGCTAGTCGTGGGATAAAACACCAATGTACAGTGCCTTATACACCTCAGCAAAATGGTGTTGCTGAGAGGAAAAACAGGTCACTAACGGAAATGGCACGATGTATGGTCAAAAGTCAAGCTTTGCCGCATTCTTTTTGGCTTGAGGCCATCATGTGTGCCACTTATGTACTTAACAGGTGTCCTACGAAAGCTTTGCAGTCTATTACTCCATATGAAGCATGGCATGATAGAAAACCTTCTATTGAGCACATGCGTGTTTTTGGTTGTTTGGCATATGCTTTGGTGCCACAAGTGCAGCGCAGAAAATTGGATGATAAGGCTGTCAAATGTATTTTTGTTGGTTATAGTGCTGAAAGCAAAGGTTACAGGTTGTATCATCCGCAAACAAAACGTATTTTGGTTTCACGGGATGTAGTGTTTGTGGAAGATTCTGTTCAACCCTTGCTGTCATGTACTAGAGACAGTAATGTAAGCTCACAGGACATTTATGACACTTTGTTGCCTCTTTTCAGTGGTGGAAATACGAATGTAAGTTCCAATGAGGCAAATGTACAGCCTATGGGGGTTTCTGAAAATGTTTTAGAACAGCCTATTACTGATGCAGATGTACATGATGTACTTGATGAGGAAAGGGCTGAAAATGAGCAGGCTAGAGGTATGCCAAAATGGCTGGTGCACACTTTGCGTGACAGTAAATTGGATGCACCTTTATCTAGTCGTACTCGTTCAGGCTCTCGCCATGCATCTTATGCATCAGATTGTTATGCTTTGGCTGTGTCTAGTGTACATGATGTTGAGGAGCCTCTGTCTTTTGATGAAGCACAGAATTCAGAAAATTGGATTGCTGCCATGAAATCAGAATATGATGCACTTATAGAGAATGACACATGGACTTTATGTGATTTGCCTCCTGGCAAAAAGGCCATTGGTACGAAGTGGGTTTACAAGTTGAAACGCAAGCCGGATGGTGAGATCGATCGCCATAAGGCTCGACTTGTTGCAAAGGGTTATGCACAACAAAAAGGCATAGATTATGAAGAGACTTTTGCTCCCACTTGTCGTATGACTACTGTGCGTTTTCTATGTGCATTGGCAGCTCATTTTGGTTGGGATGTACATCAATCAGACATTGTTACTGCTTTCTTGAATGGTGACATATTTGAGGAAGTTTATGTAACGCAGCCTCGCGGTTTTGTCATAAAAGGACAAGAGGACAAAGTGTGCAAATGTAAGAAGGCTTTGTATGGGTTGAAGCAATCTCCTCGTGCTTGGTATGAGAAAGCTGACACTCATTTGGTTAAACGAGGCTTTCGTAACAGTCCAACAGAAAGCACATTGTATGTAAAGCGTGAGGATGATGTATTTCTCATTGTGGTTCTTTATGTTGATGATTTGCTGATCACTGGACCAAATGAGAGACATATTGCTGAATTTAAGGCTGATTTGAATGCTACTTTCAAGATGAAAGATTTGGGGCTGTTGCATCATTACTTGGGTATACAGTTTAAGCAGTGTGATGGTGGTATTGCCTTGTGTCAGAAAAGTTACATAGAGACATTGCTATGTAAGTTTGGACTTGAGGATTGCAAACCTATTGCCACTCCCATGGAAACAGGTTTGAAGTTGAGTCTACATGATGCTGGCGATCCTGCTGATGTCACTCTTTACCAAACTGCTGTTGGCTGCCTCATTTATGTATGCAACACGAGGCCAGATATTCAGTTTGCAGTCTCGCAGGTCAGCAGATTTATGCATAGCCCAGGGTCTAAGCATTGGCAGGCTGTCAAGAGGATTTTCCGCTACCTTAGTAGCACTTTACATCTTGGCTTGTTTTATCCCAAGGGGGGATCATTGCCGCCAGACTTACATGCTTTTTCGGACTCAGATTGGGCTGGTTGTTTTGACACGCGAGTGTCCACAAGTGGTTTTTGTTTCATGCTTGGCAGTTCATGTATATCATGGTTGAGCAAGAAGCAACCTACTGTGGCCACTTCGAGTTGTGAGGCTGAGTACAGGGCAGTCTTCACAGCTACGGTTGAGTGTGTATGGCTCAGACGCCTTATGGCTGACTTGGGTGTTGGACAGGACACTGCCAACACTATCTACACTGACAGTCAGAGCGCATTGGCAGTTGCGAGGAACCCAGTTTTTCATGCTCGCACAAAGCACATTGAGGTGCATTACCACTATGTCAGGGAGAGGCTCTCAGCAGGAGAGATCAGCTTGGCTTATGTGCCAACACAGGACAACCTTGCAGATCTTTTCACAAAGGCATTGTCTCGTGAGAAGCTTGAAGCTTTCCGCAAAGCTTTGGGCTTACTCCCCTTTGTGGACTGATCCTGTCCTCAGGGCATGGCACTTCCCTTTACTCATGTGCCAGCTCTCGTTCACCGCATCACTCCAGGGGGGATTTGTTACCATATACATGTGGTAGTGATGTGTGTGAACACACTAGGACCGCCGGGGCATTTTTTCCCTCTTTAGGAGGTTTTTTCCCCCGTGCATTATATATACGCCCATCACTCTAGGGCTATCTATCTTTCCATTGCACACCAAGGAATACACTCTCTATGTGTACCTTGAGCTTCCTTCGTCTTCTCCAAGCTGTGTGTGTTTCTCTGCAACCCTAATTCCAACAGCTCCGTCTCCATCTTCTTCTTCATCTCCTTATGTGTGTGTGTGTGTGTGTGTGTGTGTGTGTGTGTGTGTGTATGCGTAAGAAAGAGAGATAGAGATAGAGAGAGAGAGAGAGAGAGTGCATGTGATCAAGCATTGCGACGCCATGGCGGCTGTGAGGTGGTTGAGCGCGGCACGGTGGTAGCGCCCTTTTCTCCTTATGTGTGTGTGTGTGTGTGTGTGTGTGTGTGTGTGTGTGTGTGTGTGTGTGTGTGTGTGTGTGTAAGAAAGAGAGAGAGAGAGAGAGAGAGAGAGAGAGAGAGAGAGAGAGAGAGTGCATGTGATCAAGCATTGCGACGCCATGGCGGCTGTGAGGTGGTTGAGCGCGGCACGGTGGTAGCGCCCTTTTCTTTTCACGGCAAGGAATCCTCCACAAAGGGGAGCATAGGGCAGTGAGTGACACACCCTTGCTCTCTTGAGCTTGCTAGATTAATCTGGTTGTGTGCTTGCAACCATCTATGGCTCGCACAGAGTGTACATCAAGTCCCTTGCTTTGACACGTGCGACAGATGCGCACATTTTTTGTGCCGCAGGGAAAATGCTCTGCATTAAGCTCGAATAGCACTCTATGCTGCTTTACGGTGCAATTTGAGATATAGGAAAGGTAGAGAAAGAAGGTGTGTGGCTGTTGAGAAGGATTTGTGAACTTTGTTTTTGCTGCAGTGTACTGTTTTCTGTTAATAAGGTGTTGCAATGTACTGCTTTCTGTTGATAAGGTGTTAGAATTAAGGTATTAGATCTATAATGTTAGATCTATAAGGTGCAGTAAGTAGATCTGTTAGTTGATTAGTTATTGTAGTACTGTGTTAAACAGTGTGTAACAATAGCTCTATTAGTTGCAAGTAGGTAGGTTAGGTGTGTGTGTGTGTGCACGCGCACGCTCACAACCGCGGTGACCTTATCCCAAAATTTTATTTTATTTTTTTAATTTAATTTAAAAGGAAGGACCAGGATCGGCAACATTCCCCAAGCCCAAGCCCAAGCCCAAGCCCAAGCCTAGGCTCAAGCCTCAGTCACCCTTTGGACTTACTTATTTTAGCCTCACGGCTAAGTAAAAATCGACCCTTTTGAGGACCATCGGAGCTTTGGGTAACCGAACGTTATGCTGTAAAACACACCACGACCCCCTAAGCGATATGCTCGTTTCAAGCTATCACACACTCTAATCCAAAAATCCATCATAAAAAGACATTAAAAAACATCAAAAAACGAGTGAGAACAGAGTGCAAAACGCCCAAAAAATCAAGCGGTTAACCTTCGAAGATAAAGGTACATGTATCTACGCTTTGGTCATGTGCTAGAGGCCGAGCAACTAGTGAGCACTTTGAGTTACACGGGTTAAGTTCCGAGCCCTCGCCAGGGACCCAAGGTAGAACAACCCAAGACCCAAACATAGTGGCTAGTGACTCTTCATCCGACTACGATATTATGGAAGGGCATCCGACACCAAACCTCGAGCAAGTAAACAAAAACGAACGTACATGTCTGAGCACCACAACGTGGATCTAGTGTGTTTAGTCGCTTTATAGAAACCTTTAGTAGAGCTACTCGCTCTGAACCCGCGGCTAGTGAACTTAACGAAGGTGAGGGAGAGGTAGATTCGCCTTTGGTATCTCAGGGGGAGCCTATACTCCCCAAGAGTGTTCACGTCGATATCCTGCCCCCTGCTTTCATGGAAAACCTTGCAAAGCAATCACCCCTCGAAGTTCTACTACTTGATGGTAGGAGTCTTGCGGAGGTGCAAGAAGTTGAGTGCTATATGCAAGCGGCTAGGGAGAGGGGAATGGAGAGTTTCCTAGAACAACACCTAGCCATGAAGGGAAAGACCCCTGGGAAAACAAGCATAGCAATCGCGCAATTGGATGCTCCTGAGTTAGTAGGCAATGTGGATCAAATTGTGGGGAACAACAATGCTTCCACCTCAAGGGAAACCTCTAGTACGCCGGGCCTAGAAGGGTTATTTCTCAACAAAAATTGGGAATATGACCTACAAACTGAAACCTTAACTGACTTGTACACAGGTTACACATACCATATAGGTTGGCTAGAAGTCGTACAATCTACTTCTAGCACCACAAGTCTAGAGGAACGGCAACAGATGGTCTGCAATGTCATCCATAGCATCAGCCAATCGAAGAGGCAAAACCGAGGGATTAACATTCCTTCAATGGGCCTTATGATATTCTTGGATACGGGCAACGCGAGACAACCGACACTATCACAGATGGAAACTCCTTCAGTGATTCCAATGGACCCTTCATATATTGTGTCGCTTGGAGTTTCGGTACAGTCTAAACCCACAAGTAGTAGTTTTACTTTCCAATTCTAGCTCATCTTTCCCTTGATGACACCATGGCTACCATGCCTACCCTAATGATGGGCATGCCAAGAAACACGCCATGGACCTCATTTGTTAGTAAATCACCGCTACATTGTAGCCCAATGCTTGCAACAGTACCTACAAGTGTGTACCAATCTCATGTAGCCCCTACCCCTCCCATTGTTTCAACAACCTATGCTCCACAACCACAACACCCAAGCTCTTATTTCAACGGGACCATACCGGCTAGCATTACCATGTCATCTGACGTCTGCTATGCCTAGGGCCACACATATGAACTTTGGGCGACCACATGGCACAACACCGTACCAAACTTGGAACCCAAGGGCTTCCTATGCGCCAAGGCGAATGCCAAGACCTACTCCACATGCAATCTCAGGAGTGCCTACACCTGTGGCCACTATACCTGCTTATTTAGGATATTTGGTAGCATTTGCTCAAACCATCGATCGATCTATTGCTGAGAATATGTGTAACATGCCTTATAGAGAGCCTAGAAGTAAGGCAGTACAAATAGCCAAGCTCGCACAAAAATTTAGTGGAGACGGGGATGTGAGAAAGCATATCGAAGTGTTTGAACAAATATGTGATTCTCTAGGAGAACACAATGACCTGCATAAGAGTAATGCTTTAAGCCTAACCTTAAGTGGGAAGGCTGGGGATTGGTATAGAACCCTAAGGGTGGAAGGCATACATACAAGAGGGAGTGCTTTGGGGTGTAGCCTCTCAGCTCCAAAAAGCCCAACGAGAGGAAGGAGAGTCGGTGAGAGACTTTATTAGTCGCTTGAATCATTTGAGTTCTCGTTGTAATCCAAATGAGTGCTTCAATAATAATCAATTGCTTGATAGATTCATTAGGGGATTACGACATGAGGATATCTACAATGGCCTAGTCATTAGAGGTATCACCACTTGGGAAGCAGTCACCACCAATGCGATCCAATTGGAGGATAATTTAATGATTCAAGGAGAAAGAGTGTCTGTTGAGCCTAAATCTACTAGTTCTCAAGCATCGAGGCATCAGCCAATGACCCTAAAGCCTATTGCTAAGGAGACAAAGATATCTGAGATGAATTTAGCAGATCTCACCAAGGCCATTCAAGAGAGTCTTAGAAACAATCGTGCTCCGCAAAACAATCATATGTATCCAAGAAGGGAGCAACAATGGAGCTCAGTATGCTATGGTCCGCATAGTACCAGTGAATGTCCTACTTTTAGAGTAAAATTCAATGGGAATTGCAATGCATGTGGGAGGTATGATCATCAAGCTAAGGATTGCATAGTATTTAAGCACGTGATGCCCAATAGACCAACCTTAGCATGTATAGACACACCTGGAGTGCCTGCATTGATGCCGGCCCCACCTCTTGAATAAACGTCACAACACATGGTCCCTAGGGCCCAAAATGTTGTTCAAACAACACCCTTACCACCTCCAGTGCTAGGACCACAACCACAACATCCGAGAATCACTTCTGTGCATCAAGTGGGTTGTGAGTTTTCTATTGCTTGTTTGGAAGGCTGTGAGAAAGATATAGACCTTGATATTGCCTATGGAATTGATACGCTTGAAGGAAGTCCACAATACTACATGGAGGACTATTGGGGATGAGTCAAACATGTCTGTCAAGTAGCTGCTCTTGCTGCAAGAGGCCAAAATATCAATTACACTGCCAAGAGACCACCTCTTCAATGCTATGAGTGTGGAGGTCCACATCGTGTGGTCAATGTCCTATTAGGCTACAAAAGGATGCCACACTAATGCAAACCAATCAAGCGTTCACGTCTACAATGCCGATACTCATGTGTAATCGATGTGGCATAGATCATTTGATTGCCCAATATCCGAATAATCCAAATGCGCCGAAGATCATGCCATTAAACTTGATTGAGGTTACCGAGGAGCCATCACAAAGTACACTTGTGGTACCAGTAGTAAATATACTCACACGATCGATGCTCCAAAAACAAAATTATATTCTTGAATAAAGAGACACGGCATCAATAGCCCAATCTAAGAAGAAGAAGAAAACACGAAGGAAGAGATCGCAAAAAGCAGTGAAGTCAAATCCCAGTTCAAAGACCAACATAAGGACTGGTGACGACCCCGTATATATGAACGACACTGAAGAGGATTCTAATTCAGGTGAAACCATGGAGACCAAAACGATCACTAAGAAAGAAACCAACAAAGAAGATCGTCATGAGCCAAAATGGCCAAGATCCAAGAAGAAGATAGGAACTTATCCAAACCCTACAGAAGAGATCGAGTGAGTCAAAAGCAATTAAGGAGTTCGGTAGAAGATACCCAAAGGGATCTAGAACCAGCACATAGATAGATCTAGATTACAGACACATTGTTCCCTATGCAACAACAACCTCACAAGGTCTATAGACCCCTAGCCATACCTAGTGTCATCCAAGAAGAAAGTGACTTAAAGTCATGGGAAAGTGGGCGTACTCACTTCTTGTTGGAAAGAATGTTTATAGAGGGACTACCTGACCCTGTTGAAGAAATGGAGATCCCATCTTCCCCACGTCAAGGGACTGAAGCCCAAAAGGTGCCGTTAAATATTGCCATATTGATGGATTTCATGGCTTCAAAAGTTAGAACCACCATCATGTCCAAACTATATGGAGACCCCGAGCTATTCTTAGCTCTTCGAGCTTTCCTCAATGGAGAACTGAAGGTCGGGCTACCACAATTTGCACAGATGGATGGAGCTAGGGAGATGCCAATAGAGGAGGAACACTTAGATCCACAACTCAACCTAGATGAGAACCCTGTTGTAGAAATACATGTTAACAAGTTGGGACAATACTTTGAGGGCGATGAATCCAATGCGACCACATTGTGATTAAAAATTGTTGGGAAACTATGGGAGACCTCACCTTGGGACCGCAACCATAGTAGTAAAGATGGCCAATGGGTCTATTGTTAAACCTATTTGGATGCTAGAAGATCTCAAGATCAAGGTCTTTGGACATAAAATAAGAAATACCTTCATTGTTATGGATTTCTCCAAGCACACTATGGTATCTGAGATGATCTTAGGACGTCCTTTCATAAGGGAAGCAAAAATAGGGCATGACTGGTCTAAAAACCATGTCTACTTGCAGTTTCAAGACTTTGTTATTCGAATAGATCTTGTAACTAATCGAGCACATCCTCTAGGAAACATGTTTATAATTGATCATAGATCTGACACCACAGTTCACTCGGCCCCATTACAGTATTGTTACACATGTAAGGTGGACACTGATGTTGGGGAAGATCCTCCTTATATGGATGTACTACCTGAGATGACTAAGTCGGACAATGTGGATTGGGTCCACTTAGCAACAACCATAGACACTTGGGGAAACAGGGAGACGACCTGGGTTACACTTGAGGAGGATGAAATGCCACCACTCGTACCCTTAAATATGCTAGAAGCAATGTATATAGCTTCTGATGACCTACAAGATGAAGATTTGACTGGCATTGGAACCAGTATCGTCTTGTTAGGAAATAAGACGTAGCTAAATAGATAATTGAGTAGATTACTTAATGTAGAGAGATAGATTTACATACACGAGATTATAGAGTAGAGAGAGAGAGAGAGAACACACGATATACGTGGTTCACCCAATGTGGGCTACGTCCACGGGAAAGGAGCCACTCAATGGCTTTAGTACTTCAAAACAAGAAGTAGTTTACAAAGGGATTATACCCTTAATGGAGCTCCCGCCTTGCTTCACTCTCACCACCTCACACTCACCTTGTTGCATCAACTTCACACTATGAAATGTGTGTAGAAATGGCCTCCTTTTATAAGCCAAAAGGGCTGCCCTCTCTTATGAGAGACAGCCATGTGTAGCCGCCCTTGTGCGAATAAGTCCAAATCGGACCCTCCAATCTGCCCATGTGTGGCCGCCTTTGAGAAGACAAGTCCGCTTTTGAATTCGGCCACCAACCATTGACTTCCGACCACCGGCCATCGGCCATTGACTACCGGCCAACCGACCGGTTGTTTTCCGACCACTTTCCGGCCGCCGGCCGGCCATAATATTCCGACGAAAAGGAATATTCCGGCAAAAAAAAAGTATCAGGGGCCTCCGCCCCCGAGGCCTCTAAAGTTGCCCCTGATTCTTGTCCGTGAAAATTTTGGTTTCCGGTGAGTGATTTTCCTTCACGCACGATGGCTTCTCCTCATAATGGGGGCCTTACAAATGTGCGCTTTTAACACAGAAAATTACAAGGGTAAATCAGGCTCCATACTTAACAATCTCCCACTTGGAGACTAATCTCCAAACAAAACCTGTGATTGCTTTCCATTCTGGCTTCGTATCCTTGAATGCCGATTGAAGATGAGCAAAAGCTCAACTTCTCCTTGTTGACCACCTTTGTAAACATGTCTGCAGGATTTTCACTTGTATGCACCTTTCCTAGCTTTAGTTGTCCCTCTTCCAAAAGAGTGCGTATGAAGTGATATCTCACCTCAATGTGCTTTGTCCTTGAATGAAAGGCCGAGTTCTTCGCAAGATGGATAGCGCTTTGGCTATCTCTGTACAAGACACAATTGTCTTGTTTGAATCCAAGCTCTTCTAAGAATCTGTGAAGCCACAGAATTTCTTTGCTTGCCTCCGTCATTGCTACATACTCTGCTTCCGTGGTAGAAAGTGAAACCACTTTCTGCAGCTTTGAAGCCCAGCTTACTGCTGTGCCTCCAACCGTGAACACATAGCCAGTAGTGCTCCTTCGAGTATCTTTGTCATCTGCCATATCTGCATCAGCATACCCTTCTAGAAAGATATCAGTTCCTCCAAAATACAAAGCATTTGTTGTTGTCCCTTTTAGATACCTAAGTATCCACTTCACAGCTTGCCAATGCTCTTTACTTGGGTTGTCCATGAACCTACTCACAACTCCCACTGCATGTGCAATGTCTGGCCTTGTCCAGACCATAGCATACATTAGAGAACCTACCGCTGCAGCATATGGAACTTTAGACATATAGTCTATCTCCTCTTGTGTCTTTGGACACATATCCTTCGTTAGTTTAAAATGACCAGCCAAAGGTGTAGAAACTGGTTTTGCATTTTGCATTGCAAACCTTTCTAGTACCTTCTTGATGTAATCTTCTTGAGATAGCTTTATTGTCTTCTTCGTCCTGTCCCTTGATATTTTCATACCAAGTATCCTCTTTGTAGCACCTAAATCTTTCATTGAAAAAGATTTAGACAGCTCCTCTTTTAGGTCTTTGATGTCTTGCATGTTAGCACTTGCAATCAACATGTCATCAACATACAACATTAGGATGATGAATTTCCCATCTCCCAAATTCTTCGTGTAGACGCAGTGATCGGAGTTGCATCTTGTGAATCCATGATCCAACATCCATCGATCAAACTTCAAGTACCATTGTCTTGATGCTTGCTTTAAACCATACAAGCTCTTCTTTAATCTGCAAACCATTTTCTCCTTACCTTTTACTTCATACCCCTTTGGTTGAAGCATGTAGATTTCCTCCTCTAAGTCACCGTGAGGGAATGCCGTATTTACATCCATTTGCTCGAGATTTAGATCATGAGCAGCCACAAGGCTTAAGACAAGCCCAATTGAGTTCATTTTTACAACAGGAGAAAATATTTCATTGAAGTCAATACCTTTCTTTTGAGAAAACCCTTTTACCACAAGCCTAGACTTGTACCTTTTCTTCCCACCTTCTTCTTCCTTTAGCTTGTACACCCATTTGTTTTGAAGTGCCCGCTTACCTTTAGGCAACTCAACCAACTCCCATGTTTGGTTGCGATGTAGTGAGTCCATCTCCACTTGCATGCTCTTCGTCCATTCTTCTTTGGATTCATGTTGCATAGCTTCTTCATATGATTCCGGCTCTCCAGAATCTGAGATCAAGAGATGGTTGAAGGAAGGAACAAACCTTTCTGGAGGTCTACTTGCTCTTGTAGATCTTCGGGGAATAGGTTGAGGCTCCTCATTTGGTTGACGTTGTTGCACATTGTCACCGTTTGCAGTCCTTGAGTCTTCACCGTCCTCAAGCTCCATGTACTCATCACCTGTTTCTTTTGTTTGTTTTCTTTCCAAGTAATCTTTGTACATATTTTGTTCATTAAAAATTACATCCCTACTCCTTAAGATTTTACCATCTTCGGGATTCCATAGGCGATACCCAAAGTCTCCTTCTCCATAGCCAATGAAGAAACACTTTTTGGACTTTGCATCTAGCTTTGATCTTAGGCTTCTATCTATGTGCATGAAAGCCTCACACCCAAACACTTTGAGAAATGCATAATTCACCGGTTTACCTGTCCATGCCTCTTCTGGAACTCCTCCATCCAACGCCGTTGAGGGTGACCGATTGATCAAGTACACAGACGTACTTACAGCTTCCGCCCAAAGCTCAAGCGGTAGGCTTGCATGTAGCCGCATGCTTCGTGCTCGTTCCATGATTGTCATGTTCATCCTTTTCGAAATCCCATTTTGTTGAGGTGTCCTTGGGGTTGTCCTTTGCCTCCGAATGCCATTGCTAGCACAAACGCTTTCAAAAGCTTGGCTGCAATATTCGTCTCCATTGTTGGATCTGAGGCATTTAACCTTGGTACGTGTTTCATTCTCCACAAAGGCTTTCCACCTTTGAAATATGGAAAATACATCGGATTTATTCTTCATGACATAAACCCATGTTTTTCTAGTCGCATCATCTATGAATGTTACATAGTATAATGAGCCACCAAGTGATGGTGTACTTGCAGGACCCCAAACATCATAATGAACCAACTCAAGTTTTTTTTTTCTTTCATTTCCTGATTTTTAAAATTTTACCCTCTTTTGTTTACCATAAACACAATCTTCACAGAACTCTAAGTCCACTTCTTTCAAACCTGGTAGAAGCTTCTTTGTTTGAAGGATTTGCATTCCTTTGGCACTCATATGCCCAAGTCGATAGTGCCACACTGCACTATCAACTTCTGTAGTTGTTGCACAAGCTGAAGGTTGCGTGCTAACAGTACACAAGTAAAGTGTACCGACCTTTTCTCCCTTGGCAACCACCAAAGATCCCTTTGAGATCTTCCACCGTTTATTTCCAAATGCAATGTTGTGACCTTCATCGTCCAATTGTCCTGTGGAGATTAAATTTTTTCGAAGAGAAGGAACATGCCTAACATCTTTAAGCTTCCATTCATTTCCGTTAGCAGTTTTGACAGAAACTGTACCTTTGCCGACAATCTCACAAGCTTCATCTCCCAAGTACACATACCCAAAATTACCTTTGGTGTAGTCTTGGAAATGTTGCTTGTGTGGTGTCGCATGGAATGAAGCCCCGGAATCTACTATCCAGGAATTAGACACATTGTCTAATGAGAGAATTAGAGCATCTTGCTCTACTTTACCTGCCACATTGGCCTCCGATGTTGGCTTGTTGTCTTGAGACTCTGTCTCCTTCTTCTTCTTGGACCAGCAATCCTTCTTGACGTGGCCCTTCTTGCCGCAGTTCCAACATTCAAGAACTGACTTTGTTCGTTACTTGCTCCGTCTTGAGCGATCACGACCCTTTTGGCTTTTGAACCTCTCCTTAGGCCTTCCTCTTGTTTCCACTGACAATGCAGCACTTGATGATTCTCCTGTGCTTCTCCTTTGTATTTCCTCGCTTAGGAGAACACCCACAACATCATCAAACTTAAGAGTATTTGTGCCAGAGATAGAATTACTTACAGCCATCACAAGGCTGTCCCAACTATCCGGTAGAGATGATAGTATAAGGAGGGCTCGCACTCCGTCATCGAAATTGATTTTCACTGATCGAAGTTGACTTATGTTTGTGTTAAAGTCATTTAGGTGTTCTTCAACTGAACCATTCTCTGCCATCTTTAGATTGAACAAGCGCTTCATAAGAAATACCTTATTGGATGCCGATGGTTTCTCGTAGAAGTCGTCAAGTGACTTCATCAAGTCCTCCGTGGTCTTCATCTCCGAAACATTGAAGGCCACCGTTGACGCCAAGCTTAACTGGATTGTTCCCAGTGCCTTTCGATCAAGGACAATCCATGCTTCATCTACCATTGTTGCGTGCTTCTTCGCAAGACCGCCTAGTGGCAAATAGAGGTCCTTCTGGTAGAGATAGTCTTCAATCTGCATCTTCCAATGTTGGTAGTTTTTGCCGTTGAACTTTTCAATCTTGAGCTTCCCTTCCTCCGCCATAACTCCCACTCAATTCAAGGAATCCTTTCCTTGAGATAATTTAGCTACGAGCAAACCTTGCTCTTATACCAGTTGTTAGGAAATAAGACGTAGCTAAATAGATAATTGAGTAGATTACTTAATGGAGAGAGACAGATTTACATACACAAGATTATAGAGTAGAGAGAGAGAGAGAGTACACACGATATACGTGGTTCACCCGATGTGGGCTACGTCCACGGGAAAGCAGCCACTCAATGGCTTTAGTACTTCAAAACAAGAAGTAGTTTACAAAGGGATTATACCCTTAATGGAGCTCCCGCCTTGCTTCACTCTCACCACCTCACACTCACCTTGTTGCATCAACTTCACACTATGAAATGTGTGTAGAAATGGCCTCCTTTTATAAGCCAAAAGGGCTGCCCTCTCTTATGAGAGACAGCCATGTGTAGCCGCCCTTGTGCGAATAAGTCCAAATCGGACCCTCCAATCCGCCCATGTGTGGCCGCCCTTGAGAAGACAAGTCCGCTTTTGAATTCGGCCACCGGCCATTGACTTCCGACCACCGGCCATCAGCCATTGACTACCGGCCACCGGCCAACCGACTGGTTGTTTTTCGACCACTTTCCGGCCGCTGTCCAACCATAATATTCCGACGAAAAGGAATATTCCGGCGGAAAAAAAAGTCTCGGGGGCCTCCGCCCCCGAGGCCTCTAAAGTTGCCCCTGATTCTTGTCCGTAAAAATTTTGGTTTCCGGTGAGTGATTTTCCTTCACGCACGATGGCTTCTCCTCATAATGGGGGCCTTACAAATGTGCACTTTTACCACAGAAAATTACAAGGGTAAATCAGGCTCCATACTTAACACGTCTCACAAGACTATAGCCCACACAATTTGGGGTCAAAATCATCAATTGAAATTGACTCTAAGGACGAAGAATCTAAGTTAAATCTTATTGCAAATGTGGGGACAAACCATTAAGGGCCCAGTGGTACCCTAGATGACAATCTATCCAAGGGAGCAGAAGACACAAGTAGCGATTCATCTAGTGACTCTTCACTAGAGATCGGCCGTAATAAAAAATTAGACAAGAGTAAGAGATATAAGAGGCGATGATATCGAGAAAATGTGCGTGCTAGAATAAATGAAAAGAAATCTACCGCAAAATGGCTTAATTATATAGGGGCATGTGATAAAGTCCTTATGTATGGAGTGCGTAACGAAAAGAGAAAGTTGAAATATACGGGAAAAGGACCATATCGAGTGTGTGAAATTACCCAGGTACCATTTGTGTGGAGACTCTAGATGGAGTTGAAACCATTGGATTCCTCAATGGGAGTAAATTCAAAAGGTGCTATGATCCTCTAAGCCACGAAGAGTTACAAGCCAACCATCAAAAGAAAGCAGCCAAAGAACAGGCAGAGCTTAAAAAGATCCAAGCAAGAGTTGAGGCTCGAGAAAGACAACAACGTCTCAGACGCCAACGAGAGGCTAATCTGGGAATCACCGAAGCGTTTTTTGAGAAGACACTGATGATGATTCATAGGAATCTGAGCCACCTCTACAATATCCAATTGAACTAAATAGCCTCCCACTATGGGAGAGTAGTATATAACGCATTATTGGATACAAGAGCTCAACATAGTTTGTTATCCTATGGAGTTTGGTCAACTAGGAAAACCACCCCAGCCACAAGCACCATCCAAGTCAAGGGTGTCAATACGAAGAAGACCACTGTTTTTGGAATCCTACACACTCCTGTTATTTATGACAATGGAACCGTGGTTGAAAGCTTTTTGGTCCCATGCATGTTGGTACTATCAATTGGGACACCGGGAGTATCATTATGCAGAAACCAACTCATAGCCCTACGGCTCAAGGAATAACACCTGAAATCTCACCTCTTCATAACACAGAAAACAACAAAATATTGCCAAACCAAAAAGTCACAACATCCTTGCTAGTATCACAACCCTATAAAGCTTCAACTTCCATGGCTATGAGAGACAGTGCTACATCAAAGGCTCCACGTGATTTGACCAAGGGTACATATCAGTGGGTCCCTAAGGTATTGTTATCGGACCCCCCTATGGCTCAAGTTAATTCACAAAGGAAGGCATCCACTCAGGTTAAGAAGGTGAAAACCAAATCATGTTGGATTACCAAACAACTATTAGAAGCCCAAGGCTACTATGATGGAAATGATCGAATTTGGGTACCTAAACGTAAATCGTGTCCTTCCCTATCCACTACAAAACCATGTGAGTCAAACCTTGTGATTCCATAGCCGATGGAAGACCGAAGGGAAAGATCACAGAATGTTGCACACCAATTCTATAGCTAGTTTGGGTTCCAAGGCAAAACCAATCTGTTCGGCTTAGCTCAAAAAAGGGGGAGTTCCATGAAGCTTCTAGCTCCTCATGTACTGCATCCATAGAGGTAAAAGCTTCTACACAACCTCCACCTACCATAGGCAGCCTCCATGAAGCTACAAAAGATTTGACACCTCCCATTGCTCAATTATTACCTGATGCACTACTTCAAGTTCGTTCATAGGAGAGTACCTTACCACCCTTGCAACTCGATGAGGCACCCAAGGTAATAGAGAATTATTGGCTAAAATCCTCACCTATTACCAATTGGAATAATTGGTTCCAAAAGGTGATGACATCCTTTGAAAGTATGATCTACCCAAAAAAGGGGGGAGTCTTCATTCACATCAGCCTATTGAATTATTTCCCTCTTACCCTTCTTTCCGTGACCCTTGAGCTTTTCAATTTTAGGGATTGTATATATATAGATATATAGTAACTAACCACCCTAGTTTAAAAAATAAAATTAAAAAAATAGTAAAGAGCAAGAGCAATTAGCAGAAGAGTGTGCACAATACTAGTCAAAATCATTGACCCAAACCTACACATGTCACATCAGGTACACTGAAACATAAACCTATGTCATCAAACACCTAACCACCTCTATTTGTGTTCATAGATATGGCTGATTCTTACGAATATTCTTTTTATTTGTCCCAAGTAATGCATTTATGTTATCCTCATATTTCCTCTAAATGGGATTCGGTTAAAACACTCGCTTGTGAGAGAAATGTTGAGGAGTTAGAGTGGTTCGTCCACCTCTTGACTACGACGGATCCCTATTCTATCGAGGAAGTTCGCCCAATTGCCCAAGTTTACCCTTTTGCCCAGGCTGAGTATGCACGCCTCGTGACATTCCTAATACTATTCTGCATGGAAGAGGACAAGCACAATAATGGTGATTGGACAGACAAGACACATGGTCTTACCGAAGAGGATTACACCTACCTTGATGATGAGGATGGCGGTTTAGCCTTAGAGCTATCGATCGAGCTCTCCAACCTCCACTTACTTTGATCATCATCACTCGAGTGATGGAGAGTAGGTAGGATTAGTACGATAGGAGTGTTTCTGTTTTAGAGTTTAGTGATTAACAAAGTTCTTTTTTCCCATTGATATGCCTCTGGAAGGTGGATGTTTGGTAGTGACTATTGTGCAGTTTGTGACTACATAAGGATGCCTTCAAAGGACAACGACAATGGATGTTTACATGTTACAACGGATGTTCTCCATTATATTAGGTGTACTACTTCCTTTTATCTATGCTTTCCACAGTTACATGTTTTCATCTTGTCGTTTGAGTTTCTAACAATGTATAAAATTTATGAAGTTGTGACATTGCTAATTTAGATGCTATAATTTTGTCAAACTTCTAGTACCTTGTTCTTCTCTTTGAGTTTGGTCTATTAGTTGGCTTTAAGTAGGTATCGGGACCTTAGGCTAGACTAGGCCACTTAATTGCTGACTTTAATTCCTAAATAGTCTATTAATTGTAGTAACTTTATTAATATTTTAAGCTATGAGGATATAGTTCTCTCTAGCTTATTCCACCTAAGTCTCACTTGTGTTGTGGAAGTCCATGTGTTAAGCTGGTATTTGAGACCTCGAGTCTCCCAACTGCCAGTATTTGAGACCTTGAGTCCCCCATCTACTTGTAGCAACTATGACAACAACAACAAAAAACAAAAAAAGAGAGAATAAACATTAACTCAATTGCATTTTATTCAAGTACTACGCTTGTTTTAGTTGGCAATGTTACAATTCATGTTTTTTTTTGCATTTCCTAGAATATCATGTATGCATCTCAATTATTGTACGCCTGCACATGCTACCTTTGAGCTTTCACAATGTTTTTTTTCTTCTGCTAACATGTAATCCTATCGTGGATCCCGATTCTGCACTATTATATTCTGAGGGTGGAATCTACTTCAGGAAGGGGGGCATGTTAACCACCAGTGTCCACTTCTAGTAGTCATGGGCCGGGCTTGTCGGTCCAATAGGAAAAGGGTAAGAGTGATCCCCGATGAGAGGTGCACTCTAACTGGAACATCAAGGGTTAGTTGGCTAAGCATGGGTGCCCAAGTGTGAATGGGCGAGATCATATAAAAGTTAGAGATGCACTCTAATTGGAAAATTCAAGGGTTAGTTGGCTAAGCATGGGCGCCCAAGTGTGAATGGACGAGATCATATAAAAGTCACCTAAACCTAAAAATCACTCATTCTCTCATTTGTGCAATTGAAGAGTGCTCTTGCTCCATCTCCATCTTCTTCTTCATCTCCTTGTGTGGGTGCATGCGTGAGAGAGAGAGAGAGAGAGAGAGAGAGAGAGAGAGAGAGAGAGAGAGAGTGATCGAGCATTGCGACGACACAACAGTAGTGAGGCGGTTGAGCACGCCATGGTGGTAGCTCCCTCTTCTTCGTGGCGAGGAATCCTGCACAAAGGTGAGCGTAGGGTGGTGAGTGACACACCCTTGCTCTCTTGAGCTTGCTAGATTAATCTGGTTGTGTGCTTGCAGCCATTTGTGGCTCGCACACACTGTACGGCAAGTCCCTTGCTTTGACACGTGCGACAGATGCGCACACTCTTCTAAGGTAGTCATGAAGCTGATGTTCTACCTCAATAGCTTCAAAATGACTCATTTTATAGGGTAGTTTACTAACCGGCTTACTATCTACAACCATATCTATGCCATGTTGCACATAATATGTGGGTGGTAACCTAGATGATAAAAATCTCCTAGAAAAACATCTTTGTATTAATTAAAATTTCCTTCAAATTTTTAGCAATGTTGGCTTGTTGTGATGAGGTAGTAAGTGAAGGAAGAGAAGCATGAGGTGATGATGAACCTCCAACCATAGCTAAATTATATTCAAAATTCAATAACAGATGACACAAAGAGTAACACAAAAATAATTCTTCTATTTTATCATTAGAAGAGAGCTTCATAAGCTCCGGTTGTACAAATGAGTGGTGAGGAAGTTATATATTTTTCCCCTAATTACAACACATGCACACAATTGGATTCAATATAACATTGTTGTGCTCTTAACTACGATGTAATGAGGATCCTAACCCATGCAAACCACTCTTGACTTAACACCACATCTGCTCTATCCATATTCAGTAGTTGAAAAACTAAGGTTGTCTTATACCCTTGGATCTCAAGAGGTACACATTTACCTTGGGTATCCCACACTTCACGATCATGACCATTTATCATAGCTACATTGTAGCTGTGGGAACTAGGTGTTTAAGGAAAATTGAGATGTTCATGAACTTGTAGTTAATGAAATTGTGAGATGCTCCATCATCTACTAGGATTCTCACCTTATGACCTGGATAGAGCCATGCATTCTCATAAGCTCATGTGACCAAAAGTCGACTGCCACATAGAGTCTGTAATACAACACTCATGAACCATTTCTATATGTGTTACTTCCACATTGGAATAACAAAAAGAAGATTCCAAGGGAAGCAATTGCACCATGTGCATATCTTTTTCCTTACCTTGGGCAATAGATTTCCCCTTGGGACAATTCTTTTTGCCATACCCACTTCCCAAGCAAATAAAACATAACTTATCTTTATTTGGTTTTTCAAATTCCTCACTTGACAAATGGCCTCTAGGTCCCTTGGGATTCTTGGATGCATCATATGAGACTACATGACCATGAGATACATGTGCATGTGAAGTATCAGGCATACACATGCTATGCAATGTTTTTTCATATGGATCATCATGAATATGGGCTTGCACTATACTCATACTATAGCTTTCTCAAGCATTTTGGGATCCTAGATTTTATCATGCTTCTTAAGCTCAAGAGTTAACCCACGGATGAACCTGCATACCTGTTGGAAGGAGACTAAACCCTCAGGTTAACATCTCTCTAGTGCGAGATATATTCATCAAGTAGTGTCTCATGTTGATGCATAGAATACTTATCCCATGCAATCCAATTTCTATCCTTCTCAATAGTAGGAAGAAATTATGTTCAGAACACATCCTCAAAGGCAACCAATGTGCGTAGAACGATGCCCTTGTCCTTAAGGCGACATCCACCATTTATAGGCTTTACCTTCTAGTGTCAAATTAGTTTGCAATGCCTTGGCTGCATCCGAAGTCTAACAAAGATTGTGAATACCATCCCATTTACTTTGGAAGATATTTATCGTATCTTTGTTGTGAGCTTTCTCCTCCCCTCAAAAGATTGGTGGTTTCGTCTTTTTCAATAACTCATCCACCTCTTTCTAAGTGAGAATTGGTGATGAATCCATAATGGAGCCGTGATTTAGCAGGCTAGGAATTGGATTTTCAAGCCTAGAGCTCAAAAAATTCCTAGGCTGCCCACTTGCAGGACCCTTGGCTTGCTCATGATTGTATTGCACTACCAGATCAAACAGTTTAGTGACATTTTCATTCAAACATGAAAAATTTGTTTCTAAAACAGACTTATGTGATTGCAATGCTCTAAATTCTTGAAGATCAAGTAGCTCTATGTTGTCATCCATGCTAGTTGTTATGTGGGTACCCTCCATGAGAGTATCCCCAATTGCGGTGCAACAGTAGGCCAAACAAGCACAAGATGCTTGAAATCAAAGGTATGATGCATATCTATGTATGAATCCATGGTGCAGTGTTGTGATAATGAGAAAAAATGAATACGTTGTATAAAACACCACCTTGTGAAGCTTTTCTGAGCTAAATTAAGCCTTGTTGATGATGAGTAGCAACAAACCAATGAGATTGATTGGGTGTGCCAAATCAAATCCCCAAACTAAGATGCGTTGCCAAAACTAAATCCGATGCCAATGTCAATTCCAAAAAATTCTCCAAAACACCACTTTGTATAGTACTTAGAAGCTATACTAGCTTTGATTACCCAAATTTGAAACTTTGTTAAATTTAATGCCAAAAAATCGTGGATACAATGCCTTACCTTGATTACTTTTAATCTTTAGAAATTCCACCGCTTTGCTTGATTTTCGAAAACTTGCTGGTATATTTATTATGTATCAAAAATATCTTTGAGTGAATTGTTGTAATTTTGCAGTGTATTTAGTGTATACAACCAATCAAATCTAGTGAACGTACAAAGCTTGAGGGCCTTGCCTTGCTTTAGGATCCTATTGCAATATGTCTTTGTAGAGGAATGGACCCTTGGCCACACTAAAAGACCCAAAAAGTTAAGAGATGGTGGCCTTAGGCTGAACCCAAGGCTCACTAGAAGGAGCGATGGTCGGTTGGCAGAGAAGCAAGGAAGAAAGATTCAACTATCGCATGCATATGAGCTCGGCTTGTAGTGGTGGAGAGACCAGAAGCAACCCTCACCACAACGCACACCCAACTAGCCCTACCCTAATGGCTTTTTTTGCAAGTCAAAAAAGTGTGTGTGTGTGTGTGTGTGTGTGTGTGTTAGAGAGACTCCATGCAGCCACGGCTCAAGAGCTCTCACCTTCTTCTCCACGGCTTGCTAACTTGAGCTTTGATACCAATGAAAGGCCAAAGGGTACGGAAAACCATGCTCCACCCAACCATCATGCCTCTTCATATAGATAGCCCCCATCGAATTTCTATTGGCCCTTCGCCTCATAGGGTAATTGCCAGCTGAATCTATGGATATCCTAATTAAGATGTCGTGCAATAAAAAAAACACAAACTTCACTACAGATTTTGTTACATCGACAACCTTTTAGGTTGGTAGTTGCTTTATTTATTATCAAGCTAAACTATGAACAAGGAAATTGGAAAAATTGAGGATTAAATGCCTATGCTCAAGTTTTGATACAAGTCGAAGGAAACTCGACGGCTATGGTGGGTCAAATCTAAGAGGTACCATAACTAGAGAGAGTGTGAGAAGTAAAGAAAGAGAAGAGTTTCACAATGTAGCTACGAGAACACACTCACTTTTAAGTTGAAATGGGAAAGATACATGCTTTATAGGCTAGGGGCCTTGATTGGTGCCTTGGTTGGAGGGTTTCATTTGGATTATATCTTTCCCCATACGATTATGGGTATATATACAAGGTGTAGCCTTGACATATTCCTAGGTTTATATGCCAACACTCAAAACGTGCCATCCAAAACAACACAAAGGCCTATGGAAGTGAGAGATACTCCTAAAGGAAGAGTGGGTGTGCATCTTCTCAAGTGAAGATTGTGATCGTTGGCGTGAGAAACTGCTCCTAATTGCCTTGATTCTTTTGTTGCTATCAGAAATTTGTAAGCATTATATTGCCACATCATTAACTTTTGGTGTGAAACACTTCTTATAGCTAGAAGAATATAGCACTAATGCGTGGCTAGTAGAGGAGCCTCAAACGAGAAACATGGTCAAATGGACTTTGTCGGGTTTTCAAATGAGCTTGATGCCCTCGAAGTTTGATTCTCCACTGAAAATGGGTAGGCCACATGCGAATCACCACCACCTGGATATAGCGCCTTATATACCAATATGAATAGGTCTAAAGCCAAGATGCCCACATGGATTTTGTTGAGTTTTCAACTGAGTTTGTTGCCCTTGGAGTTTGATTCTCCACTAAAAATGGGTAGGCCACATGAGAATCACCACCACAAAATATAGCGCCTTATAGACCAATATGAATAGGTCTAGAGCCAAGATGCCCACGTGAACACCAAGAAACAACCTCACTTCTTTAAACCATGAGCATTGACCACGTCACCTCCACGTTATTTCCCAACATAGTCAAAAGGCTAGCCAAGCATACCACTTGTATTCCTTGTTGAAGAAAAAGCCCGCACACATGATAATGTCATTTGCTTATTGGAGGATAATGCATTCAACAAGATAGGCTATTTGTCTCTGCATTTGATGATGTAGTGCTCAATGGAAAGCTCTTGAGAAGCACAATCCACATGCAACACTTAATGTGCAAGAACACGTGTACAAAGAAATTAATAAAAAGAAAAATAATGCAAAATTAGGATAACTAGGTATAAAATAAAATGCATTAATGATGCTCAAATTGAGCACACATATACTCAGTCAAAATACTATGAACTTGAAAACGAGGGCACACACAAAAGGTGATGTCATAGATAAACCCATCTAAGATTGATGATGGGGCTTGCCACACAAGCTCTACACACGATTTGAAGATGGGATTCATCCACATAGGATGGTGATGTGGAGAGCGTGTTCACACACACAAAGTGCAACATATCTCACACCCCAACACGTCCTCTAATGTATGTGCAAGGTGCCTATGGCAAGTTTTTGGGAAGACCTTGGCTACAAAGTGTAGGGGCCGTGCACGATTATGCATGCCAAACACTCACTATACATGACCAAAGCTACAAAATCTAAGTAAAGACAAACAACACCATAAGCTAGAAGAGGGAAATGCGGCCCAAGGAGATTTGTAGAAAGTATGGCACTAAAAATATAGAGAGGATGCTAGCTTCAATAAATATCTTCCATGTTGTTGCAGAAATAGATTTGAACGCAAGAGTGTAACAACATCGAGAACAGTACCCAGAGAGCTTCACTAAAATGAACCAAGAGGAGAGAATAGTTAGTCAAGACGATAGAACTTCAAAGGATAAAGTGAAGCAGACACTTGAGGTAGCATTAGAAGAGAATATACCTAGAGGGAAGAAAATATACCTAGAGGTACTATATTAAATTGCTCTGATAGAGAACACAAGTATCAGAATGCCAATTCAAGAACTAGGTTGTTAGACGCTATCTAAAGGAGCTAGTGTGATGACCAACTGAGACACGTTGGATAATCAACATGCAACTAGAATTGGAATAGAGGAGGAAGCAAAATCTCTATCCAAATGAAAAGGTGATGGGATACCCAATTGGCTATTACCAGAGGACCAAGAAGTAGGGGAGTGAAACATAGGCACAGAGGCTAATCCAAAGCCGATTAAGATCAACAAGCATCTTAAGAAGGAAGTAAAAAAAGGTAGATAGCTTCTTTAAAAATATCAAGATTTTTTGCCTGGGAACACGGTGAGCTGAATGGAGTCGACCTTCGGGTTTGTCATCACATAATACCACTTAATTCTGATGCTAGACTAGTCAGATTGTAAAGATATATAATGAATACGAACTATGCTAACAAGGTCAAATAGGAGATAGAAAACCTTCTAAAGGCAAGGTTCATCACAGAGGTGGCAAGCAATGGCTGGCAATTCCCTATATTGGTGGTCCAAAGAGGAACATCAAACTTGAAGTATGCATGGATTACACAAAACAAAATTCTCAAACAATCAAAGATCCTTTTCTGCTACCATTCAAGGATATGATGCTTGATGTGATAGTTGGACATGAGGTGTGTAACTTCATAGATGGATATAGTGGGTACAATGAGCTTAAGATCACATCAGAGGAGGATAGAGCAATGAAAAAATTTATCATTGAATGTGGAGAATTTATGTATCTGGAGATGCTATTTGGTTTATGTAATGCTTCGATGACATTTCAAAGATACATGATGGGAATATTCAGTGAGTTCTTGCATAAGTTTCTGTCAATTTTCGTGGACAACTTCATCATATATTCATTTGAAGAGATACATCTCCTATTTTTGGAAATGGTATTTTCTCGGGGGGTTCACCTCTTAGAC
This sequence comes from Adiantum capillus-veneris, assembly GCF_014529385.1. Taxonomy (NCBI): domain Eukaryota; kingdom Viridiplantae; phylum Streptophyta; class Polypodiopsida; order Polypodiales; family Pteridaceae; genus Adiantum; species Adiantum capillus-veneris. Next base: position 30,410,553 of record NC_140931.1, on the reverse strand, counting down.
ATGTAAGTTACCATGTGAGTTCAAATGAATGGGATTTTAATTGCCAAAATTTCAAAATTTTAATAGGATTATATTGATAAAAGGGATTTTTTAATTGATTTTAGAGAAATACTCATAAGTTTTTTTAAGAAAAAGGGTCGTTGTATTGACTTAAGCATGAAAGTAAAGGGGTTTTTTTAATACCCTTTGAATGCACATTATATGAATAGTTTCTTAAAGGTGCACCCCCCTAGGGTATTTGAGAGATGCAAAGAAAAGAGGATATATCTGAAGACCTTTAGGTTAGTGTTCATGGTATGGAAGGGATAGCTGTTAGGCAACATTGTGTCCAAAAATGGCATTAAGATGGCTAAAGACAAGATCCAAAGCATCCAACAGGCAACTAGGTAATTTTTTGGGATATATTAATTTTTATGGGAGATTCATTCATATGTTGGTCACTTGAATGTGAAGCGGCCCTTCAAAATCTAAAAATAGCTATTGACATGAAGCTGACAAACTGTAATGTTATTTTCATGTGCATGTTGATGCTTTTGGAATGGTGACGGGTGCTATTGTAGCTCAACCAAAGGTTGAGTAAGGTTGTTCAACTACTAAAAGGAAGGCATTGGGTATGGTTTTCAATGCTACAAAGTTTAGACACTATTTTTTGGGAAAGCTATTTCACTTTTATGTAGGTCTTCAAGCTCTACCATATTTGATAAATAGGGTCGTCATCCAAGGAATGTCAATCCAGTGGATGATGTTTCTCGTAGAATTTGAGTTTAAGATTTTTCATAAGCCTAGAAAGACACATTATGGTGTAAACTTTTTGTCCAAAAGCATTGAAGGCATCTCAGCCACATCATTGAGAGATGAACTAGTAGATGCTGAGCTATTTCAAACGAGTGCTGAGGAGCCCGATCGCAAATGGCAGGAAGTGTATGATTTTCTACAGGATGGAGGCTTACTAGAGCATTGGTCATAGTAAAATAAGAAGGCACTCATTCTCACAATTTTGAAAATCACTATTATAGCTAGATCTTTGTAGAGACTTTGGATTGATGAAATTTTAAGAACATGTGTACTTATGCAAGGAAGAATTCAAGTTATCACTATAGCTCACTTTGGGAGTATAGGAGGGCACTTTTTAACAAACATCACTTACAAGGAAATTCTATAGGCTGGTTTATGGTGGCATAGAATGATGTAAGATGTTCAAGCTTTCTGCAAGACATGTGATATTTGCCAAAGAATGGGCAAGATGATTGCAACAGATATGACATCACTGACCACAATATAGTCCTTAAAAATATTCATGAAATGAGGTCTTCATTTTATGGGGCCGTTTAAGAAAGTCACACCCGGGAAGAATAAGTATATAGTTATAGCAACATGCTATGTTAGTAAATGGGTGGAAGGTAAGGCACTCCTCAACAACACAAATGAAAGTTCATGAGTTTTGAAAAGGAAATCTACTTCTATTATACCAGTCTAAGTTAGGACCAAAGAAATTTAACCTAAAAATAGCATGGTCTAGACCTTATGAAGTTGATTGGGTGTTCTCCAATGGGACAGTTAGACTGAAGGATTTATATGGAGTGTTGTTACCTGGTTGGATAGAATTGTACAAGCTACATGGAAGGTGATGAAAGGACTCGTAGAGAGCACGATGATTGCAAGGATAGATACAATGGATGTGCTAGCCGTGACCATGATGATGAAAGCAAAGATTGAAGTAGCAAAGATTGAGATGATAGAAATCCTAGCTCTTTAAAAGGGCATCAACCACAAGAACTTGAGCTATTCAATGTTTACCGAGGTAGGGTTTCATGTGTCATGGACCATGGATGCTTTGTGTAGCTTGCGGGCTTCCATGATCGAAAGGAAGGGATTGTGAATGTGTCGTTTCCATGATTAAGAATACCATCAACCTTTCAATGAGGGATTTGGACCAAAAGACATGGCGAGATCTTCTATTTGTGAAAAAAAACTCTTTTGAGGAGGAATCTAATCCCTCTAATATGAATAATTCTTCAATAAGTCTTGAAGGAATTTCTAAGATTATCATCATAGATCAAGATGAAAATGGCTCTTCTAAGCGACCACTAAAGAGAATGAGTTCACCTTAAAAAAGGGAAGCTAAGCAACCAATAGCGTTAGGGGTCTTGGATGTGATGGATTACCTAAATTATGATGTTGATGGATTGGACTCTTGTATCAAGATGGAGGTGCTAAAGAGGAGCTTGAAATTGAGCTTAGAGGATGAACTAGCCTTCTTTAGAGGGCAAACAAGATACTCCATTGATGTGTTACCTGTGAAAATCTTAAGAAGTCCAAATTGTTCACTTTAGAGAGTTGCAAAATATGCTTAAGCCAAAGAGAGGAGAAGGTTTTTAGAGTAGCATCATATATGGTCCATAGTTTGTGTCATTCGTACGACAAAAAGTTTAACTACTCACATGGTTTTCCTGTAGCTTAACAAAACAACGTTCTTTATCTTGCGCACTCGAACAACATGCGTCCTCAACGACAAGGTCAATAGTCCAAGTTACTACACTATCATTTATTGTACGTAAACAAATTGTTTTCAACAACATATTGATACTAAACCATATCAAAAAATTACTTCGGCAAGGCCAACCAAGCAAGACTAGTTATCTTTTTAGAGAACTATTAATTATCGAGTATAACATAGCTGGTTTGGTGCCATTAGATATTGCAGAGATAGGTTCTCTCTCTCTCTCTCTCTCTCTCTCTCTCTCTCTCTCTCTCTCTCCCCCAATCCACCTCGGTGCCATTGGATATTGCAAAGATAGGTTCTCTCTCTCTCTCTCTCTCTCTCTCTCTCTCCACACACACACACACACACACACACACACACACACACACACACACACACACACACCAGCTCTCGTTTCACCCATGTTGTGATCATGCGACGCCAAAATCTGCATAGTCATAAATCGTAACAATTGGTTGAGATTCTCCATGCATAGCTATGCGGTTCAAGGCATATTTGGAATAATGACTCCTTGAGTGACCATGCAAGGCTATGGTTGTTCATTTAATGCTATGTTTGGGCATAGTGGGTGAGTAACAAACAATATGTAACACTAGTAAGGCAATGGCCACGCGAGGCTTAGTTATCAATTATTTGAACAAATAACTAAGCCTCATTCTTGGTCACACGTAAAAAGGAGCATAGTTGAATGAATAACTAAGCCTCGTGTACCATGCATGAGGCTTAGTTATTCATTTAATGCTTTCTTTGTTTGTGCATAGTTGGCATACTTATCAATAATTGATAACTAAGCCTCACGTGACCATGCCCTACCTAAGCCTCGCGTGTGTCAGCGTTAGCTAAATTATAAACTCTGTTTTTATTATTTTCAGAGAATTATTAATGAATTATGAAAAAATTACCAAAATACCCCTCTAATTTGTGGAAATTCCCAAAATTCCCTTGTATCTATTTTGGATGGATTCTTCAAGATTTTCTAATCTTTATTCTTTTTTGACAATTGAGATCTATTTTTGTGTGCTTAGCATGTAATTTGTCACAAATTATCTGACAAAAAAGGTAACTATGTCTAAGAATAATAAAGCAATTCATCTCCAAAGCCTACATAACCAACTCAAATTCTAGTTTTAGCATTTTGTAGTGATAGACATTAGTCTTTTTGGGAATTTTTGACAAAATATTTGGGAATTTTTGAAATTTGAGGGGTATTTTGGGAATTTTCCCATGATTTATCGAGTATAAGTTCACGTTTTGAAAGCAGTCTGTCGTCGCGTCTTCATGGAGGGTAGAGGGGAACAAGATGCGTCGTTGCTCGTTGATTTTCTTTCCTCCGTGTTGGACTATCTTCCCGTGGTAAGCCCACAGCGCGGCCCCCCCCCCCCCCCCGCTCTTTAAAAAAAACCACACACACACACACACACACACGTAAAATTGTCTCCCGACTTGCCAGATTCCCGATGAATTGGCTGAATACTATCTCAACAGAAGCGGATTTCAGTGCCCTGACCTCAGAGTGTAAGTCCTGTTTTGATCTTGTGCATGTGCAATTCGTGTGTTATCCACGGAAAGGAGGTTTTTGTGTTAATTCTTCTTGGATAGCAAAGCTTCATTGTATCCATGTGTCATGTATATCCAAGGTTTGGCTAACATTCAGCACCTTCCAGAGGTCTTAATTGATGTTGCCAAAAATACACATTGATATTTGTGGTTCAGGAGCTTCTGTATTTCAGCATGTATTGCTTACCGGCTGCCTTTTTATTATTACAGAAAGAGGTTGATATCCATAGCCACACAGAAGTTCATCAGCGAAATTGTGAATGATGCTTTCCAGTATGTTTATCTTCCTGATCAGTGCATTTCTGTTGAGATTTTTGATGAATGCTGATGTTTTCTTTTCTTGGTTTTCCGAGCGTTTGGTTGAAGCAAGTGATGTTTATAGCTTTTATGCCTCGGCTATATAAAGTGATAGCATTGTAAAGTTACAAATGTAGATCAATTCTTAGAGGTGATGCTGTGTTTGGATGTATGAATTGAGTGCACCATGCCATACACAGAGCTGTCATCAGACTTAACAATTCCTTTGTAAATGGAAGCAGTGATGTTTATAGCTTTTATGCCTCGGCTATATAAAGTGATAGCATTGTGAAGTTGCAAATGTAGATCAATTCTTAGAGGTGATGCTGTGTTTGGATGTATGAATTGAGGTGCACCATGCCATACACAGAGCTGTCATCAGACTTAACAATTCCTTTGTAAATTCAAGTTTCGTAGTCCTTTGAATAGAAAGTTTGGAGCTTCTCTCATTTCTTGTATAACTTTTTTTATTATGGATGGGTTGTTGAAAATTGTTGCAGTTTAACCAGAAAACAAATGTTGTTTTTGGTGTGTCTAAGAAACATAAACCTGTTATCCATGTACATTTTGTAAGCTCTCATGCTGCATTCGATGATTTTTTCCAGGCTTTGTAAACTGAAGCATACCGCGCCCATGAGGGAGAAAAAAGATAAACATTCAAAGGTATCGTAGGTGAACATTTTTGAAGGATCTATTACTCTCACTGTAGGTTAGCTTTGGAAATTCTTTTTTTTGGACAAATAAACTTATTTCAGAGGTTATCACGAAATGCAATGTGAACATTGACTTACCTTTAGAGTGTGTAGTTAGTTTCCAGAATTAAAAATGTAGGTGCCTTTGTATAAGCCTAGAAAACTACAATCATTCCCTTAGTTAACAAAGCTAATTTACGGGCAATGCACTTGAATCAAATCAGTGGTTGTAACAAACAATGGCGTCATGACAGAGGATATATGAGCTTGCAGTTAAGAGTTTTATCACCTCTTGGATGGAGCTACTTGTGCCCAGATGTCACAAACTGATGACGTGGCATGACCAACTAATAAGTTGTTCGAACTTATGGACAACTGCCGAGGGGCCAAAGGGCACATATGCATTAAAATAATGCGTAAGAACTACTGATGTGGCTGGTTGTATGGACGCTCGTGATTTGCGCTGCTGATGTGGCATGCTGTACAGAATTCTGCAATTCGTGTTGGCTGTTTTGGACGACATCTTTTGGCACTAGATGCTTTTGGAACTTAAGCTTTTCATGTAAACTGCTTTTCCAAGGCCAAGGGCCTTTAAATAAGATCCTAGGCTCTCTCTCTAGCTCATATACATGGCTGATGAGCCGGTGAGCAAAGGAGAGCCAGGGCAATACTTGCTCAATTGTTAATACAAAAAGAAGAACCGAAAGGGGAGCCAGTCTTTGGGGCCAATCTCTTCGGGCACGGAACTACGCCGGACCGTGTCGACTCAATTGAACCATGATTTAATTCTGTGAAGTGTTTTAAGTAAATCTCTCTCGTGTCGTGACAGATTCCAGACTTGGGGTGTCCAAGTTTGTTACAGACTTACAGTGGTATCAGAGCTCAAATCGATTTGTCTTCTACCGGGAAATTTGATCCCTTTCCTCGCACACATAGATTCGGGCAAGAGTCAGACGACTCCACGTGCCACCTTGGGAATGGGAGGCAGTACGGAGAATTCGAGTGGATTAGCAGAGCACGAGTACGGGCCACCTCGGCCTATGGGGTATCAACTTATGGAGATGCAACGTCACTAGCAGGTTGATGAGTGCGCAAAGCACATGCTCCAATTTGCAAAGGATCCACAATATGCCAAATTTTTGACCCGGCACCCGATCGATGAAGTGCATACTCATTGGCAGAAAGCCATCGAGTCACCCATAAAACTGGCCCTCAAGCAACCTCCTACCCCAAGGATGTTTACTAAAGAAGAACTTCATGATGTCGTTGACAAACGAATCAATCAACTTTTAGAAGCAAAGAAGCCAACGAAGAAACAATTGAAGAAGCGCAAAAAGGGACTGACTACCCCGGTTACTTGGGCAGTCAATCTTCTTTTGCGCACGAAAACAGAAGAAGTATGTATGTTTCGAAGGACTATCCAGTTCTTCTTCTTCTTCTGACAGTATGGATAGCTCTTCCTCTTCCGACTCGAGCGAGAACGATATAAAGGGCTAGAAGCGAAGCAGGAATCAAAGTTTTGGAAAGAACAAGAAGGCGGCAAAGAAGAGCAGATCCCGTGTCACTTGACACATCCAACCTTATGTGTCCGTGGACAAGCTACTTCATGACCAGGGTTGGGTTCAGTTCAGTCAGTCTAGAATAGGAAGTGATCTTGCACTTTTGTGGGTCTGTTCGAAGACTGTGCATGTGCAGACACTTAGAGTAGATGCATATCCTCTATTTGCACACAACATGATCATCAGATTACAGTCAAAACCCATCAGGAGCATTTTTACAATGCATAGACCTATTTTTCCTATTTTTGACATTTTTCATTTATTATTTTTAAGGGACTTTTGTTGGGAACTAGGTAGGGCAAATTTGATAAGCTTGTATATAAGAAAATCTAGCGCTAGCACTTTTTGGCAGAAGAGGCAGCAGAAGCTTCGGTTCAATCTGCACCTTCTCAGCAGGACCCCCTCGGCAAGGCCTAGCGTTTTTGCAACACAACAGCAAGGCTAGCGTTTTGCATCAAGAACCCACATCAGCCAGCGTTTTTGCATCTGCAGCAGCCTGGCGACAGTAGAGGACAGTTCAGCCCTAGCGTTAGCAGTTTGCATCAGCAGATCCATAGCAGATTGCACCAGATAGGAGAATTCAGCCCTAGCGTTTTTGGATCAGCAAGACCAACTAGCGTTTTGCAAATTCTTCGTGACAAGATCCACAGTAGCATCAGCGTTTTTAGTTTTCAGCAGTCAGCCATCGCAGAAGAAGTCCCAAACCTCGCAGATCTCACCTTCCCACAGCAGATCCTCGCCGCACGGTTAGATCAGCCAGAGTTTGCAATTTCAGGCTGGAAAACGCAGATATCAGCATCTGCGTTTTCAGCGCGTCATTGTCGCATCGCTGCCATCGACATCGTCACCGACATAGAGTCAGAATTCAGCAGATAAAGATTTGCGGATTTCAACCATTAGCGTTTTCAGATTTCAGCCCGTCTCGCCGTCGTCCTCATCGTCGTCGACATCGTCGGCAAGTCCAAGCATTGTAGAGATTTGTGCAATCATAAGTAGACCGCTCTCACCATAGAGAGTGGGGCCCTTGGAGGAGGGTTTGACAACTTTCTGGTGTCGTATTCTTCTCTCTCTATCTCTCAGTCTCAGCACCTTCATTCATAGTGTTCTCCGCTTTGTTTGTGTCCATTGCACTCTCTCACTAAAGGAACGGAAGGCTCTCCCTTCCGTAAGTAAAAGGAACCTTGAAAAGCATAGTTCGGAGCACTCATCTTGAGCAAAGTTCAACATTCACTTCCGTTGCACCTTACATTGGTATCAAAGCTTTGGCAGTGTTCTGTATCACTCACGGAAAGAACCACAAGAACCACAATTTTTTTTTGCTTGTTGCGGTCGCACGTAACCCAAGTGCTCTTGGGCGTGTCGATTCCTAATCGTGTTTTTGAAGAGTGACAGGAAACCCAAGAAAGAAGGTCTTGTCCAGCCTCCCCTTGTGCCTCTTTTCACTCATTGAGAGTGGACCGTGCACTTAGCGGCCGGCCAATCGACGTGAGGTGGGAAAAAGCAACCTTGGTGTGAGTGCAAGGCCGCCAAGGGGTGCGCCCGCGGAAAAGAGTAGAACTCGGGTGAAGAGAAGATCCTTCTCTAACACAGATTGCAAGCTAAAGAAGACCCTCAAGACCTCAAGAACCTCAAGAAACTCAAGAACTCAAGACCCTCAAGAAACTCAAGAACCCAAGATCCCAAGACCCACAAGAACCCAAGTTCCTCATGAATTTAAGAACCAAAGATCTTAGTGGATGGTCATCACCCGAAGCGGAATGGATACTTTGCATGAAGGTGATGAGCATGGAGTTGGCGAAGAAGAATTTTCCCCACCAGGAGGTTTTTCTGACCCTCCCCCTTCCCCATCTTCGCCAAGGATTGCACTAACTCCTACGGAGGAGTTGGAGCAGATGTTTATGGACAAGGAAGTTAGAACGCGAAGCAAGAAGAGCAGAAGAAAAGCAGAAATTGATCGTAATTACGAAGAAAGAATGGCAGCCATAGCGCGTGAGCACGAGCAAGTATGCTTGGAAGCCAAAGTAAAGACAAGTCGAATTTGATCGTTAGCGCCATGAACGAGAAGCAGAATTTGATCGCGCGAACAAAGCAAGACAAGCAATGAATAACTGACACATGAAAGAGATGTTGCGACTCTTTTCTCAAGTGCAGGCACAAATGCAAGAGATTCGGGAAAAGGAGACTCTCTCAGTCTCTTCTTCTCCAAAGCATGACAAGCATTGTCACGTGACACATCCAACCCTATGTGTTTGTGGACAAGCTACAACATGACCAAGGTTCAGTTCAATCAAGTCAGTCTAGAATAGGAAGTAATCTGGCACTTTTGTGAGTCTGTTCGCAGACCGTGCATGTCCAGACACTTGGAGTAGATGCTTATCCTCCGGTTGCGCACAATATGATCATCAGCATTATCGTTAGAATCCATCAGAACCCATCAGGAGCATTTTTACAGTGCATAGATCTATTTTCCCTATTTTTGACATTTTTCACTTATTATTTTTAAGTGACTTTTGTTGGGAACTAGGTAGGGCAATTTTGCTAAGTTTGTATATATAGAAACCTAGCGCTAGCACTTTCTGGTAGAAGAGGCAACAAGAGTGCTTGCTCACAGGCAACTTCTCAGCAGGACCCGAAGTTTCTCTAGCGTTTTGTCACAAGACGGGCACCACGTGCCAATAGAAAAGAGCAGACTGAACAAACTTTTAGCACTTCAATAACAATTGAAGAGAAAGAGGGAGGTGGCACTGGGGTTTTGTCGACCGTTGGTGCGGGTGTCGGCTCCTCTGGTCTATCAGTGCGTTTGGGACAATTAGAATGATTATGCCCTGTTTGAAAGCATCCAAAGCATCGGCCTTCTTGTAGTAAGGTGTCTCGTTGTTGAGGCATCAAACGAGGCCTTTGTGGTTGACTTTCACGACTCTCGAGAATTTGTTCTTTGTTGGCGAGAGTTGTGGTTCGTGGCCGGAGATTCTTCTATGGTAAACTCTAGCTTTCCCTTCATCAGTGTAGCCGACCACGGCATGGTCCTTCAGTTCTTGCATGGTAGAGACTTGCTTGGATAGACAATACTCCTACAATGGTGATGGTAGTCCAATGGTGTATTGCTGCATTGGGCCTCCAAGGGAACAAATCTAAAGAAGGACACCGGAAGGTACACGTCAAGAAACCTTTGGTTATATTCGTCCATGGTTTCGGTGGCAAGTATTTTCAAGTTGCCCCACTCTGCCAAAATCCGGACTTCAAACATAGAAGTCATATAACTACGTGCAAAAACTGTCTTGAAAGCTTGCCAGGTTCTTGGAGCATGCGGTTGTGTCGTGATTGAACTCCACCATTGCATAGCATTATCTTTAAGAAATCCCGCTGCTCGAGAAATCTTGGATTCTTCTGTATAGTTCCCTAAAGCATAGATGTTGTCGAATTGTTGTAGGAACTGCAATGCTTTCTTGCGATCTTTCACCCTAGAAAAAGTGAAAAATTTGATTGTCGTGCCGCCATCTTTGAAATCTTTGGGTTGGTTAGGCGCATATCCCGGGTATGGATAATAAGGGTATCCATATGGGCTCCAGCCATTGCAGCTTGATGGCGATGGCGGCGACGGTGGTGGTGGAGGTGGGGCAATGGCGGTGGCAAAGGCGGTTGCACTGGATCAGGGTCAGATGGCTGCACCATATTCTTGAAGACTCCCCCGATCGGAAAAGACTGCTGAGAAGTTTGCGAGTTGGAAGCTCTCGTACTTTCTGTTGCCAGAGGAGGAGGAGGTACCACCTGGGGCATCAGAGGGGGTAACATGTAGTTCAAAAATTGTTGAAACTTTGCGGCTTGGAAGATTCTGTTGAGGATGCCGTGAAAGAATGTCGTGGAGTTCGTTGAGCAAAAATTGCAAATATTCTGCTGAATCCATGAATTCCAAGTCTTGGGTTCTTTATGGCTTATGCCCTGTAAGACACAACGATGAAGACGGGAGCGCGTCCGATGCGCGATGAAGTAAGGGTGGGAGTCACTAATATGTCTGGGGTCGGAGGCCGAAGATTCCTCAAATAAAGCTCTGTCTGCCCTTTTGTGGGACCGCTATGCTTTCAGAAAAGCACACGCCTGATGCTCTGATACCATTGTCACAAGACGGGCACCACGTGCCAATAGAAAAGAGCAGACTGAACAGACTTTTAGCACTTCAATAACGCGAGAGAGAGAGAGAGAGAGAGAGAGAGAGAGAGAGAGAGAGAGAGAGAGAGAGAGAGAGAGAGAGAGAGAGAGAGAGAGAGGACACATGACACAGAGTGGTGGAATTCCACCCCAGAGAGTCTTGGCCCCAAACCTTCGTGCCCCTTGCGGTATTTCTTTATATTGCATCAACACAGTACAAGCTGGTACTTCAGACTCCGCACCTTCTCTGGGAAGCATGCCAGAGAATGAGCCCTAACCTATTATTTAAAGGCCTTGGCCTAAAAAGCAATCACAGTGAAAAGTCTTCTAACTCAAAAGCATCTGGCCCAAAAGCAAAGCCAAAAAGCTGCCAGCGCAATTTACGGAAATCCGTACAGTCCTGCCACGTCAGCATCGCCAGCGTGAAAAGCGGAAATCCGTACAGTTCTGCCACGTCATCGCCCAGCGTGATTTTAGAAAATCTGCCACGTCATCAGCCTGATTCGCAAGTTCTTGTGTGTGTGTGTGTGAGTCCTGGCAACAAAGGACAGATCAGCACTAGCGTTAGTGGTTTGCACCGGCAGATCCACAGTGTGTTTGCAGCAGGACCCATTTTCAGCCCTAGCGTTTTTGGTTTGCAGATCAACCTCAGCGTTTTTGCAGATCTTTGCGACGGAATCAGCCCTAGACTCAGTGTTTTTAGTTTTCAGCAGTCAGTTTCCGCACTAGAACCCCAAACCTCGCAGATCTCACCTTCCCGCAGCGGCATATCCTCGCCGCACGGTCAGGTCCAGCGTAGTTTGCAGATTCAGCCCGGAATACGCAGATTTCAGCATCTGCGTTTTCAGCGTGTCGTCGTTGCATCGCCGTCATCGACATCGTCACCGACATAAGAGTCAGAATTCAGCAGATAAAGATTTGCAGATTTCAGCCATTAGCGTTTTCAGATTTCAGCCCGTCTCGACCGTCCTCATCGTCGTCGACATCGTCGGCAAGTCCAAGCATTGTAGAGATTTGTGCAATCATAAGTAGACCGCTCTCGCCATAGAGAGTGGGGCCTTCCGAGGAGGGTTTGACAACATTCTGGTGTCGTATTCTTCTCTCTCTATCTCTCAGTCTGAGCACCTTCATTCACAGTGTCTATTCACTTTGTTTGTGTCCATTGCACTCTCTCACTGAAGGAACGGAAGGTTCTCCCTTCCGTAAGTAAAAGGAACCTTGAGCACAGTTCGGAGCACTGATCTTGAGCAAAGTTCAACATTTACTTCTGCTGCACCTTACAAGCATGATGATTTGAATGATATTGATAATTCGCATGATGATCAAGATGTGATTTCTCACAAGTATGATGATTTGCATGAAGACGATGTGATTGTTTACAAGGATGATGTGTTAGTTGATACTGTCTCTAATGAAGCTAACCTCATTGCAGAGACGATCGATCACGAAGAATCGATCTTGGCTCTCGAGTCGAGATCCAATGAACCCCCACAGGAAGATTCGATCGATCACGAAGAACCGATCTTGGCTCTTGAGCCTAGGTCCAAAGAACCCCCACAGGAAGTTGTAACAGACTTGGACACTCCAAGTCAAGAATCAACCGCGAGCGATAGCACCAAATAACCACTTCAAAAACAATTCACAGATCACAATAGATTTGCACTGGCCCGGCGGAGTTTCGTACCTAGAGATATTGGCCCCAAAGACTGGCGCCCCTTTCGGTATTTCTTTTTATATTAATCAAATCAAAGTACAAGAGTGTGGTTAGGGTTTCACTCTCAGACTCTGCGTCCAGATGCTCTAAGAAGTGAATCCCTCTCCACATATTTAAAAGTACAAGGGATGCCCAAAAGCAGAGCCCCAAAAGCATTTAAAAATAGAAGCATTAGTTCTCTCTCTCTCTCTCTCTTAGAGAATATCCTTTTTATAAAAAAAAAACAGGTTCTCTCTCTCTCTCTCTCTCTCTCTCTCTCTCTCTCTCTCTCTCTCTCTCATGGCGTGGAGCCCAAAAAGCAACGCCCAAAAGCTGTCAGCGCAATTTGCGGCGCAAATTCCGGAAATCCGTACTGCGCTCTTGTTGCCACGTGGCACCCCGGCAGAAATTAGGGTTTGCTGTCAGAAATTAGGGTTTCAGCAAAAATTAGGGTTTGCTGCAAATTAGGGTTTCTGGCAGTTTTAGGGTTTGCAGGGATTTTAGGGTTTCAGCGTCCTGTAGCCACGTCATCACTTTGTGACATACCCCCCTCTTGAAAGCATTGTAATCGACCGCGATTACGCCTGCAAAACCGACAAAAGCCATAAACCATCTTAGCAGACACTGACTGTTAGTACCTACGTACTAGGAACACACATCTAGCACATGTACAAAATCGACAGTCACATCACACGACATCACAGGACATCACATGACATTCAACATTCATTCGGATCTTAGACCATGATTTATCGGCAATGTAGCTAGCAATCACATCTAGGTCCAATCGGGACCTCATTGATGTCCGATTGACTCACCCCTATTGCAACCATGTCTATTCGAGATCAATCAGACCAAAATGCTGCAGTCATTTCGGCTATCAGTTCTTGCACTCACAAGAAGTCAAGAAAAAATCGGTATCATTATTAGGAATTCCATTTCATAAAGTCATACAACAGAATATTGTCAGCTCTCAGTATCCCTGAAGCTCAAAGAGACATCAGTGACTCTAGTATCTAAATCAAGGCATCTGTTGACAAAGGAGTGGAGTGACTCCCCTCTTGTGCATCCCACTGCACCAGATCACCGGCCAAGCTAAATTTTGGGTTCCATTTGGAGTAGACTATGCTAAACCAAAAGCATCGAGGTAAAGTTTCACAATCTGAGGAGTATCTGCTAGGTCCTCCTCCTCCATCCACTTCGCAGCAAGTGCAACAGGAGTGCAAATGGATCCGGCCAAGATAGACACTATCTGTGATTGGCCCGATTTGAGGAATGTCCATGAAGTTAGAAGCTTCTTGGGATTGTGTTCGTACTACAGACGGTTCATATGAAAGTTTACAGAGGTTGCTTCCCCTTTGCATATCTTGACACAGAAAGGAGTACCTTTCTCGTGGGGATCCACAGAAGTAACTGCCTTTCAGACATTGAAAGAGAAATTGACTACGGGACCAGTTTTGACTTTGTCGGACTTGCAAAAGTCATTTGAAGTATATTGTGATGCTTGTGGTCGTAGTCTGGGTGCGGTCTTGATGTAAGAAGGCCATGTCATAGCTGACGAGAGCCGTTTGTTCTCTAGGCCGGAGATGACAGGACAGATCTATGAGAAAGAGCTTTTGGCGGTTATCCATGCTCTTACTCAATGGCGGCATTACCTACTCGGAGCGGATTTTACTGTCTTTATAGACCATCAAAGTTTGCGCTACTTCTTGTCACAGAAGCAGCTTTCGGAAAAGCAGATGCGGTGGGCGAACATCTTGTCACAGTTCCACTTCCAGATTGTCCAGGTGCAGGGACAGAAGAATGTGGTGGCAGATGCTTTGTCTCGGAAACCGTTGGTTCTGGCTATTTCTGCGATACATCATAGGAACTTCGAGGATATGGTCGATCAGTATGCCACAGATACAGATTTTGTAGATATTTTCACACGGATACGGGATGGGGAGACAATAGCTGGATACTCCCTTCGGGAAGGCTACTTGATGAAAAAGACTATGTTGTGCGTTACATAGCCGTTGAGGGAAAATGTTATGACTGAATGCCACTGTCCACCTTTTACGGGTCACCGCGGCATTGCTACCACCATGAAAGGGGTAGAAAGATACTTCTTTTGGCCGAGACTCAAAAAGGATGTGGAAGAGTTTGTGCGCAGTTGCTTGGTATGCCAGAAGGTCAAGTTTGACAGGCATAAGGCACAGGGATTGTTACTGCCTTTACCCATACGCACCCGCCCATGGGAAAGTATAGCGATGGATTTCATTTTTGATCTCCCGAGAACACAGAGTGGTCACGATGGTATCTGGACTGTTATTGACAGAAGGTCAAGTTTGACAGGCATAAGGCACAGGGATTGTTACTGCCTTTACCTATACTCACCCGCCCATGGGAAAGTATAGCGATGGATTTCATTTTTGATCTCCCGAGAACACAGAGTGGTCACGATGGTATCTGGACTATTATTGACAGATTTAGTAAACAGGCTCATTTCATTCCAGTGAAGAAAACAGTCAAGCCGGATCACTTAGCGAGACTGTTTGTGGCCCAGGTTTTTAGATTACATGGCATGTTTGAGACGATTGTCTTCGACAGAGACCCCAGATTTATGAGTTTCTTTTGGAAGGCAATTTGGGAGAACATTGGCACGCGGTTGCAGTTCTCGTCACCGTTCCACCCGCAGAGACTGACGGGCAATCCGAGATTGCCAATTCAGTGGTTCTCGATTTATTGAAGTCTTATATCTCAGATCAGAAGACTCAATGGGAAAGATATTTACCTTTGGTGGAATTTGCCTACAATAACACGATACACTCATCAACAGGGAAGGCGCCATTTGAGATTGTTGAAGGTGCTGCGAAGGTTCCACCCTTCCTGAGCACAAAAGATAAGATCTTTGAAGCGGATGTATATACGCGAGATCTGGATACGGCTTTTGCCAAGGTTCCACCCTTCCTGAGCACAAAAGATAAGATCTTTGAAGCGGATGTATATACGCGAGATCTGGATACGGCTTTTGCCAAGGTTCGCGAGACTTTGCAGAAGTCTCAAGAACGACAGAAAAAGACAGCGGATCGCCATCGGCGCGACATGAAATTGAAGGAGGATGATTGGGTGCTCTTATGTTTTGAGAAGGCACTCCTACGAAAGAAAAAGGGAAAGGAGAGGCTTTTTCCAAAGCTTAGTATGCGATACTACGGCCCTTTCCAGATTACTGAAAAGATAAATGATGTCTCCTTCCGATTGAAACTGCCAGATACTTGGAGGATTCACAATGCTTTCCATGTGAGTCTCTTGAAACCTTTTAAAGGTGATGTGCTTGATGATGGGGAGCCTGATGAGCAACCCGAAGTGGAAGAAAACGAGGAGATCCTTGTTCCTGAACAGATTTTGGCACATAAGGATACGAAGAATAAGGGTGAAGTCCGAATGCGGTTCTTGGTTAAGTTCAAGAATTATCCTGCACTTGATGCGAAGTGGATGGAGGAGGAGGACCTAGCAGATACTCCTCAGATTGTGAAACTTTACCTCGATGCTTTTGGTTTAGCATAGTCTACTCCAAATGGAACCCAAAATTTAGCTTGGCCGGAGATTTGGTGCAGTGGGATGCACAAGAGGGGAGTCACTCCACTCCTTTGTCAACAGATGCCTTGATTTAGATACTAGAGTCACTGATGTCTCTTTGAGCTTCAGGGATACTGAGAGCTGACTGTATTTTGCTGTATGACTTTATGAAATGGAATTCGTGATAATGATACTGATTTGTTCTTCACTTCTTGTGAGTGCAGGAACTGATAGACGAAATGACTGCAGTATTTTGGTCTGATTGATCTCGAATAGACATGGTTGCAATAGGGGTTAGTCAATCGGACATCAATGAGGTCCCGATTGGACCTAGATGTGATTGCTAGCTACATTGCCGATAAATCATGGTCTAAGATCCGAATGAATGTTGAATGTCATGTGATGTCCTGTGATGTGACTGTCGATTTTGTACATGTGCTAGATGTGTGTTCCTAGTACGTAGGTACTAACAATCAGTGTCTGCTAAGACGGTTTATGGCTTTTGTCGGTTTTGCAGGCGTAATCGCTGTCGATTACAATGCTTTCAAGAGAGGGGTATGTCATAAAGTGATGACGTGGCTACGGGTAGCTCAACCCTAATTTCAGGCTGAAACCCTAAAATTCCTGCAAACCCTAAAAACTGCCAGAAACCCTAATTTGCAGGAAACCCTAATTTCTGGCTGAAACCCTAATTTCAGCAAACCCTAAATCTATCGGGATGCTGACGTGGCAGCTGGTACGGAATTCCGGAATTTGCGCCGCAAATTGCGCTGAGAGCTTTTTGGGCATTGCTTTTTACTCTACGCAAGAGAATGCTTTTTTTTAATAAAAAAAAGAGAAGAGCTTTTGAGCTCTTATGCTTTTAACTGGAAAGCTTTTGGGGCTTTGCTTTTGGGCATCCCTTGTACTTTTAGATACGTGGAGAGGGCTTCACTTCTCAGAGCATCTGGACGCAGAGTCTGAGAGTGAAACCCTAGCCACACTCTTGTACTTTGATCTGATTAATATAAAAAGAAATACCGAAAGGGGCGCCAGTCTTTGGGGCCAATATCTCTAGGCACGGAACTCCGTCGGGCCAGTGCAAATCTATTGTGATCTGTGAAATTGTTTTGAAGTGGTTATTTGGTGTTGTCACGGTTGATTTGTTCAAGAACAAGGATCTCCTCGTTTTCTTCCACTTCGGGTTGCTCATCAGGCTCCCCATCATCAAGCACATCACCTTTAAAAGGTTTCAAGAGACTCACATGGAAAGCATTGTGAATCCTCCCAAGTATCTGGCAGTTTCAATCGGAAGGAGACATCATTTATCTTTTCGGTAATCTGGAAAGGGCTGTAGTATCGCATACTAAGCTTTGGAAAAAGCCTCTCCTTTCCCTTTTTCTTTCGTAGGCGTGCCTTCTCAAAACGTAAGAGCACCCAATCATCCTCCTTCAGTTTCATGTCGCGCCGATGGCGATCCGCTACTTTTTTCTGTCGTTCTTGAGACTTCTGCAAAGTCTCATGAACCTTGGCAAAAGCCGTATCCAGATCTTGCGTTCATTCATCCGCTTCAAAGATCTTATCTTTCGTGCTCAGGAAGGGTGGAACCTTCGCAGCACCTTCAACAATCTCAAATGGCGCCTTCCCCGTCGACGAGTGCATCATGTTATTGTAGGCAAATTCCACAAAAGGTAAATATCTTTCCCATTGAGTCTTCTGATCTGAGATATAAGACTTCAATAAATCTAGAACCATTGAATTGGCAATCTCAGATTGCCCGTCAGTCTGCGGGTGGAATGATGACGAGAATTGCAACCGCGTGCCAATGTTCTCCCAAATTGCCTTCCAAAACAAACTCGTAAATCTGGGGTCTCTGTCGGAGACAATCGTCTCAGGCATGCCATGTAATCTGAAAATATGGGTCACAAACAGTCTCGCTAAGTGATCCGGCTTGACTGTTTTCTTCACTGGAATGAAATGAGCCTGTTTACTACATCTGTCAATAACAGTCCAGATACCATCGTGACCACTCTGTGTTCTCAGGAGATCAAAAATGAAATCCATCGCTATACTTTCCCATGGGCGGGTGGGTATGGGTAAAGGCTGTAACAATCCCTGTGCCTTATGCGTGTCAAACTTGACCTTTTGGCATACCAAGCAACTGCGCACAAACTCTTCCACATCCTTTTTGAGTCTCGGCCAAAAGAAGTATCTTTCTACCCCTTTCATGGTGGTAGCAATGCCGCGGTGACCCGTAAAAGGTGGACAGTGGCATTCAGTCATAACATTTTCCCTCAACGGCTATGTAACGCACAACATAGTCTTTTTCATCAAGTAGCCTTCCCGAAGGGAGTATCCAGCTACTGTCTCCCCATCCCGTATCCGTGTGAAAATATCTGCAAAATTTGTATGTGTGGCATACTGATCGACCATATCCTCGAAGCTCCTATGATGTCTCGCGGAAATAGCCAGAACCAACAGTTTCCGAGACAAAGCATCTGCCACCACATTCTTCTGTCCCTGCATGTGGACAATCTGGAAGTGGAACTGTGACAAGATGTTCGCCCACCGCATCTGCTTTTCCGAAAGCTGCTTCTGTGACAAGAAGTAGCGCAAACTCTGATGGTATGTAAAGACAGTAAAACCCGCTACGAGTAGGTAATGTCGCCACTGAGTAAGAGCATGGATAACCGCCAAAAGCTCTCTCTCATAGATCTGTGCTGTCATCTCAGGCCTAGAGAACAAACGGCTCTCGTAAGCTATGACATGGCCTTCTTGCATCAAGACCGCACCCAGACTACGACCACAAGCATCACAATATACTTCAAATGACTTCTGCAAGTCCGGCAAAGTCAAAATAGGTCCCGTAGTCAATTTCTCTTTCAATGTCTGAAAGGCAGTCATCTCTGTGGGTGCCCACGAGAAAGGTACTCCTTTCTGTGTCAAGATATGCAAAGGGGAAGCAACCTCTGCAAACTTTCGTATGAACCGCCTGTAGTACGAACACAATCCCAAGAAGCTTCTAACTTCATGGACATTCCTCAAGTCTGGCCAATCACGGATAGTCTCTATCTTGGCCGGATCCATTTGCACTGCTGCTCTGCTGACACAATGTGTCCCAAAAAGTGTATCTCTGGTAGGAAAAATTCACTTTTCTTTGCATTAATCACTAACTTGTGATCTCGTAATGCCTGAAAGACCTGAAGCAGATAATCTCTGTGTTCTACCTCATTCTTAGAGAAAACAATGATGTCGTCAAAGAAAGTGCAACAAATAGCCAGTACTCTTGAAAAATCCTATCCATCATCCGGTTAAATGTCGCAGGAGCATTGGTTAAGCCAAAAGGCATCACCAAAAACTCAAATAACCCAAAAGTCATCCGAAAAGCTGTCTTGTAGACGTCTCCTGGTGCTATCCTAATCTGATGATATCCACTCTTCAAGTCAATCTTGCTAAAGCACGAGGATCCCTGTAACCTGTCGAGTATATCATCGATCCTAGGAATCGGAAAGCTGTTCTTGATGGTGATTTTGTTGAGAGCTCTATAATTGATGCACATTCCCCAAGACCCGTCTTTCTTTAAAACCAACAACACTAGAGAGCAATACGGTGAAGTACTAGGCTGGACAAGACCCTTTTCCAAGAGGTCTTTCACTTGGTTCATAATCTCTTCGTTTTGTGCTCGACTCACACGGTAGGGTGGTCGGTTCGGTGGTGTACTACCAGGTATCAGATCAATGGTATGATCTTTAGGACGAGCAGGTGGTAACTGTCCTGGCATGCCTTCTGAGAAGCAATTGGCGTGAGAGTGTAGATAATCTTGGCGTTCTTTATCAAGTTTAGACATATTTATCCTATCATCATCACTCAACTCTTTCATAAAGATCGAGTAAACAAACAGACTGGATTTTATTAATTTTGAAATGGCCGAAGCCGATACAATAGGGATAGACTCGCCCTTCAGTTTTACATCAAGTACAATTGTTCTGCCCTTTTCTGTAGTCAAAGTCGCTTTTTTCGCCCAATAATTGACCACGGCGTTGTTCTTGTGGTACAAGGGAATCCCTAAGAGAACATCACAACCCTCCAAAGGCATTATGAAGAAGTACTCATGCCCCAAATACCTCTGACAATGCAACCGAAGTTTGCCAATGACAGGTGTAATGGCTACGTCCCTGCCGGGTGCCGCTAGAACTGCCTCTGCAAGTGGTCCCATTCGATCGGGAGTAATTTCGAGCCGCGCCGCCAATTCCGGTGAAATGAAGTTGACCTTGGCTCCTCCATCAAAGACAATCAGGGCCTCTCGATCCTTCACTTTGCCCTAAGCTCGGCAAAGTTTTGTACTCTCATCCATGGTGTCGGGATCAGTACCCACACAATCTGGAACCAGTCCCGTTTTCATCTTGCCTTTTCGTACACGGTCCTCAGCTGCTCTCGAACTCTCAGGCCTTTCGTCGTCCTTGTCATTCTGTTCTTTCTGTGCCTTTTTAGGGCACTTCGTGGAGATATGTCCAGTTTCCCCGCATCCAAAGCACTTCCCCTCCCTGATGAAGCGAGTCTGCTCCTGAGGAGTAAGCCTGGGTCGTGCATCCTTTTTCTCTGGGTTGCTCTTTCTTTTTCTACTTTCATTCCAGAAGTCTGTCCGTTTCGTTGTGTCGTGACCTCATCTGTGGGGTAGGTCAGACTGCCAGAGTGAATTGCAAAGCCCCGCTTCGCATGACTCATCAACTCCTGAATAGAAGCTGACTTCTGTTCCAAGTAGTGGTCTCGGATCTTTGTAGGTAGACCCAAGGTAAACCGCTCAATCTGTTCTCTGAATGAGATCTTCTTGAATGAAGAGGCGGGTAGAAAAGAGCTCTAGAATCTTTCACAGTAAGAATTCACTGTATGCCCTTGGTCATCCGGAGATGGTTCCAAGCAGCTCGTATATCTCGCTCAAACTCTTGAGTCAACCAAGAAGAAATAAAAAGCCTCTTGAATTTCAACCATGTAACTGGCATAGTCTTGCTTAATAGAAGCGTGGACCACCAAGTGCAAGCATTCGGCTTAAAATAAGAGGCAGCTCTCCGAATCTTGGAGTGCTCTGAATAGCGTCCTCCCGCGAAAGCGATGTCAAACTGCTGTATAAAAGACAAAGCCTTCGAAGCATCGGAGTATCCCGAAAAAGTATCAAACTTAAGTGCTTGGCCACCTTCCTTAAACTCTCGGACTTTCTTGCTTTTATCTTCGAGAAAGTCATATTGGTTGGCTTTGTAAAAATTCTTCTTGTTCGCATAAAAGTTTCCGTTGTTAGAGTCTGAATTGTCCGTAGACGAGTCCTCTATAGAAGTGTCACTCACTGGGCGAGACTTAGACTTCCTTGCCTTTTTCTTGCCCTTTCCGAAGCGTTGTTTCTTGCTTCGCTTTTTGCTTTTCCTGTCTTCTTCGCTCGAATCTGAACAGCTAGAAGAACTGTCAGAAGAAGAAGAAGAAGAAGAAGAAGAAGAAGAAGAACTGGGTAGGCCTTCAAACTTGACGCGCTTCTTCAGTTTCTTTGCCTTGTCGAATGTCGACCGACGACCCAAATATCCCGGGAAGTCAGTGCCTTTCTTTTGCTTTTTGCCTTTCTTTTGCACGTCGAAAAGCTGAGCAATCCGTGCATCAACCACGTTCTCCAGTTCCTTCTCTGTATATTTCTTGGAGGCAGAAGGTTTCTTGAGAGCGGGTTTCGGGAGGTTGTGGTTCTCTGCCACTCCATTTGTACCTCTTCCAAAGAGGTTTGGTTCATATATTTTGCCATCTTCGGGTCCTTGGCAAAATTGAGCATCATCTTTGTTGCATCATCAATCAATTTTCGATGCTCCATCTCTTGCTGCTCCGCTGGAGTAGGCCTAGGCGGGCCATACTCCGTGCCGAAATCTTCGTTGTGATCCCTACCCGCAGCTACAGATGCAGAGGGAGTCGACTGATCATTGCTTGAAGCCATAGGTGCCGCGGAAAAAAAAATGGGGATTGGATTTCCCGTAGAAGAGAAATCGGCCGTGCTCTGATATCACTGTAACAGACTTGGACACTCCAAGTCAAGAATCAACGGCGACAGCACCAAATAACCACTTCAAAAACAATTCACAGATCACAATAGATTTGCACTGGCCCGACGGAGTTCCGTACCTAGAGATATTGGCCCCAAAGACTGGCGCCCCTTTCGGTATTTCTTTTTATATTAATCAAATCAAAGTACAAGAGTGTGGCTAGGGTTTCACTCTTAGACTCTGTGTCCAGATGCTCTGAGAAGTGAATCCCTCTCCACATATTTAAAAGTACAAGGGATGCCCAAAAGCAGAGCCCCAAAAGCTTTTAAAAATAGAAAGCATCAGTTCTCTCTGTCTCTCTCTCTCTCTCTCTCTCTCTCTCTCTCTCTCTCTCTCTTAGAGAGTATCCTTAAAAAAAAAAAAAAAGGTTCTCTCTCTCTCATGGCATGGAGCCCAAAAAGCAACGCCCAAAAGCTGTCAGTGCAATTTGCGGCGCAAATTCCGGAAATCCGTATTGCGCTCCTGCTGCCACGTGGCACCCCGGCAGAAATTAGGGTTTGCTGTCAGAAATTAGGGTTTCTGGCAGTTTTTAGGGTTTGCAGGGATTTTAGGGTTTCAGCCTGAAATTAGGGTTTCAGCTTCCCGTAGCCACGTCATCACTTTGTGACAGAAGTACTATGTGTTCGCATGATTAGTCAGCACGCATTGTTAGAGTGTTTCATTCGTGATGCTTTCTATACCGTCCTTATGTGATCCCTTTTCATAGGCATGACATATTGAACGATGAGTGTGATTTACTCATGAATGAGCACGGATGTATGCGGATTTCTCATGAAAAGCTGAAACGTATGCATTCAAGGAAGTTACATTCCATGTCTCTTCCTTGGCATGACATTGTAGTAGAAAGAGCACAAGAAAGATTGAGCATCAAGCATGGGCATGTCCATTGTGATTTGCCACAGTTGATTGATTTACATCAGAAACAAAAGATTCGATCTCATTGTTTGCGTGTGTGTGATGAACGGCTTGGCACTCCGTCTCTATGTTCATCTACATTGCATGCACAGTCTTCAGAGGAGAATAGTATTTTTCCAGTCACTTTACATGGAATGGGTATGTTCATGTTTTTGTGTTTAAAGTGGTTTCAGGAATTTTCAGCCTCGGAGATTCTTGAAGATGAGAGACGCATGACTATAGACGAAGTTGAAGCATTGGAGGAGCCACATAAGACTTTGTGTCGCTTTCGGCGCGGACCAAAGAAGAAGGCATTGCAGACCTTTAAGAAGTTCAAGTATCGCACGACCCACACATCAGAGTGGGCCGGCGAAGAGTCCTTCCCAGGATTCCGGATGCAATTGGCGATTTCCCTTGACACCATACAGTTCGGTACGAGTACCTCACTTTGAAAAGGAGGGGATGTCACGTGACACATCCAACCCTACGTGTCCGTGGACAAGCTACTTCATGACCAGGGTTGGGTTCAGTTGAGTCAGTCTAGAATAATAAGTGATCTGGCACTTTTGTGAGTCTGTTCGCAGACCGTGCATGTCCAGACACTTAGAGTAAATGCATATCCTCTGGTTGTAGATAGCATGATCATCAGATTACAGTCAGAACCCATCAGGAGCATTTTTACAGTGCATAGACCTATTTTCCTATTTTTGACATTTTTCACTTATTATTTTTAAGTGACTTTTGTTGGGACTAGGTAGGGCAAATTTGATAAGCTTGTATATAAGAAAACCCAGCGCTAGCACTTTCTGGCAGAAGAGGCAGCAAGAGCTTCGGTTTAACAGGCACCTTCTCAGCAGGACCCCCCCTCGGCAAGGCCTAGCGTTTTTGCAACACAGCAGCAAGGCTAGCGTTTTGCATCAAGAACCCACATCAGCCAGCGTTTTTGCATTTGCAGCAGCCTGGCGACAGCAGAGGATAGTTCAGCCCTAGCGTTAGCAGTTTGCATCAGCAGATCCATAGCAGATTGCACGAGATGGCAGAATTCAGCCCTAGTGTTTTTGGATCAGCAAGACCAACCAGCGTTTTGCAGATTCTTCGTGACAAGATGCACAGTAGCATCAGCGTTTTTAGTTTTCAGCAGTCAGACATCGCATAAGAAGTCCCAAACCTCGTTGATCTCACCTTCCTGCAGCAGATCCTCGCCGCACAGTCAGATCAGCCAGAGTTTGCAATTTCAGGCCGGTAAACGCAGATTTCAGCATCTGCGTTTTCAGCACGTCGTCGTCGCATCGTCCCCATCGACATCGTCACCGACATAAGAGTCAGAATTCAGCAGATCAAGATTTGCAGATTTCAGCCATAAGCGTTTTCAGATTTCAGCCCGTCTTGTCGCCGTCCTTATTGTCGTCGACATCGTCGGCAAGTCCAAGCATTATAGAGATTTGTGCAGTCATAAGTAGACCGCTCTCACCATAGAGAGTGGGGCCCTTGGAGGAGGTCTTATTCTTCTCTCTCTATCTCTCAGTCTCAGCACCTTCATTCACAGTGTTCTCCACTTTGTTTGTGTCCATTGCACTTTCTTACTAATGGAACGGAAGGCTCTCCCTTCCGTAAGTAAAAGGAACCTTGAGCACAGTTCGGATCACTCATTTGAGCAAAAGTTCAACATTCACTTCCGCTGCACCTTACATCTCGACTTGTTTCTTACAGTTCTACTGAGGAGTCATCTTTTGACAGTTCGGACTACGGTGATCGCATGTTTTATGCAAAGAAGAAACACTTTTATAGAGCCAACCAGTATGATTTTCTCGAAGACAAGGGTAGAAAGACTAAGGAGTTTAAGGAACGTGGACAGTCAATGAAATTTGAATCCTTTTTCGGATTCCGAGATGCCTCCAAGGCTTTAGCTTTTATTGGGCAGTTTGATAAAGCATTCTCTGGAGGGCGCTACTCAGAGCACTCCAAGATAAGGAGGGCAACATCATTCTTGAAGGGAAATGCACGATTGTGGTGGTCCACTCTTCTTTTGAGGAGAGAAGCCTCGACTAAGTGGCTAAAATTTAACCAGCTCTTTATTTTTTCTTGGTTGATTCATGAGTACGAACAAGATGTGAGAACCGCTTGGAACCATCTTCGGATGACCAAGGGTGACACTTTGGATGCTTATTGTGAAAGATTTTGGGATGCTTTTCTTTCGACCTCTGCTTTCAAGAAGGAGGAGCAAATCGAGCGGTTTTGCTGCGGACCTTCTAAAGAAATCCGAGATTACTGCCTTGAGCAGAAGTCCGAGTCCATAGAACAATTGATGGGGCATGCTAAGCGAGGATTCTCTATACATTTGGGTAACGTGACTTACCCCGTTGATGCGGTTTCGACACCAAGGACCGGACATAGTTCGACAAATGAAAATAGAAGAAAGAGGAAGTTCCAAAAAAAGAAGGTTGCACGACCTCGATTGACGGAGGAACAGAGAACCGAATATCTCAAAGAGGGGAAGTGTTTTGACTGCGGAGAACTGTAACAAACTTGGACACCCCAAGTCAATATTCTATCGTGACATAGCAGAGATTCACTTCAAAACAATTCACAATTCACAATTAAGTCGACACGGCCCGGCGTAGTTCCGTGCCAAGAGGTATTGGCCCCAAAGACTGGTGCCCTTCCGGTATTTCTTTTTGTATTAATCTGTGTTCGAAGTACAAGAGAGTGGGTAGGTGCTCTCTCTCAGACTCTGCGTCCAGATGCTTTGAGAAGTGAGGCCCTGCCCACTTATCTATTGGTTACAAGGGGGGATGCCCAAAAACAGAGCACCAAAAGTAGTAATCCAAAAGCTTCTAAAAAATAAAGCAACTGAGCCAAAAGCTGCCAATTCAGCCCGCGTATTTTCCGGAAATCCGTACGCTTTGCCACGTTAGCAAGTTAGCGCAAAAAAGCGGGATTTCCTGTACGGTCCTGCTACGTCAGCATGCCGCCGCGTTTTGCGGGCTGTACCCTGCTGCTAGCCAGTGTGAGTGTGTCCGGGCATGACACGTCACCAGTTTGTGACATACCCCCCTCTTGAAAGCATTGTACTCTCCCTCAATTACGCATGCAAAACAGATAGAGGTCATAAACTGTCTTAGCAGACATTGATTGTTAGTACCGACGCACTAGGCACAACACATCTAGCACATGTACCAATCGAGAGTCATATCAAAGGACATCACACATTCAAAAATCATTCAAAATATCAGACCATGATTAATCGGCAACATATTGAGCATTCGCATCTAGATCTAGTCGGGACCTCACAGATGCCCGATTAACTAATCCATATTGCAATCATGTGTATAGAGATTTATGAGACCGAAATGTTGCAGTCATTTCGTCTATCAGTTCCTGCACTTAAATAAGTCACGTACAAATCAATCAGTATCATTTTCATTATTGGGAATTCCAGTTCATAAAGTCATACAATAGAATACTGTCAGCCCAGTAGTATCCCTGAAACCCAAAGGGACATCAGTGATTTTGTATCAAAAATCGGGGCAATTTGTCGACAAAGGAGCGGAGTGACTCCCCTCTTGTGCAAACCCGCTGCACTAGATTCGGCCATGCTGAAATCGGGGTTCTATCAGAGTAGACTATGCTAAACCGAATGCTTCAAAGTAAAGGTTCATAATCTGAGGAGTATCTGCTAGGTCCTCCTCTTCCATCCACTTCGCATCCAATGCGGGATAGTTCTTGAATTTAACCAAGAACTTCCTAATCACTTTACCTTTAATCTTTCTATCTTTATGTGCTAGTATCTGGTCTAGAACGAGTATCTCCTCGCTTTCCTCCACTTCAGGTTGCTCAAGGCCTCAAGAGACTCACATGAAAAGCATTGTGAATTCTCCAAGTATTGGGCAGCTTCAATCTAAAGGAGACATCATTTATCTTTTCTTTTATCTGGAAAGGTCCATAGTATCTCATGCTAAGCTTTGGAAAAAGCCGCTCCTTTCCCTTTTTCTTTCTCAGGCGTGCCTTCTCAAAACATTGAGATACTAAGCTTTGGAAAAAGCCGCTCCTTTCCCTTTTTCTTTCTGAGGCGTGCCTTCTCAAAACATAAGAGCACCCAATCGTCTTCCTGTAATTTCAAATCGCGACGGTGTCGATCTGTTGCCTTCTTGTGTTTTTCTCGACTCTTGAGATTTCTCTAAAGCCTCTTGGACCTTGGCAAAAGCAGTGTCCAAGTCCCTCGTGTATTGGTCAACTTCAAAAATCTTGCTTAAGAAGGGTGGAACCTTCGTAGCACCTTCAATAATCTTAAATGGCGCCCTCCCCGTTGAAGAGTGGATCATGTTATTGTAGGCAAATTCCAGCAAGGATAAAAACTTTTCCCATTGAGTCTTCTAATCCGAAATGTAAGACTTCAATAAATTCAGTACGATCGAATTTGCAATCTCAAATTGCCCATCTGTCTGTGGGTGGAAAGATGACGAGAACTGCAACCGTGTGCCAATGTTCTCCCAAATAGCCTTCCAAAACAAACTCGTGAATCGGGGATCTCTGTCAGAGACAATTGTCTCAAGCATGCCATATAATCTGAATATCTGGGCAATGAACAATCTCGTTAAATGATCCGGCTTGACTGTTTTCTTCAATAGAATAAAATGAGCTTGCTTGCTAAATCTGTCAATAACAATCCAGATACGATCGTGCCCACTCTGTGTCTTCGGGAGATCAAAAATGAAATTCATAGCAATACTTTCCCAGGGGTGGGTGGGAATGGGTAAAGGCTGTAACAATCCCTGTGCTTTATGCCTGTCAAACTTGACCTTCTGGCATACCAAGCAATTGCGTACAACATTGTCCATGTCCTCCTTGAGTCTCGCCAAAAGATGTATCGCTCCACACCTTTCAAGGTGGTGCCAATGCTGCAATGACCCGTAAATGGTGGACAGTGGCATTGCTGTTAGAATCTTTTCCCTCAACGCCTGTGTAACGCACAACATCGTTTTCTTCATCAAGTAGCCATCCCGAATGAAATATCCTGCTACTACCTCCCCATTCTGTATTCAACCGAATACATCTGAAAAATCTGGATCTGTGGCGTACTGATCGACCATGTCCTCGAAGCTTCTATGATGAATCGCGGAAATAGCCAAGACCAACGACTTTTGGGACAAAGCATCTCCCACCAAGTTCTTCTGTCCCTGCACATGGACAATCTGAAAGTGAAACAATGACAAGATGTTAGCCCACCGCATCTGCTTTTCTGATAGCTGCTTCTGTTACAAGAAGTAGCGTAAACTCTGATGATGAGTGAAGACCGTAAAATCGGCTCCGAGTAGGTATTGTCGCCACTGAGTAAGAGCATGGATAAACGCCAAAAGCTCTTTCTCATATATCTGTGCTGTCACTTCCGGCCTTGTAAACAATCGGCTCTCATAGGCAATGACATGGCCTTCTTGCATTAAGACCACACCCAGACTACGACCACAAGCATCACAATATACTTCGAATGACTTTTGCAAATCCGGCAAAGTCAAAACTGGTCGTGTAGTCAATTTCTCTTTCAATGTCTGAAAGGCAGTCACCTCTGTGGGTCCCCACGAGAAAGGGATTCTTTTCTGTGTCAAGATGTGCAAAGGGGAAGCAACCTCTGCAAACTTTCTAATGAGTTGCTAGTATAAGCCCAAGAAGCTTCTAACTTCATGGACATTCTTCAAATCGGGCCAATCACGAATAGTCTCAATCTTAGCCGGGTCCATCTGCACTCCTGCTCTGCTGAGACGATGTGTCCCAAAAAGTGTATCTCTGATAATAAAAATTTACTCTTCTTTGCATTGGTCACCAACTTGTGATCTCGCAATGCCTGAAAGACCTGTAGCAGATGTTCTCTATGTTCTGCCTCATCCTTGGAGAAGATTATAATGTTATCAAAGAAAGTGCCAACAAAAGATCTGTACTCTCTGAAAATCATGTCCATCATTCGGTTAAAGGTCGCTGGAGCATTGCTAAGGCCAAAAGGCATCACCAAAAATTCATATAAACCGAAGCTCGTGATCTCGCAATGCCTGAAAGACCTGTAGTAGATGTTCTCTATGTTCTGCCTCATCCTTGGAGAAGATTATAATGTCATCAAAGAAAGTTCCAACAAAAGATCTGTACTCTTTGAAAATCCTGTCCATCATTCGGTTAAAGGTCGCTGGAGCATTGGTAAGGCCAAAAGGCATCAACAAAAATTCATATAAACCGAAGCTCGTCCGAAAAGCTGGCTTGTAGACATCTCCCGACTCGATTTGGATCTGATGATATCCGCTCTTCAAATCGATCCTGCTGAAACAAGAGGATCCCTATAGTCGGTCAAGAATATAAAAAAGAAGCCTTTCAAGATGGTAGACATTGATCATGCCATTCACATGGATATCATTTGCAAGGCCAAAGTCTACAAGAAAGCATCAAAATATCTTCAACAACTTCCCAAGACATTGCAAAGTGGTATGATTTACATTGCTCTTCTTGCAAAATTGAGCGTGACATGGAAAATAGTGCCAAACAGCTTCTATTGCAAGCAAAGTTGTTAGGTGTGACAGAGCAGTTGTTCTTGTTTAATCAACTAATACTCTTCTACAAAGGGAAAGGTAGAATAAAGCTGATGCTGCTTGTTTGCTAAAATAAAGTGGATGCCAATTTGAGTACTTACAATATTGTATTAGATCTAAGAGTTAGAAAAGGCAACCTTTCTAGTATGCAATATCTATGGAATCATCTAGAAAAAGAGACATTAGGCATGATGCTACATCATATGCTATACTTGCAAAGGTCTATATGATTGTGGGCTTGTTTGACAAAGCAAGCGTGCAGTTAAGTAGATTGAAATAAGTCCTTACCCAAATAAACACAAGGTATACGTATGGCTTCTCAACTTGTATGCTCAATTGAAAAGAGAAGATCATTTAGAGAGGATTTGGGACATGCTAAAGAATGTCTCCAAGTCCTTAGTTTCTAACTATTCTATTATGGCTGAGTCACTTGGAAGGAAAGTATGGTTAACAGGCAAAACCATCCGTATGTGGTCCGTTTTGTGGAACATAGTAGCGATCAATGGATTGAGGTTGTGCCACAACTCAAGCTCCGAATCCAGCGTTACCACAAAGTCTTGGATGTTATTTTAGGCATGCCATGGTTTTACGAAAAGACAGCTTTATGCATCGCATACAGTTTTTTTTGAACTTGATGGTGTGTAGCATGTGGTCGAGGGATCTCTTTCTTCCCCACCGCCGATTATGATGTAAATCTGCTTTCAGCTAATGAATTCAATGCATTATTTGGATTCCGTTTTGGCTGAATTTGCGGACGTTTTTCCGCCGGATTTACGAGACAGGCTTCCACCGTCTTGTGGGCCTAATCTTGACCATAAGATAGAGCTTTTGCTCGGTGGCCATCCTGTCTCTCGGCAACCTTATAGGTTCAGCCCGAAAGAGGAAGACGAGATAGCTAGGCAACTTCAAGTCTATCTTGTCAAAGGTTTTATTGAACCTAGTAAGTCTCCGTGGGGCACTCCGGTTCTTCTCGCTAAAAAGGACGGAGGAATGGGCTTCTGCGTGGATTACAAACTTCAAAGGTCTCAATAATGTATTAATGTCACCGTCAAGAATAAGTATCCGTTAGCTCGCATGGATGACCTTATGGATCGACTCTCGGGTGCTCGTTATTTCACCAAGATCGATCTCGGTTCCGGGTACCATCAAATACAGATACATCCGCAAGATGTTCTGAAAACCGCGTTTCGTACACGGTATGGACATTACCAGTTTTTGGTTTTACCCTTTGGGTTGACCAACCCTCCTGCTACTTTCCAACAAATGATGAATGATCTCTTTCGTTCGTATTTGGGAAGTGTGTGGTTGTGTTCCTCGATGACATCTTAATTTACAGCGAAACACTCGAGGAGCATCTGCAACACCTTCGTCTCGTCTTGCGTGTTTTGAGGCAAGAAATGTTGTATGCGAAGCAAAGCAAGTGCGAATTTTTCTGCACGGAATTGTTGTATCTGGGTCATGTCATCTCAGTGGATGGTATTCGCATTGACTCTGAGAAGATACGTGCTGTGCTGGATTGGCCCCTTCGCATGATTAGGCAAGTAAAATCTATTTTGGGTTTTACTGGCTTCTTTCGAAAATTTATTAAAGACTATGCTCGTATTGCCGAGCCCCTTCTCGTTTGTTGAAGGGCGTCAAAAGCAAAAAGCATAGTGTTAGTCTGTCTGTTCAATGGACTGATGAGCTCGATCAATGTTTCCAAACATTGAAGCGACTATTGCACTGATGTTGTAGATTGTGAATCCGAATAAACCCTTTGTGGTGGAAACGGATGCCAGTGATTATGCTATTGGTGTTGTCCTATACTAGGATGAGAGGGGCTATTGCATTTCAGAGTCGCAAGCTTACAAACGTGCAGACACGTTACTCCACACAAGAAAAGGAATTGTTGGCGGTCATTTATGCCTTGAAGGTTTGGCGCCATTACCTCTTTGGTGCCCGCTTTGTGGTATAGACGGATCACCATTCTTTGAAATATCTCTGTGATCAACCCGACCTTCGTGGTCGAAAGGCAAGGTGGGCCGAACTCATGCAGGAGTTCCACTTCGAGATATGCTACCATAAGGGTACTACCAATATGGTAGCCGACGCCCTTAGTAGAATTCCAAAGGTCAACTTTCTTTCGTTTGCTAAAATTCCGACTGACTTCCGACTTCGGTGCAATCTAGCAACGAGTCCAAGAGGGAATGCGTAGCCCGGAAAGCTATGGCAGTCCGGAAGCCTCTGAGGTGGCTACGGAGAGAAAGGTAACGAAGAAGTATTCCATTCGTAATGGATTCTTTTCAAGCAAGTCAAAGTGTGTGTGCCCGTTGATGAGGATATTCGCAAGCAGATTTTGTTTGAGTGTCATGATGCACCTAGTGCAGGACACCCTGGCATACACCGTACTTTGGCCTTGGTTGGCCGGTATTTTTATTGGCCACACATGAAAGTTTTTGTTGAAAAGTATGTGCGGGGATGCACGCAATGTCAGCTCAACAAAGCTGAACGACAAAAACGTGCCGGGTTATTACATTTTTTGCAAATCCCCGACAGCAAATGGACAAGCATTTCTATGGATTTTGTAGTTGGATTACCTCGAACCAACCGTGGGCATGATGCCATTTGGGTCGTCGTTGATCGACTCACGAAAATGGTGCGATTTATCCCTACGCGTTCCACTGTAAAGAGCCACGAGTTACCTCAGCTCTTTGTGGAACACTTATACAAATTATATGGTTTGCCCGACGAAATTGTCAATAATCGTGATCCAAAATTCACATGCCATTTTTGGCAAACGGTCCTCCAGAAATTGGAGACCCGTTTGTGCTTGTCATACGCTTATGTATGGTTATGAGCCGAAACCACCAATTGCTACCGGACTCAAGGGGATCAACATGCGATTGGTAGCCGATTCCTTACACGATATGCAAGGAATGTTTCAGATCGCGAAAGAGAGCATACAAAATGCTCAAGATCGTGCCACTTTTTATGCCAATCAGCATCAACAACCCGGCGAACTCCAAGAAGGCATATGGGTGTACCTTAGGGTACCGAAGGATTTCGAAACGGTCTGAATTGGCCAATGCTCGAAATTGTCTTCTTGTTATTGTGGTCCATTTTAGATCACAAAGAAGATAAATGGGGTTTCCTATAAGTTGGACTTGCCTCCACACATTGCTGTTCATCCCGTGTTCCACGTAAGCCGTTTGAAAGAACGGACGGGGCAAGATGACTTAGTAATTCCTCCTGAGCAAGTCCCGAACTTAGAAGACACCACTCGTTATATTCCACTCGAATCCGAATCGGTTCTCGATCAAAGGGTCCACAAGTCTCGCAAGACTTCATACCCCGAATATTTGATCAAGTGGAAGCATTGTCCCGAGTCCCAAGCTAGTAGGGAGATTGTTAAGGAATCGTTTCCCCAGCTTTATAACTGAAGATATTGCTGAGGAAAGCAATTAAAAATAAGGGGGGAAGTGTTACGTCCCCAGACAGGCAATACATCAAAAGTTGGAACAAGGGAGATAATGGAGGAAAGTAGCAGAGAGGTGAAGCAGAAATAGCCCCAGATTTCAACTAAGGGGCCGAAAACTCCACCAGACTCGATATCAAACTCCTGCTTTCCAAAGCCGCACAATGCATCCTAGTCCTAGTAGAATAAATATCACC
This sequence comes from Adiantum capillus-veneris, assembly GCF_014529385.1. Taxonomy (NCBI): domain Eukaryota; kingdom Viridiplantae; phylum Streptophyta; class Polypodiopsida; order Polypodiales; family Pteridaceae; genus Adiantum; species Adiantum capillus-veneris. The sequence continues at coordinate 30,377,384 of NC_140931.1, read as the reverse complement.
ACCACTGCAAGCATAAATGTGGAGGAGGAAAGTCAAAGACGAGGCTAAATCCACTCCGAACCACCAAACCTCCGCCTTGCAACCTTCTGCATCCACCAAACAAGAAAAAACCAACAAAACCAAGCACAAGCAGGCAACATACATACACACGCCCACACCACTCACAAGCACACACTCAAACACAGGCATACACATGCATCACAAGCAAGCACACAATAGCATACAAAAGAAAAAAGCCACATGCAGATAGAGAAACAATCAAGCAGAAAATTACAGAAGTGAAGGAAAACCCGTGAGAAGAAAAAGGAAATCAAACGAAAAGGAAAGAACATTCGCAAGACTTGTAGATAGTAGAAGACAACAAGGATCAGGAAAAAAAAGGGGGGGGGGGGGGGGGGGGGGGGGGGGGGGGGGTCGCTAGTTGGCCTGGGGTTATGGTGCGCCGGTAACTTCCAAGAGGGCGAGGGGTGCTGGCTGCACCCAATGGAGACCACCAGCGTGCAGTGCAGAGGAGAAGGGGAGGTCGGCGGCAGCAGCAAATCTTGATTTCCCTAGCGCGCGTGTTCTCTCTCTCTCTCTCTCTCTCTCTCTCTCTCTCTCTCGCTGCAGTCCCGTCCCTCCCCCCTCACGCTTCTCTGCATACCCTGGTGGCTGCTGCTGCTGCCATCTCCTCGCGAAGTCTGCTGCTGTCGCGTTGTTCTTCTGCCGCACCTGACGCGTAGGCTGCTGGTTCATGCGCTGCTGCTGCTATTTTCCCTGCATGCTGTTGGCTGTCTGGGAGCAGCCCACCAACACCTTGCTGCCCTCTTTCACCGCCCCCCCCCCCCCCCCCCATCCCCCCGGCAGGAACAGCAGGCAGTCATTTTCTGCGCATAATTTTGCAGAGCATAACAGAGCAGATTCTTCAAATATTTTCAAATACTGCATTTTCCAGAAAATAGCAGGAAATAGCAGAGTTTAGAAACAACAGAATTCAGAAAATTGCAGAACTGGTAGAAATTGCTGAAATTGCATAAAGCAGGGCTTGGTTGTATTTTGCAGAAATCGCAGACGTTAACGCCATGTATGCTTAATGTAGAAACATGTATACATAATGTGGAAGCCCGGATGCGTGTAGGTTTCCTTTCGCTACAAATTTCCATATCGTTTGTTAGCAACGACAAACCATGAGGAAGTAGAACGACGAGGCCGACCCCTTAGAAGATGCAATCCAAAAGTGCAAAGAAGAAATGGCCGAGACCATTAACAAGATCAACCGCCACCTATTAGGTACAAAACTGCTCGAAGATCGCGTTTTGGCCCAAGAAAGCAAAATCACTGCAATGGGAGATCGTGTGACGGCCCAAGACGAAGAGATTGCGTCAATTAAGAAGGAGCTCACGGAGGCACGATCATGGAATACACTTGAAGAGGGAGAATTGCAACCCTCGGTAATAGAAGAAATCAACACAATCAAAAAGCAAGTGCGAGCCATCAAAGAGGGGGAAGAGCAGCATAAAGAAATGACGACTTCTTGGGTGGACGTTAACACAAAGACTCAACAGAAAGCAGATGAGGCTAAGAAATGGATTGAGGTTGCCAAGAAAGGGAAAAGTAAGGAAACAACATCCACACCCACTATTATCAACCTAACACTAGAAGAGGAGCAAAGAAGACGTGTACGCTCTCTACATGTGAGAATTTGCGGCCTAAAAGACAAAGATAATGTAGACGAAGAGGTAAAAGAACTCATGGCTTTTATGGGAGTTCATGAGCCAATGCACTCAAGAGCTTGGAGAGTGGGCAACAAGAAAAATAAGAGCAAGGGGGAAACCTCGAAAGAAAGGGCACTTATTCTTCTTTTTCCCTCCATGGAAGCAAAGAAGGATTTTTTGAAGAAGAGACAAACTCTTAAGAAGACGGGCATCTTTCTTGGGGATGACCTTACCCTCTCACAGGTTGCCCATATGCAAGAGATAATGCCAGAGATTAGAGCGGCAAGGGGAAAAGGTAAGATTGCAAGAGTGGTGATATTGGAGCTACACTCCACATGACGGTGTGAGACCTATGGGGCCACACTCAAAGTTGCTACGTGGAATTGTAATGGATCTATGCGTCTTGATGTGGTGCTTTTGAGGAAACTTTTAGTAGGAGAGACATCATCTTCTACTCTGAGACACATCAGGCCCCTTGGCAGTCTATGCCTCACATTAGTGGATACAGATGGGAGACAACATGTAGACAGGAGACACGATCAGGGCGGGGCTCAGGAGGAGTGGCATTATTATTCAAGGAGGAGTTGCAACCATTGATACATACAGCTCGTAGGGATGAGCAAGCTAGGTACATGTGGGTGAGATTGAAAGTAGAGACTGACAGATATCTTTACATTGCTATTTGCTACTTTCCCCCGAGTACGTCAGTATATGCACCACCCAGAGGACAATCCCCATTCTCTATTTCGGATGATGACATATGGGAATTCTCTAGAGATGGTGACACTATCATTCTAGGGGACTTCAATGCTAGAACTGCCCATCATCAGACAGTATTTTATGATACTTTAGAGGAGATGCTGAGAGCTGGATGTTGCAGAGACTGGCCTATCGAGACTATCATAGGATGGGGGAACATACTGAGTATGGACGGCACTTGATAGACATGGGGACTACACATGGTTTGGCCATCTTGAATGGCCTACAGAGATTTCCCGATGCGGGAGGTTTCACATGCTTTGCACACAGACACGGAGCCAGCACGGTGGATTATGTCATGGCACAACCAAGCCTCATCTCTAGTATTCAGGATCTCATAGTTGGGCCCATACCTGTTGGGGTGGCAGAGGATCATGCTTTGTGTCGTTGACCATCTCTTTCCAGTTCAATGTAGCACACAGTCCACGGGTAGCAGCTCCTACTCGCTACACCTTCACGGAGGAGACGGATTCAGTATACATAGATGGGATCTACAAACGCCTATGCACTGAGGAGCCAGAACGACCTCTGGAGGAGCTTACTACTATACTGACACAGACATTACATGATGCAGCAGCAGAGGCATACCCACACACCTAGCCTGAGCATAGACGCCGTGCTGGGAGCATGCCTCAGAACAGCTGGTATGATGAGGAATGCCGCCAGACTAGAGCTAGACTTCAGAGGGAAGTGCTTTTGGGGGACGTCACTCACAGACAGTCACAGATTGACTTTCGATGCCTGGTGCGGCGGAAGAAGAGGGCATTTTTGGCTCGACTAGAGCAAGATTTCTACTAGCTATTCTTGAGTCAGGACTCGCGTGAGGCATGGCAGCTCTTTCATGAGCTGTCTCCCCCCCCCCTGCCATTGCCTCAATAGAGACTTGGGGTCAGTACGCATCATCCTTCTACACAGTTTCTGGACAACCCCCCTTCCCAATCCCCCGGATCCATGCCCACACACACGTGCTTTTTTCACCGCTGAGATGGTGAAGAAGGCCATTGACAAGATGAGGACTAGGAGAGCATATGATCATGATAGCCTGGTCGCTGAACATTTCATGCATGTCAGAGATCTACTAGCAGAGCTTGTAGCTTCATGTTTAATCGTGCCATGTGTGAGGGCTTACTTGATACTTGGAGCCTATCTATGATTGTACCTATCTGCAAATCAGGAGACCCTATGGAGCGTGGGATTATCGCATTATCATGATTGGACACACATTGGCACGGTTGTACGCATCCATTCTTGAGCAGCAGCTGAGTAGATGGGCAGAGAGAGAGGGAGTACGTGCAGCGGGGCACGGTTCAGGAGAGGTTTTTCCACTCTTGATCATATCTTGACACTCAGGGCCATCATTGAGGAGGGCAGATCCTATAGGGAGACGGATCTAATGTAGGTTTGTGGACTTCCGCAAAGCATTTGACACAGTATCCAGAGCTAGATTGATGCGCAGATTATAGGAGATCGGAGTACCCACAGAGCTCATTTGGGGGATCATGGCATTGTAGAGATTAGTGGTAGGGCATGTACGCACTTGAGAGGGTCTATCTACACCGGTTCACTCCACTATTGGGGTGAAGCAGGGCTGCCCACTCTCTCCTACTCTATTTGGTATGTATGTGGATGAGGTTTCTAATTACATTGAGAGAGATGGGGATAGAGGTGCACCGCTAGCAAGGACATGGATTCCGCTATTGTTATATGCTGATGATATTGTGTTGATCTCCGACTCTCCGGAGGGGATGCAACATCACTTGGATGCTTTGCATAGCTTTGCCCATGAAAGTGGTTTGTCTGTCAACCTTGGTAAAACCAAGGTCATGGTATTTAATACCACCCCACAGTGGATCAGGAGGTCAGCGCCCGCATTCACATACGGCCAGGAGACCGTGGAGTATACAGATGCTTACACTTACCTTGGAGTGGTTTTTAGTGGACTGGCATTTTCATTGAGGAGAGCAGCAGAGACTAGATTGACTAGAGCCCATTCGGCATTGGGTAGATTGGAGAGGATGTGTTCACAGGTTCAGTTTAGGGAGCCTCGGACGAAGCTCTGGCTCTTTGACACTTTGGTGGCTTCTGTGTTGCTCTATGGAGCTGAGATCTCGGGGCCTTCATTGGATCATCACGGGAGGAAAGGTCGCACTGATGGGTGGGGGGACATGGAGAAGCCCCTGGTCTCCATGATCTCGCGGCTCATTAGAGCAAAAGCTTCAGTACCACGTGCCATTATCCGAGCAGAGCTAGCTGCCCCCTCACTAGTGGTTGAGGCGCTTACCGGATTTGTCTCCTTTATATACCGCATGTGGGAACTTCCCAGAGACAGATATGCCCGCCTTGCACTGGAGTCCTCTCGACAGTTAGCCATGCTGGGAGATACAACATGCTGGTATGGGGAGATAACATCATGGTTCGAGGCGCATGGGTTCAGTATAGATAGATTACCACCCTTCCAGTACTCACTGGATGCACCCTCACTGACTCTTACACAGTCCGAGATCACCAGGCTCATACGCCAGGACGTGACTCAGCTAGACACCAGGAGGACATGGATACAGCCAGCACAGGCGCTGGACATGAAGATGGCTTTCTATAGAGAGCATCTTCTCCAGCTTACGATGGACGGTTTTGTGACGAGGCCCAGATACATGGCCACCCACTTGTCTCATGGGATACCGTGTGCTATTGGCCAGATACGCACATCGTCACACCTACTGCGGATCGAGACTGGGAGATACAGCGGAGTACCAGCAGAGGCCAGGACATGCCCCTTGTGTGACATGGAGCCCGAGACAGAGTAACAGTACACATGCCATTGCCCCGTCTACTACGAGATACGAGGCCGCTTCCAATGCTTGTTCAGAGAGGGCTTTGGACCACTCTCCATAGTCATGAGGTACGAGGATCAGAGATGCCTGGGTTTGTTTCTGCTTGAGCTGCACAGACACAGAGAGAGCCTGATGAGAGGAGAGGCCAGCCAGTCTCAGAGACACATCACAGACTTCTTTAGAGCAGACACTGGACACACACAGGAGCTGCTACCACAGTAGATCTTGTCGCCTCACACCAGAGGCACACTGATCGACCGAGCGACTGAGTTGGGGAGATTCAGATGCCCACGACTGCGGAGGACTACAAAGCATCGATGGAGACTACATCAGAGGATTCGGATCACTTTGGCCCGACATGCACGACGCCCGGTCAGACTGCTTACCATGGAGGAGATTGATGAGATCTGCCAGCGACCAATTCTGGATCTCTTGTGACTTGTGATTTAGCTATCCCGGCTAGCTGCTGCTTAGTTCACATTACCAGCTTAGGATTTCATAGTATTTCATTTTCATTTTGTCATTTCATTTTGTTACTCTGACTTCTATCAGATCCACCACATTGTAACAATCTGGTCTCATAGGTTATTTTGGCCTTTTGAAGACGTTAATATAACATTTCATTTAATTTCATCTCTCTCTCTCTCTCTCTCTCTCTCTCTCTCTCTCTCTCTCTCGGTCAGTGTGGTTGGGACAAGAAGCCCAATTCTTTGTGCACTGGCTTGTGACATGGGTAACATTGATCTACTTTTTCCAGCATAATGCATGTGTATATAGCAGCGTCTTTGCTCATATTCGTATCGGCTGAGTTCTGGAAACTGTTTGCTTGCAGGAAAAGAGATATGTGCTGACAACTGAGGATCTGACATTCGCTCTCAGAGAGGTATATGTGGTCTTTGTATTTCACTTGTTCTTCTTCTCTTAGTTAAGTACCTCTATGGTGGAAGAACATAGTATTGTTTCTTTTCAGTATGGCATAAATATCAAGCGACAGGATTATTACACTGAAAGTCCTGTGGAAGGTGCAAGCTCAGCATCGAAGGAGAAGCCAGATGAATAATTTGGTAGCTAGCTTGTACAATCAAACCCACTCAAGGAGCATTTTTTTTTTCCCAGTGGGTCCTTGTTACGGACACGTACATGCCCAAACCAATCTACAGCTTTGCTGCTAACCCTACCTTCTGCAATGAGTTAAATCGTGTAGTTGGGCAGAAGGGGCAGCTCAACAAGCTTGTCAAATGTTGATACTACACATTGGATGGGTTCTCTGGACGTTGCATGTGAGCAAAGAGCCCAGTAATTGTTCTTTGAACTTGTAGAATTCAGCTAGAAACATGTCAAGAATACTGAAGGACTGAAGCAATGTCATCTTAGAGTGGAGCTAATGGCAACATGTTTATGTAGGGCAAAACAAGACCATTGTGGTCATATGGGGTTCTTATCATAGATTTATCAGATTAGGCTCCAATGATATGAAAGTGGCCTTGAGGTTTTCAAATGTTGATCACCGCTTTGTCAAATTTTCTTCGAAGATTATATTGTTCTGTTCTGAAGAGTACTTCTGATTTTTTGAAATAACCTCAAGAGAAGGGTTACTTAGCCTGAAAGGCACACTACGACTATTTATTCTTCTAGCTCTTTGCAAATTGGAGCTCAGTCATGGAGGGGGTTAAGTGTGTTCAATGTATTAATTGGGGTATTCTTGTTTAGCATTGAATGTAAAAAATATATTTCATATCTTTATGGTAGTGCTTGTATTGTGCAGTACTGCCTACTTTGAATCTCTAGTAGCTCTATATTTGGGCACAAGTGCAGATTTTGGAGAGATGTTACGAACAACAAAAAAAGTTGGTTGGAATAAAACAAGATAGATTACTATAGAAAAAGCAAGTACTTTTAGCTCATGGAAGTGAAAGCTAAAGAAACTTCAGCTTACCCTATTGCAAGAGCTCACGTTCTTGGCTTGCCCAAAATGTAGAGCCTTAGATTAAGTGACTTTTTTTGCCCCCCCCCCCCCCCCCCCCCCCCCCCCCCCTTCTCCTTTTGCTTCCCGTCAAGGTCCGAGGTCATGGGGTAGAGAATGTCGGTTGTACATTTGCTACATACTTGGTCAGAATTTTTGTCCTACACTGTCAGATTTTCAACACATAAGCAAGTCCGTCATCTTCATACAATCATTTCCAATGATTGTTGGACACATCAATAGGCCCCGGAATCATTGTGAACATTGCTTGTGTGCATTGTCCTCTTCACACTATAGTTATGTGTTGTGCTGCAGGCTTGTGCCCCTTGGGAAAGGTCCTTGATTGACCTTTTTCCTCGGAATCTGTGCTCCTAGACCGCTCCCGACCTTCGTAGGCTAGTCGCCTAGATTCTAGGGAATTCCCTATGCCTTGGCTTCCTCTTTCAGTTAGATTTAAATGAACAAAAACTATGCAAATAAATATTGAAGGATGTAAGAACTTTGAAACACGGAGAGGAGAGACAGATATATGGGGAGAGGTCAGAGAAATGAAAATCAAAGTTCACATATTGTTTAGTGTGTTCATTCTTCATTCCTTTCATTCTTGAAGACATGGAGCATGAATATTGGATATTGTGAGTAGTGCGCTTGCAATGATGACTTGCCAAAAGAATAGTGTGTGGCATGCCTCCCACACTTCTTAGTTTAAATTTCCCGAACATTTTCTAAGTTTATGTGGCATAGGTCGTGAAGGTTTCCAAAAAGTTTTGGATTAATCCATAGATGAATATGTCTTACATGAGGTCGATTGAAATTAAGATGTGCAAGGTGTGCACAAAGGTGCATAAGTATAGAGGTTTTTAGCTATACGAGGGTGCTTATGACATTATCCATAAGGGTGCACTGAAGGTCTCCAACTAACATTTATTTTGTCCTATACACCACCTTTATATATGGATATTTTCTCACACGCTTAAATTTTGCCCCTATGAACAAACAACAACCCATTTATGGTTGAGTCTCCTCATTTTGATATGCATGAAAAGATGATGCCTTTTCTTCTCAATAAACATAGTTATGAATCATAGCAAACTAGTCGAGTTGCATATATTTTTGCCTATAAAGAAAACCAATCAAGTTGCATTTATTTTGCTTATTCTTTATCATTTGACAGTTTAAGCATTCGACTGCTATGGATCATTTAATGTGATACATTCCACATGGTGTGTATCTCATTAAAGGATCCATGCAATGACATACCAAATGTTAAGACATGAGCTATATAGAGGACAAGGGTCCTAGGATATCACAACGATTCAAACTCATGACACACCATTCCAAGATGTTAAGAAAACAATGCCCGTGGACAAGGATGTTCACTATTAGGTCTCCTTGTCATTAGGGACGCCAAAGGGTATCGCTTAAGTGACGAAAATTGTGTCGCGATTGACGTCACTTAAACTATGTAAAATGCATCGCTTAAGTTTTAGTGACGAACAAAAGTCGCTTAAGTGATGCTATACCGTTTTTTGGTTAAAAGTTGGGAGTTCTCGAGTGTGAGAACTCTCCAAGCATCGATTAAGTTCTACTCCCCTCTCTCTCTTTCTCTCTCTCTCTCTTACACATTCTACACATATCAGATCATACATTCTACACAAGCATACACACAAATAAAACACACACACACACACACACACACACACACACACACACACACACACACACACACACACACACACACACACACACGCCATTCACATGTAAATACATACACATAAATCATGCTCAACGCTAGGATTTGAAATGGAAAGTGTACACTTAGGAGCATTCTACATACACTACAACAAAAAACAACCAATGAATTTACATGAAAACAAAATTAAAAGTATGGATGATCACGGTATGGTTTATTTTTCCCTTGTCACTATGCAAATAAACAAAAACAACTGAAACAAATTGAATATGAATGATCAAAATTTAAATAAAGTTGATAGTATTATACAAGTAGATCAAAATAAGTTGAAGCAGACTTAATATATAAATCATCAATATATGTATATATACAATGTCAATGTGCATACATGATTAATCTTGGCTATAGATCAGTGTCACATTCATTGTGATGTTGTCTCTTAGTAAGCAAAGGTGTTTGCTATGACGATGCGATGTGTGCTCGCTTGTCATCTATCCTTCTACCTTGTTAAAAACTATTTTGAAATCATTTTAACTTGAAAAGATAACTCAAAGTTATAAGTTATACTCCCAAAAGGGTGTGTCGGTGAAAGTGTGCTATGTAAGGCTCTGTATCCTTGGTTGTGGCCATCTCGTTTTTTGCGGTTGTCGGGACCCGACCGTAATCTTTCATTTGTATAAAAACAGATCCAAAGTTTAGAGTCGTTCTCATTCACTTCATTGTAAAAACTATGCTATGAAATTTTTTTATACCTTTGTTGAGCCTCTCTGATATGCTTTGTCAATCCCTTATGAATGCTTTGTAAATGTGTGGCTAAATTTGTGGCAACCGGATTCTTCACTTGGTGATTCATGTGGATCTCCATCCTTGGTGATTCATGTGGATATCCATCCTTAGGTGCTGACCATAATTGAAAAAGAATGGCATATGCCGAGTAGAAGCATGAATAGTGTTGTTGTAGGCAAATTCAGTAAGGGCCAACAATTCTACTTAATTGTCTTTATGGAAGTTGATTGTGCAGTAGAGATATTTCTCTAGAACTTGGTTCACCCTCTCTGTTTGTCCATCACTTTGTGGATGAATAGCTGAAGAAGGTTGATTTGCACACGTAGAAGTTTAAATAGGCCTCTCCAAAAGATCAATATGAATGGTGGTCCTTGATCTAAATAGATTTGATCTAAAAGCTCCTGATAATGGTAGATAACCTCAAAGAAAATCTTCATTGTCCCTCCTCGAATGATTGTAGTAGGGTGATAACCCTACTGTAGTTTGCGAAGCTTGACTTTGACAACAAATCATGCTGAGTGAAGAGTGTTGATGAGACTAACTTGAGAAGCACCACCCGGGTAACATTCTAGTTGCATGCTTATAAATAGCCTCACCGAAGGAAGCCTCTAAATTTTGATCTTGGCTATCAAACTTTTCAAGCACGTTGACCTTGGGCTCCTTCCTTTGTTGTGATGGACTATCTGAAACCACATAGTCCTTGGACTAGGGGTTGAGGTTCTTACACCATTGGACTTAGTAAGTGCGGTTTCTCTGCTTGCCCCATTGGATTAGTTGAAATCATTGGTGGATTTTGGCACGTATTGGCTTGAAATACTTTTTGGATTGGGCATTGAAGATGTTGCACCATTGGACTTAGCAAGTGTGGTTGCTCAGCATGTAGCTCGTGAAGTTATTGCTGTAACTTTTGCAAAGTTGTACACAAAACCTTCCTATATAGAATCCATGTTTAGAGAAGATTAAAGACGTGCAATCTTGCCAAACTATTATGAGCATGTCTTGAGCTAGAGAAGAGCAAGAGAAGATGCTCACAATATACAAGACCTTGGAACTTGATATGAAACTCAATCTTGATTTCAAGAATTAATACTTGATTTATAGAACTTGATACAAAACTTAAATTACAAAACTACAGTACAAGACAAGACTTGATTACAAGAACAAAACTCAAACGGTCATGCTCAAAGGCCAAAAGTGTGGTTCATTATTTTCCTTGTATATCTCTTTTCTGAAAGAGAGCATAAGGTATTGTATAGCCTAAAACAAGGCTCAAGAAAGTGGTACATGAAGTTTGACAAGTACATGTAGTTCCAAGGTTATGAAAGGAGCCAGGAAGATAACTGCTTGTATACTTGAAATTTGAACATTGTTTCACTTCTCATCCAGATACTTTATGTTGATGATATGCTCATTTTTGGGAAGTCTAAAGACGAGATTGCCATCTAGAAAAAGTCACTTAGCATGTAGTTTTCTATGAAGGATTTGGGATTTTCAAGTCATTTTCTTGGTTTTCATATAAAGAGGATAGAAAACGTGGAATAGTGGAGTTTTCATAGGAAAGATATATCAAGAATGTCTCTTGAGTATAAGCAGTAATCCTCTTCGCTCCTTTTATATCCTTGAGACCTCATACATGCATCAAATTTATGATACTACTGCCTTGAACCCTGCTTTTAAGCCATAAAGTGCCTTTTTGAGCTTACATACTAGCTCCTCACAAGATGCGTTCTCCTGAACATGTTGGGGTATAAAGCCCAATGTGGTCGCCCAGGTAAGTGGGCGGGCCGCCAGGTATGTACACATATTCTTTTGTAAAAACCTAATAAGAACTCACTATGCTCTACACATTTCAGTAGAGCGAGTTCACCATATCGTCGTGCTCTACTTCTTGCACTCTCTCTCGCGTCGCACTTCCGCTCGTACTCCTTCAACTGGTATCATAGCTCAGATCGAGGCTCGGGGCAGCACTGCAGAAGGCTAGAGTCACCAACTCAGATTGGAGTGGAATTCGACAGGCAAAGACACGGCCCCAAATCTCGTGAGAAAGCCCAAAGGGCTTGGTGTTGTCAGAATTTCATTCTGAGGTCATCTCGGCCACCGCTTGGCTTCGACAAAGGTCTGCGTAGGCCATTTTCGACTACGTGGTCTCGACGGGTGCAGATCTGACTCTGCAAATTTGGGGTTTTCGGCCTACGACTGCAGGTGCTGAGGATATCGACACTCCCAGAGTGTTGATTTGTGGCTGTCTACACATCGAAGGACGGCTCACAGTTCTTGGAGGCGTGTCACATACGACACGAGTGCATCTACACACAGACTGTAGGCGACATCCACTGGTTCATCAGGTAGCTTGTGTTTGCTGCTTGATATTCCAGATTTCATCCTGAAATTGCAGGTACTTCCACATGGGATGTATTGTCAGAGATGATGTATGTCTGTTGAGGGTTTGCGGGCTGTGAGTCACGCAGCAAACAACCGCCGCAGCGGTTACAACATACAGTGGGAAATTTGTGGATGTATGACTTTGTGGGAAGTCTATGTACTGTCAGATTTACTGCAGCCTTTGTTGAGGGTTGAGTGAGGTTTTATTGAGCTGGGGGATTCTCGAATGTTGAGATCCTTTCGGTGATACACGTCTTGGAGCGATCCCTCGAGCACCCTTAGATAGGCAGCTAGGATGTATTGACTGTGAGTTAGACAGTTGGGATTGCATCTTTGCTTTACTGCCGTTGAGGCATTGTCGCAGTCTATGCTTATAGGACAGTGACAGGACAGTGAGAGACAGTACAGGTGCAAGACAGGTTTACCCGTAGCTTACAGTGTCAGAGAGACAGTGTTTTTTGAGCTGTTTTTTGGTCTGTTTTTAGTACACCAGAGCCATTTTACAAAGGAGACTCTGCCAAAATTTCTACAAAATCTGAAGCTTTCTTGGTTCATTTGACAGGTTGATATTGGTTCAGAGGTCAGTTTACTCTGCCGAATCTTTCTAAGAAAAATAAACTACTGTGAAGCGTAGCTATGGCTAGATCATAGGACACTGCTCTTTACAATATCAAGAAGCTGGATGGAACCAATTTCCCATTGTGGAAGAAGCAGATTTGGCACGTGTTGGTACAAAAGAAGCAGATAAAACCTATAAATCTCAAGGGGATAAAACCAGAAGATATGGACGAAGATGAATGGAGCGAAATGGATGAATTGGCACTTTCTACCATTATGCTGACTTTGGCAGAAAGCGTTTACTTCAATGTAGCAGACGAGATGTCGGCTTATCAAGCATGGTTAAAGCTGAGTGATATTTATGAGAAGCAGAGTGCAGCTTCACAGGTATACTGGCTTAAGAAGCTTGTTGACTTGAAGATGAAAGAAGGGACACCTATGTCCAATCATTTGAATGAATTCAACACAATCTATAGTCAGTTGTCAGTTCAAGGTGTCAAGTTTGATGAACCTGTTAGAGCAATGTTCCTGTTGATCACATTGCCGAAAAGTTGGGACACTTTTCGCACAGCTTTGAGTAATTCTGCACCTCCAGATGGTTTGAACATAGCAGGTGTAGAAGGAAGTCTGCTTACTGAAGAAACCAATAGAAAGACAATGGACAAAGGCAAAGGAACAGCCTTAGTTGTCAGGGGAAGGACCAAAGAAAAGTACAAAGGTGGAAAAAGGAATCAGTCTCGTAGCAAGTCCCGCAGTGCTAAAGGCAAGAGTGACATAGAATGCTACCATTGTGGCAAGAAGGGTCACATGAAAAGAGACTGCAGAGAATGGAAAGCAGAAAAAGGCAAAGAGAAAGTTGAAGACCATGTTGAGAAGAACAAGTCCTCAGTGAAGATTCAAGAAATAAATGTGACAAACACTGTTGCAGAGGATGACAGTCTAGTGTCAGGAGACATCTACTTCTTGAAGAATACAATGGACTCAGCTCTTCTTACATCATCTGATGGAAATGCACTGAGTGACTGGATTATAGACTCAGGGGCATCACTTCATGTGTCTCCAAACAAGGAGTGGTTTACCTCTTATGTGACCACTAAAGATCATGTTCGGCTAGGCAATGGGCAGACATGTGAGATCTTAGGTGTTGGAGATATTCAATTGAAGTTTCCGAATGGCTCTTCTTTCACGCTGAAGAATGTGAGACATGTTCCCGCAATTACAAAGAGCTTGATCAGCACATGTTTACTTGATGATGCTGGCTACGTCACCACTTTTGGACAGAACATGTGGAAGATATCCAAGGGTTCTATGACAGTAGCACATGGAGTAAAGTCTGGAGGACTTTACATGATTTATGTATCAAATGTCTCTAAAAATGTAATCAATGTAACCGAGCAGCCGAACGTTTCTTTGTGGCATAGCCGGTTAGGACATATGTCCAAGAAGGGAATGGAAATCTTGTCTCGTTCTGGTTATTTGCCTGGCTTTTCATTTAATGATTTTGAATTCTGTGAACATTGTCTGTATGGTAAGCAAACACAACAGCCACATAAGCATAGAAGCAGTAGAAGAGATACACAATTGGCACTTGTTCATAGTGATTTGTGTGGACCTATGCCTAACCTATCTCTAGGGGGAGCTTCTTACTTTATGACATTTATAGATGATTACTCGAGGAAAGTATGGGTTTACTTTCTCAAGCACAAGGATGAAGCGTTTAGTGTTTTCAAGACGTTTGTGACACTTGTGGAGAATCAGAGTGGCAAGAAGCTTAAATGCTTACGCACTGACAATGGTGGAGAGTGTGTTTCAAAGGCCTTTCAGGACTTTTGTGAGTCAAAAGGTATAAAACGTGAACTTACTGCTCCTTACAATCCTCCTCAAAATGGTGTTGCTGATAGGATGAATAGGACCATACAAGAGAAGGTCAGAAGTATGTTGTCTAATGCATGGCTGCCAAATGGGTTTTGGGCTGAAGCTGTATCAACAGCTGTTCATCTTGTAAATAGATCTTCTAGCAAGGTTTTGCAGAAGGATTCAGTGCCAGAGATGGTATGGTCAGGCAAAATGCCCTCATACAAGCATCTCAGAGTCTTTGGCTGTGAGGCATATACTCACGTTCCAAAGGAATTTAGGAACAAACTTGAGCCAAAGAGTAGAAAGTGCATCTTTCTAGGCTATGGTAATTTTGGTGAGATGGGGTACAGACTTTGGGATCCCGAATCCAGAAAGGTTGTCCGCAGCAATGATGTTCACTTTAATGAATCCAAATATCATTCTAAACTAGAGAGGGTTGAGGAGATTAGAAGAGTTGTCTTCCAAGAAGATGGACCTGCACGTGCAAGACAAAATGTCAGGGCTCAAGAGGAGCAAGGACAGGATAGAGTGGAACCACAGGTTGTGGCTGAGCCTGAGCCACCTATTGTGCGTAGATCTAGACGTGTCATGCGACCTCCTGATAGGTTTGTTCCATCTATGAAATATGTCATGTTGACTGATTGCAATGAGCCTTCATGTTACAAGGAAGCAGTGCAAATGAAGGACTCTGGGAATTGGAAATTGGCCATGCAGTCAGAGATGACAGCTCTGCATAAAAACCATACATGGAAGCTAGTTAAATTACCACGGGGCAAAAAGGCTCTACCCTGTAAATGGGTTTACAGGTATAAGATCACCGCTCATGATAGTCAGCCAAAGTACAAAGCAAGGCTTGTTGCCAAGGGCTTTAAGCAAGAACAAGGCATTGACTTTGAGGAAGTCTTCTCTCCGGTGGTCAAGATGACTACATTGAGATGCTTTCTTGCATTGGTTGCCATATTAGATTTGGTGTTGCACCAAATGGATGTCAAGACAGCGTTCTTGCATGGTGATTTAGATGTGGAAATTTACATGCAGCAGCCAGAAGGGTTTGTTGAGAAAGGCAAGGAAGATTGGGTATGCCAGCTGTTAAAGAGTCTTTATGGCTTAAAACAATCACCGAGGGCATGGTACCATAAATTCCACAAGTTTATGCTTACTCAAGGCTACAAACGTAGTGAGTTCGATCACTGTCTATGAAGGGGATCGGGGAGCACCACAGACGGAGAGTGAGAGAGAGAGAAGGAGAGACACACACGCGATGTGGGTGGGGAGACTCCAAAGAGTGAGAAGCCCCCTATACACTTATGCTATGTATAAGGTATACAAGTCAGTGGGCGCCCAGACTCTGGGCGGCCGGGCAAGGCACAGGCGCCTATACCCCAACAACCTCCCACTTAAAGGCGACTTGCCTTTAAGCAAGAGAACCTAGTCTAAAGACTACAAAAGGCGAGAGAAAACTGCTCTCAACCGATGCCCACTGGCTGGCTGTGATCGTGTGCATCCGGCTGTCCTGCTCCCGTATAAGTCCATACACTACCAGACGTACCGCACATGTACCACAAGTATGTACGCAATACCTGCATATCTCCCTCATGCACTATGCCATCATCAGTCAACAAACGACTGACAACCCCAACTACAAATGCTCCCACTGCAGCTGCGATATCCGGTCTCAAACCTCAGAGCAAACCAGTTGCTCTAGGTGTCTGCTGGAAGACATATCCTGCACAACTATATCCCCATGCTCACTGTCGAGCATAGAAAGGAATGGCTGCATAATCGCTGACATCTCAGCCTCCTTTGCAATCATCCACTGCAAACATGACCACTCAATCTGCTGTGACACACTAGAGCTCTCATGCTCTAACTCCGTATGCATAGACTCTTGCACAACGTCCTCCTGTCGTGACTCACTAGAGCAAGACCGCTCTACCTGTCTATCCTGCATAGAAGTATCTCGCACAACTGACTCTCTGCTTTGCTCAGTTACTAGCAAAGCATGCATGTCTGACTCTGTCACCTCTCTGTGTGACTGCTCAAGTCGTGCCCCAACTGTGTGCACAACGAGCTCACTACTCTGCATTTCATGCAAAGCATCCTGCAACCCACAAGCAAAAGAGACTCGCCTGCTCTCTCGCTGTCTGCATGGCTGTAACAAGATTGAGACTCGACCATCTCGCACCAGTACTACGTGCAATGGGTACCATGTGTCAACTCTAGCACCTCTCGCAATCACCAGCGAACCCAAATGCAACACAAAAGATCGCTCAAGCAACGATACCCGACATCCACTATCCCGTAACTATCTGACTGAGATCAAATCCCTTCTCAGATCTGGCACATAACGCACATGACGTAGGGTAAATCTCATACCACTGGGCAAGGACAAACATACGTCTCTTGCACCCTCAATGTCATACACGACACCATCAGCCATGTGCACACAACCAAGTCTCCCACTAGAAAACGTGCTAAACCACTCACGATGCGACGTGACATGGAAAGTAGCATCTGAATCTAGTAACCAATGTGAAGACAATGTGCAATCCGATATGCAATCCGTAGACATAAGATCGTCTGAAGACAAGCTAGATGTAAATGTGACATCGCCGTCACAAGCATACTTAGTAACCACCGTACTGATCTCACTAGCATCTGTCATACCCAAATCTGCATCACGCATCTGTCGCCTCCGTTGTCTCAAACGCCTGAAACATCGACGCCTAATGTGCCCTCTATGTCCACAATGCCAACATGTCAAGTCTCTATGCCGTCGAGACTTGCGTGTGGGATCAATCTCTCCCATGGACATAGAAGTGGGACTAGACTCCCCTGTAGACATGGATGTCGCGTACATAGCATGTAAACTCTGCCATAAAGCATGAGTTGTAGTCTCCCTCGAGACCTGCCAGTCAACAGACTCAACCAGATGCAAACGAATCGTAGACATTGCTAACTCATCAAGATCCTGCCAATCATCATCACGCATAGACTTGGGCTTCGCCGATAAACCACGCAAGGGTTTATCCTGCCCCAAATCCGCCAATGCAACAAGCATATGCTCCTTCCAAGCAACAAAATCTGCACCATCAAACTGTGTCAGACCATAACGCTGGAAGTCAAATGAAAAATCAGCCATAATGCTCTCAAAAGAGCAACTAACAATGAGTAGCAAATGTCAACCAAATCAGCCCTAAACTGGCTCGAATCGCATCAACAAAAGTCTGCAAATATGCCTGTAAAATCTGATGCAAAGTTGCACCAATAACCGTGCAAAGCCTTGCACAAAATCACAAGTCAATATGACTCAATCGCGCATAAATATCTGACAAAATTTTGGCAGAGTCTCCTTTGTAACTGGAGCAAAATCTCAATAGTAAACCTCAAAGAGACAATAATATATGCCACAATGGCCAATCCGGGAATAAACTCGACCGGAATCACCTCACAAAGTCATACATATGAGCATACCCGCTCTTGCTGGAGTACCACTCAACGGCACCTCAAATGACATACATGTGAGTGATGATTGCTGCCAAAATACCTTTCAATCGATGACCAAATGTCTGCCAGATAACTATAGCAACATTTCGCAAAACCTTGCAAGATCTGTCGCTATGCGCAATGCGAAATACCGCACACAAGGGCATACACAAGTGACTCCAAATTCCGACCAAATGATGACTGAAAATCACTTGTCAAAGTGGGAGTAAACTCAACCACTAAACTGTCAAAGAGCAACCTACGGATACGTAGAAGCTATGGCGAGAACCTGGATAAAATCCAACAGAGTTTCTTCTATAAATTGAGCCAAATCTCAAATAATCTCAGCCACAAACAAATACACAAATCCATATATGGCATACATAGACCGCCAAGACCATGGCAACATAGCTCACTCTCGCATGAGTGGCTCTCTGGACAAATGCATATCCAAAAACCTGTGTACACCTATGAATTTGCTGGTTGCTGCAGAAAATACTCCGTGTGTGTGAGATATACCAAAAACAGTGTTTTTGGGATTCGAAAGTGCACAAATAAACCTGCTGCTGTACCTGCTGTAATTCAAAGCATAATTTCAACAAATAGACATCACCATCGCGTCCGGGGTGTGCCAAAACCCTGACCTAGACTCCTGGATCATGTAAATCTAACTCTGTATGACGGAGCTACGCAAAAAACCGCGTTTTAGAGCCCGAAAATGGCAAAAACGAGCTGCACACAGTCTTGAACCTGCTCCTGCTCCACTCTGCGTGATGCAATGTCCTCTCAATGCAAGCTCCAACGCAAGAGCTCTGCCACAACAACATCCAAGCACTCGAATGTCAAGCTCTCCTCCGCCGAGCACTTCTCTAACGAGCTCCACTGAGCTCAAAAGCTCCTCTCACCAAGGAAGCTGCAACCGCCTCCTCGACCAAGCTTGACCACACCAAGCTCCTAAGCTCCAAAGACAATGATCCTCAAGCTAAAATCGCTCTCCGTGAAACCCCGCGATCGAACTCCACCGTCGAGAGCGAGCGAGCTATCGCCTTGAAGCTCTCAAAGCCGTCGTGCTCTCCGCGGTCACCATAGCTCTGATACCAATTGAAGGGGATCGGGGAGCACCACAGACGGAGAGTGAGAGAGAGAGAGAAGGAGAGACACACACACGCGATGTGGGTGGGGAGACTCCAAAGAGTGAGCAGCCCCCTATACACTTATGCTATGTATAAGGTATACAAGTCAGTGGGCGCCCAGACTCTGGGCGGCCGGGCAAGGCACAGGCGCCTATACCCCAACAGTCTATATACAAAGAAGGCTAAGGATGGTAGTTGGCTGATCCTTATTTTGTATGTGGATGACATGTTGATTGCTGGCAAACACTTGGAAGAAATTTTAGCTTTGAAGTCAAAGATGGCAAAATCGTTTGACATGAAAGACATGGGTGAGGCAAGTCATATACTTGGTATGCGCATTGAGAGAGACAGATCAAAGAAGTTGATTTGGTTATCTCAAACAGAGTATATTGACAAGGTTTTGCAACGTTTCAATATGGAGAAGGGAAAGGCACTGAGTGTTCCATTGCCACCATATGTGAAACTTAGCAAACAAGATTGTCTTGTGTTTGAGGAAGAACAGGATGAAATGGATAAGATTCCATATGCGTCTGCAGTGGGTAGTTTGATGTATGCAATGATTGCTACTCGCCCAGACATTGCATTTGCAGTGGGAGTAGTAAGTCGATACATGTCAAACCCGGGCAAGAAACATTGGGAGGCAGTGAAAGGAATATTGAGATACCTGAAAGCGACAAAGAGTATGCGTATATGCTATGGGAGTCAGGAGCTAAGTGTAAAGGGTTTTACAGACTCAGATTATGCAGGTGACTTAGACAACCGAAGGTCTACGTCAGGGTATGTCTTTACATTGGCTGGTGGAGCAGTATCATGGCGTTCTAGATTACAAGATTGTGTTACTCAGTCTACTACAGAGGCTGAATATGTTGCAGCATCAGAGGCATGCAAAGAATCAATTTGGCTTAATCGACTAGTAACAGATTTGGGAATTAAAGAAGAGATGCCTGTGTTATATTGTGATAGTCAAAGTGCTATACAATTGGCTCGCAATCTAGTTTATCACTCAAAGACAAAGCATGTGGATGTGAAGTATCATTTCATCAGGGAAATGCTCGAGGATAAGCAACTTCAGCTTGTCAAAGTTCACACCATAGAAAATCCTGCTGATCTACTTACAAAAGGACTTCCCTCAGAGAGCTTTGCGCATTTTCGCAAGCAGTTAGGTGTAGGGTAGTACATCACTTCTCTACATCTCTTGTATATTAGCTTGTATAGTAGCTTCTCTCACACTTAAAGTACCACATTGGACTTTAAGTGGGAGGTTGTTGGGGTATAAAGCCCAATGTGGTCGCCCAGGTAAGTGGGCGGGCCGCCAAGTATGTACACATATTCTTTTGTAAAAACCTAATAAGAACTCACTATGCTCTACACATTACAATAGAGCGAGTTCACCATATCATTGTGCTCTTCTTCTTGCACTCTCTCTCGCGTCGCACTTCCCGCTCGTACTCCTTCAGAACAAACCATTCAGGCTGCTGCATGTAAACATCCTCATCGAGATCCCCGTGAAGAAATGCTGTCCCCACATCCATTTGGACAAGTTCCATGTCCTCAATCTCTACAAGAACAAGTACGGTTCTAAGCGTTGTCATCTTTACCACAGGCGAGAAGATTTCATCAAAATCGACTCCCTTTTGCTCTTTGAACCCTTTGGCTACAAGTGTAGCCTTGTACTTTGGATTTGGATCACCTGAGGTAAATTTCTTCTTGTAAACCCATTTGCAAGGTAAAGCTTTCGCATCATTTGGCAGTTCTACCAAGTCCCAAGTGTCATTAGCCAGAATCGAGTTATACTTAGATTCCATAGCCTACTCTCACTTCACCACATCATCCGTCATCATGGCTTCTTGGTAGCAGCTTGGCTCGCCGCAATCGGTCAACATGATGTAATCAAGACCTGGCTCGAAATGCGCACGTGAACGAGAGACTCTAGTAGACTGTCTCACTCCTTGACCATTGCTATCTGCTCCCTCTGAAGCATTGCTAGTGGAAGGTACATCACTAACCTGCTGAGTTGATTTCACTGTCTCTGAGGCAACATCCTCAAAAGTGACTCTCCGAATATCTATTTCCTTGATAGGTTGTTTGCGCATCTTCGACTCATTGAAGATCGCATCTGAACTACGGATGACTCGACGAAATTTCGGATGCCAAAGACGATATCCCATCTCTCCATCTGCACCATATTCAATGAAAATACATTTGTGTGACTTTGGCTCTAACTTCTGTCGAAGTTGTTTAGGCACATGAGCATAAGCTTCACAACCAAAAACACGTAGATGGTCATAGTGGGGCTTACGTTTAGACCATAACTCTTCTAGAATCTCATAATTCCATGGCATACTAGGTGAACGATTTATAATGTGCATTGCGGTGGTGAAGACGGCTTTTGCCCAAAAGCCTTGTGTGAGATTTTCCCTAGAAAGCATGGTTGTGACTCTTTCTTGAATCGTATGATTGCGCTCAACAACTCCATTCTGAGTTGGTGTGTATGGTGTAGTAAACTGCCTTTTAATCCCTCTTTTAGCACATAAATTATCAAACTCCTTGGAGATATACTCTCCACCGTTGTCAGTCCGCAACCTCTTGAGTTTCTTGCATAACTGATTCTCAACGAGTGCTAAGAATTTCTAGAACACAGGAAGAACTTGATCCTTTTGTTTCAAAGGATATGCCAACACCTTTCCAGTAGAGTCACCCTATGAATGTCACAAAATAGCTGCCCCTCCCCTAGAGATTTGGTTGACATAGGACCACAAACATCACTATGTACTAAATCTAGAGGTTTAGCACGCTTTTGACCCGATGGTAAGTGCACGGACCTAGTCTATTTGCATAGATACAATGCTCACAAACAGGAAAGTCAACATAAGACAAGACATGTAAATAGCCAAAATGAGTCAGAGTTCTCATTCCTTTTTGGCTGATATGACCTAGTCGGCAATGCCACAACTCAGTAGACGGCAACTCAGCTATAGATATGCAATCATGACCAACATCTGACACATGCATAGAATACAAAGTACCATGCTTCTGACCTCTGAGTATAACAAGATTACCTTTGCGTACTATCCACGAACCATTGTCAAATGTGGTGTTGTAGCCCAAATCATCAAGCTGACCAATAGAAATCAAGATTTTAGTCAACTTGGGCACATGTCTGACATTACATAAAGTAAAGTGCATGCCATTCCTTGGATGCAATTTGACATTTCCAACACCCTCAATGTGTAGTTCATAAGAATCGCCAAGTCTCACTTTGCCACAAGAGTGAGAATAAGTAGATAACCACTCTCTATGTGGTGTCACATGGAAACTCGCACCAAAATCTACTATCCAATTTTGTGCATACTGCACATCTTTTGTAACAAGAGCCTCAACATGTAGATCTGCTGAAGACCAATACGTCAGAGGTAAGTGGCATAAACCGCTGGAAGAGTCTCTACAATAGGAGAATTTGAAGACTCTAGCACATTGATCTCCTCTAACTTTGCTTTGCCCTTGTTTGAATCATCAGACTTAGAAGTGTCACCGGATTGTTCATTCTTTTTTGCTTTGCTACCATTTCCTGCAATCCTTCTTCACATACCCTTGTTTATGGCAGCGATAGTACTCGACATTACGCATAGAACCCCGAGACTTACTGCGTGAGCCCCCACGTTCCTTGCTTTTGGAACGACTTTGAGTGCGACCCCTCTGTCTATCACTAGCAACATACGCATCACCATCCTTCTTGCCTTCTAGAGATTTCCTGTGAATCTCCTCGGTAAATAGACTCCCAAGGACGTCATTGTACATTAGACCAGTACCGGGTGTTGAGTTGCTAATCACAGTACATAATGTATCCCAAGACGAGGGTAAACTACATAGCAAGAAGATACATTTGATTTCCTCATTGAAGACCAAACCCTGAGTTGTCAACTAAGTGAAAATGATATTGAACTCATTAATGTGAGTAGAAATAGTGCCCTCTTCCTTCATACGAAAGTCAAACAACTTCTTCAATTGGTCACTTTTGTTCTCATAACTGGAACACAACTTGTCCCATACATCTCTAGCAGTCCTTTCTCCAACTATAGTAAAGTACACAGATTTGGCCAAATGCAAACGGAGGGTAGATTTGGCCTTAGCATCAAGTCTCTCCCACTCAACATCTGTATACTCTCCCTGTGGGCGCTCCATGATAGGATCCAACTGGCCTTTTTGTATAAGAACATCTTGAATCTGCTCTTTCCAAATAGCAAAATTCATCCCATCAAATTTCCGAATATTATAAATATCCTTTTCACCACTAGATGACATGGCTGCAAGCTAAAGATAATATGGTTATAAACACTGGTAATTTTGGAAAAAATTCGACAGATTTTCCCCAGAAAACTGACAAAATCTCAATCCAAAACTGTCACAAGAGATCAATAACGCATCAAAAGTAATGCTCTCAGAGCATAAGACAGGTGCATCAACCATTAACTGTGCATAAAAAGTCAAAAGCTGACCCAAGACTGCCAACACGTCGTCAAATGCACCTAGTCCTCTCTATACATGTCCTATGGCAAGGCCACGAAAAAGGGGTACTCCAGCAACCTGTATGACCGAAAGGATCTCAATATTCGAGAATCCCCGAGCTCAAGAAAACGTTGCGTTATCAACCCTTACAAAAGGTTATGCAGACAGGAAACCAGCCCAGTCTCAGAAAGGGCCTCCAAACCGAGTCTCAAAAACGGTCAAGACTGCCAAAAACAAGCCAAATCGGCTCCACAAAAGGTACATATGGCAGTTTCTGCAACTCAATGTACATCCACTGTCAACAATACTGCAAGGTGCAGTATACGCACTCAAACAAGCGCCGAACAAAATGTGCAAGTAGTAAACAAATCCCTGCGGGGAGTAAAACCGCTCTCAAAAGAGCTCAAGCACTATCCAAAGTGCATAAACAATGCATATGCGCATCAAGTACTCCCACTGAAATCTGTGATGATGCTAACCTATAAGAAACGTGGATGTCTTCTATGTATGAAAGAAGCTTTGAGGAGATGGATGCCTGAAAAACCCGAGACAATGTCGATGCCGAAAAGTGCTCCTAATCAGTCCATAAACACACTCTCAATAACACATAATAGCCATAAAACGGCTATATACCATTCCAAAATAGTCTATGAACAACCTGCACCTATGTCCTGTACCTGTACTTGTACCTCTAGCAAAAGTGGAGTTGAAAAATACAACTCCCGAAGCGTAGCTCGGATGAAGCTTTTGATTGCACGAACAGCTTCGAAAGGGGGATAAAACTCCAAGACACCTAATGAAAACGCTCTCAGAACACTGAATTTGCCGATGCCGAAATCAAAAACTTGTTTGCACTTTTGAAAGTGCATGCACACGGACACGAAAAACGGCAAGCACAAACCCTGCTCTGATACCTGTTGAAGGTGCCACAAGAAGCGTGTGCGAGTGCAAGTGCGAGAGCAGAGAGAGAGAGAGAGAGAGAGAGAGAGAGAGAGAGAGAGAGAGAGAGAGAGAGAGAGAGAGAGAGAGAGAGAGAGAGAGAGAGAGAGAGAGAGAGAGACCTGCTTTGGGTGGAGCACACAGCAACGTTATCCTGTTTGCAGCTCCTTATTCTTTTTTGTGTATCAAAGAATAAGTGTATAATAGTTAAGTTAGTAGATGGGTTAGTAGTAAGTGGGATGTCCGGCCAGTTGGCCTGAATCCCAACTTGGAAGGTAAAAAAAGAGTGTGGAAGATTGTGTGTAAGTGAAGGTGTTGCCCTAAAAACTATGTGTGCGCGTATGTCGCACGTGTCAATGCAACGAACTTGCCGATACACCGTGTGCGAGCCACAAATGGCTCCAAGCACACGACAAGCCTAAACTAGCAAGCTCAAAGATGGCGTTGGTGTGTCACTCACCGCTCTATGCTTGCTTCGTGGAGGATTCCTCACCGCGAAGAAGAGGGAGACGCCGCTACGCCGCGCTCAACCGCCTCGCCGCCGTCGTGCCGCCACAATGCTCGATCGCGCACACTCTCTCTCTCTCTCTCACGCATACACACACACACACACACACAAGGAGATGAAGAAGAAGAAGATGGGGATGGAGCAAGAGCACTCTTCAATTGCATAAATGAGAGAATGAGTGAATTTTAGGTTTAGTTGACTTTTATATAAGCTCACCCCATTCACACTTGGGTGCCCATGCTTAGCCAACTAATCCCTTGAATGTTCCAGTTAGAGTGCGCCTCTCATCGGCGATCACTCTTACCCTTTTCCTATTGGACCGACAAGCCCGGTACCTAACTCTACCAAGTAAATAATACAACGTCTGTCGTAGGTGATATGGTGTCCGTGAACCGTGAGGGTTAACATGCTCCCCTTCCTGATGTAGATTCCGTCCTCGAAAGCTATTGAGTTGAAGCTCGTTCGTCGAGGTGGAAGAGCATTTGAGATGAATGTCCTTAGCCTTCTTCAGTCACTGCAAAATCAAACAACATTGGCACAGTAATTGCATTCTCATATAGAATTAAAAAGCATATGCAGTTATAGGCAGACAATGCGATTGGTAACAGAATTTTAACCCATTTGTCAGCAATAAAGATTAAATTGGAATATAATCAAATGCATAAACAGATGTAAAGGTAAAAAATTAAACAAGTCTGGGGTCGCTAATTTAACGATCGAAAGGCACTAGAGATCGACTATTAATACCATGGGTAAGCTTCTTAATTTTCTCTGGTCAATTAAGTTGTTTAATCGCGAGAGCCAAGTATTTCATGTTCGAGGGCTGACTAGAGGCTATACCTAGAAGACCTTGTAGTTAAGCTATGATAAAAGGAATTTCTCATGAAATCATCGCCTGACTGATTACTTTTTCTTTGACCCCCCAAAGTCTTTTCACAGTGATTTAATTTTGATGTGTGTGCTTATTTTGTATGCCTTGGGTTTTTTTCTTGTCAAGGAAAGCGCCCACACTGGGAACCTCTAGGGCTCTAGTACCATAGGTGATACATGTGAGTGAAGTACCCAATCAAGCTGAGATTTCTCTCCAGCCTAAGATTTTACATTGTGGCACTTTGTTTGTTTATCTGTTTTTTTTTTTCGTTTTCAACATTTTAATTTTGTAACTTTGGGGGGTCATATAACAGGGTTACACCTCCCTAGGCTCATCACACTAGTAAACTCCCTTTATAATACTTAAGGTAAAGGTCAATAGGGACTAAGCCCACTAGAAAACCCTAATACATTTCACACAATGCTGCCTAAATCGGATTAAGAACCTAAGTAACCATTAATTATTAGGAAGGCATCCCCCATGGTATTAAGAGAAGATCTTTAACGCCTAGCTTGGTTAAACTAGCTTAGTCGGACTGCTTCATTTTTAAACCTAGACAAGTGATTATGACAAAAAATTACATTGAATTAAATGTTTGGTGCTAAACAAATGTGTTGAATATTATGATACCAATCACAATCAAAGCAGACAAACATAGATGCACAAAAGATAAGGGGCAATGCTAATGGACAAGAAACATCTGTTTGTGTTGATGGTCGCGCTTGATTTGAAGAGTGAGTTGCGATAAAGATTCCATGAAGGTCCAAATCCTAACAACAACAACACGCTCCTGTACACACAAGGAAACACAAAGAATACCTCTAGGAGGTACATCAGTGGGAGGAAAGAAATTTTCTAATCACTAAACTCTAAAACAGAAACACTCCTATCGTACTAATTCTACCTATCCTCCATCACTCGAGTGATGAGGATCAAAGGTGTTTTATGGCATAGGTTTTTGTTTCAGTGTACCAAATGCGAATGTGTAGGTATGAGTCCTGTTTTGACTTTTATTGTGCATACTGGTTTGCTAATTGCCCTTGCTCTTTACTTTTTTTTTCTTTTTTATGAGTATAAGGCTTTATATATATACATTCCCTAAGATTGGGAGATTGAGAGGTCAGGGAGGAAGTTGAGAGAGGAGTGAGTGAATGATGACTGTCAGCAAACACTTCCCCCTTCCTTGGGTAGATCATACCGTTTGAAATGAGCTCATTACCCTTTGAAACCAATCATTCCAATTGGTAATAGGTGATGATTTTTGCCAGTAGTTTTCTCTTACCTTAGGTGCCTCGTCAAGTTGCAAGGGTGGTAAGGTACTCTCCCAGGATCGAACTTGAAGTGGTTCATCAGGTGATTCTTGAATACTGGGAGGTGTGGATTCGTTTGTAGTTTCATGGAGGTTCACTATTGTAGGTGGAGGTTGTGGAGAAGCTTTTACCTCTATGGATGCATTACATGAGGAGCTAGAAGCTTCATGGGACTCCCCCCTTCCTGAGCTAGGTGGAACAAATCGTTCTTTCTTCAGTACCCAAATTAGCTCTGGAGCGGGTGTGTAGCATTCTGTGATTTTTTTCTTTCCACAATGTTCAATTCGTTTTGGAGCTACGTGATTGGGCTCACATGGGTCAGGTGACAGGTAAGAACACAATTTATGTTTTGGCACCCAGATTTGATCATTTTCTTTATAGTAGCTTTGGGCTTCCAATAGTTTTTTAGGAATCCAGCGCAACGTTGCTTTACATTTCTTGGGGCGAATGGGACGTTTCTTACAAGGTGTCTGTCTTTTAGCACTAGCTATGGTCGCTAAAGAAGCTTTAGGGACAAACTTGTATGTTCTCTTTGTTATATGAGGATGAGTCTTGTCAGAAGCTATATGCATTGCTTGTAGCATATTTAAGGGTACGAGTGGTGGCATTTCATCCTCCTCAGGTGTTACCCATGTCGTCCCCCTATTTCCCAAGATCTCAGGTAGTACATCCATATAAGGAGAATCTTCCCCAACATCAGTGTCCGCTTTACACGTGTAACAATACTGCAATGGGGCCGAGTGAACTATGGTGTCAGATCTATGATCAGTTATAAACCTCTTTCCTAGAGGATGTGCTCGACCAGTCACAAGATCCACTCGAATGACAGAATCTTGGAACTGCAAGTAGACATGGTTTTTAGACCAGTCATGCACCATTTTTGCTTCCCTCATGAAAGGACGTCCTAAGATCATCTCCGATGCCATAGTGTGTTTGGAGAAATCCATAACAATGAAGGTAATCCTTATTTTATGTCCAAAGACCTTGATCTTGAGATATTCTAGCATCCCAATAGGTTTAACGATAGACCCATTGTCCATTTTCACTACTATGGTTGTGGTCGCAAGGTGAGGTCTTCCCATAGTTTCCCAACAATTTTTAGTCACAATGCTAACCCTAGCGCCACCATCAAGGATTCCCTTCACAATTAATCCCTTAGTAGTGATTGGTATGGTCGCATTGGATTCATCACCCTCAAAGTATTGTCCCAACTTGTTAACAGGTATTTCTATAACAAGGTTCTCATCTAGGTTGGGTTGTGGATCTAAGTGTTCCTCCTCTATTGGCATCTCCACAGTTCCATCCATCTGTGCAAATTGTGGTAGCCCAAACTTCACTTCTCCATCGAGGAAGACTCGAAGAGCTGAGACTAGCTCAGGGTCTTTATATAGTTTGGACATGATGGTGGTTCTAACTTCTGGAGACATGAAATCCATCAATTTGGCAATGTTTAACGGCACCTTTTGACCTTGAGTCCCTTGACGTGGGGAAGATGGGATCTCCATTTCTTTGATAGGATCAAGTAGTCCCTTTGTAAACATTCTTTCCATCAAGACATGAGTACGCCCACTTTCCCATGACTTTAAGTCACTTTCTTCTTGGATGACAGTAGGTATGGCTAAGGGTCTATGGTCTTGGTGAGGTTGCTGTTGCGTAGGGAACATGGTGTCTATAATCTGGATCTTCCTAGGTGCTGGTTCTAGATCCCTTTGGGTATTGTTGGTTTCTATCTTAGTGGTCGTTTTGGTCTCCAAGGTTTCACCTGAATCCGTATCCTCTTTAGCGTCGTTCATATATACAGGGTCGTCACCAGTCCCTATGTTGGTCTTTGAACTGGGGTCTGACTTCGCTGCTTTTTGCGATCTCTTTCTTCATGTTTTCGTCTTTTTCTGAGATTGGGCAATTGATGCTGTGTCTCTTTCCTCAAGAATATAATTTTGTTTTTGGAGCATCGATCGTTTGAGTACGTTTACTGGTACCACAGGTGTACTTGGTGATGGCTCCTCGGTAACTTCAATCAAGTTTAATGGCGCGATCTTCGGTGCATTTGGATTATTTGGACATTGGGAAATCAAATGATCTATGCCACATCTATTACACATGAGTATCGGCATTGTAGACGTGCTTGCTTGATTGGTTTGCATTAGTGTGGCATTCTTTTGTAGCCTAATAGGACACTCGGCTACACGATGTGGACCTCCACACTCATAGCATTGAAGAGGTGGCCTCTTAGCAGTGTAAGTGATATTTTGGCCTCTTGCCGCAAGAGAAGCTACTTGATATATAGGTTTGACTTGTCCCCAATAGTCCTCCATGTAGTATTGTGGACTTTCTTCAAGCACATCCAGCCCATAGGATAGACTCACAACCCAGCCTTCCAAACAAGAAATAGATGACTCACAACCCACTTGATTCACAGAAGTGATTCTCGGATGTGGTGGTTGCGGTCCTAGCACTGGAGGTGGTAAAGGTGTTGTTTGAACAACATTTTGGGTCCTAGGTACCATGTGTGGTGCTGTTTGTTTAAGAGGTGGGGCCGGCATCAATGCAGGCACTCGAGGTGTGTCTGTCCATGCTAAGGTTGGTCTAGCGGCCATCACACGCTTAAATACTATGCAATCCTTAGCTTGATGACCATACCTTCCACATGAATTGCAATTCCCATTGAATTTTACTCTAAAAGTAGGGCATTCATTGGTACTATGCGGTCCATAGTTAACTGAGCACCATTGTTGCTCCCTTCTTGGATACATATGATTGTTCTGCAGAGCACAATTGTCTCTAAGACTCTCTTGAATAGCCTTGGTGAGATATGCTAAAGTCATCTCAGATATCTTTGGCTCCTTAGCAATAGTCTTTAGGGTCATTGGATGATGCCCTGATGCTTGCGAGCTAATATATTTAGGCTCAACAGACACTCTTTCTCCTTGAATCATTAAATTATCTTTCAATTGGATCGCATTGGTGGTGACTGCTTCCCAAGTGGTGATACCTCTAATGACTAGGCCATTGTAGATATCTTCAGGTCGTAATCCCCGAATGAATCTATCGAGCAATTGGTTATTGTTGAAGCGCTCATTTGGATTACAATGAGAATTCAAATGCTTCAAGCGACTTATAAAGTCTCTCACCAACTCTCCTTCCTCTTGTTGGGCTTTCTGGAGCTGAGAGGCTACACCCCAAAGCACTCCCTCTCGTATGTATTCTTTTAATAACAGTCTCCTAAGAGTAGGGTAAATCGTTTTTTCTTCCACCCTTAGGGTTCTATACCAATCCCCAGCCTTTCCACTTAAGGTTAGGCTTAAAGCATTACTCTTATGTAGGTCATTGTGTTCTCCTAGAGAATCGCATATTTGTTCAAACACTTCGATATGCTTTCTCACATCCCCATCTCCACTAAATTTTTGTGTGAGCTTGGCTATTTGTACTGCCTTACTTCTAGGCTCTCTACTAGGCGTGTTACGCATATTCTCAACAATAGATCGACCAATAGCTTGAGCAAATGTTGCCAAGTCACCTAAGTGAGCAGGCACCGTGGGTGGAGGTGCTCTAGAGACTACATGTGGAGTAGGTATTGGCATTGGGCTTGGCGCATAGGAAGTCCTTGGGTTCCACGTTGGGTACGATGTTGTGCCATGTGCTCGTCCA
Organism: Adiantum capillus-veneris; assembly: GCF_014529385.1. Classification (NCBI taxonomy): domain Eukaryota; kingdom Viridiplantae; phylum Streptophyta; class Polypodiopsida; order Polypodiales; family Pteridaceae; genus Adiantum; species Adiantum capillus-veneris. The sequence goes on along the minus strand of NC_140931.1, from coordinate 30,346,460 downwards.
AAGTTCATATGTGTGGCCCTAGGCATAGCAGACGTCGGATGTGACATGCTAATGCTAGCCGGTATAGTCCCATGGAAATAAGAACTTGGGTGTTGTGGTTGTGGTGCATAGGTAGTTGAAACAATGGGAGGGGTAGGGACTACATGAGTGTGATGACCCATAGGTACATACGGTTGGTACACACTTGTAGGTACTGTTGTTGCAAGCATTGAGCTACCATGTATCGGTGCTTTACTAACAAATGAGGTCCATGGTATGTTTCTTGGCATGCCCATCATTGGGGTAGGCATGGTAGCTGTGGTGTCATCAAGGGAAAGATGAGCTAGACTTGGAAAGGTGAAGCTATCACTTGTGGGCTCATATTGCACTGAGACCCTTGGAGAAACAACATATGGAGGATCCATCGGACTTACCGAGGGAGTCTCCATTTGCGATAAGGTCGGTTGTTTAGCCTTTCCTGTATCCAAAAATCTCATGAGACTCGTTGAAGGCATGTTGATCCCATTGTTCTGTCTCTCTAACTCAATGACCCGATGGATGACCTCACTGTTGGAATTAGGGTTGCAGAGAAACACACACAGCTTGGAGAAGACGAAGGAAGCTCAAGGCACACAATAGAGAGTGTGTTACTTAGTGTGCAATGCAAAGATAGATAGCCCTAGAGTGATGGGCGTATATACAATGCACGGGGGAAAAAACCTCCTAAAGAGGGAAAAAATGCCCCGGCGGTCCTAGTGTGTTCACACACATCACTACCACATGTATATGGTAAAAAATCCCCCCTGGAGTGGTGCGGTGAACGAGAGCTGGCACATGAGTAAAGGGAAGTGCCATGCCCTGAGGACAGGATCAGTCCACAAAGGGGAGTAAGCCCAAAGCTTTGCGGAAAGCTTCAAGCTTCTCACGAGACAATGCCTTTGTGAAAAGATCTGCAAGGTTGTCCTGTGTTGGCACATAAGCCAAGCTGATCTCTCCTGCTGAGAGCCTCTCCCTGACATAGTGGTAATGCACCTCAATGTGCTTTGTGCGAGCATGAAAAACTGGGTTCCTCGAAACTGCCAATGCGCTCTGACTGTCAGTGTAGATAGTGTTGGCAGTGTCATGTCCAACACCCAAATCAGCCATAAGGCGTCTGAGCCATACACACTCAACCGTAGCTGTGAAGACTGCCATGTACTCAGCCTCACAACTCGAAGTGGCCACAGTAGGTTGCTTCTTGCTCAACCATGATATACATGAACTGCCAAGCATGAAACAAAAACCACTTCTGGACACTCGCGTATCAAAACAACCAGCCCAATCTGAGTTCGAAAAAGCATGTAAGTCTGGCAGCAATGATCCCCCCTTGGGATAAAACAAGCCAAGATGTAAAGTGCCACTAAGGTAGCGAAAAATCCTCTTGACAGCCTGCCAATGCTTAGACCCTGGGCTACACATAAATCTGCTGACCTGTGAGACTGCAAACTGAATATCCGGCCTCGTGTTGCATACATAAATGAGGCAGCCAACAGCAGTTTGGTAAAGAGTGACATCAGCAGGATCACCAGCATCATGTAGAATCAACTTCAAATCTGTTTCCATGGGAGTGTCAATAGGTTTTCAATCCTCAAGTCCAAACTTACATAGCAATGTCTCTATGTAACTTTTCTGACACAAGGCAATACCACCATCACACTGCTTAAACTGTATACCCAAATAATGATGCAACAGCCCCAAATCTTTCATCTTGAAAGTAGCATTCAAATCAGCCTTAAATTCAGCAATATGTCTCTCATTTGGTCCAGTGATCAACAAATCATCAACATAAAGAACCACAATGAGAAGTACATCACCCTCATGCTTTACATACAATGTGCTTTCTGTTGGACTGTTACGAAAGCCTTGTTTGACCAAATGAGTGTCAACTTTCTCATACCAAGCACGAGGAGATTGCTTCAACCCATACAAAGCCTTGTTACATTTGCACACTTTGTCCTCTTGTCCTTTTATGACAAAACCGCGAGGCTGCGTTACATAAACTTCCTCAAATATGTCACCATTCAAGAAAGCAGTAACAATGTCTGATTGATGTACATCCCAACCAAAATGAGCTGCCAATGCAAATAGAAAACACACAGTAGTCATACGACAAGTGGGAGCAAAAGTCTCTTCATAATCTATGCCTTTTTGCTGTGCATAACCCTTTGCAACAAGTCGAGCCTTATGGCGATAGATCTCACCATCCGGCTTGCGTTTCAACTTGTAAACCCACTTCGTACCAATGGCCTTTTTGCCAGGAGGCAAATCACATAAAGTCCATGTGTCATTCTCTGTAAGTGCATCATATTCTGATTGCATGACAGCCATCCAATTTTCTGAATTTTGTGCTTCATCAAAAGTCAGAGGCTCCTCAACATCATGTAAGCTAGACACAGCCAAAGCATAACAATCTGATGCATAAGATGCATGGCGAGAGCCTGAACGAGTACGACTAGACAAAGGTGCATCCAATTTGCTGTCACGCAAAGTGTGCACCAGCCATTTTGGCATACCTCTAGCCTGCTCATTTTCAGCCCTTTCCTCATCAAGTACATCATGTACACCTGCATCAGTAATAGGTTGATCTAGAACATTTTCAGAAACCCCCATAGGCTGTACATTTGCCTCATTGGAACTTACATTCGTATTTCCACCACTGAAAAGAGGCAACAAAGTGTCATAAATGTCCTATGAGCTTACATTACTGTCTCTAGTACATGACAGCAAAGGCTGAACAAAATCTTCCACAAACACTACATCCCGAGAAACCAGAATACGTTTTGTTTGCGGATGATACAACCTGTAACCTTTGCTTTCAGCACTATAACCAACAAAAATACATTTGACAGCCTTATCATCCAATTTTTTGTGCTGCACTTGTGGCACCAAAGCATATGCCAAACAGCCAAAAACACGCATGTGCTCAATAGAAGGCTTTCTATCATGCCATGCTTCATATGGAGTAATAGACTGCAAAGCTTTCGTAGGACACCTGTTAAGTACATAAGTGGCACACATTATGGCCTCAAGCCAAAAAGAATGCGGCAAAGCTTGACTTTTGACCATACATCGTGCCATTTCCGTCAGTGACCTGTTTTTCCTCTCAGCAACGCCATTTTGTTGAGGTGTATAAGGCACTGTACATTGGTGTTTTATCCCATGACTAGCCAGAAATGCATTAAATTCATGAGACATATACTCCCCCCCTCGATCAGAACGGAGGGTGCCCATAGTACATTTCGAGACATTTTCAACCATAGCCAGAAATTGTTTGAAGCACATAAAAACTTCGGACTTCGCTTTAAGTGGAAATACCCATGCATGCCTGGAGTAATCATCAATGAAAGTCAAGAAGTACAGGTAATTGCCCAAGGACGGAGTTTGCATGGGCCCACAAACATCACTATGCACAAGCTGCAACCTGCATGTGGCCCGAACTGAACCATCCTTTGGAAACTTAGAACGCTGCATCTTACCCAAAATACAGCCTTCACAAACATGTTTGACAGGTGCTTCAAGAGGTGGCAAAGAAGCAACCATATGAGATTTCTGCAAACGCAGCAAACTGGCAAAATTCAGATGACCAAAACGTGCATGCCAAAGTTTTCCATCTGAAATAGCCCTTGAATCTGCAACAACATTTGCAAAATTTTGTCCACACTTGTCATACAAAGTGAGCTTATACAACCCACGGAACAAAAGCCTAGATGCAACAATTTCATCACCAAAACTGAGATCATGAACTGTACATCTGTCATCCACAAATTTGACTACAAGTCCAAGTCTAGCAAGTGCGGATACAGACAAGAGATTCTTCTTGATCCCAGGTACATAAAGTGCATCAACAAGTGTGAAGGAACTGCCATTAGCAGCAGTGAGCACAATCTTTCCAACTCCTTGAACTGGATAAGAGGCGTTGTTGGCACAAGTGACTGAATTCCCATGAGGGACAGACTCAAGAGAGGTAAACAATTCACGATGTGAGGTAATGTGCTTTGTAGCACCACTGTCGAAATACCACACATGTGAATCTACAGCAACTGACAAGCATGCATCATGGACGGCAGGATTGTAAGTGCACTCTGCGCTAAAAGCCCATTCTGCATCAACATCAGCATCACAGTCTCCTTTCACAGAAGACTCAACAATGGCTGCATTTGTAGTGGAACCAGCATTTGCAGTGGAACCACCCTCTTTCTTCTTAGCCTCTTTGGCCTTCAACTTAGGACACGACTTGATCAAGTGATCATTGGCTTTACAATAATGGCAACACATCTTCTTTTTGCCCTTATCACCAGAATTTCTAGACGAAGTACTGCCAGCAGAAGCATTAGGAATAGAATTTTTGCCACTCGCAGCAGAACCATAAGAAGTGGCTACATTACTGTTACCACCCTTTATTTGAGAAGCAATAAAAGCCTGTTCAAGTGCACGCTGCCTAGTCCTGTTTTTTCTAGAAAGTGACTCTTGCAACAGCAATGTGCATAATGCATCAAACTTGACAACTTCAGGATTTCCTTGGGTCATCAGTCTCCAAGTACTAGCAAAAGTCTGGTAGGAATCTGGTAAGGCATCAAGAACAGTCTGCACAAGGGAACTGTCTGAAATGACTTCACCTGCAGAAATAAGCTGCTCATTGATATCCTTGACACTAGCAAGGAAAGTGTCCATATCATCTTCCTCATGCATAATCTTCAACTCCAACTCTTTACGCAGCAAAGCAATTTTAGCCTCATTGCGGCTTGCATAAAGACCTGCTAAAATATCCCAAGCCTGTTTTGCAGATTTTGCTAAACGGATGTGAGGAACAATGGTGCGCTTCACAGACAACGCAATCAATGCATGAGCCTGCGCATCCTTAACATCCCAACGAGCTTGTTCTATCGTAGGCAAAACAACTCTAACAGCTGCAATCCTTGCATCAAGACCTGCAACATCCTCAACATTGCCTACATCATCAGAACTAGGACGTACATCAATGCCCTGCACAATGTTCCAGACACCCTTTGACACAAGAACATGTTGCATCATATAAGCCCACATAGGGTAGTTGTCCCCATCCAACCTGTCCTCAGCAGCAAACATCTTGAACACATCTGTGTTGTTGTTGTCAGCCATGGTAAATGCTGCACGTGATGTGAAAACTGCCCGAAAATAGGAGAAACGGAGCGGGAACAACCTGTGCTATATAGCACAAACCTTAGAAGACTATAAGGCACCTGTAATGCAAAAAACGGCACTGACAAAAATTCTGCACAAAATGATGAAATAGCCTGTGCAGTATTGCCTGTAGTGGAAACGGAGGCCGAAATGAGCCCAAATCAAAATTCTGAGCGGACCAAAACTCGTAGAGTTCTCTCAAATTATTGGTCGACCTGCGAACGCTCGCCAAAGCTCAGTGAAATTGGAGAAAGTGAGCAGGCATGTAGTGGAGCAGCTGGCGACTAAGCCCAGGAGGTCGTGACATGCTCTTATACCAATTGTTGGAATTAGGGTTGCAGAGAAACACACACAGCTTGGAGAAGACGAAGGAAGCTCAAGGCACACAATAGAGAGTGTGTTACTTAGTGTCCAATGGAAAGATAGATAGCCCTAGAGTGATGGGCGTATATACAATGCACGGGGGAAAAAACCTCCTAAAGAGGGAAAAAATGCCCCGGCGGTCCTATTGTGTTCACACACATCACTACCACATGTATATGGTAACACTCACAAACTCTTTGTTGTTGATCCTCCACACTAGTAGCGCCCATTGTGGATTGTATGACATCTAACCAACCCACGTGATACGTCTGACCTGTGTATAGGTCAGTCAGGGTTTCCGTTTGTAGTTCATACTCCCAGTTCTCATTGAGGAACACGCCATCTAGGATTGAGGTGCTAGGGGTGTCCTTTGAGCTAGATGCAATGTTGCTTTCTAGGGGTTGGCCCTTAGCGGTTGCTAAGTCAGGAGCACTCGATTGCTCTCTTAGCAAGGATATTGACATAGGGGCTTTCACTTTTAACTCTCTTCGTTGCTCCGCCTTGCATAAGCTCTCAATTTCCTTTTCCCTCGCTACAAGGATATACCGCTCAACCTCTTGCACTTCGACAAGGCTTCTACCATCAGGTAATATGACCTCGGAGGGAAATAACTCTGAAGAGTCAGGAGGTGCAGTGAATGAAGTATTCACGTGAACATTCTCTAAGGGCATAGGCTTTACGTTGGTCATGAATGGAGAATTTACTTCCCCACCCCCCTCATTTACATCATTAGCTCCATGTTCGGAGCGAGTGGCTCTACTAAAGGTTTCCTTTAGGCGGCTAAGCACGCTCGGCCCAGACCGCGGGCCCATGGCATGCATGTCTTGGCTTGAGCTATCGGGATTAGGCATTGGAAAACCCTCCATGACGTCGTAGTCAGAGGAAGAGTCACTAGCCGCTATGTTCGGGTCTTGGTTTGTACTACCTTGGGTCCCCGTCGAGGACCCGGAACCTAAAGTAGGTGGATATTGAGAACTCGCGTAAGTCAAAATTCTCTCTAGTTGCTCCGTGTCTAGCACACGACTAGAGCGCAGATGCATGTGCCTTTGGCACCCTACAAGCGTCGGCGAATAACCTTGAAGGTTAACCGCTTACCTTTTTTAAGCGTTTGTTTTCACTCGTGTTTTTTAAGTTTTTAATGTTTTTTAATGTTTGATTTTTTTATGTTAAAGTATGTGATAGCTCGAAACGAGCGTATCACTTAGAGGGTCGCTGTGTGCTAAATTTTCAGCACAATTTTCGGGCATCTGAAGTTCCGTTGGTCCTCAAAAAATCGACTTTTAGCTACGTGTGAAGCTAAAATTCGTAATTTTAAAAGGCGACTGAGGCTCAGGCATGGGTCTGGGAGATATTCCCGATCTCGGTCCTACCTTTTTTTAAAAAAATATTAATTTTTAAAATAAAATTATTATTATTATTATTTTTAAGGATAAGGTCGCCGCGGCCTACGCGAGAGCACACACACACACTCTATCTACCTACTCTTAACTAATACACCTATTGTTACACACTAACACACTCTATTGACTCTCACAGATCTACTTCCTACTTACAGTACACAGAAAACTAACAACCTTAGTACACAGAGAATAAACACAGTACCTTTGAAAACTCCATTAACAAAAAAAATACACAATACAACACCAAATCCTTCTTCTCAACACACACACACTCCTTCCCTGCCTTTCCTACAATTGAAATTGCACCACAAAAGAAGCACAGAGTGCCATTCAAGCTTAGTGTATGGCATTCCCCGGCAACGGCGCCAAAAATATGCGCGTATGTCATACGTGTCAATGCAAGGAACTTGCCGATACACCGCGTGCGAGCCACAAATGGCTCCAAGCACACAACAAGCCTAAACTAGCAAGCTCAAAGATGGCGTTGGTGTGTCACTCACCGCTCTACGCTTGCTTCGTGGAGGATTCCTCACCGCAAAGAAGAGGGAGACGCCGCGCTCAGCCGCCTTGCCGCCATCGTGCCGCCGTAATGCTCGATCGTGCACTCTCTCTCTCTCTCTCTCTCTCATACACACACACACACACACACACACACACACACACACAAGGAGATGAAGAAGAAGAAGATGGAGATGGAGCAAGAGCACTCTTCAATTGCACAAATGAGAGAATGAGTGAACTTTAGGTTTAGTTGACTTTTATATGAGCTCACCCCATTCACACTTGGACGCCCATGCTTAGCCAACTAATCCCTTGAATGTTCCAGTTAGAGTGTGCCTCTCATCGGCGATCACTCTTATCCTTTTCCTATTGGACCGACAAGCCCGGTACCTGAATCTACCAAGTAAATAATACAACGTCTGTCGTAGGTGATATGGTGTCCGTGAGCCGTGAGAGTTAACACTATGTGCGTAGTAGCACTGTTTTCAAATTTGTTTTCTCCTTAACAAATCTAAAATTTTTTCTTGTGATGCCCGTTTGTTTCGACGTGGTCTACAACTTTGCAAATGAAATTCCTCACCATTTTGCTGATATTGAGCTCAGACTGAGTATATACAAAAATTTCAAGTTTTCTGTTTTCACATAGTGTACGAGTTTGATGCACTTTTGGAAGCACGGAAAGTGCTCAAAGTTGGGTGCATAAATTTGAGCTGAAGATATAATTGTAGCTTGTGTAAAGCTTGTGGTTTGAGGGTTTTTTGGTAGATTTGGGCAAAGAATCACGGAGGCATTTACACACCATCGAAAAGAGGTCTCTTGAGAGACGCGATTTTTTGAGCACACAGGTGGAGCTTCTTTCACAGGTTTTCATAGGACACTTTGATAGTGATTTTGTGCTTTGGTTTATGATCTTTGTGAATGGATTTGCATATGGTTATGACATATGGTTGATGCCCATTATTCATGCATTTTGGCGAGCACTTTTGAGTGTCATTGAGCTCTTTTGAGAGTAATGTTTTTCGCATTGATCAGGTTTTTGGATTGCAACTCTTTTGGCGCTTGTTTGTGCTCAACCACTTTGGATGTATGTTGAGTGCGGATTGCCATTGTGTGTGAAATTGTGGAGCCATTTTGACATTTCTACTCATGGGCATTGAATAACGTGATGGTTTATGGTTTACAGACCTCTTTCGGAGACTACAGTGGTCGAGGTTTACTCCCACTTTGCCATACTTTTGGTTGACAGTTTTTTGTCAGTTTGTAGTGGTCGAGAGATTCTCCCCACTTTGGCATCTTGGATGCGGTTTTATGGTTGAGATTTTGCTCCAGTTACAAAGGAGATTCTGCCGATTTTTTGTGCTTTGTGACAGGTGCTAGAGAGCTATTTTAGCCAAGTTTTGGTTTGTGCCTATGCGGATGGTCATTTCGCTTGCGCTCTCATTGCATATGGTCACTGTTTATGCATGATTAGTTCTTGGTTTTGGTAGCGCTTTAGGCGATATTTACCATAGTTTTGGTGGCAATTGTTTGATCAGATGGCTTTATTTTGCATTGTGTTGAGCAATTATGCTCCTGTGGAAAGTGCATTGCTTGTTTGTGTGGGTGGACCCGTAGACTCATTTTGTGCTCAATTATGGGATCTTGTGCTGACAGTTTTTCATTGGAAACATTGGTTGCTGTATCATGTAGGTCTCAAACGTGCAGACATGTCGTTTGCTGGCATTGTAGCAGACCGAGGCACATGAGGAGGTTGCTAAGAGTACGAGTGTGGTAGACATTCCTACTTCCGCAGATTCACCGTACATGCATGGACTTTGTCTCACGATTGGTAGTTGGACAGTAGTGCTTTACGCCATGTTATTCCTCGTAGGGAGTGGTTTAGCACATTTTCTGTTGTGAGACAGGATGGTGTTCATGATGTGGGTGAAATTCATTTGTGTTTCTCCTGTGGGAGTATGCTTGTGGGTGAAAGCATGTTTAGGTGGTACCACTTTTTGCATCTTTTGGTGGTACCACCAATAGCACTTAGGTGTAGGGAAATTCAACGTTTTTCAAATTTGAAAAAAGAGAAAGAGGGAAATTCTAAATTTGCATGCAATATAATATCTGTACTTATAATCTAGATGCATCCAAACCATTATGGGGTGAAGTGGGTGCCCTTTTTTTGAACTTACAGTCATGGCATGGCCTAGACACTCCTTGTCCTCTTTCTCCTTTCCTCTCACACAACTAGCTTGTCACTCGGACGCCCGCATGTACCTATGTGCTCGCTCTGTTCCCATAGCTTGTGCTCCCCCCATTGCATGTTGTAGCCGTCGTTCTCTGCCATAACCCTGGTGAAGCTCTACCCCCATTGCCCCCAGCATGGAAGCATACAAGCTGCAGAAGCAGCACCCTCTGTAAAGATGACTCCCAAGAAGAACACTTCCTCCAGGAAGTGCAAAAACCTGACTCAGACCACGGAGGTGGTACATCAGGCTGCCTCTGCAACAAACACCACAGCACAACTCACCCCCGCAACAACCACCACACAACAGACCCTCGCAGCACATGCGACACAACAAACGCCTTCAACAACCACGACACAGAAGTCCCCTACAACCAACACGATGCTGCAGACCCCAACAACAAACACTATCGCCAAAACTTCCCTCTCCAAATGAATGTTGTCGGCTGAAAAATATGCTCAAAAAGGCGAGTTCTACATTGCATTTTGGTCGTGTCTATGCATCTCATGGCAATGCATGGCAAAAAATCCTATTTTTTAGCATTCGTTGCAAATCATTTTTCTCGATGGCTTTGCTTGCAGCATCGGTGGAGTATCCGGTACTTTCCAAGTTTTTCTATTCTGCATTGTAGTTGCACGAGGAATATGGACTGAGCATGGAGAGCAAGCTGCCCAAGGATTTAATAGACAAGGACCTGCCACTTGAATAGTGGTCAACAGTGTTCAAGCAAAAAAAGAAGAAGGCTAAGATCTTTCTCCACCATGTGCCTGACCACCTTTACGATGCATGCCGGCTTCTGTATCAGAAGGTCTACCAAGCTGCCTCCTCCAACGGCAAGCTCATGAGACGAGGTTTGCGAGGGGGTTTGCATATGAATACTGCGATGTTGCCAAAGAAGACATTGACAGCCATAAGATTGCATGGGCTTTGGTTGGGGATCAAGTATTAGAGAATGTCAAGATCCATAAAGGGGGGCTCAATCGGAAAATACAAAAGTTCATGTCTGATTACGGCGGAAGGAAGTCCCCCACATTTGAAGGACTGATAGAGAATGCTATGGATGGTCCTGCAGTGTCTAGCCTCCCCTCTACAGCACATGTGGATAGCCTCTCAGCCCCTGTACACAAACAACATGGGTGGATAATCTTGCCGATGACCTTGAGCACCAGGCAGTGAACGCAGAATAGAAGGTGAAGTCTACAAAGACAGTCCTGGCTGCAAAGCGAGACTTATGGTTGCACAACAAAGGTGCCTTCTCAGCTTGTGCACCCATCAATTGGAGCCCTTACAAGGGTACTCTCCAAGTCCTTTGGATTCAATGATGCTGCAAGGATGAAGGGGGATGTCAGCCATGCAAGTACTCCAGTCTTCTCTGTCTTTAAAGTGTATAAATTGATTCTCATTGAATTTTACTCTAAATGTAGGGCATTCATTAGTGCTATGTGGACCAAAGAAAATTGAGTACCATTGTTGTTCCCTTCTTGGATACATATGATTGTTTTGTGAGGCACAATTATCTTTGAGACTTTCTTGAATGGCCTTGGTGAGATCTGCTAAAGTCATCTCATATATCTCTGGCTCTTTAACAATAGGTTTTATGGTCATTGGCTCATGTCTAGATGCTTGCGAGCTGGTAGATTTAGGCTCAACAAATACTCTTTCTTTTTATATCATTCAATTGTCCTCTAATTGGATTGCATTGGTTGTGACTGCTTCCCAAGTGGTGATACCCCTAATGACTAGGCCATTATAGATATCCTCATGTCGTAGTCCTCTAATGAATCCATCAAGAACTTGGTTATTATTGAAGCCCTCATTTGGATTACAATGAGAATTGAAATGCTTCAAGTGACTAATAAAGTCTCTCACTGACTCCCCTTCCTCTCGTTGGGTTTTCTGGAGCTGAGATGCTACACCCCAAAGCACACCTTCTCGTATATACTCCTTTAGAAGCAATCTTCAACGAGTAGGATAAATCGTTTTCTCTTCCATCCTTAATGTCCTATACCAATCCCGAACCTTCCCACTCAAGGTCAAGCTTAAAGCATTGCTCTTATGTAGTTCGTTGTGTTCTCCTAGGGAATCACATATTTGTTCAAATACTTTGATGTGCTTTCTAGCAGTCCCATCCCCACTGTATTTTTGTGTGAGCTTGGTCACTTGTACTCCCTTACTTATATGCTCTCTATCAGGCGTGTTACGTATATTTTCTAGCAATAGATTGACTGATAGCTTGAGAAAATGTTGCCAAGTCACCCAAGTGAGCAGGTATAGTGGGGATAGCAGGCGCTCTTAGCACTGCATGTGGAATGGGGGTTGGCATCGGGTTAGGCATACGGGTGATCCTCGGGTCCCAAGCTAGGTAGAATGTCATGACATGTGGTGGCCCAAATTTCATATGTGTGGCCCTAGGCATAATAGATATAGGATATGACATGTTAATACTAGCTGGTATGGCCCCACTAGAATGAGTACTCAGATAGGGTGGTTGTGGAGTGTAGGATGTTGAAACAATCGGGGGTGTGGGAGCTACATGGATATGAGGGCCCATAGTTACATATGATTGATGTACACTTGTAGGTATTGTTGTGGGCATTGTGCTACTATGTAGCGGTGCTTTACTCACCAATGAGATCCAAGGTGTACTTTTTGGTGGGACAGGTATAGTACTCATAGATTCTTCGAGGGAAAGATGAGCTAAATTTGGGAATGTGAAACTTTTGCTTGTGGGTTCAAAGGGTATCAAGACTCCAGGAAAAAAAACATATGAAGGATCAATGGTACTCATTGAGGGAGTCTCCATTTGTGATAGGGTTGGTTGTTTGGCCTTTCCCGTATCCAAGTATCTCATAGGACTTGTCGAATGAAACTTAATTCCCTGGTCTTGCCTCCCTTATTCGATGGCACCATGGATGACATCACAGATCATCTGTTCTGCTCCTCTAAAATTGTGGCCCCGAACGTGGATTGTACCACCTCTACAAGGTATGTGCAGCTTGCAGCTTGCAGCTTGTGTACATGTTGGTCAACATCTCAGTTTGTAGGTCATACTTGTTAGGAAATATGACGTAGCTAAATAGATATCTGAGTAGATTACTTAATGGAGAGAGATAGATTTCACACACAAGAGATTATAGAGTAGAGAGAGAGAGAGAGAGAGAGAGAGAGAGAGTACATACGATATACGTGGTTCACCCAATTGATACCATGGAGATGCTTTATGGCAAAGCATTCTTCGGGACAAGAACAAATAACTTTCTTGAAGGATTCCGATTTAGTTTCCAATGGTGTGTCATATTGAAGCTTTGTCATCCATAACTTTTGCTCAACCATTTCAATGTACTTGGTGCCTGTTTGAAATCCATACATAGTGATGATTCCCTTCCCTCTGGCTGAGATTATCATGCTTAGTTGCTTCTCCACATGAAAAGTCAATACATAAGGTCCAATGGTCGGATTTCGGGGTCCATTGGCCAAACATAAAACTCTTTATGCGATACATAATGGCTTTGGAGAGTAGCATATAGTCAATCCATAATGTTTCCTACATGTGAATCCATTGGTTCCACTCCACAAAGATACACCATTGGCAATGAGCATACTCGTGCTATTACACATGTATAAAAGTAACTTTCCATAGTGATCCGGCTCTTTCTCATCCATTGAAGTACGATCATACAAGTGAATTCCTCCAACTCCCTTGAAATGTATGGCATATCAAATTGTTGAGTATCATGCTGCAATGTTTTTGTGCGAGCATTCATATCTCCAAATACAATAACATTATGTTCGCCTTTGAAATAAGCAATGTCCTCTTCTAAATAAAAAAATGACTGATCTCTATCCATGCAAGCATAAAAGGGGGAATCATGATGAGGAATATAGCAACCAGCTACAAAAATGGGTGCTGTTTTTGGTGTTATAATTTTCAACCATACATAACGTTTGTACTTGTCATCTTTCACAATTGATACAAAATCTTCCGACCCTTTCTTAATCATACATGCTACCCCTCTTTGCCCTCTTCGTTGCTTGAGATTCTTTGACCACATCAATGAATGTACATTGTAATCCTCCAAGTCATTAATCCTTTGTGTATCACGCTCCCAAGTTTCAACAAGAAGTACAACATCGGCTTTGCTTATTAGTTCATCAATGCCAACCCCTGCATTCCATGGGTATCCATTACAATTCCAAAAGCATATTTTCAATTGTAACTGGGTCTCATAGGTCACACATCCCTATTTGCTCAAGGGACTTGCCTCCTCCTTGGGCACATTTTCTTCATGAAAGATCTCCTTGTTTTTCTTATTCTTTTTCTCATATGCCTTGCGACGTATATTTTGTTGGTTAATAGTGCGATCTATACATACAAAAAAAAATTATCCCTCAAATAGATCAACTATTATCAAGGACTGTTAACCCTCACGGCTCACGGACACCCCATCACCTACGATGGACGTGTATTATGTATTTGGTAGAGTCAGGTACCGGGCTTGTCGGACCAATAGGAAAAGGGTAAGAGTGATCGCCGATGAGAGGCGCACTCTAACTGGGACATTCAAGGGATTAGTTGGCTAAGCATGGGCGCCCAAGTGTGAATGGGGTGAGCTCATATAAAAGACAACTAAACCTAAAATTCACTCATTCTCTCATTTGTGCAATAGAAGAGTGCTCTTGCTCCATCTCCATCTCCATCTTCTTCTTCTTCACCTCCTTGTGTGTGTGTGTGTGTATGTGAGAGAGAGAGAGAGAGAGAGAGAGAGCGCGCGATCGAGCATTGCGGAGGCACGACGGCGGTGAAGCGGTTGAGCGTGACGTAGCGGCGTCTCCTTCTTCTTCACGGCGAGGAATCCTCCACGACAGGAGCATAGAGCGGTGAGTGACACACCATTTCCCTCTTTTGAGCTTACTAGTTAAGCTAGTTGTGTGCTTGGAGCCGTCTATGGCTCACACACAGTGTTAGGCAAGACCCTTGCTTCGACAGTGCGGCAAGGAGCGCACATTTTTGGCGCCATTTCCGGGGAAAGACCCTGCACTAAGCCCAAGAGGCACTTTGTGCTTCTCCTATGAGTTGTTTGTAGTAGGAAAGAAGAGGAAGAGGAAGAGGAATGAGTTATTTTTCTGCAAGTTGTTAATTTCTGTATTGTCTGCAAGTTTTGTGATTTCTGCATAATGTTGTGTTTTTTGTTTGCACACAGTCTTTGCACGGTTAGTAGTCGTTAGCTTGTTCGCAGTGAATGAATAAGTAAGAAGGCAGTTAGCAATTTCTGTTTGCACACAGTCTGTACACAGTTTTCTGTCAAGGTTTGCCTGCACATAGTCTTTGCAAAGTAAGGTAGTGAGAGAGGAAGTAGGTGGACAGTTAGCCCACTGTCAGTAAGCAGTTATCAGAGTAGTTAACAGATTAGTTAGTGGTTAGCAGCACTGTTAGTAAGTAGATAAGGTAGTGAGTTGTCTGTGAGCTGGTGACAGAGAGGTTAGGTAGGTGTTGACAGTGTGTGTGGCCAAGAAAGGGTCACCTAAATCGCGCGCGGTCGTCGCCTTAAAAAAATAAAAAATTAAATTAAATTTAAAAAAAAACCGAAAATATTTAAGCGTGAGTGACTGGGGGGCTACACTAAAATTTTGATCGGGATCGAGATCATAAGCCCAAGCCCTAGCCCAGGCCCAGGCCTCAGTCCTCAGTCTTATGATATATACTAGACTCACTCCTATATATATACCCTACCCCCTCAAGAGGGAATGAGAGCATGTGGGGCAAGTTCTCCACTCTCCTCCCCTCTCTTCCCACTTGCACCCTTAGACTTTCTAATTTGGGCCTAGTTCCCTACTAGAAATTGACGGTTTTAGGGATTTCGAGGGCATGAAGTGACCAAATGGAGGGCTGTAAAGCACGGCACATCCCTCTGACCGAGACGCTTGTTTTGAGCTATCATACGTTCTATTCTATAGCTGGGTCAAAAAAAAAGGACCAAAAAATCAAAAAATAGAAAAAATTTAAGAAAAGACTTGGGCTGCAAAACACCCAAAAATACTAGGTGAGCAGCCTTCACGGGCACTCACTGACACTTCTAGGGGATCCAAGTCATATGAAACTACGCTCTGGACGAGTCTTAGAGCACGAGCATATTGGTAGTGCCTCCATTTACGCGGGCACACATTATTCCTCCACCCTAGGTTCTGGACCTTCGGCCGGGACTCAAGGTAGCGCGACCCAAGATCCTCATATCGCGTCTAGTGATTCTTCCTCTGACTACGAAGTCATGGAGGGGTATCCTACACCAAACCCTGATAGTTCAAGTCAAGACATGCATGCCATGGGCCCACGGCCCGGGTCCAGCGTGTTTAGCCGCTTAAAAGAGACCCTTAGTAGAGTTACTCGCTCCAAACATGCGGTTAATGAAATAAATGAAGGGAGTGGGGAAGTAAATTCGTCATTCATGCCTAAAATAGACCCTATGCTTCTTGAGAGTGTGCATGTGAATGTTCCATCCACTGCACCTCCTGATCCTTTAGGACTATCTCCCTATGAGGTTTTACTACCCGATGGTAGGAGTCTTGCCGAAGTACAAGAGATCAAACGCTATATGCAAGCAACAAGGGAGAGGGAAATTGAGAACCTAAGAAGGTTGGAACAAAGTCGAGCCCTGAAAGCAAAGGCTCCTATGATAACAATCATGCCAGCCGAGCAACCGAGTGCTCCCAAGGTAGCAGTCACGGAGGGGCAAGCGATGGGGAGCAATAATGCTTCCACTTCAAGGGAAACCTCCAGCACGCCAGGCCTAGATGGGATATTCCTAAACGAAAATTGGGAGTATGACCTACAAGCAGAAGGTTTAACTGATCGGTACATAGGACACACCTATCATGTGGGTTGGTTAGATGTTCTACAATCCACATCGGGTGCTACTAGCATAGATGAGCAACAACAGAAAGTATGTGATGTCCTCCATAGGATTGTCGAGTTAGAAAGACAGAACACATGGATCAACATGCCTTCAACAGGCCTAATGAGATTCTTGGATACGAGAAAGGCCAACCAACCAACCCTATCACAAATGGAGACTCCCTTAGTGAGCCCCATTGATCATGCATATGTTGTTTCGCCAGGAGCCTCAGTACAATCTGAACCCACAAGTGGCAGCTTTACCTTCCCAGATCTAGCTCATCTTTCTCTTAATGACACTACGGCTACCATGCATATCCCAGTGGTGAGCATGACAAGAGGTACACCATGGAGTTCATTTGTTAACACTACATGGATGCCTAGTAGCATAGTGCCCCCAACTATACCTACATGTATGTATCAATCATGTGCAGCTATCGTACCTCAGCCTCCTGTAGCTCCTACAATTTCGATTATTCCAAGAGCTTACAATCCACAATGGCATTATCCAAGCTCTTATACAAGTGCAGCCATGCCATTTAATAATAACATGCCATATCAGGCACCCCCTATGCCTAGGGCCACGCCTGTAAACTTTGGACCACCGTCTGGTACACCACCATACGAAATATGGGACCCAAGAGCCGCGCATATGCCAAGGCCAAGGCCAACTCCCATCTCACATGTGGTTCCAGGAGCACATACACCCATTATACCTGCTCAAATAGGAGATTTGGTAGCATTTGCTTAAACTATCGGTCACTCTATTGCGGAAAACATGCGTAGTGCACCTGATAGAGAGTCTAGGAGCAAGGCAGCTCAAGTAGCTAAGCTCACACAGAAATTCAGTGGAGACGAAGATGCTAGAAAGCATATGGAAGTCTTTGAACATGTGTGCGATTCCTTGGAAGAGCACAATGAGCTACATAAGTGTAAGGCTTTGAGTTTGACCCTAAGTGGAAAGGCTGGAGATTGGTATAGAACCTTAAGAGTAGAAGAGAAAACGATCTACTCTACTCTTAGGAGACTGTTCTTAAAAGAATACATACGAGAGGAAGTACTTTGGGGTGTAGCCTCTCAGCTGCAGAAAGCCCAACGAGAAGAAGGTGAATCCTTGAGAGACTTCATTAGTTGCCTAAAGAATTTAAATTCTCGATGCAATCCAAACGAGCGATTCAACAACAACCAATTGCTCGATAGATTCATTAGGGGACTACGACATGAAAGTATTTATAATGGCCTAGTCATTAGAGGTATCACTACTTGGGAAGCGGTCACCATGAATGCAATCCAATTGGAGGATAATTTAATGATTGCAGGAGAAAGAGTGTCTGCCGAGCCGAAGTCTAGGGGAGATCTCACCAAGGCCATCTAAGAAAGCCTTAGGGTAATCGTGCTCCACAAAACACTCATATGTATCCAAGAAGGGAGCAACAATGGTGCTCAATTTGCTTGGGCCCACATACTACGAGTGAATGCCCTACATTCAGAGTAAAGTTTAACGGGACTTGTAACGCGTGTGGTAGGTATGGGCATCAAGCGAAGGATTGCCTAATGCTTAAACGCATCATGGAAAATAGACCGCCTATAGCTTGGGCATACTCACCTCGATTTTCTGCATTGATGCGTACCCCACCCATGGAGCAACAGTTTCCATTACAGCACATGGTCCCTAGAACCCAAAATGTGGTCCAAACCACACCGTTTCCACCTCTAGTGCCAGGACCGCAACCCCCTCATCCAAGAGTTACACCTATGAACCAAATAGGTTGCGAGTCATCTAGTACTTATGTAGATTGCGAAGAGGACATAGACTCTAGTATCACCTATGGAGTCGACATGCTTGAGGAGTGTCCCATGTACTATATGGAAGACCATTGGGGACAAATCAAACCGGTATATCAAGCTACTGCGCTAGCAGCAAGAGGCCAAAACATTAATAGTTTTGCCAGGAGAGCACCTCTTCAGTGCTACGAATGTGGTGGACCACATCGAGTAGCTGAGTGCCCCATTAGAATGCAAAGAATGCTGCACTAATGCAAACAAGTCAAGGGAGTGCATTGGCAATGCCAATACTCATTTGTAATTGTTGTGGCATAGATCATTTGATCGCACAGTGTCCTAACAATCCAAACGCACCAAAAATCACACCATTGAACATAATAGAGATTGTTGATGGGACACCACCAACTATAAACATAGCACCAGTGAATGCACTCGCACGGTCGATGCTCCAAAAGCAAAATTACATCCTCAAAGAGAGAGATGCTGCATCCATTGGCCGAGCGAGAAAGAAGAAAACATGAAGAAAGAAATCCCTTAATGCTTCTAGCTCAAAACCTAGTTCAAAGACTAACATAGGGACAAGAGAGGATCCCGTGTATATGAATGACCCTGAGGATGACTCAGATTCGATAGAGACCACAGAGACCAAAACTGTTACTACAAAGGAAAAAGCCAGTGAGGAGGATCACGAAAGGGAATTACGGCGAACACCAAAAGAGTATTCAAAGTTAAACCACCCAGTTGCGAACCCCCAAGATAAGCCACGAGAGACAAAAAATGAGGATTGCAAGAGAAAGATTGGAACCTATCCAAACCCAACAATGGAAATTGAACGAGTCCAACAACTGAGGGGTTTGGTGGAAGAAACTCAACGAACATTAGAACCTGAACCCAAACATATCCAGATGTCGGACACAATGTTTCCCACACAAGCTCAACCTCACAAGAACTACAAGCCGTTAGCTATACCCAGTATCATTCGGGAAGAGAGTGAGGGTAGGACATCTGAAAGTGGACACAGACCTTTCCTACTAGAGAGAATGTTTGGTGAGGGAATGCCCGACCCCCTTGAGGAAGTGGAGATTCCATCTTCACCATTCTCTTGTCAGGGTCCTACGTCCCACAAGATGCCATTAAATGTTGCCAAATTGATGGATTTCATGTCTTTAGAAGTTAGAACCACCATCATGTCCAAACTATATAAAGACCCTGAGCTAGTCTCAGCTCTTCGAGCCTTCCTCAATGGAGAATTACAGGCCGGATTACCACAGTTTTCACATATGAACAAACCTGACTCGGTAATGAATGATGAGGAACATTTAGCACCACCATCTGACCTAGCGGGACATGAATCTGTAATTGAAGTACCCGTTAACAAGTTGGGGAAATACTTTGAAGGTGACGAATCTAATTCTACTCTACCAATCACTACTAAAGGATTAACTGTAAAGGGGGTCCTTGACGGTGGTGCGGGAGTCAGCATGGTGACAAAGAGTTGTTGGGAGTCTATGGGGCGACCTCACCTTGAAGCCACAAGAGTAGTGGTAAAAATGGCTAATGGATCTATTGTTACGCCTATTGGAATGCTAAAGGATCTCAGGATCAAGGTCTTGGGACACAAGGTAAGGCAGACTTTCATTGTTATGGATTTTTCCAAGCATCCTATGTCATTTGAGATGATCTTAGGGCGTCCATTCATGAGGGAAGCAAAAATGGTGCATGACTGGTCCAAAAACCACGTCTACTTACAGTTCCAAGACTCTGTCATTCGAGTTGATCTTTTAAGTGGTCGAACGCATCCTCTAGGAAATAAATTCATCATTGATAATCGATCAAACACAACAATTCACTCAGCTCCATTACAGTATTGTTACACGTGTAACGAAGACACGGATATTGGGGAGAACTCTCCTTATATGGATATCCTACCCGGAATGGCTGAGTTAGACAATGTCGATTGGGTACACCTAGCGGCAACTATAGATAAATGGGGAGCTAGAGGAACAACCTGGGTAACACCAGATGGGGAAGAGATACCACACATTGCACTAGTAAACATGTTAGGTGTAGCGCATGCAACATCCGATGATAAGAAAGAGGCACACCTACCTGAGAGTGAAACCGATGATTCCTCAAAGGCTTCATGCCAATACACATCAGAAACGGAATCTCAGGGAGAAATGGATTCAGAACCTGAAGAAACATCGAGTGAACCAAGTATAGAAACTGAACACTCAAGGCCTAGTACGACCATCTATGGTAATTTATATGAGAGTGAAGATAATACAAGCGAAGACCTATCAAGCGAGTCGAGTTCAAACATTTACCAAAATCAAAACCTTAACAAGAAACAAAGGTCATATAAGAGACGACGATATCGAGCAAATGTGAGAGCTAGGATAAACAAGGAAAGATCTACTGCAGAATGGCTTAGCTATCTAGGGGCATGTGATGCTCATCGAAAGCTAGTAGACAATTGGGGTGAACATCTCCAGAGTGTCATGTGGTGCAGCCCGCGACCCATTGACCTCGCTCAATTGGAGGTTACAGAGCCGAAATTGAGTCGAACTATAAGAAGACGTCAAAACCGAGAGTTAGCACAACAACAAAAGGAGGCAGAACTAAAAGAAAGGTCTTTGTCAGGACAAGTGCGTGCTGACTTACATACGGCTCGTGAACATTTTAAATCTTATACCACGGGAGAGCGAAAGGTTGTGTATGCCAAAGCCCAACGAATACCTACCAATGGAAGCAGTGGAGTCTATGATGTTCCAGTGGTAGTTAAAGAGATAGAATTAGCAGAACCAGGTGAGGAGTCTAAACCAGTCTTTATTGCTCAAGACCTTATCGAAACCTCAAGGAATACAAGGATATCTTTGCTTGGACATATCATGACATGAAGGGCGTTCCAACTTCTGTGGTGCAACATACAATTCCCATGATCAACACTGCTAAACCCGTCCAGCAACGACCCTATCCAATGAATCCTAAGTATGCCAAAATTGTACAAGAGGAGATTGAAAAACTTATCCAATGTGGATTCATATACCCTATTGAGCACTCAGAATGGGTTTCTCCAATAGCCATTGTGCCAAAAAAGAATGGGAAACTAAGAGTGTGCGTGGACCTCAAGAAAGTTAATGCAGCTACTAGGAGAGATCATTATCCCTTGCCATATTCAGAACATGTGCTTGAAAGAGTTGCAGGCAAGTAAGCTTATAGCTTTTTAGATGGGTACTCTGGTTACAATCAAATCACAATTGCATTAGAGGACCAAGCTAAAACTGCTTTTATCACAAAGTTTGGAGTGTTTGCATTTCGTGTTATGGCTTTTGTCTTAACAAATGCCCCTGCTACATTCCATCGATTAATAAACACTGCGTTTAAAGAATTTCTAAGAGAGTTTTGTGAAGCTTTCCTAGACGACCTTTGTGTTTATTCTTCTTGGGAGCAGCATTTGTTATATCTACGAAAAATATTTGAAAGGTGCAGATTTTATCGCATCTCATTGAACCCTTTCAAATGCCAATTTTGGGTTAAGCATGGAGTCATTCTAGAGCATATAGTGTCCAAGAACGGGATATCCACAGATGAGAGTAAGATTAAAGCCATTGCCGATTTGCCACCACCTACTAACTATAAAGGAGTTCAAAGATTTATGGGCCATGTTGGTTATTATCGAAGGTTTATTTTAAACTTTGCCGAGATAGCGGGTCCATTGTACAAGCTTCTTATCGAGTTTCACTGGACGGAAGAATGTCATCAATCTTATGAGTTATTAAAGAAGGCCCTAACAAGTGCTCCAATCTTGCGAACACCTGATTGGAATGTACCTTTTCATGTGCATATTGATGCATCAAATTTTGCTATTGGGCGTGTTCTAACTCAACCAGGAGAACATAAATTGGACTACCCTATTAGCTTTGCAAGTCGCCAATTAAATGATGCCGAGATGAACTACACTACTATAGAGCGCGAAGGTCTAGCTATGATTTACGCAGTAAAGAAATTTCGCTATTACCTTCTTGCTACCAAGTTTGTGTTTTATGTTGATCATCAAGCATTGCTATATTTGGTAAACAAGCCGTGTTCCACAGGTCGAATTACACGATGGTTGTTAATTATTCTTGAGTTTGACTTCACCGTTGTTGTGAGGCCTGGGAGGAAACATGTCATGGCGGATCATTTATCTCGTATTCCTAATGGCGAAGCTCCTACGGGGATTGATGATGAATTGTCTGATACTCCTTTGTTCATTGTTGAGACAATGCCTGAATGGAGTGAAAAGATTGTTAACTTCTTAATTAATGGTTTTCCACCCAAAGAACTGCGAAAAGATATAGCTCAAAAATTAATCAAGGAATGCGAACCCTATTGCTTACTGGCTGGAACTCTCTATAAGAGAGGAAAAGATGATGTTCTTAGACGCTGTGCCCGCGAGGATGAGTATTTATATATTCTACAAGAGGCACACATGGGCGTAGCTGTGGTCACTTTTCAGGAAATTTGGCTGCCCGAAAGATCTTACAGTCAGGCTATTGGTGGCCCACTCTGTTTAAGGATGCATCACTTTTTGCAAAGGGATGTGATGAATGCCAACGCTTCAAGAAGCCACAAAGAAGTGATAGGATGCCTCTACATCCCATCAAGGTAACCCAACCATTTGAAAAGTGGGGCTTAGACTTTGTAGGACCGATTAGTCCGGCTGCACGTAACACGCAATCACGATATATCATTGTGGCTACCGACTATGTAACCAAATGGGCTGAAGCAAAAGCAACACGAAAGGCGGATGCAAAAGAAACAGCTAAGTTCCTCTTTGAAAACATTATCACACGTTTTGGATGCCCCTTTGAACTTGTGAGTGACAATGGAACTCATTTTATAAATGAAGTAATAAAAGAACTCACATCAAACTTCATGATATCTCACCACAAGTCTACACCCTATTATCCCCAAGCAAATGGCCAAGCTGAGAGTACCAACAAAACTCTCATCTCCATTTTGACAAAGACAATTGAGGCTCATTGCACTGATTGCGACCTAAAGCTTACATCAGCTTTATGGGCTTATCGTACTGTGTATAAAGTTGCTATTAATTGCACACCGTTTAAGATGGTGTATGGCCAAGAAGCAGTTATGCCATGGGAGTTTGTCATTCCTAGTCTTCGAGTAGCTTCTCAAGAAGGTTGGGATGGTAACCCCTTAGTGGAGCGATTATATATCCTGGAAAGGCTAGATGAAGAGAGGCAATTAGCTGTGCGAAATGCTCTAGTGGAGAAGGATAGGAGAAAGAAGTGGTTTGATAGTCATTTAAAGGATAAAGACATCAAGGTTGGTGATAAAGTTCTTATGTACGGGGTACATAATGAAAAGAAGAAATTGAAATACGTTGGTAAGGGACCATATCGAGTGTGTGAAATTACCCCGCAAGGTACCATTCGTGTGGAGACTCTAGATGGAGTTGAAACCATTGGATTCCTTAATGGGAGTAAATTCAAAAGATATTATGATCCTCTAAGCCAGGAAGAGTTGCAAGCTATCCATCAAAAGAAGGCTGCCAAGGAACAAGCAGAGCTTAGAAAAATCCAAGCAAGAGTTGAGGCTCGATAATGACAACAACGTCTTAGACGCCAACGAGAGGTAATCTGAGAATCACGCAAGCATTTTTCGAGAACACAGATGACGACTCATTAGAATCTGAGCCACCCCTACGATACCCAATTGAGCTAAATAGCCCCTATGGGAAAGTACTATACAATGCCTTATTAGATACGGGAGCTAAACACAATTTGTTATCCTATGGAGTTTGGTGCCAATTAGGGAAACCAACCCTATCCCCGAGTACGATGCAAGTCAAGGGCATTAATAAAAAGAAAATTGCTATTCTTGGAGTCCTTCAGACCCCTGTTGTCTATGACAATGGAAGCATAGTGCAAAGGTTTCTAGTCATGCCCGCAGGAGCTATGGAAGGCAACGTAAACGTGGGACGCACGTGGATGTTGGCAACCAAATGCACTATTGATTGGGATACTGGTAGTGTCACGACGCGACCACCGACTCTTACCCCTATCATTCAAGCAAAGTCACCTACGTTGCAAACTCTAGCAAAGTTGAAGGATAGCCAACATTCACGAGCCAAGGTGGTTAACTCGTCTTTGCCGGCTACCCATGAACCTAGCACTTCAACACTTGTAGTTGCAGCAAGCAGTAATATTGCAAGTACTCAACATGCACGACCTAAGAGTACATATCAATGGGTCCCCAAGGCTATACTTCCAACTACCTCAACCCTCCCATCCATTCCAAGAAAAAATTCCCCTGGAAAACCAAGAGCGCGCTGTAGGAGAGTCAAGACCAAATCACGATGGATTCCAAAACGGCTATTAGAAGCCCAAGGCTACTATGATGGAAATGAGCAAATTTGGGTACCTAAACGTAAAATGTGTCCTTCCCTATCGACAACAAACCCATATGAGTCAAACAGTGTAACGCTAAAGCCAATGGCAGACTGTGGGAAAGGAAAGATCACAGAATGCTACACACCTAGTCCAGAGCTAGTTTGGGCTCCAAGGCAAAACCAATTTATTCCACCTAGCTCAGGAAGGGGGGAGTTCCATGAAGCTTCTAGCTCCTCATGTAATACATCCATAGAGGTAAAAGCTTCTACACAGCCTCCATCTATAGTAGTGGACCTCCATGAAGCTATAAAAGAATCCACACCTCCTAGTGTTCAAGAATCACCTGATGAACCACTTCAAGTTCGATCCTGGGAGAGTACCTTACCACCCTTGCAACTTGACGAGGCACTTAGGGTAATAGAAAACTACTGGCAAAAATCCTCACCTATTACCAACTAGAACGATTGGTTTCAAAGGGTGACGAGCTCATTTCAAACGGTATGATCTACCCAAGGAAGGAGGGAGTGTTTGCTGACAGTCATCATTCACTTGCTTCCCTCTCAACCTTTCTCCCTGACCTCTTAATCTCCCATCTTAGGGAATGTATATATAAAGCTTTATACTCACAAAAACAAGATAAAAAAGTAAAAGAGCAAGAGCCATAACACAAAATCATAAAAACAAATTATGCACAAGAACACGACCCTTGTAATATTTGCACTCTAACCATCATCTATTTGCGTGTACAGATATGGCTAGTACGCTAGAGTCATCCACTCCTACCTTGGGTGAGAGGTATCCTCGTTACTTTTCATAAATATTTCACATGGTCTTTCCAGTGCTTGCATGTGAATGGGATTTGATAGGTACGCTAGCATGTGAGAGGAATTTTGAGGAGTTAGAATGGCTGATACGTCTCTTGACCACGTCTGATCCATACTTAGTAGAGAGCGTTTCTCCCATTGCACAAGCCTACCCTTTTGACCAAGATGACTATAGGCGTCTAGTGACCTTCTTAGTAAACATGGGCACCTACGATGAAGAAGAAAATTTACAGGACTACACGGATGGCACATATTGTCTTATGGATGATGACTTTGTTTATCTCAACGACGAGGATAGGGGTTTAGCCTTAGGGTTTCCTTCCAACCTCTACAACATCCTATTCCCTTGACTCTCTAGGGGGAGTGCAAATAATTAGGTTAGGGCTCCTTATGTTTTTTGTTGTGTTCAATAAGTGTTGGTACCTTTTCCCACTAATGTGCCTCCTGGAGGTATTCCTTTTGTTTCCTAGTGTGTACAGGAGCGTGTTGCTATTGATAGGATTTGGACCTTCATGGAATCTTTATCTCGACTCACTCTTCAAATCAAGCACGAAATCGACACAAACAGGTGTTTCTTGTCCATTACCATTGCCCCTTATCTTTTTGCATCTATGATTGTCAGCTTTAATTGTGATTGGTAGCCTAATATTCACCGCATTTGCTTAGTATCAAACATTTAATTCAATGTAATTTTTTGTCATAATCACTTGTCTAGGTTTAAAAATCAAGCAGTCCGACTAAGCTAGTTTGACCAAGTTAGGTGTTAGAGATCTTCTCTTAATACCATGGGGAATACCTTCCTAATAATCAATGGTTACTTAGGTTCTTAATCCGATTTAGGCAGCATTGTGTGAAATGTACTAGGGCTTTCTAGTGGGCTTGACCCTATTGACCTTTCGCTTAAGTATTATAAAGGGAGTTTACTAGTGTGATGAGCCTGGGGAGGTGTATCAGTGTTATATGACCCCCCAAAGTTACAAAATTAAAATGTTGAAAATGAAAAAACAAAAAATCAAAGTGCTACACTGTAAAATCTTAAGCTGGAAGAGAAATCTCAGCTTGATTGGGTACTTCACTCACATGTATCGCCTATGGTACTAGAGCCCTAGAGGTTCCCAGTATGGGCACTTTTTCTTGAAAAGCAAAAATCCCAAGGCATACAAAATAAGCACACACATCAAAATTAAATCACTGTGAAAAGAATTTGGGGGGTCAAAGAAAAAGTAATCAGTCAGGCGATGATTTCATGAGAAATTCCTTTTATGGTAGCTTAACTACAAGGTCTTCTAGATATAGCCTCTAGTCAGCTCTCGAACATGAATACTTGGCTCTCGCGATTAAACAACTTAATTGACCACAGAAAATTAAGAAGCTTACCCATGGTATTAATATTCGATCTCTAGTGCCTTTCGACAGTCAAATTAGCGAACCCAGACTTGTTTAATTTTTTACCTTTACATCTGTTTATGCATTTGATTACATTGCAATTTAATGTTCATTGCTGACAAATTGTTTGAAATTCTTTTACCAATCAATTTGTCTACCTACAACTGCATATGCTTTTTAATCACTTATGAGAATGCAATTACTGTGCCAATGTTGTTTGATTTTGCAGTGACTGAAGAAGGCTAAGGACATTCATCTCAAATGCTCTTCCACCTCGACGAACGATCTTCAACTCAATAGCTTCTGAGGACGGAACCTACATCAGGAAGGGGGGCATGTTAACCCTCACGGCTCACGGGCACCCCATCACCTACGACGGACGTGTATTATGTATTTGGTAGAGTCAGGTACCGGGCTTGTCGGACCAATAGGAAAAGGGTAAGAGTGATCGCCGATGAGAGGCGCACTCTAACTGGGACATTCAAGGGATTAGTTGGCTAAGCATGGGCGCCCAAGTGTGAATGGGGTGAGCTCATATAAAAGCCAACTAAACCTAAAATTCACTCATTTTCTCATTTGTACAATAGAAGAGTGCTCTTGCTGCATCTCCATCTCCATCTTCTTCTTCTTCACCTTCTTGTGTGTGTGTGTATGTGAGAGAGAGAGAGAGAGAGAAAGAGAGAGAGAGAGAGAGAGAGAGACAGAGAGAGAGAGAGAGAGCGTGATCGAGCATTGAGGCGGCACGACGGCGGTGAAGCGGTTGAGCGTGACGTAGCGGCGTCTCCCTCTTCTTCGCGGCGAGGAATCCTCCACGGCAGAAGCATAGAGCGTTGAGTGACACACCATTGCCCTCTTTTGAGCTTACTAGTTAAGCTAGTTGTGTGGTCGGAGCCGTCTATGGCTCGCACACAGTGTTAGGCAAGACCCTTGCTTCGATAGTGCGGCAAGGAGCGCACAAGGACAATCTTTCGTTTTGTCTCATCCAGCATGGTACAATTGGCTGTTCTCCCGAGCGAGAAGCTCCTTGCTTACCCACTCTATGTGCTCCATAGACCATAACTCCGGACATGCCAAAGTGCGTTTTGAAGAAATCTTTGATGATAATGGCAAGAAAAGAAGGCGTCTCTAACTTCTCTTCGAGAATTCCACGAATAACAATGTTCTTGGAAAGTCGCTCTCGTTCCTTCAACTCCTCCACATCCACATTCTCAACATTCTTTGTTTGAACCATAGCTTGCATGAGTGAGAAATTAGGAACCACATTGTTACCACATACATCAACCAATGACTTGTTTGTGCATACATTTTCCATGTTGCATACATCCCGGCTGATGGTGTCAAATTTATCCTCTTTCAATACTGATCATGCTATACTTTGCTATGCACTCCTTCAAAGCATTCAAGTCCACAAGAGAGCGTTTGCATTCCTTGACTTCCTCTTCAAGTTGCATCAAACGTGTTGTTTGTATCTAAAGTGTCCTTGTGCGCTCCTTGCCGCACTATCGAAGCAAGGGACTTGCCGATACACCGTGTGCGAGCCACAAATGGCTCCAAGCACACAACAAGCCTAAACTAGCAAGCTCAAGAGAGCAAAGGGTGTGTCACTCACCGCTCTACGCTCGCCTTCGTGGTGGATTCCTCGCCGCGATGAAGAAGAAACTGCAGTCGTGCCGCGCTCAACCGCTTCGCCGCCGTTGTGCCTTCGTAATGCTCGATCGCACACACACTCTCCCTCTCTCTCTCTCTCTCTCTCACATACACACACACACACACAAGGAGGTGAAGAAGAAGAAGATGGAGATGGAAATGGAGCAAGAGCACTCTTCTATTGCACAAATGAGAGAATGAGTGAATTTAAGGTTTAGCTGAATTTTATATGAGCTCACCCCATTCACACTTGGGCATCCATGCTTAGCCAACTAATCCCTTGAATGTCCCAGTTAGAGTGCGCCTCTCATCGGCGATCACTCTTACCCTTTTCCTATTGGTCCAACAAGCCCGGTACCTGACTCTACCAAATACATAATACACGTCCGTCGTAGGTGATGGGGTGCCCGTGAGCCGTGAGGGTTAACATGCCCCCCTTCCTGATATAGATTCCGTCCTCGGAAGCTATTGAGTTGAAGCTCGTTCGTCGAGGTGGAAGAGCATTTGAGATGAATGTCCTTAGCCTTCTTCAGTCACTGCAAAATCAAACAACATTGGCACAGTAATTGCATTCTCATAAGTGATTAAAAAGCATATGCACTTTTAGATAGACAAATTGATTGGTAAAAGAATTTCAAACAATTTGTCAGCAATGAACATTAAATTGCAATGTAATCAAATGCATAAACAGATGTAAAGGTAAAAAATTAAACAAGTCTGGGGTCGCTAATTTGACTGTCGAAAGGCACTAGAGATCGAATATTAATACCATGGGTAAGCTTCTTAATTTTCTGTGGTCAATTAAGTTGTTTAATCGCGAGAGCCAAGTATTCATGTTCGAGGGCTGACTAGAGGCTATATCTAGAAGACCTTGTAGTTAAGCTACCATAAAAAGAATTTCTCATGAAATCATCGCCTGACTGATTACTTTTTCTTTGACCCCCCAAATTCTTTTCACAGTGATTCAATTTTGATGTGTGTGCTTATTTTGTATGCCTTGGGTTTTTTGCTTTTCAAGAAAAAGTGCCCATACTGGGAACCTCTAGGGCTCTAGTACCATAGGCGATACATGTGAGTGAAGTACCCAATCAAGCTGAGATTTCTCTTCCAGCTTAAGATTTTACAATGTGGCACTTTGATTTTTTGTTTGTTCATTTTCATCATTTTAATTTTGTAACTTTGGGGGGTCATATAACACTGATACACCTCCCCAGGCTCATCACACTAGTAAACTCCCTTTATAATACTTAAGCTAAAGGTCAATAGGGTCAAGCCCACTAGAAAGCCCTAGTACATTTCACACAATGCTGCTTAGATCAGATTTAGAACCTAAGTAACCATTGATTATTAGGACGGCATTCCCCATGGTATTAAGAGAATATCTCTAACACCTAACTTGGTCAAACTAGCTTAATAGAACTTGCTTGATTTTTAAACCTAGACAAGTGATTATGACAAAAAATTACATTGAATTAAATGTTTAGTACTAAGAAAATGCACTGAATATTATGTTACCAATCACAATCAAAGCAGACAAACATAGATGCAAAAAGATAAGGGGCAATGCTAATGGATAAGAAACACCTGTTTGTGTTGATGGTCGCGCTTGATCTAAAGTGTGAACGAGAGACAGATTCCATGAAGGTCCAAATCCTAACCACAGCAACACGTTCTTGTACACACGATGAAACACAAACAATACCTCTAGGTGGCACATCAGTGGGAAAAGAGAACTTTGCTAATCACTCAACTCTAAAACAGAAACACTCCTATCGTACTAATCTTACCTACCCTCCATCACTCAAGTGATGAGGATCAAAGGTGTTTCATGACATAGGTTTCTGTTTCAGTGTACCGGATGTAAATGTGTAGGTCTGGGTCAATGTTTTGACTTTTATTGTGCATACTCGTTTGCTAATTGCTCTTGCTCTTTATTTTTTTGTTTTTTGCGAGTATAAAGCTTTATATGTACATTCCCTAAGATTGGTGATTGAGAGGTCAGGGAAAAAGGTTGAGAGGGAAACAAATGAATGATGACTAACAGCAAACACTCCCCCCTTCCTTGGGTAGATCATACCGTTTGAAATGAGCTTTTCACCCTTTGAAACCAATTGTTCCAGTTGGTAATAGGTGGAGATTTTTGCCAGTAGTTTTCTATTACCTTAGGTGCCTCGTCGAGTTGCAAGGGTGGTAAGGTACTCTCCCAAGATCGAACTTGAAGTAGTTCATCAGGTGATTCTTGAACACTGGGAGGTGTGGATTCCTTTGTAGCTTTATGGAGGTCCACTATTGTAGGTGGAGGCTGTGGAGAAGCTTTTACCTCTACGGATGCATTACATGAGGAGCTAGAAGCTTCATGGGACTCCCCCCTTCCTGAGCTAGGTGGAACAAATCGTTCTTTCTTTGGTACCCAAACTAGATCTGGAGCGGGTGTGTAGCATTCTGTGATTTTTTTCTTTCTACGATCATTGATTCGTTTTGGAGCTACGGGATTGAGCTCACATGGGTCAAGTGATAGGTAAGAGCACAATCTACGTTTTGGCACCCAGATTTGATCATTTCCTTGGTAGTCGCCTTGGGCTTCCAATAGTCGTTTAGGGATCCATCGCAACATTTTCTTACTTTTCTTGGAGCAAGTGGTACGTTTCTTAGAAGGCTTCTGTTTTTTAGCACTAGCTATGGTCACTAAAGAAGCTTTAGGGACCCACTTGTATGTTTTCTTCGTTACATTAGGATGAGTCTTGTCAGAAGCTATATGCATTGCTTGTAGCATATTTAAGGGTACTGGCATTTCATCCCCCTCAGGTGTTACCCAGGTTGTTCCTCTAGCTCCCCATGTATCTATAGTTGCCGCTAGGTGCACCCAATCGACATTGTCTGACTCAGCCATTCCAGGTAGGATATCCATATAAGGAGAGTTCTCCCCAATATCCGTGTCTTCATTACACGTGTAACAATACTGTAATGGAGCTGAGTGAATTGTTGTGTCTGATCGATTATCAATGATGAATTTATTTCCTAGAGGATGCGTTCGACCACTTAAAAGATCAACTCGAATGACAGAGTCTTGGAACTGTAAGTAGACGTGGTTTTTGGACCAGTCATGCACCATTTTTGCTTCCCTCATGAATGGACGCCCTAAGATCATCTCAAATGGCATAGGATGCTTGGAAAAATCCATAACAATGAAAGTCTGCCTTACCTTGTGTCCCAAGACCTTGATCCTGAGATCCTTTAGCATTCCAATAGGCGTAACAATAGATCCATTAGCCATTTTTACCACTACGCTTGTTGCTTCAAGGTGAGGTCGCCCCATAGACTCCCAACAACTCTTTGTCACCATGCTGACTCCCGCACCACCATCAAGGACCCCCTTTACAGTTAATCCTTTAGTAGTGATTGGTAGAGTAGCATTAGATTCATCACCTTCAAAGTATTGCCCCAACTTGTTAACAGGTACTTCAATTACAGATTCATGTCCCATTAGGTCAGATGGTGGTGCTAAATGTTCCTCATCATTCATTACCGAGTCAGGTTTGTTCATATGTGCAAACTGTGGTAACCCGGCCTGTAATTCTCCATTGAGGAAGGCTCGAAGAGATGAGACTTGCTCGGGGTCTTTATATAGTTTGGACATGATGGTGGTTCTAACTTCTGAAGACATGAAATCCATCAATTTGGCAACATTTTATGGCATCTTGTGGGACGTAGGACCCTGACAAGAGAATGGTGAAGATGGAATCTCCACTTCCTCAAGGGGGTCGAGCATTCCCTCACCAAACATTCTCTCTAGTAGGAAAGGTGTGTGTCCACTTTCAGATGTCCTACCCTCACTCTCTTCCCGAATGATACTGGGTATAGCTAACGGCCTGTAGTTCTTGTGAGGTTAAACTTGTGTGGGAAGCACTGTGTCCGACATCTAGATATGTTTGGGTTCAGGTTCTAATGTTCATTGAGTTTCTTCCACCAAACCCCTCAGTTGTTGGACTCGTTCAATTTCCATTGTTGGGTTTGGATAGGTTCCAATCTTTCTCTCGTGGCTTATCTTGGGGGTTCGCAACTGGGTGGTTTAACTTTGAATACTCTTTTGGTGTTCATCGTA
Organism: Adiantum capillus-veneris; assembly: GCF_014529385.1. Taxonomy (NCBI): domain Eukaryota; kingdom Viridiplantae; phylum Streptophyta; class Polypodiopsida; order Polypodiales; family Pteridaceae; genus Adiantum; species Adiantum capillus-veneris. The sequence goes on along the minus strand of NC_140931.1, from coordinate 30,313,756 downwards.
ATTCCCTCTCGTGATCCTCCTCACTGGCTTTTTCCTTTGTATTAATAGTTTTGGTCTCCGTGGTCTCTATCGAATCTGAGTCATCCTCAGGGTCATTCATATACACGGGATCCTCTCCTGTCCCTATGTTAGTCTTTGAACTAGGTTTTGAGCTAGAAGCATTAAGGGATTTCTTTCTTCGTGTTTTCTTCTTTCTCGCTCGGCCAATGGATGCAGCATCTCTCTCTTCGAGGATGTAATTTTGCTTTTGGAGCATCGCCCGTGTGAGTGCATTCACTGGTGCTATGTTTATAGTTGGTGGTGTCCCATCAACAATCTCTATTATGTTCAATGGTGTGATTTTTGGTGCGTTTGGATTGTTAGGACACTGTGCGATCAAATGATCTATGCCACAACGATTACAAGTGAGTATTGGCATTGCCAATGCACTCCCTTGACTTGTTTGCATTAGTGCAACATTCTTTTGCATTCTAATGGGGCACTTAGCTACTTGATGTGGTCCACCACATTCGTAGCACTGAAAAAGTGGTCTCCTGGCAAAACTATTAATGTTTTGGCCTCTTGCTGCTAGCGCAGTAGATTGATATACCGGTTTGATTTGTCCCCAATGGTCTTCCATATAGTACATGGGACACTCCTCAAGCATGTCGACTCCATAGGTGATACTAGAGTCTATGTCCTCTTCGCAATCTACATAAGCACTAGATGACTCGCAACCTATTTGGTTCATAGGTGTAACTCTTGGATGAGGGGGTTGCGATCCTAGCACTGGAGGTGGCAACGGTGTGGTTTGGACCACATTTTGGGTTCTAGGGACCATGTGTTGTAATGGAAACTGTTGCTCCATGGGTGGGGTAGGCATCAATGCAGGAACTCGAGGTGAGTCTGCCCAAGCTATAGGCGGTCTATTTTCCATGATGCGTTTAAGCATTAGGCAATCCTTCGCTTGATGGCCATACCTACCACATGCGTTACAAGTCCCGTTAAACTTTACTTTGAAAGTAGGGCATTCACTCGTAGTATGTGGGCCCAAGCAAATTGAGCACCATTGTTGCTCCCTTCTTGGATACATATGAGTGTTTTGTGGAGCACGATTACCCCTAAGGCTTTCTTGGATGGCCTTGGTGAGATCTCCCCTAGACAGGAAGATAAGAAAGGAAGACAAGCTGTGCAGAGCAGAGCGCGACGAGGCCCTCTAGAAGAGCTTATCCAAGTGTTCCTTTCACATGCTTTGCCACTTTAACATTCTTTGTGTAACATGATATGCTTACATAGAGGTATATAAGGAGGACACATTCTAGCATGTCAAAACGACAAGAAGTTTTTCCTAGCACTTGTTTTGACAGTCATGATGGCCCTTGTGGGCCCTGGTACTAATCGTATATTTTGAACAATGAACAATCTTAGGCATCAAGAGATCATAAATGAAAATCCTGTAGTAAAGGGCTGATAGTCGCAGAATGCTATCCTTGGGTTCATGAGCAATCTTCTTAGGTAGTTGACCACGGTAGTACTCTTATTATCTGGCAACATCATCTCCCATCATTTATGTATCCACCATTCATATTTCAAGTACACAAAAACTGCATTCTTAGAAAGTGACATTCATTACACGTCATTTATATGCTGAAGCTCAGCATGCATGTCGTTTCGATCGAGCATTTGTACTGACCTTGATCCTATCTTAGATTTGGCTACAAACTTAGGTTGAGACTTTGGGGCTTCTACTCTTAAGAAAATTGGCGAGACTCAAGAAGGAGACTGATATGGTGTTGCAATTGCCAAGAGCTCATGCGTAGGCATATTTTGAATAAAGCTATTGCCACTCTTGTGTGAAAGATGTGCACACTAATTAACAACCTGAATGTGACAACTTCAAGGGGATATGTGTCACAACCATCTCTAGCTGTAGCTCCGACCATAGAAATTGAATAGGACATCTAGCTCCACCTATACATTCACTTTAATGAACCTTGTGCAGTGAAATTAACAATTGAGAGCCATGGTCATGATGCAGGCACGACTCTCTATTTGGTTGTGTGTACATATGTGGTTATGTTAACACCCAGTCCCAAGATATAGCGATCACATAGCGATCACACTGGGTTTGACCGAGCCTTCTAGCCGGCATTCTTGTAGGGCCGCTTGAATCTTGGTGTTAATCTTCTTATTTGTTGCTTCATGTGATTCTTTCTGCACTGCCATGACAGTTTCGGTGAGTGAGGCTTCAACTGGGTGTGCTTTTTCAAGCAGAGCTTGGCTCTTTACTTCCTTCGTATCTTCAAGATTTCATAAACGTTCTTTGAGTCTCTCATTCTCTCCGATGAGTTCTTGAATATGAGCCTCAAGGGCTATGACTCGTTCTTCTGGGCGGGCAACGGGGTCCTTCCTTGGTGCCGCTGCCACCGTAAGAAAGCTCTTGCGTGCAATAGTGGTACCAAAGGATGACATCAGGCTACAAAGGGGATTCCAATTGAAACACACAGTGGTGCGTGAGATCAAGGGCTTATTCTGATTTAATTTTTTGAAGTGAAAGCATTAAGCTCTGTGTAGGCGAGATAATTGAAGAGTAGCGATGATGCTTGTTTTCGACGGGCTGAGAGAGATGGGGATAGAGAGAATCTCTTGGACCAAATCGACCGTGTACGTTGACGGGCAGGCTGTAGTAGGGTGCACACTGAGCAGGCCTTGAACCAAAATGCCGACGAGCAAGTCGTAGCAGGGTCGGGCGTAGATCGCAGGTCGCAGCAGAGTCCGCCGGCTTGGGCATGGGGCAAGGCTTGTGTGTTAACGCCCCCCACAGGGCCGCCCTCGCCCACAGGAGACACACAAGATATGAAGGTTAGGTTTTCGACACGGACTGAGAGCTTTTTGATTCGCAAAGAGAGCGAGAGAGAGAGAGAGAGAGAGAGAGAGAAATGAATTGATATATTAACGTCTTCAAATAAGAAAATTGCAAACTAGTGAATCTAATACAATGTTTGAGTATCAAAAAAGATTGTGGTACTAAAGGTGCTTAGAATGCTATTGTGATATCCGCTTTCGACCCTATTAATAATGGGGGGGGGGGGGGGGGGATTCTCGCCCCTCCCTCCACCATGTGGCAACACTACTTTCACTGGCTCCTTTAGGCTGCTCCATCCTCCATGTCAAGGTGGTTTGTGTGTGGAGAGAGAGAGAGAGAGAGAGAGAGAGAGAGAGAGAGAGAGAGAGCAATGGACACCAGCTTGCTCTGAGGACTCCAGAGTCATAACATGGTAGCAAACCGGTCGGTAAGTTGTGACAACTACAACCAACATGAATGAGTCAAGGCTGAAGCACCTCACGGTAAACACAAGCAGCATAATGGGATAGTCAAACTTGCACAGCCAGGTGGAACTTGGGACATACGAACACACCAATGGTGGAAAAAACAATGTAGCATTGACACTTGCTTTTGGATTTGTAACCTTTGACCATCTCTTGGCCAAAATTGGTGTAGAGTGGATGCAAAATCATCACAAACTCTTCGTGAAGCAATAAAAAATAGTGGGTAGGCCAAAGCTAAGAAATGTAGGGTGTTCTCTCTCTCTCTCTCTAAAAAAATGTGGGATAGACCGAAGCTAAGAATTGTAGCTCTCTCTCTCTCTCTCTCTCTCTCTCTCTCTCTCTCTCTCTCTCTCTCTCTCAAAATCTAGGACTCTTTCTAATGTTGGCATACCTAAGTTAAGAAAGTTTGCATAGCATCATCGAAGGCGGCGGCATTGTACTAGTGGTGTCAATATGCGTGCTAGAGGGACCGTTCGCTCTCTTCCTTTGTGTTATGCATAGTGTTGCTCTCTCTCTCTCTCTCTCTCTCTCTCTCTCTCTCTCTCTCTCTCTCTCTCTCTCTCTACTGCCACTAACTTTTTCCTCTCTCTCTTTTAGACACACGTGCACTCAAGTGCCTTCTTTGGGTCGGTAGAGGGAGAGCAAGGGCAAGCAAACAAGATCAACCCCTTGGCGTTGGGAGACCCGAGAAGCTTCTCTCTCTCTCTCTCTCTCTCTCTCTCTCTCTCTCTCTCTCTCTCTCTCTCTCTCTCTCAACGTAGGATTGCAACCAGAACGTCATGCACACTGCCTCTCTCTATCTCGCAACCTGGAGGAAACTCTCTTTCTCTTTGTGTGTGCATGCCGTTGTGGGTTGCCGACCTATGTTCTCTCGTGATGACCTTTGGGAGAAAGCTGGGTAGGCGAGCACCTAGTAGCGGCAGGCAAGGGGGGGGGGGGATATAAAGAATATTCGAGAGTATTGCACAACTAATGAATTTTAAATTATTGTGCGAGTATATGATAGTATGTGCCTACAATTTGTAGAAAATATTATATGGATGGGAATCTGGCGCCAATGCCAATTTTGATTGAAGGAAAAGGAAGAGATGATGTCGACACACATGGGGGAAGAAACTAACCAACAGCGTGGACTTTAGCAGCAAGGTGCTAGCCACAAGTGGACAAGGAGCTAGGAGGGGGTCGTGGCTTTTTTTTTAGAATGAAGGTATGGGTTGCAAACACATAAAATAGCTGGTTGAGGTGGTTAGCATTGAGACTTTGAGGCAATTGTGTTCGAGTTTAAGTTTGATTAAGATAGGTCAAGTTTTGCTACTCTGTGCATTGTTAGGTATGGAGCTTGATTTACCCCTTGTAATTTTTAATCTTTAAAGCGCACAATCGTGAGGCCCCTAGTATGAGGAGAAGCCATCGTGCGTAAGAAAAATCACTCGTCAAAAGACAAAAAATTCATGCCCATGTCAAAATATTTCCTTCTTGCTGAAATATTATGGCCCGACGGTGGCCGAAAAGTGGTCAGAAAGCAGTCGATCGATTGGCCGGTTGTCGGTGGCCGAAGTCAATGGAAGGTGATCGATTTTCTAGGCGGACTTATCTTCTCAAAGGGCGGCCACACATGAGCGCATTGGAAAGTCCAACTTGGACTTGTCTACACAAGGGCTGCTACACACGATTGCCTCTCATGAGAGAGGATAGCTCTTTTGGCCTATAAAAGAAGGCCCTTTCTACACACATTTTGCATTGTGAAGTTGATGAAACAAGGTGTATTTGAGGTGGTGAGAGTGAAGGAAGGGGGAGCTCCATTAAGGGAATAATCCCTTTGTAACTTACTTTTAGTTTGAAGTTTAGTTTGAAGTACTAAAGCCATGGCTGCTTTTCCGTGGACGTACCCCACATTGGGTGAACCACGTATATCGTGCTCTCTCTCTCTCTCTCTCTCTCTCTCTCTCTCTCTCTCTCTCGCGTCTATAATCTCTTGTGTATGAAAATTCTCTCTCTCCATTAAGTAAACTACTCTAATATCTACTTAGCTACGTCCTATTTTCTAACCTGCACCGCTGCCAAGCAACGAACAAAAATATGAAAGTTGTCAGTATGTACCTATACATACTATGAACACTTAAAAAAACCACATTAGAAAAAGTTTGGACTCAAATTTGGGACTTGTAAGAATGTCATGTCATCGTAGAGAGAGATAATGAAAATTTCAGTTTCTCCTTGTTCAAAGATGTTTTCTAGAAATCTTGAATATCTCCTTCATTATAAGGTATGTTTACCAAAAACCCAAGAAGTAATCCAATCATGATAATGCTTCACTGTCTGCAGTGGCTAATAATTTAATGTCGAATATCTCAATCTTCTACGTTTTAAAAAATTAGGCTCTGCTTTTTGAGCTCATTCTCAAATGGAATGTTCTTTCCTCCATTGTCCTCACCTCCTCTGCAACCAGTTTTGATTAAATGTCTCTGTTGAAACTTATAGCTTCTACACATAGAGCTTCTACAAGGAATCGTAGAGATGGGTATCATATGCACATAGATCTCTCATGAGAGAACAAGTCCCTTTGTTCCCCCTCTGCAAGAAAAACAAACTAAACACTGATAGCCGATTTTCGAAAATCAAAGAAAAAAAAGAAAAAAGGTTATTTTTCCTCTGCCGGAGCTTGGCGACACTGTTGGAAGGTTCGGCACATGCTTGGCCTCATCACATGGCCCCCCTCGATTGGCCGGCCTTATCACCCTCATGTCCTCGCTCGTCTATGCCCCAACCTAGCAGGCCACCCTCGGTTTCACTCTCCCTTCTCTCTCTCTCCCTGTAGTTTTATTCCCCAGCGGGCATCGAATGAAATATCAACTCTCTCTCTCTCTCATTTTCTCTACACACCTCCCTCTTCCCCTCTCTCCATTCTCGGCACACTCTCTCTCTCCCTCATCCACTCCTCTCTCTGACAACTCACTCTCTTTCTAGCTCGTGTCGGCGGTCACAAGCCGCAGATGGCCCGGCCATCTTCTCTCTCTATCTCCCTCATGGCCTACAAGAAGCCGAAACTCTCTCTCTCTCTCTCTCTCTCTCTCTCTCTCTCTCTCTCTCTCTCTCTTACCCACACGCGTTGACCCTCAATGAACCCCCCACCTTACTTGCCACCCTTGGCTAGCAAGAGCGGACTCGAGCACCCACCCTCCCTCTCTCTCGCTTTCTCTCTCGCGCTCCCTTTGTATCGAGTCCATAGCCGCATACGAACTCTCTCTCTCCCATATTCTTATCCACACGCTCACCCCCTCTCTCTCGCTTTCTCCCTCCCTCGCTCTCTGTGCAAGCCAATAGCCAGATATTATCTCTCTCTCTCTCACCCGCTCGCCTCACCCTTCCCTCGGCCTCACTTTCTCCCTCCCTTGGCCTGCTATCCTCTCTCTCTCCCTCCCCACCCCATTGACTCTCTCCCCTCCTCTCGTCCTTGAGCTGCCATGCAAAGCAAGGGATAATATTACCTCTCTCTCACCACACACCCTACCTTGCCCAACTCCATTGCCAAAAAACCCCCCTTCCCTCGCTCTTGTCGGCAGCCCACAAGGCGCAGACCCCCGCCATCGATTTCTCTCTCTCTCTCTCTCTCTCTCTCTCTCTCTCTCTCTCTCTCTCTCTCTCTCTCTCTCTCTCTCAGCCGTTCACGGCTCCAACCCAAAGGCGCAAGATAAGATGCTCTCTCTCTCTCTCTCTCTCTCTCTCTCTCTCTCTCTCTCTCTCTCTCTCTCTCTCTCTCTCTCTCTCTCTCATCCACACACACACACACACACGCTCACCTCATCCTCTCCCTCCCTCACCACCTCCAACCTCACCCCATCTCCCTCTCTCTCTCGCGCTCTGTACACCAGCCTGCAGGCGTCCCTTCTCTCACTCACTCTCTCTTTCTCTTCAGCCCGAAGGTGCAGTAAAACTGATGCTCTCTCTCCCTATCACACACACACACACTCTCGCATTATGCGCTCTCACACAAAAACACTCATTCACACATACACACCACACCCCCCCCCGCTTCTGCGTTGTCAACAGAAAGATGAAAATAAAAATAAATATATATATATATATACAATAGACATACTTCCCTCCCATTCCCACGCACGCATACGCACACATATATACATATAATCACGCACTATTACACATATATACTCACATACCTGTACATACACACACGCATAAACGCGCACACACCGGTAAAATACAAAACAAGAAGAAGAAACTCAACGACGTCGACGAACTCGACCAAAGAAGAAAAACACCCGGATCACGCGACACCAACAACAAAAAGAACAAAGGCGTTGAAGGCATGCCCCGGCCAACCGCGAAGAGACGTACGCGCTACACCGACGCACCGACAAGCTACCATTCATCGACATCACACAACCACGAACCATTTTCAAGAAACTGTAGGTTATCATCATCATTTTTCAGTTTTCACCCAAGCCTTGTAAAATTCCCAATTTGTAAATTCCCTCTCTCTAGGTGATGGTCACAAAGGCCCACCTAAAGGTTTTCATTTTAAATAACTCCAAGACAAAGCAAGGGTCAACCACACCGGGCCCACCGCCTTGCTTTGTCTCCCCAATTAGCTTACCCTAATCAAACCGGGATTACCCTAATCCAAGTAGCCAACACCTATAAAAGGGCACTGAGAGGTCACTATCGGGGGGGGGGGGGGGGGGGCAGTTCATGAGAGGTCAGCACTTGGTAGAGTTTTAGTGGGAGGAATTGACACTATTGGCATCACAGGGGAGGGGACTTGTGTGATGGTTTGTTTTGGGAATTGCACCATGTGAAGGGAGCTACGTCCACCTCTTGACTCCAATGGTCGATGCACACACATACACATTCTTGGTAGCAAGTGTCACATCATCAAGTCGTCTTTAGAGAACGCACCAAGTAGATTCACCATCTCTTCTCCCTACCTCTCTTATCACCACGGTGTGCTACTTCGCTGGAAGAAAGGTCATTGTAAATATTGCAAGAAATAATTCTCCCTCACACCCCCGAGGGTTTTCATCATTTGTCAATCTGTGTGTGTGTGTGTGTGTGTGTGTGTGTGTGTGTGTAACTTTGCGGTGTTTACATCACCGTGGTCTGCGTCCTAGCCGCTCAAAGCTAGGTGGTGCCCCCTGTTCGCTTTACCGTGACCGGCTCGAGGCGTGCCATCGGCCCGCGACGTTTTAGAGGCCGTTGGGGTTCGTGTCTCGCTTTGCTCCCGTCATTTGGTGTCCCCACTGAGGAGGGCTTCTAAAAAACATTCAGTTTAGAATGCTGAAAGCAACGCACCTCATTAATCATGGACAAATGGCTGAAGGAATTCTGTAAATGGAGGACGGAAGAGGAGGAGACTAAGGAGGCACTAGCCACCTTCATTGAAGTACTATTGCCCGGCTGTAGTGTCGTCAGTATTCAAGAGCACCAAGTGTTTTCTCTCTAATGCTTCAAGAGGACTCGTCAACTACATCAACCACAAAGTCTAAGTCCGGAAGCCTAAAGCATTTGGTGGACGCAAGTGGGCCTACACTCTCTCTAGGCGTGGGAGGCTCAAATGAAGTTCAACCACCCAAGAGTCGTCGTCGCAAGCAGAATGGAAAGTTGAATGAGGTAGACTCTTCTCGCCCAGTCTGTTTTGAACCTAATGTGGAGGATTGTGCGGACTACTACAAAAGGTAGGAGCATGTGGTGAAGGTGTCACCTTGTCAACACCTGAGGTAGGCAACCCTAGTGGTCAAGATCCTTGCCCTACACCCGACATTGATAATAACAATAGGCCAAAAGTATTTCCTTTCCGTTTCTTGCAACACATGCATGTAAACGTGTATATTGATAGGAAGATATTCTACCAGCAAAAGATTGTTTTCTTATTCGGAGCCGAGATGCTTGATGAAATTCTCAGATCTCCACACCCCATCATCTTGCTCCTTCTGGACTACTACCACTCTTTTGATGTAAGCATCTTTATTCTGTTCTAGCTTTGTGATCCATTGTAACAGACATGGACACTCCAAGTCAAGAATCAACCACGACAGCACCAAATAACCACTTCAAAACAAGTCACAGATCACAATAGATGTACACTGGCCCGGCGGAGTTCCGTGCCTAGAGATATCGGCCCCAAAGACTGGCACCCCTTTCAGTATTTCTTTTTATATTAATCAGATCAAAGTACAAGAGAGTGGCTAGGGTTTCACTCTTAGACTCCGCGTCCAGATGCTCTGAGAAGTGAGGCCCTCACCACTAATTTAAAGGTTACAAGGGATGCCTAAAAGCAAAGCCCCAAAAGCTTCAAATCAAAAGCAATTGCTCTCTCTTTCTCTCTCTCTCTCTCTCTCTCTCTCTCTCTCTCTCTCTCTCTCTCTCTCTCTTACAGAGAATCAAAACTTGAAAGCAAAAGCATTCTCTCTCTCTTTCTCATATTGTAGATAAAAAGCAAAATTTGCGTCGCTCATCATTTTCAAAAAAAAATAAAAATAATAAATTTAATAGCCTCCGCGATTTTCGGAAATTAGGGTTTTTGGCAAAAATTAGGGTTTGCAGGAATTTTAGGGTTTCTGGTAGAAATTAGGGTTTCTACTGTCCGTAGCCACGTCATCACTTTGTGACATACCCCCCTCTTGAAAGCATTGTAATCGATCGCGATTACGCCTGCAAAATCGACAAAAGCCATAAACCCTCTTAGCAGACACTGACTGTTAGTACCTACGTACTGGGAACACACATCTAGCACATGTACAAAATCAACAGTCACATCACACGACATCATAGGACATCACCAGACATCACATGACATTCAACATTCATTCGGATCTTAGACCATGATTTATCAGCAATGTAGCTAGCAATCACATCTAGGTCCAATCGGGACCTCATCGATGTCCGATTGACTAACCCATATTGCAACCATGTCTATTCGAGATCAATCAGACCAAAATGCTGCAATCATTTAGGCTATCAGTTCCTGCACTCACAAGAAGTCAAGAACAAATCAGTCGCATTATAGGAATTTCCATTTCATAAAGTCATCCAACAGAATACTGTCAGCTCTCAGTATCCCTGAAGCTCAAAGAGACATCAGTGACTTTAGTATCAAAATCAAGGCATCTGTTGACAAAGGAGCGGAGTAACTCCCCTCTTGTGCATCCCACTGCACCAGATCTTCGGCCAAGCTGAATTTCTGGGTTCCGTTTGGAGTAGACTATGCTAAACCAAAACATCGAGGTAAAGTTTCACAACCCGAGGAGTATCTGCTAGGTCCTCCTCCTCCATCCACTTTGCATCAAATGCAGGAAAGTTCTTAAACTTAACCAAGAACCGCCTTTGGACTTTACCTTTCTTCGTATCCTTATGTGCCAAAATCTGTTCAGGAACAAGGATCTCCTCGTTTTCTTCCACTTCGGGTTGCTCATCAGGCTCCCCATCATCAGGCACATCACCTTTAAAAGGTTTCAAGAGACTCACATGAAATGCATTATGAATCCTCCAAGTATCTGGCAGTTTCAATTGGAAGGAGACATCATTTATCTTTTAAGTTATCTGGAAAGGTCCGTAGTATCGCATACTAAGCCTTGGAAAAAGCCTCTCCTTTCCCTTTTTCTTTCTTAGGCGTGCCTTCTCAAAAGTAAGAGCACCCAATCATCCTCCTTGAGTTTCAAGTCGCGACGATTGCGATCTGCTGCCTTTTTCTGTCGTTCTTGAGACTCTTGCAAAGTCTCGCGAACCTTGGCAAAAGCCGTATCCAAATCTCGCGAATATTCATCTGCTTCAAATATCTAATCTTTCGTGCTCAGGAAGGATGGAACCTTCGCAGCACTTTCAACAATCTTACATGGCGTCTTCCCCGTTGAAGAGTGTATCGTGTTATTGTAGGCAAATTCCACCAAAGGTAAGTTCTTTTCCCATTGAGTCTTCTTATCCGAGATACAAGACTTCAATAAATCTAAAATCACTGAATTGGCAATCTCAAATTGCTCGTCAATCTGCAAGTGGAATGATGACGAGAACTGCAACTGCTTGCCAATGTTCTCCCAAATTGCCTTCCAAAACAAACTCATAAATCTGGGGTCTCTGTCGGAGACAATCATCTCAGACGTGCCATGTAATCGGAAAATCATCGTGATCATTCTGTGTTCTCGGGAGATCAAAAATGAAATCCATTTCAATACTTTTCCAGGGGCGGGTGGGTATGGGTAAAGGCTTTAACAATCCCTGTGCCTTATGCCTGTCAAAATTGACCTTCTGGCATACTGCGCACGACTCTTCCACGTCCTTTTTGAGTCACGGCCAAAAGAAGTATCTCTCTACCCCTTTCATGGTGGTAGCAATGCCGCGGTGACCCGTAAAAGGTGGACAGTGGCATTCAATCATAACCTTTTCCCTCAACGGCTGTGTAACGCACAACATAGTCTTTTTTATCAAGTAGCCTTCCCGAAGGGAGTATTCAGCTATTGTCTCCCCATCCCGTATCCATGTGAAATATCTGCAAAATCTGTATCTGTGGCATACTGATCGACCATATCCTTGAAGCTCCTATGATGTATCGTGGAAATAGCTAGAACTAATGGTTTTCGAGACAAAGCATCTGCCACCACATTCTTCTGTCCCTACACATGGACAATCTGCAAGTGGAACTGTGACAAGATGTTCGCCCACCGCATCTGCTTTTTCGAAAGTTGCTTCTGTGACAAGAAGTAGCGCAAACTCTGATGGTTTGTAAAGATAGTAAAATCCGCTCCGAGTAGGTAATTCTGCCACTGAGTAAGAGCATGGATAACCGCCAAAAGCTCTTTCTCATAAATCTGTGTTGTCATCTCCGGCCTAGAGAACAAACGACTCTCATAAGCTATGACATGGCCTTCTTGCATCAAGAACGCACCCAGACTACGACCACAAGCATCACAATATACTTAAAAGACTTCTGCAAATCCAGCAAAGTCAAAATAGGTCCCGTAGTCAATTTCTCTTTCAATGTCCGAAAGGCAGTCACCTCTGTGGGTCCCCACGAAAAAGGTACTCCTTTCTGTGTCAAGGTATGCAAAGGGGAAGCAACCTTTGCAAACTTTCGTATGAACCGCCTGTAGTACGAACACAATCCCAAGAAGCTTCTAACTTCATGGACATTCCTCAAATCGGGCTAATCGCGGATAGTCTCTATCTTGGCCGGGTCCATTTGCACTCCTGCTACTGACACAATGTGTCCCAAAAAGTGTATTTTTTGTAGGAAAAATTCACTTTTCTTTGCATTAATCACTAACGTGTGATCTCGTAATGCCTGAAAGACTTGAAGCAGATGATCTCTATGTTCTGCCTCATTCTTGGAGAAAACAATGATGTCGTCAAAGAAAGTGCCAACAAATAGCCTGTACTCTCGAAAAAATCTTGTCCATCATCCGGTTAAATGTCGCAAGAGCATTGGTTAAGCCAAAAGGCATCACCAAAAACTCAAATAACCCAAAAGTCGTCTGAAAAGCTGTCTTGTAGATATCTCCTGGCGCTATCCTGATCTGATGATATCCACTCTTCAAGTCAATCCTGCTAAAGCACAAGGATCGTTGTAACCTGTCAAGTATATCATCGATCCTAGGAATTGGAAATCTGTTCTTGATGGTGATTTCGTTGAGAGTGCTATAATCGATGCACATTCTCCAAGATCCATCTTTCTTCAAGACCAAAAACACTGGAGAGCAATACGGTGAAGTACTAGGCTGGACAAGACCCTTTTCCAAGAGGTCTTTCACTGGGTTCATAATCTTTTCATTCTGTACTCGGCTCACACGATAAGGTGGCCGATACAGTAGCGTGTTTCCAGGTATCAGATCAATGGTTTGATCTTCACTCCCTCTGAAAAGCAATCAGCATGAGTGTGGAGAAAAATCCTGGCGTTCTTTTGATCAGGCAATACATATTCAACCTTTATTCATCGTTCAGCTCTCTCCCAAAAGAATGAGTAAGAAACTGAAGTTCATCAAGTACAATCTCTAAGCCCTTCATTTCTCAAAGTCGCTTTCTCGGCCCGGTAGTCAACCACGGCGTAGTTCTTGTGGTACCAAGGGATCCTGAGTAGAACGTCACTCGCGTTCCCCGAACACCCCTGTCATTGCAAACGAAGTTTGCAAATGCTCAGTGTAATGGCAACATCCCATCCAGGTGCTAGTCGAACTACCTCCACCTGTGGCGTCTGTCTATCGGGCGTAATTCCAAATCGAGCCGCCAATTCCAAGTGAAAAGAAGTTGGCCTTGGCTCCTTCAAAAGAGCTTCTTGATCCTTCACTTTGCCCCAAAAGCGGAAAAGTTTGTACTTTCATTTATTAGATTCGGTGTAGGTCCCACGCCATGTGGTACCAGTTCTGCTTTTCTATCTGCCTTTTTTGCCACATTCCTCAGCTGCTCTCGAACTCTCAGGCCTGTCGTCGTCTTTATCATTCTGTTCTTTCTGTGCCTTTTTAGGGCACTACGCGGAGATATATCCATGTTCCCCGCATCCAAAGCACTTCCCCTCTCTGATGAAGCAAGCTCTCTCCTCAGGAGAAAGCTTGGGTCGTGCATCCTTTTTCTCTAGGTTGCTCTTTTTCTTTCTACTTTCATTCCCAGAAGTCTGTTCGGCTCGTTGTGTCATGGCCTTATCTGTGGGGTAGGTCAAACTGCCAGAGTGAATGGCAAAGCCCCGCTTCGCATGACTCATCAACTCCTAAATAGAAGCTGACTTCTATTCCAAGTAGTGATCTCGGATCTCTGTAGGTAGACCCAAGGTAAACCACTCAATCTGTTCTCTGAACGAGATCTTCTTGAATGAAGAGGCGGGTAGAAAAGAGCTCCAGAATCTTTCACAGTAAGCATTGATTGTATCCTTCTTAAAATTCAGCCATTTAACTGGCGCAGTCTTGTTTAAAAGAAGCGTGGACCACCAACTACGAGCATTCCCCTTAAGGTAAGAGGTAGCTCTCCGAATCTTGGAGTGCTCTGAATAGCGTCCTCCCACGAAAGCGATGTCAAACTGTTGTATAAAAGACAAAGCCTTCGAAGCATCTAAGTATCCTGAAAAAGTATCAAACTTGATCGAGTGGCCACCTTCCTTAAACTCTCAGACTTTCTTGCTTTTATCTTCGAGAAAGTCATACTGGTTGGCTTTGTAAAAATTCTTCTTGTTCGCATAAAAGTTTCCGTTTTCAGAGTCTGAACTGTCCGTAGACGAGTCCTCTGTAGAAGTGTCACTCACTGGGTGAGACTTAGACTTCCTTGCCTTTTTCTTGCCCTTTCCGAAGCGTTGTTTCTTGCTTCGCTTTTTGCTTTTCCTATCTTCTTCGCTCGAGTCTGAAGAGCTAGAAGAACTGTCAGAAGAAGAAGAAGAAGAACTGGGTAGGTCTTCAAACTTGACGCGCTTCTTCAATTTCTTTGCCTTGTCAAATGTCGACCGACGACCCAAATATCTCGGAAAGTCAGTTCCTTTCTTCTGCTTTTTGCCGTGCTTTTTGCCTTTCTTTTGCACGTCGAAAAGCTGAGTAATCCATGCATCAACCAAGTTCTCCAGTTCCTTCTCCGTATATTTCTTGGAGGCAGAAGGTTTCTTGAGAGCGGGTTTCGGGAGTGGTGTTGTGGTTCTTTGCCACTCCATCTGTACCTCTTCCAAAGAGGTCTGGTTCATATATTTTGCCATCTTCGGGTCCTTGGCAAAATTGAGCATCATCTTTGTTGCATCATCAATCAATTTTCGACGCTCCATCTCTTGCTGCTCCGCCTGAGTAGGCCGAGGTGGGCCATACTCTCTCTCTGAATCTTCGTTGTGATCTCAGCCCGCATCTCCAAATGCAGAGGGAGCCGACTGATCCTTGCGTGAAGCCATAGGTGTCGCGGAAAAGAAATTGGGGATCGGATTTCCCGTAGAAGAGAAATTGGTTGTGCTCTGATACCACTGTAACAGACTTGGACACTCCAAGTCAAGAATCAACCGCGACAACACCAAATAACCACTTCAAAACAAGTCACAGATCACAATAGCTATACACTGGTCCGGTGGAGTTCCGTGCCTAGAGATATTGGCCCCAAAGACTGGCGCCCCTTTCGGTATTTCTTTTTATATTAATAAGATCAAAGTACAAGAGAGTGGCTAGGGTTTCACTCTCAGACTCTGCGTCCAAATGCTCTGAGAAGTGAGGCCCTCACCACTAATTTAAAGGTTACAAGGGATGCCGAAAAGCAGAGCCCCAAAAGCTTCAAATCAAAAGCAATTGCGCTCTCTCTCTCACAGAGAATCAAAACTTGAAAGCAAAAGCATTCTCTCTCTCTTTCTCATATTGTAGAGAAAAAGCAAAATTTGCGTCGCTCCTCATTTTCCCCAAAAAAAAAAAGCCTCCACGAATATAAACTTGGAGATGGGTAATGCCTCCAGTTTATGGAAGGATGTCCAGAGTAAGTTTGATGATCAATATGTTGCCAACCTTTTAAGAATGTTCCAAACTCCTCCACAACACAGCATTGTGTTTGCATGGGATGCATCAGACCTATGGTTATGGTTAACCGATAGAACATATAGAGGTAAGATCAACATGGAGATAAGAGTTAAGGAGCCATGGATAGACAAAAGGCTGATAAGGTGCAAGATGAAGGCCTCATTCCCAATTTGGTGCAATTTTTTACAAGTAGTGCATCCTCTCTTTAGAGAGAGGTGAGTGGATCACCCTTATATTTAAGCCGCAAGGTAGGTGGCTTACTATCAGCATTAAAAAAAAAGGCAGCTAACATGTTTGAGCACACCCAGGAGAAGCATGATGTGCTTTGCAGGTTTTCCCAGTCGCGACAGTAAGCAAGGCTCTGAAGACAAGTGGAGCTCACCACACCAACAAGGTGGCCATATATGGTGGATTCTTGGCACACTCTTGGAAATCATAATTTTCAGTTCTGTCTTTGCAGGAGCCAAGATGCTCATTTCCCCTCTCGCTACTGGTGGTTACAAATTTGGTCCAATTTGGCAAGCAAATTTTATTGTTCGGACACTGCAAACAATGATCCTATTTTTCACTTGGGATCCAGGAGGACACTCGCACAAAGTTCTGGAAGCCATGGGCTTCCCGTTAATCAACCAACACTATTCCAAGAAACAGGCTATCACCCGGACCTGTTGCAGATTCATGAATATCCCAGAAATCTCACCAATGGCCAAATGGAATGGCTAGTTCAGAAGGCAACTCAGTATCGGCTCCTACAGATCAGATGAAGAAGAATCAGAGTCAGGGCTAGAGACATGAATGCCTCTAGAAAAAAGGGGAGGGCTAATGATAGCCGATTTTCGGAAATCAAAGAAAAAAAAAAGAAAAAAGGTTATTTTTCCTCTGTCGGAGCCTTGGCGACATCAATGGAAGGCTCGGCAATGCCTGGTCAACCTCACGGCCCTGGCTTTTACTGGCATGGCCTCGTCACATGGCTCCCCTCGATTGGCCGGCCTTATCACCCTCATGCCCTCGCTCGTCCATGCCCCAGCCTAGCAGGCCACCCTCGGTTTCACTCTCCCTTCTCTCTCTCTCCCTATAGTGTTATTCCCCAAGCGGGCATCGA
The DNA here is from genome assembly GCF_014529385.1 of Adiantum capillus-veneris. Taxonomy (NCBI): domain Eukaryota; kingdom Viridiplantae; phylum Streptophyta; class Polypodiopsida; order Polypodiales; family Pteridaceae; genus Adiantum; species Adiantum capillus-veneris. Next base: position 30,296,878 of record NC_140931.1, on the reverse strand, counting down.
ATGAGATATCCCACTGTCTCTCTCTCTCTCTCATTTTCTCTACACACCTCCCTCTTCCCCTCTCTCCATTCTCGGCACACACTCTCTCTCCCTCATCCACTCCTCTCTCTGACAACTCGCTCTCTTTCTAGCTCGTGTCGACGTCACAAGCCGCAGGTGGCCCAACCATCCTCTCTCTCTATCTCCCTTGTGGCCTACAAGAAGCCAAAACACACACACTCTCTCTCTAATATTCTCTCTCTTACCCACTCCCGTTGACACTCAATGACCCCGCCACCTTACTTGCCACCCTCGGCCAACAGGAGCGGACTCGAGCACCCCACCCCCCCTCTCTCTCGCTTTCTCTCTCACGCTCCCTCTGTGTCGAGTCCATAGCCGCATACGAACTCTCTCTCTCCCGTATTCTTATCCACACGCTCACCACCTCTCTCTCGCTTTCTCCCTCCCTCGCTCTTTGTGCAAGCCAATAGCCAGATATTATCTCTCTCTCACACCCGCTCGCCTCACCCTTCCCTCGGCCTCACTTTCTCCCGCCCTTGGCCTGCTATCCCCTCTCCCTCCCTCCCCACCCCATTGACTCTCTCCCCTCCTCTTGTCCTTGAGCTGCCATGCAAAGCAAGGGTTAATATTCCCTCTCTCTCTCACCACACACCCTACCTTGCCCGACTCCATTGCCAAAAACCCCCCCTTGCCTCGCTCTCTTGTCGGCGGCCCACAAGGCGCAAACCCCCGCCATCGATTTCTCTCTCTCTCTCTCTCTCTCTCTCTCTCTCTCTCTCTCTCTCTCTCTCTCTCTCTCTCTCTCTCTCTCTCTCTCTCTCTCTCTCAACCGTTCTCACGGCTCCAACCCGTAGGCGCAAGATAAGATGCTCTCTCTCTCTCTTATCCACACACACACACACACACCCGCTCACCTCATCCTCTCCCTCCCTCACCACCTCCCACCTCACCCCATATCCCTCTCTCTCGCGCGCTCTGTACACCAGCCCGCAGGCGTCCCTTCTCTCTCACTCTCTCTCTCTCTCTTTCTCTTCAGCCCAAAGGCGCAGTAAAATTAATGCTCTCTCTCTCCCTATCACACACACACACACCCTCGCATTATGCGCTCTCACACAAACACACACACTCACACACTTACACACTCATTCACACACACACACACACACCTCCGTCTGCGTCGCCAACAGAAAGACGAAAATATATATTTTATTTATTTATTTATTTATATATAATAGAAATACTGCCCTCTCGTTCCCACGCATGCATACGCACACACACATATACATATAATCACGCACTATTACACATATATACTCACACACCTGTACACACACGTGCACGCGTGCATAAACGCACACACACCGGTAAAATACAAAACAAGAAGAAGAAACTCAACGATGTCGATGACCTCGACAAAAGAAGGAAGACACCCGGATCACGTGATACCAATAACGAAAAGAACAAAGGCGTTGAAGGCATGCCTCGGCCAACCCTGAAGAGATGTACACGCTACACCGACGCACCGGCAAGCTGCCATTCATCGGCATCACGCAACCACGACACCATTTTCAGTAAACCGTAGGTTATCATCATCATTTTTCAGTTTTCACCCAAGCCTTGTAAAATTCCCAATTTGTAAATTCCCTCTCTCTAGGTGATGGTCATAAAGGCCCACCTAGAGGTTTTCATTTTTAATAACTCCCAAGACAAAGCAAGGGTCAACCACACCGGGCCCACCGCCTTGCTTTGTCTCCCCGATTAGCTTACCCTAATCAAAGTGGGATTACCCTAATCCAAGCAGCCAACACCTATAAAAGGGCACTGAGAGGTCACTATCGGGGGGGGGGGCAAGTTCATGAGAGGTTAGCACTTGGTAGAGTTTTAGTGGGAGGAATTGACACTATTGGCATCACGAGGGAGGGGACTTGTGTGAGGGTTTGTTTTGGGAATTGCACCATGTAAAGGGAGCTACGTCCATCTCTCGACTCCAATGGTTGATGCACACACACATACACATTCTTGGTAGCAAGTTTCACATCATTGAGTTGTCTTTAGAGAAGGCATCAAGTAGATTCACCATCTCTTCTCCCTACCTCTCTATCACCACGGTGTGCCACCTCGCCGGAAGGATGGTCATTGTAAATACTGCAAGAAATAATTCTCCCTCACACCCCCGAGGGTTTTCATCATTTGTCAATCTGTGTGTGTGTGTGTGTGTGTGTGTGTGTGTGTGTGTGTGTGTGTGTGTGTGTGTGTGTAAGTTTGCGGTGTTCACATCACCGTGGTTTGCGTCCTAGCCGCTCAAAGCTAGGTGGTGCCCTTTGTTCGCTTTACCGTGACCGGTTCAAGGCGTGCCATTGGCTCCCGGCGTTTTAGAGGCCGTCGGGGTTCGTGTCTCGCTTTGCTCCCGTCAACACCATTTTTGAATCTTCAAAGGAGAATTTTATATCACAAGGCAAGAAATATGTGGACTGGTAGATGGATGACATAATGTATCCTAAGCATCCCGTCACAAACTCCACTCCACCTTTCAATAATATAACCTCTTTAGTGAACTATGTGGGAGATGGTCACAATGGTTTATATGGCTACCCCAAGCAGTTGGCCGCAAGAAACGATGTTTTGCAAAACGAGAGAGAGAGAGAGAGAGAGAGAGAGAGAGAGAGAGAGAGAGAGAGAGATAGATTTTATTATCGTCCTCGGAGGTCAAATATGACCTATGGGACCAAAGTTACATGTGATGTAGTATGTGTATGGCTGATGAGTGACTCTCGATGCTCCAAAATTGTAGTGATGAGAGTCGCAATGGAGAGCCCACACTTTGGCTGGGAGAGGAAAGTGTGTAGGTCTAAGTTATGGCTGAAAATGTGAGAGAAGCAAGTTCGGATGTGATCAAAAGCTGAGCACTCTAGTAGTGTGTGGTACTCAGACTCTCGAACTTGCAGTGAGCATAATGTGCACAATCGATTTGACTCTTCTCCATTGTCCCAACGCCCTATCTCGCATCGAAGGAAATGGGAGCTAAGCCGAATTGCTGCGATAGTGCGTATCGCGGACAAGGGAATAGGCTCAAGCATGTAAGTGTGAGTACGGTTTCCTCTCTCAGCGAAGAACATGGTTTTGTAGTTGCGGGCAATATAGGTGGTGTAATGTATGAAGAGTGACCCACCAGATTTCTCCCAATCCGTAATACATTGGCGTTGTAGAAAAGCTTCATTCACTTGAGAGTCAATTGAAGCATCATGTAGCAAGTGTAATGCATCCCATCTCCCAAACCACTTCTTTATGTCTTGCATCCATCCCGTGCTCAAGATCTTGCTTTTATGCGTCTTTTGAACTTTTTTGCTTGCTTCCCATGCAATTGTAGGAAGTCGATGTGAGGGGTTTTGACGCATCTTTATCATGTACTCCACAACCCTTTCCATGCCCATAACCTCAATTGGAAGAGATCCCGACTCAAGAAGTAGGAGCATATATGGTGTTTGTGTCTTAACTTGCAGAAAGTTTGTAAGAAAACGCTTTTGGACATTCTCAAACTCTTTCCAAGTAGACTTTGAGATGCTCCCGCCCCACACTTCAACTCCATAAAGAAGAACCGATGTCACCAATGCATCAAAAAGATACTTCTTGAGAACCCAACACTTGATGTTTCCCGCATTACACATGTCCTCAAATGCATAATATGCTCTCTTTCCCGCTTCCAAACGACGCATAGCACATTCATGCCACTTGTGATTGGATGGAACCTCAAGGCCAAGGTACTTAAAGCTCTCAACAACTTCAAGTGTCTCGTTGTTGTACACAATGCATGGCTTCTCCTTATGGTTGGTTTTCACAAGCATAACCTTTGTTTTGGATTCATTTACAATCAGCCCACTATGCAAGCAAAAGTTCTCAAGGACAACCATAAGCTTTTGTGCATCTTCTAAAGTGTGTGCTAGAAGCACTACATCATCCGCATACAACAAAAGCATGATTACCGCATTGCAAATAGTGACCTCTTCAATGCCTTCTTCTTGCATAAAGTCAAGTACCATCTGTTCCAATTGATCGATGCATAGACCAAAGAGAGTTGGTGATAATGGACATCCTTGTTTAACCCCAATAGTGCTTACAAAAATTTCTGAAATTTCTCTTCCCATGCGCAATTGACAAATCACCTTCTCATAGATTCGAGAAACCGCAAGCATAAACTCACTTGGAACTTGGAGTTCTTCCATCCTTCTCCACAAATTGTTATGTGGAATCATATCAAAGGCTTTCTTAAAGTCCACAAAACAACAATACAATCGCTTGCCTTTCAACCGACTTTCCTCCATGAGAACACGAAGAGTGACAAGATGATCAATGGTGCTATGGCATCGACGAAAACCCGCTTGTCCCTTTGCACGCTTGTCATTCTCTTCAGCCCAATCACTCAATTTCATCTCCATTATGCACCCAAACAACTTTGCCATAAGAGACCCAATCATTATAGTCCGGTAGTTGCTTACATTCTTTACATCCCCTCCTTTATGCAAAGGCTTAACCCAATTAGTACTCCAATCATAAGGCATACCATGTTGAAGTGCAAGGTTGAACATATCACACATCCACTCATGGGTAAAATCTCCCGTCCATTTGATCATCTCCGGCTTGATACCTTGAAGATCTCCCGCTTTGCGAGTGGCCAACTTTTCAAGCCCACCGCATACATCCTTAATAGTAAAAAAAGACGGCATACATGGGAGTGAACCATAAAATGGCATTTTTTCAGTATTTTCTTGCTCATATAATTGCCTACAATGTGTGTACATATCCACTAGACTCAAGTTACCAAAATTCTCAACCCGCTTGCCTCTCAAGTTTCTCCAAAATCTTCCACATGCATGTGCCTTTTCTTGGACTTGAAATTCTTGTTGCTTTACTTCCCATCTTCTTCTCTTCTTTTGAATCAATGCCTTGTATGTATGCAAATGACTTTGATAGTTGTCTTTGTCCATAGTTGCATCAAGCTTTATCAAGGACTTTCGAGCATCTTGACATTCTTTATCAAACCACCTTTTGCGTGATCTATCTTTGTTGATACCATGTAGATGTTTTATGGCAAAGCATTCTTCCGCACAAGAACAAATAGCTTTCTTGAAAGCTTCCCATTTAGTTTCCAATGGTGCATCACATTGAGGCGTTGTCATCCATAATTTTTGCTCAACCATTTCAATGTACATTGGTGCCCGTTTGAAATCCATACATAGTGATAACTTCTCTTTCCTTTGGCTGAGATTATCATGCTTAGTTGCTTCTCCACATGAAAGGTCAATACATAAGGTGCGATGGTCGGATTCCGGGGTCCATTGACCAAACATAAAACTCTTTATGCGATACATGATGGCTTCAGAGAGTAGCATATAGTCAATCACACTATCCCCATTATGTCTCCTACATGTAAATCCATTGGTTCCACTCCACAAAGATACACCATTGGCAATGAGCATACCCATGCTATTACACATGTGTAAAAGTAACTTTCCATAGTGATCCGGCTCTTTCTCATCCATTGAAGTACGATCATACAAGTGAACTTCCTCCAACTCCCTTGAAATGTATGGCATATCAAATTGTTGAGTATCATGTTGCAATGTTTTTGTGCGAGAATTCATATCCCCAAATACAATAACATCACCTTCACCTTTGAAATAAGCAATGTCCTCTTCCAAATCAGAAAATGGTTGATCTCTATCCATGCAAGCATAAAAGGGAGAATCATGATGAGGAATGTAGCAACCGGCTACAAAAATGGGTGCTCTTTTTGGTGTCATAATTTTCAGCCATACATAACGTTTGTACTTGTCATCTTTCACAATTGATACAAAATCTTCCAATCCTTTCTTAACCATACATGCTAACCCTCCTTGTCCTCTTCGTTGCTTGAGATTCTTTGACCACATCAATGAATGTACATTGTAATCCTCCAAGCCGTTAATCCTTTGTGTATCATGCTCCCAAGTTTCAACAAGAAGTACAACATCGGCTTTGCTTGTTAGTTCATCAATGCCAACCCCCGCATTCCATGGGTATCCATTACAATTCCAAAAGCATATTTTCAATTGTAACTCGGTCTCATAGGTCACGCATCCCTATTTGCTTGAGAGACTTGCCTCCTCCTTGGGCACATTTTCTTCATGAGAGATCTCCTTGTTTTTATTATTCTTTTCCTCATATGCCTTGCGACGCATATTTTGTTGCTTAATAGTGCGATCTTCGCATACAAAACATTTTGTATCCCTCAAATAGATCCAACTATTATCAAGGATAATCTTTCACTTGGTCTCATCCGACATGGTGCATACAATTGGCCGTTCTCCCGAGCGAGGAGCTCCTTGCTTCCCCACTTTATGTGCTCCATAAACCATAACTCCGGACATGCCAAAGTGGGTTTTGAAGAAATCTTCAATAACAATGGCAAGAGAAGGAGGTGTCTCTAACTTCTCTTCGGGAATTCCACGAATAACAATGTTCTTGGAACGTCGCTCCCGTTCCTTCAACTCCTCCACATCCACATTCTCAACATTCTTTGTTTGAACCATAGCTTGCATGAGTGAGGAATTAGAAACCACATTGCTACCACATACATCAGCCCAAGACTTGTTTGTGCATACATTTTTCATGTCGCATACATCCCGGCTCATAGTGTCAAATTTCTCCTCTTTCAATACATGGTCATGCTCTACTTTGCTCATCCGCTTCTTCAAAGCATTCAAGTCCACAAGAGAGCGTTTACATTCCTTGACTTCCTCTTCAAGTTGCATCAAACGTGTTGTTTGCATCTCAAGTGTCCTCTTGAGATTCTCATTCTCAACCACAAGTACCCTTAGTGTGCCATTCTCCATTGCAAGTGCTCGTAAGTCTTCGCCTTGTTTGTTTACGGTCTCTTGCAATGATACCAAGTACGCCATGATCATGGTTTCCGATGTCGTTGGTTGGGTGGTTGTGTTGCTATCTCCACACTTAGGAGATTTTGGATCATTTTCCACAATGGTTGTGGACCTTGTTGAAGAAGAAGAACCCTTGCGAGTGCCGGAAGACATTGTATGTAAAATAGGAGATGAGAATCAATTTTGTTGAACCTGTTCACTTCGGAAATGCTGCTACAGAAACGCCTTCCATAACTTTGAAAATTTCTGTCTTTACATCAATGCGTAGAGGACTTTGTGCTCTTCGATTGAGGCTATAGATCACCCAAATCGGAGTTCGGATAAAGAAGTTATGATCAAAAGAGTGGACTGCTGTCTACTAGGTCAAAAAACGGCTGCACTGAGAGAGAGAGAGAGAGAGAGAGAGAGAGAGAGAGCAATGAGAATATGCGCTTCCAATAGAAAGTCGTGCAATTTTCTCAACAAGTTGAAGATAGCAAGGCCCTATGATCTTATGCATACAAAGAAAATAGCTCTAGATCTTTGACAAAGGAAAATAAGACTACAAGACATTTGGGATTTCGAGGTTGGCTTGGGAGGAATGAAGAAAGGATTGCAAGCCATCAAATAAGTCCATCTATCCTTTTTAAGTTATCTTCATAATCTCTCAGACATATCTCTTACTTTTGACATGCATTCCTGAATCTTTGCTTAACTGTGACAAGGAAGTGGGGCACTGCACAATCACCTCCTCGGCTCCTTATGGGCTCATATTGAATGAGAAACACATTTTTTCCAAACAGCTTGACAAACTTTTAAAGGAGAATCAACTCCTTGCATGGGACGTTCAATCACTTTTGGATGAATCTAGTATATCGAATAAAGGATATGTTGCCATTTACAGGTATGTAATGTAATTTGTAGTGCTATTCCACTAGGAAAGGGTCTGAATTTCTAACTACTACTACTAAAGTATGTGCAAAAACAAGTAAAATAGATTTACATCAAGCACACACTACTTCCAAACCCTTTCTCTATTCCAAAAACAAGATGGGAAGTGAACAAGGAGGTGCTTCAAACATTTGTAGTGCTATTTCACTAGGAAAGGGTTTGAATTTCTATCTGCTCCTACTAAAGTATGTGCAAAAACAAATAAAATAGATTCACATCAAGCACACACTACTTCCAAACCCTTTCTCTATTCAAAAAACAAGATGGGAAGTGAACAAGGAGATGCTTCAAACGTTTGGAAGTCATTTTCACATTGAATCACCTTCAAGGCGAGATGACGTTATATTTAAATTGTATACTTCTACATGTGCATTTCAAACAACTTAAAATTACCCTTTTAGATTCTAGATACCGGGTTTTTATCCAACTAATAATAAGGGAACAAAGAAATGAAAAGAAATTGGATGTGGAGGACATGGGCTCCTACACAGTTGAGTGGCACATGGATGGAGACCTAAAGACCTTGAAAATTCATGTACAACATTTCCAAAGGAGCAGCAAGCAAAATACCTTACTTTTATTGCATGGGAGGGGTTCACATCCTATACAAGCCATATTAGAGCACTATATAGGCATCGTTGCGACCCCAACTTTCACCCTGTTTTGGATGTCCCACTATTCAAGGTACACATATACACTATGCATGCACTTTGTAGGATAATAAAAAAATTGATTCGCTCTACTTCTATTTCGCATGGACCACTCAACCTCTTCCTACAAATCAAAGGGAAATCTCATTCTTAGAGGCACAATTCTTAGAGATGGGTTTGCGTGGAGGACATGTCAAGAAAGAGCAGGATGAAAAGAGGTCTAAGAATGGCCGAGATGTTCCAAACAAGCTGTCCATTGGAGAGGTGAAAGTTTGACTATTCTTATCAATGCCTACGACTAGAAGATAACGTAAACTCCATAGTGCACAAGAAAGACAAGCGCTGAGATACAACATGTGGAAAAAAATTCACAATGTTGTAGTTGATCATGCAAACAATGGTGCTGTAAGAACTTGCAAGGTAAAGATATGAAAAACCTTGGATGCAACATTCAAGTTTTGTGATTTGAAATCATGGACTGATGCCAACTATGCAAATTTCCAAGCGCCCGTGGAGACCTTCCACAAGACATTCATCAGTGCATAAACAAATCAGCATATCACTCACTACATGGTTATGTAATTAGTTCAAAAATATGCTAATCTTTTGAATTGCAAATATTTCTTCTTGTAATGTTTGTAATTGCTTTGTGTGCAGCACATTATGTGTAATCACATGCCTTGATTTGCAAGGCAAAATGGTAGCTTGGGTATCTAGTCTACACAATGCATGGAGAAAACCCACTCCCAAGCTTGTATGTACTGGCTATTTCACCCACACTCAACACGGAGGTGGTGTAGACAAAGCCAATAGCTTAGAGGAGCTTCATCAATGGACTTATTGGAAACTTATGCAAGAGATCATACCAAAAGAAACAAGTCAAAGATAGTCAAATTGTTTATGCGATGAGATTAGCCAAAAAATGGCAAAGAAAAGGAGAGATGGGAGTTATCCTTTGCGACAAGACAACGTGTGGATTAGCGGCTACAGAAAGAATGCATGGAATGGGTTTGGAAAACACTGTTGCAAGTTGTGTTGTAACTCTTATGTATAGGAAGATCCAAACACAAACCTTGATGTATCAAGAATTCTTGATGTAATTTCAACTTTCCATTATATCAAAGATGGTTGCAACAAAATAAAATAATATTTAAGATATCATATCAAAATATTTCACACTTTGATGCATAAAACAAATAAACTCTGACTACTTTTAGTCATTGAGAAATGTTACAAAGTACTCCAGCCTCTTGTCCTTGTCCAAAGGGCCCTCTTCCTCATGCCTGAGTCTCTTCGAGAAACATGTCTCGTCATCAACATCCATTGTGAGCACATTGAGGCTGGGCAATTGTGTCTTCTTATCCACCTCATCCTATGGGACTTCTTTTATGAGTTGAAGAAATAGATGTTTATGTTTGAGCAGATCGTGTTTCTCATAGTGTGGCAACTGGCGTGGGTATATGATTCCACAAGCTAGACTATACGCAGCATGTGTCAAAAAGTAGCAACTATGTAGGCCATAAATGCAGGGGCCAACACCAAACATTGAAACCCTTTCTTGTTTCTTTAGCGGTATGACCTTGTCTGCATATAATCTAACAGCAACCACACCTCGTAGATATCTTGAAATTGTCTTCAATGCAAAAAGAGGAAGCTCAACCTTGTCCTTGGAGAAGTTGGAATAAAAGCAAAGGAAATTTGGATAGCTCAAACTCTCAAAGTAATGTCCAAGGGAGAATTCTTTCCTATCTCCCTTGTCTCGTCCATGCGGATGATGGATGAACTTATCATCGTAGACAAATAGCTATGAGAAATTAAAATCAATTGTTGGTACATACACATAAAATTCTTCTTATATGCAATACCAAAACAGGAAAGAAAATAATTGTCTACATAGAAGTATACCTTCTAATTTTATCTTCTTCGACTAATGCAGTGTTCCACTGATGGTCGGGAGGGTAGGGAGGACATTTGTTGGCAAATCTCCCTATGGAAGATGTACAACCTTTGATACACGTAAAGCTACTCTTTGTCTCCTCCATTGTGTCTTGAAGGTTGTTTAGATTTACATTCAAAAATAGTATGAACCCATCATAGTATTTGGCCACACGACACTTCAATCATGTACAAGACATTTCGGGTGAAAGCATGTTAACGTGTGTCTGAAAATGTTGTTTGGGATAGTGCTAGGTAGTAGTGCTTGTTATTCTACGTTGAAAACCCAAGACAATGTCCATTTTCAAATTAAAATGTCCATAAACAATTATTATCCGTTCAAATGAGGCCTTTTTTTGTTACTGGAGTCATGGGCTCGTGGAGGGTCTCTCTCTCTCTCTCTCTCTCTCTCTCTCTCTCTCTCTCTCTCTCTCTCTCTCTCTCTCTCTCTCTCTCTCTCTCTCTCTCTCTCTCTTTTCTGAATCAGGTATGAGTTGTCCAAGCTGATGAGCTGTTCACGCTGAACTCTCTCTCTCTCTCTCTCTCTCTCACACACACACACACACACACACACACGTCTTCATAGAACTTTCTTCCCTCTTATCTATTTTTCCCTTCTCCTCCCATCTTCTAGAAGTATGGAGAACTAGACAACAATATTTTCACCAACCCCAATGTTGGATATGCAGACAATGTGTTCAATGATGGTAAGTAAATTTCCAATGCTAACTTATGATGCAGGCATATATGACATTTAAGTGATTTCCAGTAATTAATGTTTTATGTATGTTTGCAGTCCTCGAGTAACTTGCAGAAGGAAGCCATTACAGGTGATGAATCACAACTCCCAAGATCCATCTCTTTTTGTGATAAGGAAATATGAGAGAGAAAGAAAGAGGAAACAGAGGGAGTAGAAACAGATGTAGGATGAGTGAGACATCGTGCCCTCAATGATGAGGAGAAAAAGAAAATATCCTCTGAGATTGCAATAGCTTTCAAGACGAGGACAAAAGGTTTTGGTACAGAAGTGAAACGGGAAATCTAGAATCTAGTTGTCGAACATCCTTTTGTTTAGGCAAACCATGATCATTCTTCAGTGGAGGAGGCTGCTCTGCAGATAGCTCAGTTCTCCAATGTCTGCAACACATTTGCTATTGTTAAGCAGCCAGGTTCTAACGAGGAGTTGTTTTTGAAGAATGCACTGTTGCAGATGGCGTTGAATAACATGCCTACTGCAAAAATCTCAAGGGTCCTTAAAGTCGCCCGTTGCCCCTTGTACAAGGTGAAATCACGGATGAAGCCTCATATCAATGGTGGATTGTTCTCATTGGCTACATGTTACTGCAACACCGTCATAGCCCTATCACAGACAAAATTAAGGAATTGGTCTACACAATTTGGAGAGAGGAGACTCGCGTTTCCCCCAACAAGAAGGATTTTTGTCGGAAGAGAATGGGAAGGAAAAGCTACATAAAACACCATGTGCACCTTTTATATGAGCCTCATGTGATCAAGCCAATTGAATTCTAGTCTGTGCTAGTTAGCATACCCAATATGCTCATGGTATGCAAGCTAGCACACTTTGTATGGTAGTGATCATGAAAAGATGCTCACTAGCATATTGGGTATGCTTGTTAACACACTTGGTATGCTAGTAGGCATATTGGGTATGCTGGTAGGCATACTGAGTATGCTGGTCAAAAAAGTCTATGCTAGTTAGAATACCAGGTATGTTAGTGAGCATATTGGGTATGCAAACTAGCACACTTTGTATGCTAGTGATCATTCAAAGATACTCACTGGCATATTGGCTATGCTTGTTAACATACCTGGTATGCTAGTTAGCATTTTGGGTATGCTAGTTGGAACATTTTCTATGCTAGTTAGCATACTGGGTATGCGAATTAGCATACCCATTACAAACCCAGTATGCTAACTAGCATACCCTATATGCTAGCTAGCATATTACAAGATTAAAAATTCACTTGTCTCTTTAAGAGGCTCTACAAAGAAAGCAAGGTAAAGTCAAGATTAGATTGATGAAGGATCCCCTTCTAGGCTACAATCAATGCATCATATGGAGATTGTGGCCACCTCAGAGCATGTCATGGTCCAGGAAGGAGAGGATTTGACCTTGAGTCCCATTGAAGAGAAGGTTACAAATGATACTCAATCTATAGATCCAGCTGCTACTACTGAGAGTTCAATCCAAATCAATGATGAAGAAACACCCAAGAAACATCATCTTCTAAATGTTGCATTTCAAGAATGTATTCAGGAGAGTGTTGTACAATCCTCACCTAATGATGACATGCGGTAGAAGATCAATAAGACTATTGATGACAGAAGTCATATTGGGTTATCTCGACTAGTTGTATATGAGAAGTATTTTCCATTGGGTCTCTCACACCAAGGAAATGCCAATTACATTATGCGATTTGGCACATGATGCTTACAAATGCCAACCATTGTGAGAGAATGTAGTGATTGAGCTTGTAGAGGAGTTTGGGACAATGCCAAATCCATGTTCCTTTGCAATTGATCTTATGCCATACAATTCAAAGACAAAGCAACCAATTAAATTGGAATAATTCAAGAAGGAGAATCTTAAGAAATATAGGTATTTGGATTCTTGGGGGTCAACAGTCAATCATGGCTGGAAAGATCTTCATAAGCATAAATGATCCTACGTATGCAACACAAAAATCAATTTATCACACGTTTGGCAAGATTTGTGGTAGCTTGTCCACCCCAGTCTTGCGTCAAGGTCTCTTTAATTTTGGAAAATCAATGTGTGTTAAAGAAACAATCATCTCTAAAACAATTAAAGCATGTAAGGAGGCAGTGGGAGAGTTTTGGATTGCCCAAAAACCATCACAAGGGACTACAAATCAAGGTGTTTGTGGCAATTGGGATGTAAGTACCTAGGTTTTTTTTTTGTATATTATTTTTTAATGGTTATTATCTTTTATATATATTGTTGCTCCTATGCACTTACTGCTAGATATAAAATGATAAGATACATCCTCATGCATACTCATAACCATTGCTAAATATCAACCCAAACAAGATTCAAGTATTTGCGAGACTTGTCATACACATATTTAGGATTTTTTACATCTCCAAGAACTATGAGATCTTAAGTGATGATGAGATTTGGACAAGGTTCCAAATTTGAACTACCAACTTGATTTGGACAATAATCAAATATTCAAACTTGGTATGTAGGACCATGATTCTCATGGGTTTCCTACAGGTAGATATTAAATTTTATTGTCTTCAACTTTACATGTGGATTTTTGCTAGTTATGACTGGTTGTCCAATTCTTATTGCCATTATCTCAAATCAAAGGCCCTTGTTAATTGTTGTTGACATACTGATATCCTTCATATGACCACTAATTTTAAGGAAGAGATTTGGATAAATGTCTAAATCTTCAATGCTATTTTAAGAAAGATTATTCTCAAAATAAATTTACTAATTTTGGGATGGGTGCAATAAATATTTTGAAATCTTTGACCTTGTTTATGAAGAGTTGCGAGGTATTCGCAAAGAATGTCTCCAAGATAAGCTACAACATGGGACAAAGACTCCAAATTTTTTGAGCTTCGCTTTGGCAACACCTTATTGGCTTATTGATCAAAAACAAGAAGGCTCTTTTGTGTCAGATGCACTTCCATGGAACATTTATAATGCAAGACAAAATGCAGCAAGTGTTCAATGTGTGTATGAGTCACTGAAGCAAAAGGTATCAATTGGCATTTGCTTTTTAGACCTGCTCTTTGGTTTTGCTAGAGACATTAAATGGGATTTACGATTAGTCAAGAATGTTCTTTAAGGGCTTATCAACATGTCTACAAACCCCACACAAGTAGTTTTGATTGCATTTATCAATGAAGAGCGCATTAGTATGTTGAAGGAAGCAGTGAAATCTATTGCTAAATGGATCCATATAACTGCGAGATCTATTGATTGTAGCTCACACAAGATGGCTTCTCAATTCCTGATAGCTTTGTACATGACTGCCAAGGAGTTTTATAACTTAGATCGCTATCCATCATTGATAAGTGGAGAGTCAATAGGGGAGACATTGGTGAACATTGACAATCAAGAATCTACTTCAGATAGCGAGGACATAGAGAAAGATGTTGAAGAAGATCAAGGGACCATAAGGATAGCCAAGATGAAACAATCTGTGGACGTGACTCTATCTATGTTTTGTAGAGAAAATGAAGTTGTCGTTGATCTTTTCTCCATGTTTATTGTCAATAATCAAGCACTCCTAATGAAGGTACATCTAGTAATTGTTTTTTTTTTCACCACTCCAAGTGACTGAGGGCAGCAGAGCTAGAGAGTATTGTAAAGCAGTCTAAGCGACTTACGGAATGGTTGATAATTGGAGAGAGAGCTCAAAAGGAAAGGATAACATTGTTGATAACCAAAGTGATGAGGAAGCTCAACAGGAACTCAAGATTAAAGGAAGCTTTTCATGTACCCCAATACCCAAAGATACTTTGAAAATATCTAGGGAACTTTAATTGGCCTAAATGAGAGAGTTGACTTGAGCGGCCTTTTGTAAAGAGATGGTAACACTTCTGTAGTCCTTTGTATGTTAGCAAGAATATTATGCTTTATTCACATCTATAGTTGAAAGTTTAAGTAAGATTTTGTTGCAATTTTGTATGTAAAGACAAATTTGTTAAGATTAAGTCTTTCTTACCATGCTCAATGGAGTCTCTCTCTCTCTCTCTCTCTCTCTCTCTCTCTCTCTCTCTCTCTCTCTCTCTCTCTCTCTCTCTCTCTCTCTCTCTCTCTCTCAACCCATGATGCCTCCATTATTCTTTTCTGCATATGTTTAGTCGTGGGATGGGCTTGTCGGTCCAAGAGGTTTATAGTAAAAGGCTAGTGGTCGCCGATGAAAGATGCACCAGACCCATTGAGCATTGACTGACAAAATATGGGCGCCCGTATGTGAAACGGATGGCAAGCCCTAGATAAGACTATAAAATAGGGTTTTCAAAGAATTCTCAATGTGCAAGCTTTGCTCTTGCTTCACCTATTCTTGCCTATTTGTGAGCGTGAGAAAGATAGAGCATCTGTGAGCACGGCAGCACGAAGAAGGACGAGCGGTGACACAGTGGCTTCTTCGTCTCTACGTGCACACGGAGTCCCTCGGTGGTAGCATTGTAGGAGGTGAGTGACACACCACCCTGTAGATGTAGAGCTTGTTTGCATGTGTCAGGTTTTGTGCTTGTAGCCCTGCGGCTCGCACGCGGCGTATAGCAAGTCCCTAGAAGTAGAAATTTTTGGCACCGCCGTCGGGGAAATGCTTTGTGCCAAGCTCCACCTATAGCTTGCATACTGCATTGCTTAGGTTAATATTTCCTTTTGTTTACAGAGAAAGTTTGGGAAGAGTGTAAGTGTGCGTGGTTGTTTTTGCAGATCTCTGTTTTGCACTATCTTTTCAAATTTTATGTCAAAACTCTTTTTGCTCTAAATCTATGTGTCTAGGTATTATATTTTTGCAAATCTGAATTTTTGTTGCATTTGTGCAAATCTGCAGTTCTGTAATTTTTCATTTCAATAATTCTAAAATTCCACAGTTCTGTAATCTTTTGAATCAAAGAACAAAAGAGAAAAAGATAAAAGGACAAAAGAAAAAAGCCTAGACAGTTTTTACAAAAAAAAGGTTCATTAAAAGAATGATCAAGATCTGGATCATTCCCCCAGTCCCAGCCTCGGTCTCCGTCTTTGATATATATATATATAGGAAGAGGAGACCTCCATAGCTTCCTCTCAAGTGAAGGAATAGAGAACCTCATGCTATATATATACCCCAAGTCTAGAGGTCAAAAGAAAACATGTGGGATTTAGGGTTCACCCTTTCCTTCCACTAGCTTCCTTGGACTTTCCCCTTTTGCCTATACACCCAACCAGAATTTGACTATTTTGGGGGTCACAAGAGTTTTTGGTAGCCGAATCGTGTGCTGTAAAGCATGCCCAATTCCTTTGAACGATACGCTCATTTTGAGCTATCACAGGACCTATTCCGTCTCATGCACATAAAAAAAGTTTTTTTTTCAAATTATTACAAAACAAACAAACCCAAGTAAAACGACCAAAATCTCTAGTGGTGAGATCTCTTAGAGTACTCATCACTCAATAATTTTGGGATATGCGCCTCACATGTATTTGCGCTCTGGACGAGTGATAGAGTCCGATCCATCAAAGAGTGCCTCGAAATGCACGGGAACCCATTGTCCACCATGTTAGGTTTCAGGCCTTTCGGTGGAACCAAAGGTAGTGCAACTCCAAACCCTCATATCACATCTAGTGACTCTTACTCAATGTGGGTGTGCGTGTGGGAATTTAATGGGTGAGAGCTGACACAAAGGCTAAACGAGGGCAATGGGGAGATAGATTCACCTTTCACTTCTCATGTAGACCCTGTACTCTCCAAAAAGACCCCTATGACAACAAATCATGCCAGTCAAGCAACCGAGCGCTCCCAAGATAGCAGTCATAGAGGGTCAGGCTATGGGGATCCATAATGCTTCCACTTCAAGGGGAACCTCAAGCACGTCAAGCTTAGAGGGGATATTTCTCAAAGGAAATTGGGAGTGTTGTTAAGTATGGAGCCTGATTTACCCCTTTGTAATTTTCTATGGTAAAAACGCACATTTGTAAGCCCCCATTATGAGGAGAAGCCATCATGCGTGAACGAAAATCACTCGTCGAAAATAAAAATCACTTGTCGGAAACCAAATTTTTCACAGCGTCAGAATATTCCTTTTCGCCAGAATATTATGACCAGACGGCGGTCGAAAAGTAGTCGGAAAACAACCAATCGGTTGGCCGGTAGTCAATGGCCGGTGGTCGGTGGTCAAAAGTCAATGGCCGGTGGACGGTGGCCGAATTCAAAAGTGGACTTGTCTTCTCAAGGGTGGCCACACATGGGCGGATTGCAGGGTCCGATTTGGACTTATCTACACAAGGGCGGCTACACATGGCTGCCTCTCATGAGAGAGGGCAACCCTTTTGGCCTATAAAAGGAGGCCATTTCTACACACATTTCACAGTGTGAAGTTGATGCAACAAGGTGGGTGTGAGGTGGTGAGAGTGAAGCAAGGGGGGAGCTCTATTAAGGGTATAATCTCTTTGTAAACTACTTCTTGTTTTGAAGTACTAAAGCCATTGAGTGGCTGCTTTCCTGTGGACGTAGCTCACATTGGGTGAACCACGTATATCATGTGTACCCTCTGTCTCTCTCTCTACTCTATAATCTCTTGTGTGTGAAATCTATCTCTCACCATTAAGTAATCTACTCAAATATCTATTTAGCTACGTCATATTTCCTAACATCTGGTATCAAAGCAAGGTTTGCTCGTAGCTAAATTATCTCAAGGAAAGGATTCCTTGAATTGAGTGGGAGTTATGGCGGAGGAAGGGAAGCTCAAGATTGAGACGTTCAATGGCAAAAACTACCAACATTGGAAGATGCAGATTGAAGACTATCTCTACCAGGAGGACCTCTATTTGCCACTAGGCGGTCTTGCGAAGAAGCCCGCAACAATGGTAGATGAAGCATGGATTGTCCTTGATCGAAAGGCACTTGGAACAATCCGGTTAAGCTTGGCGTCAACGGTGGCCTTCAATGTTTCGGAGATGAAGACCACAGAGGACTTGATGAAGTCACTTGACGACTTCTACGAGAAACCATCGGCATCAAATAAGGTATTTCTTATGAAGCACTTGTTCAATCTAAAGATGACAGAGAATGGTTCAGTTTTGCAGAACACCTAAATGAATTTAACACAAACATAAGTCAACTTTGATCGGTGAAAATCAATTTCGATGACGAAGTGCGAGCTCTCCTTATACTATCATCTCTAGCGGATAGTTGGGACAGCCTTGTGATGGCAGTAAGTAACTCTATTTCTGGCACAAATACTCTTATGTTTGATGATGTTGTGGGTGTTCTCCTAAGCCAGGAAATACGAAGGAGAAGCACAAGAGAATCATCAAGTGCTGCACTATCAGTGGAAACAAGAGGAAGGCCTAAGGAGAGGTTCAAAAACCAAAAGGGTCGTGATCGCTCAAGACGGAGCAAGTCACGCACAAAGTTTGTTCTTGAATGTTCGAATTGTGGCAAGAAGGGCCACGTCAAGAACGATTTCTGGTCCAAGAAGAAGAAGGAGACAGAGTCTCAAGACAACAAGCCAACATCGGAGGCCAATGTGGCAGGTAAAGTAGAGCAAGATGCTCTAATTCTCTCATTAGACAATGTGTCTAATTCATGGATAGTAGATTCCGGGGCTTCATTCCATGCGACACCACACAACATTTCCAAGATTACACCAAAGGTAATTTTGGGTATGTATACTTGGGAGATGATGAAGCTTGTGAGATTGTCGGCAAAGGTACAGTTTCTGTCAAAACTACTAACGGAAATGAATGGAAGCTTAAAGATGTTAGGCATGTTCCTTCTCTTCAAAAAAAATTGATCTCTACAGGACAATTGGACGATGAAGGTCACAACATTGCATTCAAAACAAATGGTGGAAGATCTCACAGGGATCTTTGGTGGTTGCCAAGGGAGAAAAGGTCGGTACACTTTACTTGTGTACTATCAGCACGCAACCTTCAGTTTATGCAGCAACTATAGAAGTTGACAGTGTGGTTTGGCACTACCGGCTTGGGCATATGAGTGCAAAAGGAATGAAAATCCTTCAAACAAAGAAGCTTCTACCATGTTTGAAAGAAGTGGACTTAGAGCTCTGTGGAGATTGTGTTTATCGTAAACAAAAGAGGGTAAAATTTCAAAAATCAGGAAATGAAAGAAAAAATTAAAAACTTGAATTGGTTCATTCTGATGTTTGGGGTCCTGCAAATACATCATCACTTGGTGGCTCATTGTACTATGTAACATTCATAGACGATGCGACCAGAAAAACATGGGTTTATGTCATGAAGAATAAGTCCGATGTATTTTCCATATTTCAAAGGTGGAAAGCCTTTGTGGAGAATGAAACAAGTACCAAGGTTAAATATCTCAGATCTGACAATGGAGGTGGATATTGCAGCCAAGCTTTTGAAAGCTTTTGTGCTAGCAATGGCATTCGGAGGCAAAGGACAACCCCAAGGACACCTCAACAAAATGGGATTTCGGAAAGGATGAACAGGACAATCATGGAGCGAGCGCGAAGCATGCGGCTACATGCAGGCCTACCGCTTGAGCTTTGGGCAGAAGCTGTAAGTACGTATGTGTACTTAATCAACAGTCACCCTCAACGGCATTGGATGGGGGAGTTCCAGAAGAGGCATGGACAGGCAAACCGATGAACTATGCATTTCTCAAAGTGTTTGGGTGTGAGGCTTTCATGCACATAGATAGAAGCCTATGATCAAAGCTAGATGCAAAGTCCAAAAAGTGTTTCTTCATTGGCTATAGAGAAGGTGACTTTGGGTATCACCTATGAAATCTTGAAGATGGTTTAATTTTAAGGAGTAGGGATGTAATTTTTAACGAACAAAATATGTACAGAGATTACTTGGAAAGAAAACAAACAAAAGAAACAGGTGATGAGTACATGGAGCTTGAGGACGGTGAAGGCTCCTTAAGGACTGCAAACGGTGACAATGTACAACAACGTCAACTAAATGAGGAGCCTCAATCTATTCCCCGAAGATCTACAAGAGCAAGTAGACCTCCAGAAAGGTTTGTTCCTTCCTTCAACCATCTCTTGATCTCAGATTCTGGAGAGCCGGAATCATACGAAGAAGCTATGCAACATGAATCCAAAGAAGAATGGACGAAGAGCATGCAAGTGGAGATGGACTCACTACATCGCAACCAAACATGGGAGTTGTTTGAGTTGCCTAAAGGTAAGCGGGCACTTCAAAACAAATGGGTGTACAAG
Source organism: Adiantum capillus-veneris (assembly GCF_014529385.1). Lineage (NCBI taxonomy): Eukaryota > Viridiplantae > Streptophyta > Polypodiopsida > Polypodiales > Pteridaceae > Adiantum > Adiantum capillus-veneris. The sequence goes on along the minus strand of NC_140931.1, from coordinate 30,276,528 downwards.
CTAAAGGAAGAAGAAGGTGGGAAGAAAAGGTACAAGTCTAAGCTTGTGGTAAAAGGGTTTTCTCAAAAGAAAGGTATTGACTTCAATGAAATATTTTCTCATGTTGTAAAAATAAACTCAATTAGGCTTGTCTTAAGCCTTGTGGCTGCTCGTGATTTAAATCTCAAGCAAATGGATGTAAATACGGCATTCCCTCACGGTGATTTAGAGGAGGAAATCTACATGCTTCAACCAAAGGGGTATAAAGTAAAAGGTAAGGAGAAAATGGTTTGCAGATTAAAGAAGAGCTTGTATGGTTTAAAGCAAGCATCAAGACAATGGTCCTTGAAGTTTGATCGATGGATGTTCGATCATGGATTTACAAGATGCAACTCGGATCACTGCGTCTACACGAAGAATTTGGGAGATGGGAAGTTCATCATCCTAATGTTGTATGTTCATGCATGTTGATTGCAAGTGCTAACATGCAGGACATCAAATACCTAAAACAGGAGCTGTCTAACTCTTTTTTAATGAAAGATTTAGATGCTGCAAAGAGGATACTTGGTATGAAAATATCAGGGGACAGGACAAAGAAGACAATAAAGCTATCTCAAGAAGATTACATCAAGAAGGTACTAGAAAGGTTTGCAATGCAAAATGTAAAACCAGTTTCTACACCTTTGGCTGGTCACTTTAAACTAACCAAGGATATGTGTCCAAAGACACAAGAGGAGATAGCCTATATGTCTAAAGTTCCATATGCTACAGCGGTAGGTTCTCTAATGTATGCTATGGTCTGGACAAGGCCATATATTGCACATGTAGTGGGATTTGTGAGTAGGTTCATGGACACAACCCAGGTAAAGAGCATTGGCAAGCTGTGAAGTGGATACTTAGGTATCTAAAAGGGACAACAACAAATGCTTTGTATTTTGGAGGAACTGATATTTTTCTTCAAGGGTATGCTAATGCAGATATGGCAGGTGACAAAGATACTCGAAGGAGCACTAAGGGCTATGTATTCATAGTTGGAGACACAACAGTAAGCTAGGCTTCAAAGCTGCAGAAAGTGGTCTCACTTTCTACCACGGAAGCAGAGTATGTAGCAATGACGGAGGCAAGCAAAGAAATTCTGTGGCTTCAGAGATTCTTAGAAGAGCTTGGATTCAAACAAGACAATTGTGTCTTGTACAGTGATAGCCAAAGCGCTATCCATCTTGCAAAGAACTCAGCCTTTCATTCAAGGACAAAGCACATTGAGGTGAGATATCGCTTCATACACACTCTTTGGAAGAGGAAAAGCTAAAGCTAAGAAAGGTGCATACAAGTGAAAATCCCACAGATATGTTTACAAAGGTGGTCAACAAGGAGAAGTTGAGCTTTTGCTCATCTTCAATCGGCATTCAAGGATAAGAAGCCAGGATGGAAAGCAGTCACAGGTTTGGTTTGGAGATCAATCTCCAAGTGGGAGATTGTTAAGTATGGAGCTTGATTTACCCCTTGTAATTTTCTGTGGTAAAAATGCACATTTGTAAGGTCCCCATTATGAGGAGAAGCCATCGTGCGTGAAGGAAAATCACTTGCCAGAAATAAAAATCACTCGTCAGAAACCAAAATTTTCACCGGAATATTATGACCAGACAGCGGCCGAAAAGTAGTCAAAAAACGATCGGTCGGTTGGCCGGTTGGCCGGTGGCCGGTGGTCGAAATTCAATGGTCGGTGGCCGGTGGCCGAATTCAAAAGCAGACTTGTCTTCTCAAGGACGGCCACACATGGGCAAATTGAAGAGTCCAATTTGGACTTATCTACACAAGGGCGGCTACACATGGCTGCCTCTCATGAGAGAGGGCAGCCCTTTTGGTCTATAAAAGGAGGCCATTTCTACATACATTTCATAGTGTAAAGTTGATGCAACAAGGTGGGTGTGAGGTGGTGAGAGTGAACCAAGGGGGGAGCTCTATTGAGGGTATAATCCCTTTGTAAACTACTTCTTGTTTTGAAGTACTAAAGCCATTGAGTGGCTGCTTTCCCGTGGACGTAGCCCACTAGATCTCGCAGAAGGTGATTTGATAAAGAATGTCAAGATGCTCGAAAGTCCTTGATAAAGCTTGATGCAACTATGGACAAAGACAACTATCAAATTCATTCCCATACATACAAGGTATTGATTCAAAAGAAGAGAAGAAGATGGGAAGTAAAGCACCAACTTTTTCAAGTCCAAGAAAAGGCACATGCATGTGGAAGATTTTGGAGAAACTTGAGGGGCAAGCGGGTTGAGAATTTTGATAACTTGAGTCTTGTGGATATGTACACACATTGTAGGCAATTATATGAGCAAGAAAATGCTGAGAAAATACCATTTTATGGTTCACTCCCATGTATGCCCTCTTTTTTTACTATTGAAGATGTATGCAGTGGGCTTGAAAAGTTGGCCACTCGCAAAGCGGGAGATCTTCAAGGTATCAAGCCTGAGATGATCAAATAGGGAGGATATTTTACCCATGAGTGGATGTGTGATATATTCAACCTTGCACTTCATTATGGTATGCCTTATGATTGGAGTACTAATTTGATCAAGCCTTTGCATAAAGGAGGGAATGTAAAGAATGTAAATAACTACCGGACTATAATGATTGGGTCTCGTATGGCAAAGTTGTTTGGGTGCAATGGAGATGAAATTGAGTGATTGGACTGAAGATAATGACAAGCGTGTAAAAGGACAAGCGGGTTTTTATCGATAACATAGCACCATTGATCATCTTGTCACTCTTCGTGTTCTCATGGAGGAAAGTTGGTTGAAAGGCAAGCGATTGTATTGTTGTTTTGTGGACTTTAAGAAGCCTTTGATATGATTCCAGGTAACAATTTTTGGAGAAGGATGGAAGAACTCCAAGTGCCAAGTGAGTTTATGCTTGCGGTTTCTCGAATCTATGAGAAGGTGATTTCTCAATTGCGCATGGGAAGAGCAATTTCAAAAAAAATCGTAAGCACTATTGGGGTTAAACAAGGATGTCCGTTGTCACCAAATCTCTTTGGTCTATGCATCGATCAATTGGAACAAATGGTACTTGAATTTATGCAAGAAGAAGGCATTGAAGAGGTCACTATTTGCAATGTGATAATCATGCTTTTGTTGTATGCGGATGATATAGTGCTTCTAGCACACACTTTAGAAGATGCACAAAAGCTTATGGTTGTCCTTGAGAACTTTTGCTTGCATAATGGGCTGATTGTGAATGAATCTAAAACAAAGGTTATGCTTGTGAAAACCAACCACAAGGAGAAGCCAAGCATCGTGTACAACAATGAGACACTTGAAGTTGTTGAGAGCTTTAAGTACCTTGGCTTTGAGGTTCCGTCCAATCACAAGTGGCATGAATGTGCTATGCGTCGTTTGGAAGCGAGAAAGAGGTCATATTATGCATTTTGAGAACATATGTAATGAGGGAAACATCAAGTGTTGGGTTCTCAAGAAGTACCTTTTTGATGCATTGGTGACACCGGTTCTTCTTTATGGAGTTGAAGTGTGGGGCGAGAGTATCTCAAAGTTTACTTGGAAAGAGTGTGAGAATGTCCAAAAGCGCTTTCTTACAAAATTTCTCCAAGTTAAGACACAAACACCATATATGCTCCTACTGCTAGGGGCTCAATAGGTGGTGTGTGTGTGTGATAGAGAGAGAGAGAGAGAGAGAGAGAGAGAGGCAATATGTAGGACAAGTACATGGACGTAAAGGGGTTTGATCATGCAACAAAACCTATAGGGACCCAAAGCCTCAATCATGGAGTAATGCAAATAGGCAAAGGGCTAGGCATTGGGCAACATAAAAAGAAGAGGCGGTGTTGAATAGTGAGCAGCAGTGTTCATAGAAAATCATTTTCACAACCGTCCTTGTTCAATCATTCAACAAAACATATAGGGGCTCAAAGCCTCAATCATGGAGTAATACAAATAGGCAAAAGGTTGAACATTAGGCAACATAAAAAGAAGAGGGGATGTTGAATAGTGAGCAGCAGTGTTCATAAAAAAATATTTTTGCAACCATACATTTTTACACTATTTTTTTCAGTTATCTTCCTCTCAACAAGCATTTATGAACTCCAAAGTGGCACGATTGTAAGACACATTTTTCTCAAATACTAGTGACCAACCTTGGGCCCTATCCATATGAGGGGCAAATTGAGGGATGAGAGAGAGAGAGAGAGAGAGAGAGAGAGAGAGAGAGATAGATAGATAAATTGAATTATCGTCTAGGGAGGTCACGGAAGGTTGGCCAGGAGAGGATGTGTTCGTTGCTTAGGTGGGCCTCTCGCGGGGCTGAGTCTAGTCGTTTACCTTTTTGACACATACAACGGACATCTGCATCTCGTATTCCATGTCTCCCTCTGTAGCCCTTTCAACATCATGCATTCATTGACCATAGTATGGTAAGGATCATTGCATCAAGAATTATCTATATAAAGATACCTCACCACTATGCAACCACCTCCTTAGGCACCCGCATCCTCGGTTTCAACCTCATTAGGCACCCACATCCTCGGTTTCCACTCAGTCTTAATAATTCAATTTGAATGATTATTGACCTTGAGCATAGTATTGAGGGATTCAGGTAGCCGGAAACCATTTTGTGTTCTTTTCTGGTGATTATAGTAACTTCCAAAGTAGGTTTTGTGTGCCTTTGAGCCCAATCCTATGCATGGATTGGTTACAATGTAAGGATCTTTATACAAAAGGATTATCCAAATAAGATGACGACTTACGTAGGCATTGAATGCCACACGCTACTCACCATTGTGAGTTCTGCAAAAAAAAGGGGGGATGGGGAGGGGGGGGCAAGCCTACTCTTAACTACCCAAGGAGTGCGTACACGGCAAGATACATGGCGGTCGGGATTTGATGTTGTTTCTAAAGTGAGCATCACAAGTGGAAATGTTGTTTGTTGTCCATCGTTATATGTTTAGTACAACATGTCATTCTATGTGTTTTATGTTTAGTACACATCATTCTATGTTTTCCAAGGTTTTTTTTTCATTGTTAGTTTCATTATCTAATGGCTTGATAGATATCTAATGGCTTCGAAAAACAAAGTCAAGAGGGACGAAGGTCTGCCAAGTTAAAGGAAGATCAAGAAGAATACGTTTAAATACATGCCATTATCACATGGAATTTTTGTTGAATTTTTGTTGGATTTCAAGAAGAATACGTTTAAATACATGCCATTATCACATGGAATTTCTGTTGGATTTCAATATAAAATTGTATGATCTTTTTTACATATATAATCACAAGTAGTTTATATATTACAAAGAACCCCACTTAAATAATGTGAAAGGTGCACACTGCATATCAACATTTTAAAATAAAATAAAAATGAGAAAGAAGTAAAATAAAAACAATGAAATTTAAATTCAAAACACAAAATATATTTTAGTGCTTTTTGCATAAGAAAATATAAATTTAATAAGCATAGAAAATAATAAAACAAGATAGTGAAATGAAGTTTTTAAATGAAAGGACCTATTATCAATACCTTATATCATGGGGTCAAACTCCTATGAAGATACTTTTTTTATCCAAAAAGGTGAATGCAGCTTTGGAAAATAACATTTAAAAGACTATGACATCTTTCTATTCACACATTTTCAAGGCCCCTTGGGACACTTGTCAAGCAATGGAAATTGAACGACCTTCACCCATAGTGCACTAAGGCCTTTAACTGAGATGGATTCTGTATACATAGACGGGATCTACAGACGTCTATGCACTGACGAGCCAGGCCTTTGGAGGAGCTTACTACTATACTAACAAAAAAAAAATCACAACCTATGTAGTGCAAGGACACTCTAAAAGAGAAGAAAACTCTAAAAAGAAGATAAGCAAAAGAAAAACACAAATGCATGAATGTGCACTGGACCATCTCTTCTTTATATGGACATAAAAAGTATTGTCTTTCCATTTCCATGGTCTTTTCATTTCCTAAACTCAACCTTTACTTATGCACATAAAATATTTTGAAAGGTTTTTGGCTTTCTAAAAGAAACCTTCAGAGGAGAGTTGAATTAGGCATACTTGCAATGTTTTCAGTGATGATTGAGACTTACCTTAAATGTTTAAAATATTAAATGGATCTTTTATTTCACCTTTCATTTCACATCCTCACATGGCTTGACTTCTCTTGCATTCTATTCTTTTAAAATGCTAAAGTGAAGCTTCACCTTGCATAATTCTACTAAATTCTACACACACATACATATATATTTATTTATTTATTTTATATACACACACACATATTAATATATTAATTAGCAAACCATGCTAAAGGAAGAAAATCAATGAAATATGTGAGAACTTAGTTCAAAAATCTTTCAAATTTTAAAAATTTTACTAATATTTTCGGTTTGCTTCTTTGTAAGGAGGAAACTCGATCACTCAATAAAAGAGACGTTCCTGACAATGCTTCAGCTTATATAATTCTAATTAAATTCAACCTAATGATTTTATCACTTTGTTATTTTGTTAGAAAGCCATCGTGACCCTTTCACTTGTTTATTTTACTTATGCTCATCCTCTACTATTGGCTCAAGGAGTGTTTTATTCATTAGTTTACACGATTCCTCTGACCTGAGGATCCCCTCCCACCTCGAGATTCCTACCCTTCAAAAGGGAAACTCAAGACCTGAACTAGCACCTGTCAATACATGAACTCTCATGATGGCCCCATAACTAGTCGAGCAAAACATACGCAACTGCAACCAGTAGAGCGATCATTTTTTTTTTAAAAAGGCACGTTGATTCCTGTCTCGCTACCAGCTTCGCTTACTGCCACCCTACGTCTTTTGAACTTTGCACTTGCACGGTGCCATATGCATGCCTCGTCTTGTCTCCCTTGTCGATCACCATCGCCAAAAGGCATGCATAAAGACCAAATGTTGTACGAAATGCGTTCTTTACAATATCTTCATTGACTATCCTTATTTGATGGTAGCCACTTTTGAGGTCAATCCTACTGAAGTAGGTAGAGCCTTGTAGCTTATCAAACAAACCTTCTACCTACGGTACAGGAAATTTGTTCTTAATAGTAATCCGATTTAGTGCTCTATAGTCAATACACATACGGTATGTGGCATCTTTCTTTTGCACTAATAGGACGGGTGAACAAAAGGGAGAGGAACTAGGCCTCACCATCCCTTTATCCGCCAGCACATGTACTTGCCTCATAATCTCCTCTTGTTGAGCTTGGGAAACCCAATAAGGAGGCTTATTAGGCGGTGAGCTCTTTGGTAAAAGCTCTATCTTATGGTCATTATCCCCTTGTTTTGGAGGTAACTCTCCAGGGATGTCATCAATAAAAACATCTCCATTTAGGAAATTAGAAAACTCTAATTCCTCTTTATTCCTACCATTTTCATTAGGTAAGACATTAGGATCATTTATGGACTCTTTGACAAAAATCATATACACGACAACTGAGCTTTTCATTGACTTATCAAAAGCATGAGAATTTACAAGAGGTATAGTACGACCCGATTCATTAGCATCTATGTACATATTCTTTTCCCTGTAGGTGAAATATATTCTTCTTTTAGGGAATTTCATATTGGCAGCCATGCGGTTGAACCATGGTCCCCCTAAGATAACATCTTCATGTTAGAGAGGGGAGATGAAAAAGTCATCTGTCAAAGTACTTTGGACATGAAGCCTCAATTTTCCAATCAAGGGAGTAATGGAGGCTTGTTGTCCTTGAAAGCTCCATTAGCAATCACAATATCTCCCATCTCGAAAGCTTGCATGCCCAACTTAGTGGCCAACTTTGTCGACACGAAGTTATGAGTAGAGCCAGGGTCAAAAAGGATAAAGGCATGATGCTCCCTCACCTTTCCCCAAGAATAGGAAAGGGTTGATCCTTTATAATGAGTACCCTCTTTTGGAGATTTGACCATGGAAGCTCTAGGAGTCTCATTATGTGAATTCCTTTTGCGGCAAGAACAATAGCCATACCCTTGCTCCCCGCACTTGAAACATTTATGATATTTGCAAAAATCCTCTAACTCTTCATCAGGAGAGAGTTTATTTTTATCTTTGTAAACTCCTTTCTCCTCGGTCTTGTTGGTTTTGTAGTTGTTGTTGCTAGAATTACCTTGGGAAGAATTTTGAGCCTCTAGGTTCATTTCGGTCTTTGGTTTCCATGGGCTTAAAATTCCTTTTAGCCCCTGGTTGGAAACTGATTTGTGAAGCGACCATAGTATGGTGAATCACTTCAGGATGGTCCTCGGCTTTGAGAGTTGTCATACTTGGCCATATCTTTAGGTAGTCCCACACAAAACTGTTGCTTTTGCTCCGCGAAGTCTATCTTTTGGTAGATTGTAGCTTTGAGATGTAAATCCCAAAATTTGTCCACATACTTGTGGATAGACTCATTGGAAGATCTCTTCAAACTTCGCCATTCGGTAAGCACTTTGTCTTTGGCATCGCTTGCAAGAAGCTGCTTCATTATGGAAACTTGTAGAGTTTTCCATGTCTTGGGAGCTTCGCCATTACCTCGTATACTAGCCCACCATTGCCGGGAAGACTAAAATGCATAGCTACATGACGTAGCTTGGAGGACTCCGTGAAGCCCTCATCTCCAAAAGCCACATCAAATTTTTGGATGAAGGCCAAAACTTTGTCCGTAGCACCAAAGGTGCCATCATAGGTGAGAAAAGAGATGCCCTTTACTCCCTCCTTAAACTTCTTACGCTTGTACAACCTTTTCCAAGCAGCATACGATTTGTAATGTCCTATTCTCTTGTATTCTCTAGATGAAAAACCGCTGCTTTCATCAAAAGAGGAGGAAGATGAAGAAGAGGGTGACCTCTTTCTTGCCTTTTTCTTCTTTTAATTCCTCTCTTCCGGAGGAGTTGGGAATCGTCAAGACCATCGTCTTCACGGAGCCACATCTTTCGAGGGATTTGGAGATTCACTTCTTTCTCTTTTGTAGGATTCTTCCTCTTCTCTCACCAGAGAGAGTCTTCTTTTAGAAGTCTTTACAAGAGGCTTCATAAGCTCTCTCTCTCTCTCTCTCTCTCTCTCTCTCTCTCTCTCTCTCTCTCTCTCTCTCTCTCTCTCTCTCTCTCTCTCTTCTTGGGAAGTTTGGAGATCCCCATGAGTGCAAATTTGTTGGTTAACTTCGGCTTGCAAGGAAGGGTTGCCCATAGCTTGTTGCAACCGAGTAACAAGATAGTTCACAAACATGGGGGCATCATTAGTAGCACCTTCATATGTAAAATCAAAGTTTTCAATATTCATTCTACTCTCTTTATTATTGTTATCCGTGCTAACTAAATTTATATCGATGAACAAGTCCAACCTTTCATGGACAACTTAAGGACCTCTCTTCTTAAGCAAGAAAAGAGAAACCAATAGTTTTGATACTAATGCAACCAAATATGGCCATAACATTGATTGTAGCGGAATTAAAGTAACAATAGTGAGCATTTCCTAAAGAGAATTTTTAAAGAGCATAAGGAGAGTACTTGATTAAAGGTAGCAAAATGAACATTATACCTAGTTAGCTTGGCATGAACAATACTTGTAAAAGAGAGAGAGAATTGGGTGGAAGCATGAGTGGGTGGACACCAAAGCTATGTCCGGGACATAGCTTTTAGGGGAGTGAGGAAGCTCTTTTATGGGAGTGAAAACGTTTTTAAAATAAAATTTAAATTATGATTGTGGGTACGTAACAACCCCTTCTTGTTCTGTTTGTGCAGCTTGCTCTCTCTCTCTCTCTCTCTCTCTCTCACACACACACACACACACACACACACACACATACACAAGCTTTTTGTTTTCTCTCTGCAGCTCTCTCTCTCTCTCTCTCTCTCTCTCTCTCTCTCTCTCTCTCTCTCTCTCACACACACACACACACACACACACACACACACACACACACACACACATACACAAGTTTAGGAGAAGCTATCAACGTGCAAATTCTATTTGCTGAGCACGGAGAAACATTTTTTGCAGCATCAACCAGCAAATTAAGAACAGGGTTCCTCTTGGTAAGCTTCTGTTTATTTTCTTGTAGCCACTTCTAACTAAACCATAGAATTCAATCTAGTTAAGTGATTCATAGTAGGAGCTAAATCAATGGTTAAGTGATTCATAGCATCTAAATCAATCAAATTCTATTTTCTTGTTGAGACCACAGCTACTTTTGTGGCCTCCTTCTTCTTCGTAGTTGGAATATGCATAACCATTTTTCTTTCTCTTGCTTTGTGGCTGAATAGAAGAATTGGTGGAGCTTGCATTAGTTGAAGGGGATAATACGGAGCAGGTGCTTTGGCAATATGCATTTTTCCTCTCTTTTTGAGTGTTCTTGTTTGGAAAAGTCTCAATGATATGCGTTCTTCTTTGTTTGCCACAGGTTCGTGCATTCCATTGCTTGAAGCAGGACATATGATAATCAGGGAATATGAGTCTCTCCGCAAGAGATAACAAAGAGCTAGACTGAAAAGAAAAGTAGACAAAGGTAACATTGCTAAAGGAGAACTGGATGAAGCAGCCAAAGAAATAGCGGATGAAGGAGAACCACAAGACTGTCTGAAAATCAACGATGAGGTAAAAAGAGCAAAGGTAGCCAAAGACATTGCACAATATATTCTTCGTCAAACGAATGCAATGGACATGAACACTAAGAAAGAAATTTTTGAAGGATGATGCAGCATCCTTCACTGAAAGATCTTCCCAGCGATAAGGTACCAACACCAGGTTTTGCAGACACCCTCATAGCAAATATCCGGAACACGCTTCAAGACTTGAAGAGGTTACAAAATGAAGATGAAATGCTCCTCAAGAAGTCTACCATGTTGATGCTTGTGAGCTCAAAAGATCGAGAGGATGCACGAGGGCTTAATGTTAATGTTGCATCCAAGCTCCTTTCTGCCGTTCATAAAAGGAACTTTTATGGAGCCAGATACCAGCTACTCCAGCAAACTGAGAACAGTGCATTGTCATTTTCCACATGCCATCGAAGTCTTCCAAGAAGTCCCATATACCTGAAGAGGTCAAGGAGTTGGTAGAGAAATTCTAGACTCTTGAGACACGTGTGTCCCCCAACAAGAAGCACATATGTTGAAAGAGAATAGGTCTAAAGCAGTTTATCACACATCCCATCCATCTATTGGAAGTATCACAGGTATCAATGAAAGCGCATACCATTTAGTAGATATATATATTTGTTATATAACATTGCTAGTTAGTAGTTATCAATTATTGAGCAGCACCTAACTGTTTATATCTCTGAATAGTTTATTGCTATTGACCAGTTAATAGCTGTAAATAGTTTTTAATTGTATCTATCTGTAATTCTGACATGACTGGTGGCAGGCTATTTGATAGCTATTGATATAAGATAGGCACTAATTAGTAACTATCAATTACTAACCATTGCCTAGCTGTTTATAGTTGTAAGTAGTTTACTACTATTGGCCACTTAATAGCTATAAATAGTTTCTATCTGTATCTATTTTATTACTAGTTAATAACTAATGATTGTTATTTTATTGCTAGTGATTGCTATCTACAGCTATTGATGGCTATGATTGATATTTGACAGTTGTTATATAGTTATCATTTTTTAGGGTAGCTATGATTGCTATTTGACAAGTATTGATGGCTATCACATACCTATGTCTGCTACTTCATAGCTAGTGATTGCTATTACAACATGGTATTGATAGCTTTTTGATAAATATTTCATAGCTAGTGATGGTTATCTGATAGCTACTTATAGCTAACACATAGCTATCATTACTGTTTCACGCAAAGTGATTGCTATTCTACAGCTATTGATAGCTATTACATGTCTATGATTAATAATTTCATAGCTAGTGATTGCTATTTGAAGCTATTGGTAGCTAACACATAGCTATGATTGCAATTTGATATCTATTGATAGCTATTACATAGCTATTGGGTGGTTCTCAAATCTATTGGTATAGCTATGAATAACTATTGATAGGTATTGCATGCTTTGACATACTATCTAACCCACATGTGAGATCTACCAATATCTTGCTAATGCATCATAATTTCTTGGCGATACAAGCTTTCATTGTTGTTGAATGCAGGCTGAGCTCTTCCAACGTTTTAAGGAAGCATATCCTGATGTAAAAATCTAGCTTCGTGCCTTTGAATTGGAGAAGCCTTATTTTGTGAGAAAGCTAAAGGACAGGGTGACATGTTGTTGTATTTACCATGTGCAATTTTCATATCTGAAGGAGGCTGTCAGTCACATGTGTAGTCAAGCATTCGGAGTGCATGGTGCATTGTGCAAATGTGTATGTAGTTTGTGCATGGATTCATCAGTTGTTGCAGGAACATGTGTTGCTACAAAGTACAGTGTGAAATGCATTTCAAAGCTTAGAGATTCACTTTTGTGTCCCAATCAAGTTGGGTCTACCTACCATGGTCTAAAATGCCACATGGGTCAATGTACAGCTTGCGGGCCAAAGAAATTTGTATGGTGTCCACAAGAGCTGCTCAAGGATGCAAGAACCATCAAAGTGAAAGTATTCAAGGATGTGGAAGTAGGCAACAGTGAAGGTGTAAAGAAGAAGAATTGGAAGGAACTTATATGCTAGGAGATGAGCACTGTTGAGTTATTACAGGTATTCAAGACGCATCTTCAAAAGTTCATCAAACATGACGTGTATCGATGGCAGGCTTAGCAGTTCAAAGCGTGCATCAGGCATTTTCCAGAAGGTGTTGTTGTATCTGTGGTGGATTTTGCTGAGAATTATTCATTCAAGGAGCAGAACGAGATCCAATCGATGCATTGGTATTCCATTCAGGTGTCCATTTTTGTACAGATTACCTACTACCATGTCAAAGGTGAGTTAAGAAAGACTTTGCACTTTTTCATTTTTGATGATAAAATGCACGACACTTTGTTTGTCCAACAATGCTTTATGCTACATTGGCAATGGATAAAAGACAGAGGCCTAGATATTAGCCAGCACTGGGTTTGCTCGGATGGGGCAGCATCCCAATTCAAGGCAAAGAGGCCTTTCTATTTTGTTGGTAGATATGTTGGTTTGACAGGGAAAGTGATGGTGTGGAACTTCTTTGGAAGTGGCCATGGCAAAGGAGAACATGATGGGGCAGGGGCAGTTGTGAAGAGGGCACTGACACAGGAGCAATTGAAGTGCAATGGAGTTGTACTTAATGTGCAGCTGATGTTGTGCAATTTCTTTGCTAGCATTTGTCTGATGGAACCATTGCTCACTACCCTTCCAAGCATAAGCAGGTAGAGCGTGTGTTTTGGGAGGTAAAGCTTGGAGAAGTGTCACGAGAGAATAGATGGATTTGTGACAAGATCCCAAGTACACGCTCCATGCATTCAGCTCAAGGCTACTCCAAACAATATGGTTCCTCCATCGCATTAAGCAGCTATCTTGCTATTGTAATGCATGCATGCACAACCAGTGGAGGAAATGCAGCAAAAAAACACACGTGTCTAGCGGGAGCTTCCACAAAATTGCTCAAAGTGTTGGTGCAAATGGAGACGACGAATCTGAGCATTCTGCTTATGAAGGGCACTTTGAAGCATTGAGTGACGCAATCCAAGTCGGTGACTTTGTTGTCAATGCCGAGGAGGGAAACAAAGAAGGTGTCAACTTTTACCTGATCAAGTGTACCAACGCATTAGAGATGCTCAAAACACATGAAGTCGACATTTGGGGTGGTGTGTTCGAAGTTGGGCCTTACATTTTGAAGGGCCTCTATTATAAGCAGGTTGACAATTATTGTTACAAGCTTATGGGCAGGCATCTAGTCTTCATGTACTCCCATCTTGTCAGATGTATTAAAATCCCAATGACAAAAGTCCAGGGTGCTATGGGATTGTATCAGATCTTGTCGGAGGACTTTGAATCTGTATACAATAGCATGCCGTGGGAGATGTAATCTAAATCATTTGGATATTTATGAGCAAACAAGTCTTATCACCCATTTTGTCAGTCTTTGTTAGTCCAAATGTGAAACAAAGTGAGCGTGTTGATTACCAGATATGCCCAAAATGGCTAAGGCAAGGAAGCTCTGGGTTGTTTTCAACAGATGTGACATGCAGGCCTCTACAAATCCCATACCATGTGCTTGTGACAAACGTCTCACATCAAGGATTTTGCAACCAGGCATATGGCTTTTGAACGTGTTACTAGTACACACACTAAGATTTGGAATACTAGGTTACTTTACAAAGACACACATTTAGGAAACAACTAAAGCAGAACTATGGACTTCTTTGACGGTGTGAAACAAAGGTAGACTAGAAAGACTCCTTACAAAGACTACCTGCAGCATACATGCAGCTCTAACACCAGAGACGGCTTAGAGATTATTCCTTGAAATAGAGAATTAAAATAAAGCCAAAAGAGATATTTATGTAATGTCACAATGTACAAGATAATTACAAAATTTTGCAATCAGGAAATAACTACAAAATGTCGCAATCCATGTGCCCAAGCATCAATGCCCAAGCGCTATCGTCCAAGCCGTTTGTACCTGGGCTGGTTCCACACCACCTTTGTGGCCTCCTTTTGCTCATTGGAATCCCCCACTGTGTCATCTACCTCCTTTAGAATCTCGTTCGGTGTCTTCAGTTCAATACGGCCCAATCTGGCACAACTACAGCACTCTAGGTTTTCACTTCCATGTTTATTTATAAAATTTAGAACAATAGAGTCCTCTTCACTAGCCCAAGTGCTAAACACATCTCCTCCCCTAGCAAAAAAGTTTCTCTATCCTCTGACTATAGGTATTCCCAAGCCATGGTTCGAGCCTGCACGTAAGAAAGGGCCTTTCACCTGTATCAGCATGGGAGCCAAACTTTGGCACAATACAAATGTTGCGAGCATAATTAAATAGACACTTGTATGCAATGTCATCATCCAATAGAGTATTCTCAAGCCCAAATTGCCCAGTAGACCTTTTCCAAAAGTCGTCCAGATGCTTAAAGAAAATAGGTTTTCTACCGTTGATCTTATGCCTCTGGAGCACATCACAAGAAGACTGCCCAATGAATCCTGCCATCACTGCGCGTAAACCAGGGAAGCATTCCCGAAAACGAGTCACTTACTTATGCTCCATAACGGATCTCCAGATGAATATCTTGAAGTGAATGGCTGCCCACAATAAAGACTGCCTTGCATCAGGCCGCACAAGGAAGTATAGCCATCTAGGCCTCTTGACCAAAACCTTGTCATAAAGTAGATTTCATGTCGGGAAAAAAAATTCTTCATCCAAATCTACTTTATGAATCAGAAGACCGTTTAAATCCAAAATCAAAGTTGTAGGAGCATTATCCACACTATCTGGGTCATAGTAGTCTTCCTCAGCCACTCCAAGCTTCGTCTCGGATCGTTGCAGTTTGGGAAAGGCCATGTTAGACTTATAAACCTATGCCAGCTTCATGAAAACCTTTTGTTTTAGCTTCATATACCTTCATAACCTTTTAAACGGGTGATCTGCTCACAAGTTTCTTTGGCCTTAACTTGTAAATTGATCTTCGTGGTGAACACACTAGCACAACCATCATATCCAGGTGTATTACTGCATTCAATAGAGTGTCCATAAGGCAGCTAGTTTATTTAAAAACACAAGAAAATATTTGCAATAAAAACATCACATCTCATTCATAATTTGTCCTTGAAAAAACATAACGATTACAAAGGTGCATCAAGGCTATAACCAACACCATCTTGGCTGGTAGCAATTGGATGGCAAGAATCCACAACAGGGTGACTAGCGAGAGGGACTTCGCCGGAGGGCACATCCCCATCAACTCTTGCACGATCAACCAGGGGTTGTTCAACTACCTGCTCGACAACATCACTAGTAGGGACATCAGTGGCATCCCCACCATCTTGAGAAGCTTCATACAGGCTTTTGTTCCGCCTCTTGGATGGTGGCTTTGCCGAACCTTGTTTCCTTTTTCTTGCTTGTGCAAACATGTCTTCTAGAGTGTTAGCACGATCTTCCCTGACATCAGGTGTACCTTTCTCCATGAATGTATTGTTTCCTACATCTTCATTTTTTGCTTCGAGTGCCACTACAGTCGACCTCCTAGGCAAGTCTTCTTTTGCCTCTGCAGCATTATCTTGTGCTTCAAGAATCTTTGCAGTTGTAATGGAATAAGTGATAAAAAGTAGTAAGTACCTTCAAGCTAAGTAATAATTGTGTAGTAGCTAGCAAACAACTGGTTAAAGCTTGCAAACAGTACCTAAAACTGGTTGCAAGATAACCTTGCTACCTAACTAGCTGCAAGAAAACCTCATTGGAGATTCTCCCCAACATTCAGAGTCGACCGTAATTTTCGCCGGCTGCTTCCAAGTCCACCAAAGCTCTTTAATGGAGTGAATACAGAGATGTTTGGAACACTATCAAATGTGACATAAAGCTGCCAAAAAAGAAAACAAAGTTAACCTTTTGAAAACAATAACCAACTATCTATTAAAAAAATAGCAACCTAATGCTGTTTAGAAGCTTTCTTCCAGCATGATGTACAGTTATTAAACAAGAATCAAATAGCTATTAGCAGCTATAGACTATTAAACAGGTAATAGCTGTATTTTCAATAAGGGAATGAGAAGGTATACCCTACAAACAACTAGTAGCTAATGTTGAGCTATTCTACCAGTATGAGGTAGCTATTACCAGCCCATAGCTACCATATACCTATTAAGGAGTTATTGTTCTACACAATAGCTATGTGATAGCTGGTCAAGAGCTCTATGTAGCTATAATAGCTTCTGTAATAACTAATTAAGCTATATAAATAGTCAGTCAAAATGGGCATACCTATCACCACCTAGCTATTCAAGACATAGCTACCTAATAGCTAGTTAAAAGCTTTCTATCAACCTATTGTTGAGCTATTCAACAAGAACCAGGCTGCTACTTGCAGTTAATAGTTGTTCCATAGCTATCAAATGGTCTTAAGGAGTTTATGGTCTACACAATAGCTTTATACAGCTATTAGACAGGTAATAGCTATATTAGTAGATACCCAATTAAGGCCATAGCTATTACCCTCTAGCTATGAAAGTCAATTGCAACTAAAAGCTGGTTAAAAGCTTCTTGTAAAACAATTATAGTCAACTTTGGATAGGTCATAGCTACT
This sequence comes from Adiantum capillus-veneris, assembly GCF_014529385.1. Lineage (NCBI taxonomy): Eukaryota > Viridiplantae > Streptophyta > Polypodiopsida > Polypodiales > Pteridaceae > Adiantum > Adiantum capillus-veneris. Next base: position 30,259,386 of record NC_140931.1, on the reverse strand, counting down.
TACAAGTTATTGAAGGCAGCTATTGGGTAGCTATCATCAGTTAATAGCTCTTCCATAGCTATCAAAATGGTCTTAAGGAATTTATGATCTACACAATAGCTCTATATAAGGTGGCCAACAACTATTAGAAAGGCAATAGTTGTATTAATAGCTGCTCAATTAAGGCCAAAGCTATGACCCTCTAACTATCAAAGTCAATTGCAACTAAAAGCTGGTTAAAAGCTTCTTGTCAAACACCATAGCCAACTTTGGATAGGTCATAGCTACTTACAAGCTAGGAGGCATCTATTGGGCAACTATTAGCATTTAGACGTTGTTCCATAGCTATCAAAATGGTCTTAAATGGTTAATGATGTACATGATAGCTTTATATAAGGTAGCCAACAGCTATTAGATAGGTAATAGCTGTATTAATAGCTACCCAATTAAGGCCATAGCTACCTTCTAGCTATGAAAGTCTATAGTAGCTAAAAGCTCGTTAGAAGCTTCTTGTGAGACAATTTTAGCAAACTTTGGATATGTCATAGCTTGTTAATAGCTATTGGTCAGTTATTATTGGGTGTTAATAGCTAGGCAACATAACAAAGCAACAACTACTGCTATAACCATAACATAAGCAACAACATCCATTGTACAATAACTATTAAAAAGGCAGTACAGCTATCACTGGCTTATTGGGGACATACCTGTTGGGGTACCTTTGTCTTTTATAGCGGAATTTGTATTCACACAAAACATCGTCTTTAGAGATGCAGGGATCTCTATGCCGCATCCCATTGCCAAGCAAAAGTCATGTAACATGCATAAATTTGCAACACAAAAAATGTGATAAGGGTGTTTGCATGGTAGCATGCAAACACCCACCATCATCTCATCTTGAAGACCCATTCCGCAAGCGGTGCATGGCTCCTCGATATATATGGGTCCTTGACGTACATGAGGCATAGGAGGTGAGGGAGAGAATAGTGGACCTTTACCTTGTTGCAACTGAGAAAGATTGTTGCCAACAAAAGCCTCCTGATTTTTAAGTGTTTCCAACAACAGGTTCTTTTGTTGGAGCCGCTCTTGGTGTCCAAAAACAAAAAAAATTAGTCTTAACTCTTCAGACACACAATAAAAAAACATAATAACTGTAAAGTGTTCACAATTCAACCTGTATGTCTGCAACAATGTTGTTTTCGGGCAGGCTACTCTCGGTCACTCCAAGAAGAGCAAGGATAGCTTTGTTTGGAGTTATCATAGCTTGCAATTGTATCGACCACTCGAAAGGCGCATTCCCACTAGCCTCTAATGTGGCTAGTTCTTCTCTAGCTTCCTATAGTTGCTTCAAAAAGGTGTCTCCCTTTGACTGAACCTGCATTGCCACTTCAGCTTGCTGCATTTCTTTTGTGATCTACCCTATATCAGTCTCCACATCCCTAATTTTGGCATGTACATCAGCCAACAAGGCCAGTGCCAAATCCACATGCCGAGTATTTGTTGCAGCCAAATTGGCCTTCAATGGTGCACCTTTCAATGATAATGTGCTCATCGTCTCCCCCTCGTTCATGCGCGTCATTAATCTAGCCCTCTTGTTGGAGAGCCTCTGCTTGTGTACTGCAGCCCAAGCAACCTTGTGCTTGGACTTGTCCGCAGGCAACTCTGCCCATTGGCAACTTTTTGAAAGCAAACGCTTTTGCAAACCAGGCAGTGCGCTCGCCATTTGTAGGTAACTCCTGGTAGACCATTTGATACAACACCATGAATTTGTTGAAAAACTCTGGCCGTAAGGTGTGGAGCTTCACGTTCTGCCCTTTTGCTCTTACCACCGTGAACACGGACAACCAATCTATGTCTGAGACATCCATCATATGTGTGTTGTCAACCCCATCCAAGCTGAGATTGTAAAGTTCATGAAACTCCTCCTTTGTAGTGCAAACCTTTGCATGCTGGGTTTTGGTGTATGGAGGTGGGGTCCCACCTAAATATACAATAGCAATAATAAGATGAATTCCATAACACTAGCAACAAAAGATGAAGCATATGACAGGTCACACACCACACACATGGACATGCACAATGACACAGGTGCATATAACAAGAAAATAACAACCACATATACACAAATACACAGACTTCACATGAGAACATCATGGGCAATTGCACCTCCTGGTTCTACTCCCATTCACACAATAGCTTTGAGGTCTGTCGCAAGGGACTTTTTGCAAGTTACGGTGATCAATGAACATGTTATTGATGCAGAGACAAGAAGGCAATTGAGCACACATTCACCACCCCCTCCAGTATGGATACTCCCCATTCACACATCAGCACAAAGCTCTTTTGCAAAAGAGCATGTACAATCTATGGTGGTTAATGACAACGACAAGATGGTCATATTTGCCACTCTTAGTACCGATGCTCCCATTGAGAAACAAGATTCGAGTTTTGTTGCAACACAGTCCATGCAAGTAATGCTAATTAGTGATGATAGTGTGATCATGATAGATGAGGAGCTTATGTGACAAGTCAATCTCCTTCCATTTTTGAAAATGTGCGTTGATGCAGCATCTCTATCGACCTCTTAGCCATCACACCATACTTCTCCCACACAGAAACAAATTACATCCAAATCAAGAGAGAGAGAGAGAGAGAACCTTAGAGCCATAGCACGCGTTGTTCCTGTAGGAGAACCTTGCCTTCCTGTAGAATTCTTGCCCATGCAAGAATGTGAATCCGCGCAAATACTCCCCCTCTCTCACACGTTCCCACTACTTTTCTTGAAAAAAATTCAAAAGTGATTTTTTTAAATTTAGCAGCTAAAGACTTTTCTTGAATTTATTTAAAGGTGATCTTTTTTCAAGCTAGCAGCTAAGGACTAAGCTATTAATGTGTTATGGAAAGACAACTTTCAACCCATAAAAGTGTACCACCCAATTAGAGAAATCGACAACATTTGAGGACCGGATTTACTTCGAGCTGGTCCCCCCTCCAAAAGGCTTTTGTATTATAGATTTTCCCTTGAAGAGAGTCTTGGTACAATACATACTTTGTGTTCCTTGAGACCTTATTGATGCCATGAATATGGTAAGCTTAATGCACCAATATTATGCCCGTAACTAATCTTGTAAAAGTAGTAACTTGTCCCCATCAATCCAAAGACCTCAAACACCTCCAAAGGTTGAGAGAGCTAGCAGGGAGTGAGGGAAGGGAAGAGGAAGAAGTAACATATGAGAAAAAAGTACTTTCCTCAACATAGATTACTCTTGGACCTTAGCTTAGCATAGTAATATAGATGGTAGAGAAGTACTTCTCAAGCTTGGAGAAGGACATGGAGTTCTTGCTCACTGTAAGGCTTGTGGCCTTACGAGGTCTTCAAACACAATTCATACTCTCAATTTTTTACTAACAAAATCTAGGCAACAAGAAATATTTGGAACACAAGTCAAACATAGACAATAGAGCATAATGAGGAGTTAAAAGGAACGGGTTTTTCTTTTCCAACCGGATTGATTCCAAGATATATCCAACCTGGTTGTGGCAAGAAAGATCTAGGTTGTTTTTACTAAATGTGAAGGAAAGGCTTGTCTCTAATTGCAATCACCTACGCTTCCACCTCAAAAGCTTGTGGCCTTATACGAGATCTTCAAACACAATTTGTTTTCTCAATTTTCAGTTAGTAAAATCAGAGAACAAGCAATATTCAAAACACAAGTCATCCATAGACAAGCGGATTGTGATGAGGGGTTAAAGGCAATGGGTTATGCCTTTTAGACTAGAATGATTACAATATATACCCAATCTGGCATTGACAAGCCTAGCTCTGAGCTAATTTTACCTATTGTGAAGGGCAGGCATGTCTCTAATTGCAATCACCCACGTTTCCACCTTAAAGGCTCGTGGACTTACGCAAGACCTTTATATGTATGATCTCTTAATTCACGATGAGATTTCTAGCCAAGGGCTATCGGAGCAAGATGCCATGCTTGGTGGTGCTTTGATCTATATGTATGTCAAATGTGGTGCCGTCACGATAGCACGAGAAGTTTTTGATGGGGAACCTCTCTAGGAGGTCATCTCTTGGAGTGAGTGGATTGTAGGATATGGTCAACCTGGTCTATTTTTTATAGATGTGAATGAAAGGCGTGTCTCTAATTGAAATCACCTATGCTTCCACCTTGAAGTGCGGGAGCTACCTAGAGTGCAACAATTGCTGGCTATGCTCTACATAGAAACTTCTCCTTGGCTTTTGATTATTTTTAGAGCATACTAGATTCAACGCTCAAGCCAAATGATGTGACTTTACCAGTTTGTTCTCCGATTGTAGTCATGCAAGCGAGGTTGAGGAGACATGATGACATTTCAAGTCCATACGCTAGGACCATAACTTAAAACCTATCTTAGACCACTATAATGCTATGGTGGATCTCCTTGGTAGAGTAGGACTTATAAAGGAGGTAGATGATCCAATGAAAAGTATACCATTCTTTTGGATATTATCAGATGGACCTCCTTGCTTGCCTCTTGTAATACACATAACAATGTGACATTAGGAGAACGTTATCAAGTGCTTGATGAAGGTGATTGTGCAACTGCTTATAAATTAATGTATGGCATCTATGCCATTGTAGGTATGGAAAAGGATGCGACAAGAATACAAGACATGAAGAGGTTCTACGAGTATGGAAAAATGATGCTGCAAGATTTATGTGAATGGTGTATCACCACCGAGATGAAGATTGTCTGACCTCATGTCCATGAGAGACATTTTAGATCAGTAAGTGAGGTGAAGGCTTCTCTTTCGACAAAGTCTCTTGCACTATTGCGACAAAGTTCTGGGTTGGTTTAAGGGAACGTCTCTCTCCAAACACTTCTTCAGTTCAATCAGCTCTTTGAAAGTATGTGACCTTACACAATGCCTTGACGCAAATGAGAATCCACTACGAGATTGCAAGATATACAAAAGGAGCAGATAAGCATCATGTCCGCAAACTCATCATAATTGTAACGTACTAGAGATGGTACTAATCAAGAAACAAGAAAACATGATATGCTGAAAGGTAACAGGCTCTCTCTCTCTCTCTCTCCATTTTCCTCTCTAGGGATATATACTCTTGTTGAATCTTCAAATGACACAACCATACCCACACAAATGACAAGACTATGTTGGAATTAGGGCTGCGAGAAAAAACACACAGCTTGGAGAAGACAAAGGAAGCTCAAGGCACACAAGAGAGAGTGTATTACTTAGTGTGCAATGTGTGAAGGAATGGATCGTGGGCATGCATGTGTGCAGCAAAGATGGAGAGAGAAGAGAGGGAGAGAGAGAGACAGAGAGCACAACACAGAATGTGGGTGGAGCTCCCAAATCTCATTGTATGAACACGGTGTGAGAATAAGTGAGAGCTCGTTATTCTTTGTATGTATAAAGAATAAGGAGATAAATGTGGGCGGCCGGACACTAGCCGACGGACATGGGAAAAGCATGGTGAGGCACACCGCCTTTACCTAACATTCTCCCACTAAAGGATGTGTGCTGATAAGTGGCGAGAAGACTAGCCTACAACTAGTATATACAAGAGGTGAGTGAAGACGGCTCTCAACCTATGCCCACTGGCTCACTCCAAACATGTGAGTGCATCTGTAACCGCTCTAGTGGAAATGCAACATGCATACCACTAGGGCTAGATCCACGATGACACTCTTGATACAGGTATCGAGTGATGACCTGCATGGCTCCACAATGCACAATGCCAATGTCACTCATCGCACAATTGACAACTCCCACTACAAATGCACCAATCGCATAAGCAAGATCAGGTCTCGAGACCAAAAGGTTAGACATGAGAGACCCAAAAGCCGACAAAACATGCACTATGTGTGCCAACCTATCCCTGTCAGCAACCTCAGTTCCATATGCATCCTCATCAGGAACCACCTGACTATGCATCACCATGTCAGCATCGTCTAGCAAAGACATATCTGGTGAGAATGATTGCAAAACCAAAAAATCAACACCACTACAATCACACACAGTTGTCTCTGGCTCAACTAATGTCACCTAAACTGATGACTGACCAAGGTGTGCATCCCCAGAGATACCATTGTCTGCGTGAACATCACCACAAGACAAATGCACAACCTGCTCTCCATCCAGCACGTTCGCAAAAGAGACACGCTTCGTCTCTGGCTCCAAATATGGCAACAAATACACAAAGAATACACCGCCTCGTGTGTGTCAAGAATATGCAAAGGGTATACCAGATCACTCCTAGCACCTCTGGCTATCACTAGTGATCCCCTATGCATCTGAAATGACAGCTCTTCATGCAGTACACAATGTCCACTACTCTACAATTGACGCACTGAAATGAGACTCTGGCTAAGTCCTACTACATAATGTACATCTTGTAGCATAAGCAATGCACCGCTAGGTAAAGACATGCATACATATCTAGCACCCTCTATATCATATGTTAAACCATCAGCAAACTACACACAACCAAGTCTCCCACTAGAGAAAGAGCAAAACAAATCACGATGTGGCGTCACGTGAAAAACTACATGCTCATCTGGTAGAAAACGTGTAGATAATGTGCTATCCCAAGACACAAAGTAGTTTGAAGGCAAGCTAGACTCAAAAGTGACATGCCCGTCACATGCATACTCTCTAGCATCTGTCCTCATAGTAGCACCATGCATCTGCCTCATACGCCTGAAGCAACGGCGCCTAATATGCTCATTGTGACTGCAATTCCAACATGTCAGTCACGATCGTGAGCGAGAACCACCTCTAACCCGAAGTGTTCATGCCAAAACTATGGCAAACAATGCTCGAGATCATAAGACTCTCCCACTCAACAAACCACTATCTCAAGCAAAGAAGGTGAGCAAATGGTCAAGCTCACTAGCCTCTGCAATAGGCATACATATTTGGAAAAAATTTTGCAGAGTCTCCTCTGTAACTAGAGCAAAAAACTCAACAGTAAATCGTAATGGAGACAACAATAAATGCCCAAATGGCCAATCCAGGAATGTACTCGTCCGGAATCACCTCACAAAGTCATACACAGGGCCAAACCGCTCTAGCCGGAGTATCACTCAACGGCGCCACAAATGACATACATATGTGAGTGAAAAAACTACTACCAAAATGTATCAATGAAGTGCCAAAAAACTGTAGCACACACAACCTGTGTAGAAGTTGGAGTCAAAACTCAACCACTATCAAGAGTAACAAGAAATGTACTTGTAGAGTAACACAAGCTCATGTATGGCTAAAAAATAGGCTGCAAATTAGCCCTAAATTCAGCTCTCAAATAGCTGAAGAAACAGATCACAATTGTGCCACAAATTAGCTTACAATTGAGCCATACATAGGCACCTGCAAAGAGGGAACAATGGCTGAAAAATTCAGCTCACAAATGACCCTCGAACTTGTCTATAAACTTGTCAATGTGAGAGACAAGCTCGATCACAAACTATGGCGAGTAAACTCCATCCACTATCCCACAAAAGCATACACAAAGCAAAAGCTAAAGACACCTGCTGTGTCGAAATCGGTATGCAAGCCAAAAACTGCAGAAGATGTCCTCAACTACAAATGGCAACACCTGTGGGAGTACTAGACTCAACCTCTAGCTGAGAATCAAAACTGAAAGCGCCAAATGGATGAGCACTCATAGCTCAAGACCAAAAATGCAAAGCAAAACACGTCCGCAATGTACCACCCAAAAGGAAAAACACTGCACGCAAATCATGAGTGCTACAAGAAATTGATCGCACCAACGATGCGCATAGAAACGATGCGCATAGAACTGCTAGGAAAATGTCGCCAAAGTTTTGTCAGCAAAATGGCTACAAAACCAGTAACCAAAGTGCATCAAATCACACTCCAAATGCATGCACCAATCTCCACACTTTGCATATATCACTGCAAACACCAACAAATCCAGTACACAAATATCTGCTCTACCTGTGAGTGCCAAAAAACATGCTTGAGACATACATTGCGGAGCTAAAAAATGCAATCACATGAGTCTCCCTGAGCATCTGACCACACAGATCATACATCATATCCTCCCACCTGTGATCAAAGTTGCAGCCAATATCACTCTCATATCCGAGAGCAAACCATGTGTGGAATCCTTGAGACACAATAAACAGTTGTTGCTGCAGAAGTTTCATAGGTCAAAATCAGTCCAAATGGACATCACCATTGCCTCTGGAGCACGCCAAAACCCCAAGTTACATCCTAGCCTTGTATAAATCGCATTTCGTATGAAAAATTTATGCAAAAAAAAACTATTTTTGGAGCCCTAAAATGACCTGCGGAAAAAAAATATGAATTATTCCTGCAAGTATGGCTGCAAAAAAGCATACACACTTGCAATACACCTTCCTCTCAAGCTTGGGAATGTCCCTCAAGCTTCCATGAGCACAAATCTGGTGGTTGCTCACCAATCTCAAGCTTCCACCAAAAACGAGCTCACCATAGCCGAAAGCTCACTTCTCTGTAGCACTCCATCTGTCGTGAAGCAAAAGCTCTGATACCAATTGTGAAAGGAATGGATCGTAGGTGTGTGTGTGTGTGTGTGTGTGTGTGTGTAGCAAAGGTGGAGAGAGAAGAGAGGGAGAGAGAGAGAGAGAGAGCACTACACAAGGATGTGGGATGGAGCTCCCAAATCTCATTGTATGAGCTAAGTGAGAGCTCCTTATTCTTTGTATGTAGAAAGAATAAGGAGATAAATACGGGCGGCCGGACACTGGCCGACGGACACAATCAAAGCACGGTGAGGCACATTGTCTTTACCTAACACAATGGAAATATTGATAGCCCTAGAATGATGGGTGTATATACAATGCATAGGGAGAAAACCTCCTAGTGAGGAAAAAAATGCCCCGACGATCCTATGTGTCTTCACACACATCACTACCACATGTATATGGTAACAAATCCCCCCTGGAGTAATGTGGTGAAAGAGAGCTGGCACATGAGTAAAGGGAAATTCCATGCCTTGAGGACATGATCAGTCTACAAAGGGGACTAAGCCCAAAGATTTGTGGAAAGCTTCCAGCTTCTCACGAGACAATGCCTTTGTGAAAAGGTCTGCAAGGTTGTCCTGTGTTGGCACATAAAGTTGATTTCTCTGGCTCTGAGAGTCTCTCCCTGACATAGTGGTAATGCACCTCAATGTGCTTTGTGCAAGCATGAAAAACTGGGTTCCTCGCAACTGCCAATGTGCTCTGACTGTCAGTGTAGATAGTGTTGGCAGTGTCCTATCCAACACCCAAATCAGCCATAAGGCGTCTGAGCCATACACACTCAACCGTAGCTGTGAAGACTGCCATGTACTCAGCCTAAACTGTATACCCAAGTAATGATGCAACAACGTCAAATCTTTCATCTTGAAAGCAGCATAGAAATCAGCCTCAAATTCATCAATATGTCTCTCATTTGGTCCAGTGATCAACAATTCATCCACACCGAGAACCACAATGAGAAGTACATCACCCTCACACTTTACATACAATGTGCTTTCTATTGGATTGTTACAAAAGCCTCGTTTGACCAAATGAGTGTTAATCTTCTCTACCAAGCATGAGGAGATTGCTTCAACCCATACAAAGCTTTGTTACATTTGCACACTTTATCCTCTTGTCCTTTCTTGACAAAACTGCGAGGCTGTGTTACATAAACTTCCTCAAATATGTCACCATTCAAGAAAGCAATAACAATTTCTGATTGATGTACATCCCAACCAAAAATGAGATGTCAATGCACATAGAATACGCACAGTAGTCATACGACAAGTGGGAGCAAAAGTCTCTTCATAATCTATGCCTTTATGTTGGGCATAACCATTTTCAACAAGTCGAGCCTTATAGCGATCAATCTCACCATCCGGCTTGCATTTCAACTTGTAAACCCACTTCGTATCAATGGCCTTTTTGCTAGGAGGCAAATCACATAAAGTCCATGTGTCATTTTTCTATAAGTGCATCATATTTTGATTGCATGGCAGCCATCCAAATTTTGGAATTTTGTGCTTCATCAAAAGACAGAGGTTCCTCGACATCATGTGAGTTAGACACAACCAAAGCATAACAATCTGATGCATAAGATGCATGGCAAGGACATGAACAAGTGCGACTAGACAAAGGTGCATCCAATTTACTATCACGTAATGTATGCACCAACCATTTTGGCATACCTCTAGCCTCCTTATTTTCAGCCCTTTCCTCATCAAGCACATCATGTACATCTGTATTAGTAATAGGCTGATTTATAACATTTTCAAAAACCCCCATGGGTTGTACATTTGCCTTATTGGAATTTACATTCAAACTTCCACCACTGAAAAGTCTCATAAATGTCATGTGAGGTTACATTACTGTCTCTAGTACATGACAGCAAAGACTAAACAGAATCTTCCACAAACACTACATCCCTGAAACCAGAATACGCTTGTTTGCGGATGATACAACCTATCAGCACTATAACCAATAAAAATACTTTTGATAGCCGTATCATACAATTTTTGTGTTGTGTTTGTGGCACCAAAGCATATGCCAAACAACCAAAAACACGCATGTGCTCAATAGAAGGTTGTCATAGACTGCAAAGCTTTTGTAGGACACCTATTTGATACAGAAGTGGCACACATGATGGCCTTAAGCCAAAACGAATGTAGCAAAGCTTAACTTTTGACCATACGTTGTGCCATTTTCATAAGAGACTTGTTTTTCCTCTCAGCAACACCATTTTGCTCAGGCATATAAGGCACTGTACATTGGTGTTTTCTCCCACGACTAGCCAGAAATGCATTAAATTCATGAGACATATACTCCCCCCTTGATCGGAACGGAGGGTGCTCATAGTACATTTTGAGACATTTTCAGCCATAGCCAGAAATAGTTTGAAGCATATAAATACTTCGGACTTCACTTCAAGTGGATACACCCATGCATGCCTAGAGTAATCATCAATTAAAGTCACAAAGTAAAGGTAATTTTCCAAGGACTGAGTTTGCATGGGCCCACAAATATCACTATGCACAAGCTGCAACCTGCATGTGGACCTAATTGAACCATCTTTTGGAAACTTCAAACACTGCATCTTACCCAAAATACAGCCTTCACAAACATGTTTGATAGGTGCTTCGAGAGGTGGCAAATAAGCAAGTATATCAAATTTTTGCAAACACAACAAACTAGCAAAATTCAAATGTCCAAAACGTGCATGCCAAAGTTTTGCATCTGAAATAGCCTTCGAATCCAAAACTACATTTGCAAAATTGTGTTCATGCTTGTCATACAAAGTGAGCTTATATAGCTGACGGCATAAAATTCTAGATGCAACAATTTCATCACCAAAATTGAAACCAAATTGCATGCCAAAGTTTTGCATCTAAAATAGCCTTCGAATCCAAAACTACATTTGCAAAATTGTGTCCACGCTTGTCATACAAAGTGAGCTTATACAGCTGATGGCATAAAATTCTAGATGCAACAATTTCATCACCAAAATTGAGATCATGTACGTTACAGTTGTCATCCACAAATTTGATTACAAGACCATGTCTAGCAAGTGTAGATACAAACAAAATATTCTTCTTGATCCCAGGTACATAAAGTGCATCAACAAGTGTAAAAGAACTTCCATTTGCAACAATAAGCACTTTCCAACTCCCTGCACCGGATAAGAGGCATTGTTGGCACAAGTAACTAAATTCCCATGAGGGACGAACTCAAGAGAGCTGAACAAATCATGATGTGAGGTATTGTGCTTTGTAGCACCACTATCAAAATACCACATGTGAATCTGCATGCATGCATCATGGACAACAAGATTAAAGGTACACTCTGCACTAAAAGCCCATTCTACATCAACATCAGCATCACAATTTCCTTTCACAAAAGACTCAACAATAGTTGCATTTTATAGTGGAAGCACCCTCTTTCTTCTTAGCCTAAGTTGGCCTTCAACTTAGGACACTGCTTGATCAAGTGATCATTAGCTTTATAGTAATGGCAACGCATCTTCTTTTTTCCCTTATCACCATAATTTCTAGACGAATTGTTGCCAGTAGAAGCATTAGCAACATGTGATTTTCCACTCGCAGAAGAACCATGAGAAGTGGTTGCATTGTTGTTACCACCTTTTCTTTGAGTAGCAATAAAAGCATGTTCAACTGCACGCTATATAGTCTTGTTTTTTCTAGAAAGTGACTCTTGCAACAGCAATGTGCACAATGCATCAAACTTGACAACTTCAGGATTTCCTTGGGTCATAAGTCTCCAAGTACTAGCAAAAGTCTCGTAAGAATCTGGCAAGGCATCAAGAACGTCTGCACAAGGGAACTATCTGAAATAACTTCACCTACAAAAATAAGTAGCTCATTGTTATCCTTGACACCAGCAAGGAAAGTGTCCATATCATCTTCCTCATGTAATAATCTTGGACTTCAGCTCTTTACGCAACAATGCAATTTTTGCCTCATTGCGACTTGCATAAAGAGCAGGTAGAATATCTTAAGCTTGTTTTGCAGATTTTGTTGAACGAATGTGGGGAGTAATAGTGCACTTCATAGACAACACGATCAATGTATGAGCCTGTGCATCTTTTACATCCCAACGAGCTTGTTCTGTCGTAGGCAAAACAACTCTAACAGCAGCAATCCTTGCAGCAAGACCTGCAACATCCTCAACATCGCCTACATCCTCAGAACCAGGACATACATCAATGCCCTTCACAATATTCCAGACACCCTTTGACACAAGAACATGTTGCATCATGTAAGCCCACGTAGGGTAATTATCCCCATCCAATCTGTCCTCAGTAGCAAACATCTTGAACACATATGTGTTGTTGTTGGCCATGGGGAATGCATGTACTTTATGTGAAAACTGCCCGAAAAGAGGAGAAACGAAGTGGGAACATCACGTGCTATATAGCACAAACCATAGAAGATTGTAAGGGATCTGTTATGCAAAAAACGGCATTGACAAAATTATTTGTCAGCTCTATGAATGTCAAAGGTTTATGATCTGATAGTTTGTCATGTTTTGAATTTGTTTTATTTTTTGGATGGAAATATCAAAGAATTACAATTTTGATGCTTTTTTTTATCATCAATAACTAATCTAAAAGAGTTATGTTTTATTAATTTATTTTATCACCTAAGTAAGATAGGATGAGCATATTTAGGCCCTCTAAATGGGTAAAAACTCTATCCTCACCTCCTTTTTCTACCACATATATATGGTAATAAATCCCCCCGGGAGTGATGCGGTGAACGAGAGGTGGCACATAGTGTATAGGGAAGTGCCATGCCCTAAGGACATGATCAATACAAAAAGGGGGAGCAAGCCCAAAGCTTTGCGGATAGCTTTGCACTTCTCGCAAGGAAATGCCTTTGTAAACAGATCTACAAGGTTATCCTATGTTGTCACATAAGCCAAGTTGATCTCTCCTGCTGAGAGTCTCTCTCTGACATAGTGATAATGCACCTCAATGTGCTTTTTGCGAGCATGAAAAATTGGGTTTCTTGCAACTACCAATGTGCTCTGAGTGTCAGTGTAGATGATGTTGGTAGTGTCCTATCCAACACCCAAATCGATCATAAGGTGTCTAAGCCATACACCCAAATCAGTCATGATGTTGGCAATGTCCTGTCCAACACCCAAATCAGTCATAAGGTGTCTAAGCCATACACTCAACCATAGCTGTGAAGATTGCCATGTACTCAACTTCACAACTGGAAGTGGCCACAGTAGGTTGCTTCTTGCTCAACCATGATATGCATGAACTAACAAGCATGAAACAAAAACCACTTATAAACACTCATGTGTCTTAACAAGCAACCTAACCTAAGTCCAAAAACCATGTAATTTTGGTGGAAATTGTTACCATATACATGTGGTAGTGATGTGTGAACACACTTAGGACCGCCGTTGTTAACCCTCACGGCTCATGGACGTTCTAACCTACGGCGGACGTTGTATTATTTACTTGTAGAGTCGGGTACCGGGCTTGTCGGTCCAATAGGAAAAGGGTAAGAGTAATCGCCGATGAGAGGCGCACTCTAACTGGAACATTCAAGGGATTAGTTGGCTAAGCATGGGCACCCAAGTGTGAATGGGGCGAGCTCATATAAAAGTCAACTAAACCTAAAATTCACTCATTCTCTCATTTGTGCAATAGAAGAGTGCTCTTGCTCCATCTCCATCTCCATCTTCTTCTTCTTCACCTCCTTGTGTGTGTGTGTGTATGTGTGAGAGAGAGAGTGTGTGTGTGTGCGATCGAGCATTGCGGCGGCACGGCGGCGGTGAGGCGGTTAAGCGCGGCGTAACGGCGTCTCCTTCTACTTCGCGACGAGGAATCCTCCACAAAGCAAGCGTAGAGCGGTGAGTGACACACCATCGCCTTCTTTGAGCTTACTAGTTTAGGCTTGTTGTGTGCTTGGAGCCATTTGTGGCTCACACACGGTGTATCGGCAAGTTCCTTGCATAGACACGTGCGACATACACGCACTTTTTTGGCGCCGTTGCCGGGGAGTGCCATACATGAAGCTCGAGTAGCACTCTGTGCTTCTCCATGGTGCAATTTCTATCGTAGGAAAGGTAAGGAAGGAGTGTGTGTGTGTGTGTTGAGAAGAGGGATCTGGTGTTATACTGTGTGTTTTTTTTATTAATGGAGTTTTTCAAAGGTTCTGTGTTTATTCTCTGTGTATTAAGGTAGTTAGTTTTCTGTGTACAATAAGTAGGAAGTAGATTAGTGAGAGTTAATAGAGTGTGTTAGTGTGTAAGAGTAGGTGTATTAGTTAGAAGTAGGTAGAGAGAGTGTGTGTGTGCTCTCGCGCAGGCCGCGGCGACCTTATCCTTTTAAAAAAATAAAAAATAATAAAAATAAAAATAAAAATAAAAATAAAATAAATAAAAAATAAAAAATTTTAAAGGTAGGACCGGGATCGAGAATATCTCCCAGACCCAAGCCCAAACCCAAGCCTAAGCTCACGCTCAGGCCCAGGCCTCAGCCGCCTTTTAAAAAAACGAATTTTAGTTTCACATGTAGCTAAAATTTGATTTTTGAGGACCAACGGAACGTCAGATGCCCGAAAATTGTGCTGTAAAGCACACAGCGACCCTTTAAGTGATACGCTCGTTTCGAGCTATCACACACTTCAATCAAAAAAATCAAACATTAAAAAAACATCAAAATCAAGTAGAAAACGGGTGTGCAAAACACCCACAAAACAAAGCAAGTAACCTTTGAGGGTACTTGCCGACACTTGTAGGGCACCCAAAGCACATGTATCTACGCTCTGGTCTTGTTCTAGAGTCCGAACAACTAGCTAGTGCTTCGATTTACGGGGGTACTCACTATCCTTCCACGCTAGGATCTACGCCCTCGGCGGGGACCCAAGGTAGTGCAACCCAAGACCCAAATATAGCGGCTAGCGACTCTTCCTCTGACTACGATATTATGGAAGAGCATCTTACACAAAGCCCCGGGGGAACAAATGAAACCGTACCTAGCTGGGCCCAGCAACCTGGAACTAGTGTTTTTAGCCGTTTGATGGAAACTTTTAGTAGAGCTACGCGCTCTGAACCTACAACTAGTGAAGTAAACGAAGGGGGTGGGGAAGTAGAATCACCATTCACATCTCCTGTAGACCCCACACTCCCTTAGAGTGTCCACGTGGACATTCTACCTACCTCATTTAATGAGGGCTCTATCGAGCTACCACCTTCCAAAGTCGCCTCTAAGGTAGCGGTGACTAAAAGTCAAAACACGGGAAGCAACATTGCATCTACCTCACGGCAACCCTCTAGTACACCAAGTTTGGACGGGGTATTTCTCAATGAAATTTGGGAATATGACCTACACACGGAGACTTTGACCGACCTATACATGGGCTACACATACCATGTGGGTTGGTTAGAAGTTGTACAATCCACATCTAGTGCCACTAGTCTAGAGGAACAACAACACATGATATACAATGTCATCCATAGGATTATCCAGTCTGAGAGGCAAAATTGAGGAATAAACATACCTTCGACTGGTCTTATGCGATTTTTAGACACGGGCAAAGAGAAACAACCCACTCTATCACAAATGGAGACTCCCCCAGTGAGTCCCATCGATCCCCCATCTGTTGTTTCGCCAGGGGTCTCAATGCAATATGAGCCCACAAGTGATAGCTTTACTTTTCCAAGTCTAGCTCATCTTTCCCTTGATGACACCACGGCTACCATGCCTACCCCAATGATGGGCATGCCAAGAAACACACCATGGACCTCCTTTGTTAGTAAAGCACTGCTACATGGTAGCTCAATACCTGCAATAGTACCTACAAGTGCGTACCAATCGTATGCACCTATGGGTTCACGTACTCATGTAGTCCCTACCCCTCCCATTGTTTCAACTACCTATGCCCCACAACCACAACACCCAAGTTCTTATTTCCATGGGACTATACCGGCTAGCATTAGCATGTCACATCCAACGTCTACTATGCCTAGGGCCACTCATATGAACTATGGACCACCACATGGCACAACATCATACCCAAGGGTTTCCTATGCGCCAAGCCCGATTCCAATACCTACTCCACATGTAGTCTCTGGAGCACCTTCACCCACGGTGCCTGCTCACTTAGGTGACTTGGCAACATTTGCTCAAGATATCGGTCCATCTATTGCTGAGAATATGCGTAATACGCCTGATAGAGAGCCTAGAAGTAAGGCAGTACAAATAGCCAAGCTTACACAAAAATTTAGTGGAGACGGGGATGTGCGAAAGCATATCGAAGTGTTTGAACAAATATGCGATTCTCTAGGAGAACACAATGACCTACATAAGAGCAATGCTTTAAGCCTAACCTTAAGTGGAAAGGCTGGGGATTGGTATAGAACCCTAAGGGTGGAAGAAAAAATGATTTACCCTACTCTTAGGAGACTGTTCTTAAAAGAATACATACGAGAGGGAGTGCTTTGGGGTGTAGCCTCTCAGCTCCAGAAAGCCCAACGAGAGGAAGGAGAGTCGGTGAGAGACTTTATAAGTCTCTTGAAGCATTTGAATTCTCGTTGTAATCCAAATGAGCGCTTCAACAATAACCAATTGCTTGATAGATTCATTAGGGGGTTACGACATGAGGATATCTACAATGGCCTAGTCATTAGAGGTATCACCACTTGGGAAGCAGTCACCACCAATGCGATCCAATTGGAGGATAATTTAATGATTCAAGAAGAAAGAGTGTCTGATGAGCCTAAATCTATTAGCTCGCAAGCATCAGGGCATCAGCCAATGACCCTAAAGCCTATTGCTAAGGAGCCAAAGATATCTGAGATGACTTTAGCAGATCTCACCAAGGCTATTCAAGAGAGTCTTAGAGACAATCGTGCTCCGCAAAACAATGATATGTATCCAAGAAGGGAGTAGCAATGGTGCTCAATATGCTATGGACCGCATAGTACCAGTGAATGCCCTACTTTTAGAGTAAAATTCAATGGGAACTGCAATGCATGTGGGAGGTATGGTCATCAAGCTAAGGATTGCATAGTATTTAAGCGTGCGATGGCCACTAGACCAACCTTAGCATGGACAGACACACCTCGAGTGCCTGCCTTGATGCCGGCCCCACCTATTGAACAAACAGCACAACACATGGTCCCTAGGGCCCAAAATGTTGTTCAAACAACACCCTTACCACCTCCAGTGCTAGGACCGCAACCACCACATCCGAGAATCACTTCTGTGAATCAAGTGGGTTGTGAGTCATCTATTTCTTCTTTGGAAGGCTATGAGGAAGATATAGATCCTAATATCGCCTATGGGATGGATGTGCTTGAAGAAAGTCCACAATACTACATGGAGGACTATTGGGGACAAGTCAAACCCGTATATCAAGTAGTTGCTCTTGCGGCAAGAGGCCAAAATATCAACTACACTGTTAAGAGACCACCTCTTGCTATGAGTGTGGAGGTCCACATCGTGTAGCCGAGTGTCCTATTAGGCTACAAAAGAACGCCACACTTATGCAAACCAATCAAGCGAGCATGTCTACAATGCCGATACTCATGTGTAATCGATGTGGCATAGATCATTTGATTGCCCAATGTCCAAATAATCCAAATGCACCGAAGATCACGCCATTAAACTTGATTGAAGTTACCAAGGAGCCATCACCAAGTACACCCGTGGTACCAGTAAACGTACTCACACGATCGATGCTCCAAAAAAATAATTATATTCTTGAGGAAAGAGACACGGCATCAATTGCCCAATCTTAGAAGAAGAAGAAAACACGAAGAAAGAGATCGCAAAAAGCAGCGAAGTCAGACCCCAGTTCAAAGACCAACATAGGGACTGGTGACAACCCAGTATATATGAACGACGCTGAAGAAGATTCTGATTCAGGTGAAACCATGGAGACCAAAACAACCACTAACATAGAAACCAACAAGGAAGATCTTCATGAGCCACAATGGCCAGGATCCAAAAAGAAGATAGAAACTTACCCAAACCCTACAGAGGAGATTGAGCGAGTCAAGCAATTAAGGAGTTTGGTAGAAGATACCCAAAGGGGTCTAGAACCAACACCTAGGAAGATCCAGATTACAGACATCGTGTTCCCTACGCAACAACAACCTCACCAAGTGCATAGACCCTTAGACATACCTAGTGTCATCCAAGAAGAAAGTGACTTAAAGTCATGGGAAAGTGGGCGTACTCACTTCTTGATGGAAAGAATGTTTACAGAGGGACTACCTGATCCTATTGAAGAAATGGAGATCCCATCTTCCCCACGTCAAGGGACTCAAGGCCAAAAGGTGTCGTTAAACATTGCCAAATTGATGGATTTCATGTCTTCAGAAGTTAGAACCACCATCATGTCCAAACTATATAAAGACCCCGAGCTAGTCTCATCTCTTCAAGCCTTCCTCAATGGAGAACTGAAGTTTGGGCTACCACAATTTGCACAGATGGATGGAGCTGGGGAGATGCCAACAGAGGAGGAACACTTAGATCCACAACCCAACCTAGATGAGAACCTTGTTATAGAAATACCTGTTAACAAGTTGGGACAATACTTTGAGGGTGATGAATCTAATGCGACTATACCAATCACTACTAAGGGATTAATTGCGAAGGGAATCCTTGATGGTGGCCCTGGGGTTAGCATTGTGACTAAAAATTGCTGGGAAACTATGGGAAGACCTCGCCTTGCGACCACAACCATAGTAGTGAAGATGGCCAATGGGTCTATTGTTAAACCTATTGGGATGCTAGAAGATCTCAAGATCAAGGTCTTTGGACATAAAATAAGGATTACCTTTATTGTTATGGATTTCTCCAAACACACTATGGCATCAGAGATGATCTTAGGACGTCCTTTCATGAGGGAAGCAAAAATGGTGCATGATTGGTCTAAAAACCATGTCTACTTGCAGTTCCAAGATTCTGTCATTCAAGTGGATCTTGTGACACGTCGAGCACATCCTCTAGGAAACAGGTTTATAATCAATCGTGATTTGACACACAGTTCACTCGGCCCCATTGCAGTATTGTTACACATGTAAAGCGGACACTGATGTTGAGGAAGATTCTCCTTATATGGATGTACTACTTGGGATGACTGAGTCGGACAATGTGGATTAGGTCCACCTAGCAGCAACCATAGACACTTGGGGAAATAGGGGGACGACCTGGGTAACACCTGAGGGGGATGAAATTCCTGTACCCTTAAATATGCTACAAGCAATGCATATAGCTTCTGACAAGACTCATCCTAATGTAACGAAGAAAACATTCAAGTGGGTCCCTAAAGCCTCTTTAGCAACCATAGCTAGTGCTAAAAAACAAAAGCCTCGTAAGAAACGTCTCACTTGCTCCAAGAAAAGTAAGAAAACGTGGCGTTGGATTCCTAAATGATTATTGGAAGCCCGAGGCTACTATCGAGGAAATGATCAAATTTGGGTGTCAAAACGTAGATTGTGTTCTTACATGTCACCTGATCCATATGGACCCAATCCTGTAGCTCCAAAACAAATTAACGACCGTGGAAAGAAAAAAATCACAAAATGCTACACACCCGCTCTAGAGCTAGTTTGGGTACCAAAGAAAGAACGATTTGTTCCACCTAGCTCAGAAAGGGGGGAGTCCCATGAAGCTTCTAGCTCCTCATGTAATGCATCCATAGAGGTAAAAGCTTCTCCACATCCTTGTTAACCCTCACGGCACACGGACACCTGATCACCTACGATGGACGCGTATTATGTATGATTTAGAGTCAGGTACCGGGCTTGTCGGACCAATAGGGAAAGGTAGAGTGATCGCCGATGAGAGGCGCACTTTAACTTGGACATTCAAGGGATTAGTTGGTTAAGCATGGGCGCCCAAGTGTGAATGGGGTGAGCTCCTATAAAAGCCAACTAAACCTAATTTTTACTCATTCTCTCATTTGTGCAATTGAAGAGTGCTCTTGCTCCATCTCCATCTTCTTCTTCTTCACCTCCTTGTGTGTGTGTGTGAGAGAGAGAGAGAGAGGGAGAGTGTGTGTGCGATCGAGCATTACGAAGGCACGACGGCGGCGAAGCGGTTGAGCGCGGCACGACTGCAGCTTCTTCTTCATCGCGGCGAGGAATCCACCACGAAGGCGAGCGTAGAGCGGTGAGTGACACACCCTTTGTTTTCTTGAGCTTGCTAGTTTAGGCTTGTTGTGTGCTTGGAGCCGTTTGTGGCTCGCATACGGTGTATTGGCAAGTCCCTTGCTTCGACAGTGCGGCAAGGAGCGCACATTTTTGGCGCCGCTGCCGGGGATATGCCCTACACTAAGCTCGGTTAGCACTTTACGCTTCCTTGTGGTGCAATTTCTATCATAGGAAAGGCAGGGAAGGAGTGTGTGGAAGGTTTCTGTTTTTTGCGTTTTCTGCAATTGCTGTCAAGTTTCAATTTCTGTTATTGTCTGCGTTTTTCAAATTCTGTGATTTCTGCGTTTTCAAGTTCGGCGTTTCCACTTCCTGCAATTTTTCGCATTTCTGTCAAGTTCTGCAATTTCTGCGTTTTTTCTGCATTTTCAGCATTTTCAGCAATTTCTGTGCATTTTCTGCATTTTTTTGCGGATTTTCTGCAATTTCTGCTTTTTTCTGTCAGTTTTCTGCAATTTCTGCTTTTTTGCGTTTTTCTGCATCAAAAAAAAAAAAATTGAAAAAAAAAAGTTTAAAAAAATAATAGTAATAATTTTCGGAAAAAAAAAATAAATCTTAAAATTTTCAAAGGAAAAAAAACGGATATTAAAAACGTGAGCGAGCGGGCGGCGAAATTTTTCCGAAAATAAAAAACGTGACGGTTTGGTTTGTATAAAAGATAGATCGGGATCGGGATCATTAGCCCAAGCCCAGGCCCAGGCCTCAGTCCTCAGTCTTATGATATATGCTAGACTCACTCTTATATATATACCCTACTCCCTCAAGAGAGAATGAGAGCATGTGGGACAAGTCCTCCACTCTCCTCCTTTCTCTTCCCACTTGCACCCTTAGACTTTCTAGTTTGGGCCTAGTTCCCTACTGGAAATTGACAGTTTTAGGGATTCCGAGGGCATAGAGTGACCAAACGGAGGGCTGTAAAGCACGGCACGACCCTCTGACCGATACGCTCGTTTTGAGCTATCACACGGCCCATTCCACGACACGCTCAAAAAAATCTAGCAAAAAAACAAACAAAAGACACGCTAAAAACTAGTCACAAGGCCTCCTAGAGCAGCTTTTTGACACCTTAGGGTATCAAAAGCACATGCACTTACGCTCTGGGCGGGTGCTAGAACACGAGCATATTGAGGGTGCCTCTGTTCATACGGACACCCATTACCCATCCACGATAAGCTCTAGACCCTCAGCGGGGACACAAGGTAGCACCACCCAAGACCCTAAAATAGCCGCTAGTGATTCCTCCTCCGACTCAGAAATCATGGAAGCATACCCTAACCAAAACACTGAGAGAGAAGGCCATGCACCTCCCGAAGCTCCACAGCCTAGTACTAGTATGTTTAGCCGTTTCATGGAAACATTAGGTAGAGCTACTCGCTCGGAACCTGATGCAAATGAAGCACACGAAGGGGGTGGGGAAGTGGACTCTCCTTTCACATCGCACGTGGACCCCACACCCCCAAAGAGTGTCCATGTGGATATTCTACCAACTTCTTACCAAGAAGGCCCTGTTGAGCTGCCTCCTTCAGAAGTTCCCTCTAGAGTACCGTTGGTGGCAAGTAAAACCACGGGGAGCAACATTGCTTCTACCTCACAAGAAACCGTTAACACGTCGACTCTAGAAGGATTGTTCATTAATGATCATTGGACATACGACCTCCACACTGAGGTGTTGACGGATCTACACTCTGGCCACGCCTACCATGTAGGATGGATAGAGATTGTACAATCCACCTCTAGTGCCACGAGCATCGAAGATCAACAGAAAATGATCTGTAATGTTATCCATGGCATTATTCAATCAGAAAGGCAAAACCGAGGGGTAAATATACTCTCAACTGGCCCCATGAGATTTCTGGATACGAGCAAGGCTCAACAGCCTACTCTATCTCAAATGGAGACTCCTCTAATGAGCCCCATGGACCCATCTTACGTCATTTCACCTGGGGTCTCTATGCAATCTGAGCCTCCGAGCGAAAACTTTAGCTTCCCTAACTTGGCTCAACCCTCTATTAAGGAAAACACAGTGCTCACTCCAGGGATAAGCCTGACAGAGAATGTACCGATGACATCTACGGTTAGCGCAGTGCCACTACCTAGTGTCGTAGTACCTAATATGGGGCCTCGACCATATGTGCCTCTAGCCCCTTATGCACACATGGCCCCCACACCTCCAATTGTACCACTTGCTTATGCTCCTCGAGTGCCGCTCCCTAGCCCTTATCCGAGTGTACCTATGCCCGGTTATGTTCCATATCCTGCATCATCTACACATATGCCAAGACCGGTACCCGTTCCTCTCCCACATATGATTCCAAGAGTACCTCCACCGGCCCTACCTCCTCACATAGGTGACTTGGCAACGTTTGCTCAAACCATAGGTCGATCTATCGCGGAAAATATGTGTCACGCATCTGATAGAGAGCCTAGAAGTAAGGCAGTACAAATTGCCAAACTCACGCAAAAATTCAATGGGGACGAAGATGCTAGGAAACACATTGAAGTGTTTGAACAAGTATGTGATTCCTTAGGGGAACGCAACGAACTACATAAGTGCAATGCCTTAAGCTTGACATTAAGTGGGAAGGCTGGAGATTGGTATAGGACCCTAAGGGTGGACGAGAAAACAATCTACCCTACCCTTCGAAGATTGTTTCTAAAAGAGTACATACGAGAAGGTGTGCTTTGGGGTGTAGCATCTCAGCTACAGAAGGCCGAACGTAAGGAAGGAGAGTCAGTAAGGGACTTCATTAGTCGTCTAAAGCACTTAAACTCTCGTTGCCCTGTAAATGAGCGCTTCAACAATAACCAACTGCTTGATCGATTCATTCGAGGGTTGAGGAATGAAGGAATCTATAATGGACTAGTGATTAGAGGTATCACAACTTGGGAAGATGTCACTGCCAATGCAATCCAATTAGAGGACAACTTGATGATAGCAGGCATGAGGGTGTCTACTGACACGAGATCCACTAGCTCACAAGCCATTGAGTATGAACCCATGACTGCAAAGCCCATTGCCAATGAGCCAAAGGTATTTGAGACATTCTTGACAGACCTCACCAAGGCAATCCAAGAGTCTCTTAAGGATAATCGACCCCCTCAAAATAGTCACATGTATCCAAGAAGGGAGCAACAATGGTGTTCCATTTGCTTAGGTCCACATAGCACTAGTGAGTGCCCTACGTTTAGAGTAAAATTTAATGGAACTTGCAACGCATGTGGTAGGTATGGTCACCAAGCTAAGGATTGTTTAATGATCAAACGTATGATGGCAAATAGACCACCTGTAGCCTACACGGATGCGCCTCGAGCTCCTGTATTGATGCCTACTCCACCTGTTGAGCAACTACCGCAACACATGGTCCCTAGACCTCAAAATGTTGTACAAGCTACGCCGTTACCACCTCCTGTGCTAGGACCGCAGCCCCCGCATCCAAGAGTCGCCCCTATGAACCAAGTGGGTTGCGAGCCATCAAATGCTTATGCAGATGGTTGTGAGGAGGAAATAGACACTAGTATTGCCTACGGACTTGATACATTGGAAGAATGTCCTATATACTACATGGAAGATTGTTGGGGACAAGTCAAGCCGGTTTATCAAGCTGCTGCTCTCGCATCCAGAGGTCAAAATATCAACACCCAGGCTAGGAGGCCACCTCTTCAATGCTACGAGTGTGGTGGACCACATCGAGTAGCGGAGTGCCCTATTAGGCTGCAAAAGAATGCTGCACAGATGCAAGTGAATCAAGGGAGCACGTCTGCAATGCCAATACTCACATGTAATCGTTGTGGCATAGATCACTTGATTGCCCAATGCCCCTATAACCCAAATGCGCCTAAAATCACACCCCTGAATTTGGTCGAAATTGCTAGTGTGACATCGCCAATACCACCCGTCGCACCCGCTTATGCGATTACACGGTCCATGCTTCAAGGGCCAGGACATATCCTCGAAGAGAGAGATACCGCGTCAATTATCCAAGCAAAGAAAAAGAAGACACGAAGGAAGAAGTCGCAGAATACGGAAAATTCAAAGCCAAGTTCCAAAACAAACATAGGAACAGGAGATGACCCCGTGTATATGAATGACCTCGAGGATGATTCAGATTCAGTTGAGACAATGGAGACTAGAACCAATACCACAAAGGGAAAGACCGACAAAGAAAACCGTAACATGGAACCAAATGAAAACCGAATGAGAGAAAACCATAAAGAGCCTCTGAAAACACCACAAGTGTTTCCAAATCCAATCCAAGACCCCCAAGATAAACCGCAGGGGCAAAAAGGGAAAAATCGTAAAAAGAAGATTGGGACGTATCCAAACCCAGTAGACGAGATTGAGCAGGTGAAACATCTAAGAGGTTTAGTGGAGGAGACTCAAAGGAAACTAGAACCAGAACCCATGCATATCAAAATTCATGACACAGTGTTTCCCACGCAAGTTCATCCACCCCACATGAACCATAGACCGTTAGCCATATCTAGTATCATCCAAGAAGGGAGTGAGGACGGGACATCAGAAAGTGAGCATACACCCTTCTTGTTGGAAAGGATGTTTAACGAAGGAATACCTGATCCCATTGAGGAATATGAGATTCCATCCTCACCAGTTCCTAGTCAAGGACCTACACCCTGCAAAACGCCAATGAATGTTGCCAAACTAGTGGACTTCATGTCTTCTGAGGTCCAAACCACGATCATAGCAAAGCTGTATGGAGATCCTGAGTTATTCCTTGCACTTCGAGCATTCCTTAACGGAGAGCTACGAACGGGATTACCGCAGTTTGCGCAACCAAATAGGCCTGACTCGATTATGATTGATGAGGAAAATCATGTGCAATCACTTGACTTAGATGGACACGAGTCTATGATCGAGGTACCCATTAACGAATTAGGGCAGTATTTTGAAGGCGACGAGTCTAATGCGACCCTACCCATCACTACCAAGGGATTAACTATAAAGGGAATTCTTGATGGTGGTGCGGGAGTTAGCATCGTTACAAAAGATTGTTGGGAATCCATGGGAAAACCCCGCCTCAGTGTTACTAACATTGTGGTAAAGATGGCAAATGGTACCATAGCCAAACCTATGGGGATGCTCAAGGATCTTAAGATCAAAGTTCTAGGATACAAGGTGCGACATACGTTCATTGTAATGGATTTCTCTAAACACCTTATGTCATATGAAATGATTTTAGGACGACCATTCATGAGGGAAGCACAAATGGTTCACGATTGGTCTAAAAATCATGTCTATTTGCAATTCCAAGACTCTGTCCTTAGAGTGGATTTGGTGACTGGTAAGGTACACCCCTTAGGGAGTAAAACCATTATTGATCATCGCTCTGACACCACAGTTCACTCGGCCCCACTACAATATTGTTACACTTGTAAGAAGGATACAGACATTGGCCAAGATTCTCCTTATATGGATATCCTACCTGGGATGACTGAGTCGGACAATGTGGATTGGGTACACCTAGCTGCAACCATAGATACCTGGGGAAATAGAGGAACCACTTGGGTCACACCAGAGGGGGAAGAGGTACCACAAATTGCACCTCTGAACATGATAAGTGCCATACATGCATCTTCTAAGGGCAAGGCAATTGTGGACCAATCTGACAGTGACACTGATAGCTCAATAGAAGACTTTGACCAACACGACTTGGACACTGACTCCCAGAGTGAAACGGATTCTGAATCTCATGAATTAGAGAGTGGAGCAAGTTCACAGTCAAAACATTCGGAAGGATCGAGCACATCAACCGATGATAGCTCCTCCGAGAGTGAAGAGGACACCAACGAGGACTCCTTTAGTGAGCCAGATCTAAATGCAAATCAAAAGCAGGTCTCAAATAAGAAAAAGAAAAACCTTAAGAGGCGTCGATATCGAGCCAACGTACGTGCTAGGATAAACAAGAAGAGATCCTCAGCAGAATGGCTCAGTTATATAGGAGCATGCGATGCTCATCGAAAATTGGTAGACAATTGGGGTGAATATCTCCAAAATGTTATGTGGTGTAGACCACGACCCCATGACATAGCCCAATTAGAGATCATAGACAAGCCAAAGTTGAGCCGCACTGCAAGGAGGCGTCAAAACCAAGAGTTAGCTCGACAACACAAGAAAGCAGAAATGGAAGCACAAACCAACGCACAACCAGAATCCACAGACTTGCATCCTGCACCAGAACATTTCAAATCTTACACCACAGGGGAAGCAAAGGTTGTGTACACAAAAGCCCAAAGAATACCTATCGATGGGAATAATGGAATCTATGATGGTCCGGCAATAGTTAAAGAAATAGAATTAGCTGACCCCGGTGAAGAATCAAAACCTGTTTTTATTGCCCAAGACCTCACAGAAGTTGAAGAGGCGGTCCTCAAAGAGCTTCTCAAGGAATTCAAGGACGTATTCGCTTGGACATACCATGATATGAAAGGTGTTCCGCCTTCTGTGGTCCAACATACAATCCCTATGATTAGCACTGCGAAGCCCGTACAACAAAGACCCTACCCGATGAATCCTAAGTACGCAAAGATCATTCAAGAAGAACTAGAAAAGCTTATCAAATGTGGGTTCATATATCCTATTGAACACTCTGAATGGGTGTCGCCAATAGTTATCGTGCCAAAAAAGAATGGGAAACTCAGGGTGTGCGTGGACCTCAAAAAAGTTAATGCAGCTACTAGAAGAGACCATTACCCCCTACCATATTCCGAACATGTACTCGAAAGAGTTGCAGGCAAGGAAGCTTATAGCTTTCTAGATGGGTACTCAGGCTACAACCAAATCACGATAGCGCTAGAGGACCAAGCTAAAACTGCCTTCATCACAGAATTTGGCGTGTTTGCATTTCGTGTGATGGCTTTTGGCTTAACAAATGCCCCTGCTACATTCCAACGATTAATAAACACTGCTTTTAAAGAATATTTGAGAGAGTTTTGTGAAGCTTTCTTAGACGACCTTTGTGTTTACTCTTCTTGGAAAGAACATCTATCATGTTTGCGGAAGGTGTTTGAAAAATGTAGGTTATATCGTATCTCATTGAACCCGTTCAAATGCCAATTTTGGGTCAAGCATGGAGTTATTTTAGGGCATATAGTATCCAAGAATGGTATCTCAACCGATGAGAGCAAAATTAAAGTGATTCTAGAGTTACCACCACCAACCAATTACAAGGGAGTTCAACGGTTCATGGGACACGTGGGTTATTATCGACGGTTTATTTTATTTTTCGCTGAGATAGCACGTCCTTTGTACAAGCTTCTCATTGAATTTAAATGGACTGAAGAGTGTGACCAGGCCTATGAACAATTGAAGAAAACACTAGCAAGTGCTCCAATTTTAAGGACACCTAACTGGGATGTCATTTTCCATGTGCATATTGATGCATCAAACTTTGCTATTGGGTGTGTTCTCACTCAACCAGGAGAACATAAATTGGACTATCCCATTAGCTTTGCAAGCCGTCAATTGAACGATGCTGAAAGGAACTACACCACTACAGAGCGAGAAGGTTTGGCAATGGTTTATGCAGTAAAGAAATTTCGCTACTACCTTCTGGCAAACAAGTTTGTATTTTATGTGGATCATCAAGCGTTGCTGTATCTGGTAAACAAGCCATGCTCCACAGGAAGAATCACACGATGGTTGTTAATTCTTCTTGAGTTTGATTTCACGATTGTAGTGAGACCCGGTAAAAGGCACGTCATGGCTGATCATTTGTCTCGCATACCCAATGGTGAAGCCCCTACAGGAGTTGATGATGAATTACCCGATACTTCCCTATTCATAGTTGAGACTATGCCTGAATGGAGTGAGAACATTGTTAACTTTTTAGTTAATGGTTTTCCACCCAAGGAACTTCGTAAGGATATCGCTCGAAGGCTAGTAAAAGAATGTGAACCCTATTGTTTGATTGCCGGAACCCTGTATAGATTAGGCAAGGACGATATTCTTAGGCGTTGTGCCCGCGAGGATGAATATTTGTATATCTTGCAAGAAGCACATATGGGCATAGCAGGAGGACATTTTTCAGGGGACCTGACCGCTAGAAAGGTGCTGCAATCAGGCTATTGGTGGCCAACTTTATTTAAGGATGCATCACTTTTTACAAAAGGGTGTGATGAGTGCCAACGTTACAAGACCACACAGCGCAAGGACAGAATGCCCTTACATCCTATTAAAGTAACCCAACCATTTGAAAAATGGGGCTTAGACTTTGTAGGTCCAATTAGTCCCGCAGCTCGCAACACTCAATCTCGATATATTCTAATTGCTACGGACTATGTAACAAAGTGGGCTGAAGCTAAGGCTTCACAAAAAGCTGACGCGAGGACAACAGCTAAGTTTCTTTTTGAGAACATTATCACAAGATTTGGTTGCCCTTTTGAAATTGTTAGTGATAATGGTACCCATTTTATAAATGAGGTAATAAGAGAGCTTACCACGACCTTTATGATATCCCACCATAAGTCTACACCTTATTACCCGCAAGCTAATGGACAAGCCGAGAGCACCAACAAGACTCTAATCTCTATTTTAACCAAGACGGTAGAAGCTCATCGCACTGATTGGGATTTGAAGTTGACATCTGCTCTATGGGCTTATCGTACTGCTTATAAAGTGGCTATTAATTGTACGCCATTCAAAATGGTATACGGCCAAGAAGCGGTTATGCCTTGGGAGTTTGTCATTCCTAGTCTTAGGGTAGCTTTGCAAGAAGGATGGAATGGTAACCCCTTAACTGAGCGTTTGTTTATCTTAGAAAAACTAGACGAAGAGAGACAGTTGGCTGTGCAAAATGCTCTTGTGGAAAAGGATAGGAGAAAGAAGTGGTTTGATCGCCATGTGAAGGACAAGGATATCAAAGTTGGTGATAAAGTCCTTATGTATGGAGTACGTAAAGAGAAGAAAAAGTTGAAATATGCTGGTAAAGGACCATATAGAGTATGTGAAATTACCCCACAAGGTACCCTTCGTGTGGAAACTCTTGATGGAGTTGAAACCATTGGATTCCTCAATGGGAGTAAATTCAAAAGATATTATGATCCTTTAAGCCAAGAAGAACTACGGGCCATTCATCAAAAGAAGGCCGCCAAAGCACAAACCGAGTTAAACAAGATACAAGCTCAAGCTGAGGCTAAGGAGCGACAACAACGTATAAGACAAAAACGAGAGGCTAACCTTGGGGTCACAAATGCATTCCACGTGGAAATCGAAGAGGATGGGTTGGACTCTGACACACCTCTACGATACCCCATTGAGCTAAATAGTGCCTATGGAAAAGTGCTATATAACGCCTTATTGGACACGGGTGCTAAATACAATCTGCTATCCTATGGGGTGTGGTGTCAGTTAGGGAAGCCACCTCTATCTGAGAGTATTATCCAAGTCAAGGGTGTCAACAAGAAAAAAACTGCGGTTTTTGGAATCTGGCACACTTCTGTCAGTTATGACAATGGGGTGGTAGCTCAAGACTTTCTGGTCATGCCTACTGGAACTATGGAGGGTAATATAAACCTAGGCCGCACGTGGATGATAGCCACCAAATGCACTATTGATTGGGGGACTGGGGGTGTTACAACGCAAAAACCAACTCTTAGCCCTACCACTCAAGCCATAGTCCCTGAGATATTGCCCAAGGAAATAAAACCCAAGACATTGCATGTCCAGGAGGTTGAACCATACGTCCCCATAGCCCAACTCTCTAGAGCTTCAACTAATGTAGTTGAAAGAAAGCTTGAGACACACAAGAACCATCCTAATATAACAGAGAAAACATACAAGTGGGTCCCTAAAACCTCTGTAGTGAGCGTGGTTGATGCAAAAACACGGAAACCTAGTAAGAACCGTACCACTCACTCCAAGAAATGTAAAGAAACGCTGCGTTGGATTCCTAAACGACTATTGGAAGCCCAAGGATACTATGAAGGAAATGATCAAATCTGGGTGCCCAAACGTAAAGTGTACTCTTACCTGTCACCTGGCCCATGTAAACCCAATCCTGTGGCTCCAAAACAAATTGAAAATCGCGGAAAGGAAAAAATCATGGAATGTTACACACCCGTTCTAGAGCTAGTTTGGGTACCAAAGAAAGAACGATTTGTCCCACCTAGCTCAGGAACAGGGAAATCAAATGAAGCTTCTTGCTCTTCATGTAGTTCCTATATCCAAATAGAAGCTTCGACACAACCTCCACCTACCACTGTACATATCCATCCAAGCACGAAAGAGTTTGCACCTTCCGGGGTAAGTTCACCACCTACAACAACGTTGCAAATAAAATCCTGGGAGAGTACCTTACCACCCTTACAACTTGACGAGGCACCTAGGGTAATAGAAAACTAATGGCAAAAATCCTCACCTATTACCAACTGGAACAATTGGTTTCAAAGGGTGACAAGCTCATTT
This sequence comes from Adiantum capillus-veneris, assembly GCF_014529385.1. Taxonomy (NCBI): domain Eukaryota; kingdom Viridiplantae; phylum Streptophyta; class Polypodiopsida; order Polypodiales; family Pteridaceae; genus Adiantum; species Adiantum capillus-veneris. Next base: position 30,228,266 of record NC_140931.1, on the reverse strand, counting down.
CAAACGGTATGATCTACCCAAGGAAGGGGGGAGTGTTTGTGGACATCCATCATTCACTTGCTTCCCTCTCAACCTTTTTCCCTGACCTCTTAATCTCCGATCTTAGGGAATGTATATATATAGCCTTATACTCACAAAAAAACAAAAATAGTAAAGAGCAAGAGCGCCTAGCAATGAGAGAGCACCCTATCAGATCTTACATATAAGTCCAAATTCACCGTGTCAAGTCAAGCAACACACAAAAACAACTCTTATGTTTTAAAGGCCTAACCAAATCTATCTGTCTTGTCAGAAATGGTTACTTCACCAGAGGCATGCACTTCTATTTTTGATGAAAGGTACCCCTTGTCTTTTCAACAAGTGTTCTACGTATGCTACCCTATACTTTCTTGCGAATGGGATTTGATAGAGAGCCTTGCATGTGAGAGAAATTTTGAGGAGTTAGAATGGCTGATACGTCTATGGCTAACTAGTGATCCCTACCCAGTGGCGAATGTGTCTCCAATGGCACATGCTTATTCTTTTGCACAAGATGAGTATCCACGCATCACGAGGTTCTTGATTAGCATGCTTGCACAAGAGGATGATGAAGAGGAACTAATAGAGACCGAGGAAGACTATGGCCTCACGGACAACGATTTTATTTATCTAGATGATGAGGATAGAGGCCTAGCCTTAGGGTGGCCACCCGGTTTATATAATATCCTCTTTCCTTGATTCTAAAAGGGGTGACAGATAGGTAGGTTAGGGGTCTAGATTGTGTTTTGAGTTTGTTTTTTAGGAGTTTTAATTTTTCCCACTGATGTGCCTCCTAGAGGTATTGTTTGTGTTTCCTAGTGTGTACAGGAGCGTATTGCTATTGATAGGATTTGGATCTTCATGGAACCTTCAAATCAAGCGCGACCATCAACACAAACAGGTGTTTCTTATCCATTAGCATTGCCCTTATCTTTTTTGCATCCATGTTTGTCTGCTTTGATTGTGATTGGTAGCATACTATTCAGCGCGTTGGCTTAGTATCCAACATTTAATTCAATGCAATCTTTTGTCATAATCACTTGTTTAGGTGTAAAAATCAAGCAGTCCGACTAAGCTAGTTTGACCAAGCTAGGTATTAGAAATCTTCTCTTAATACCATGGGGAATGCCTTCCTAATAAACAATGGTTACTTAGGTTCTTAATCCGATTTAGGCAGCATTGTATGAAATGTACTAGGGCTTGACCCTATTGACCTTTAGCTTAAGTATTATAAAGGGAGTTTACTAATGTGATGAGCCTGGGGAGGGTAACAGTGTTCTATGACCCCCCAAAGTTACAAAATTAAAATGATGAAAATGAACAAACAAAAAATCAAAGTGCCACAATGTAAAATTTTAAGCTGGAAGAGAAATCTCAGCTTGATTTGGTACTTCACTCACATGTATTGCCTATGGTACTAGAGCCCTAGAGGTTCCCAGTGTGGGCGCTTTTCCTTGAAAAGCAAAAAACCCAAGGCATACAAAATAAGCACACACATCATAATTGAATCAATGTGAAAAGACCTTGGGGGGTCAAAGAAAAAGTAATCAGTCAGGCGATGATTTCATGAGAAATTCCTTTTATGGTAGCTTAACTACAAGGTTTTCTAGATATAGCCTCTAGTCAGCCCTTGAACATGAATACTTGGCTCTCGCGATTAAACAACTTAATTGACCACAGAAAATTAAGAAGCTTACCCATGGTATTAATATTCGATCTCTAGTGCTTTTCGACCGTCAAATTAGCGACCCCAGACTTGTTTAATTTTTTGCCTTTACATCTGTTTATGCATTTGATTACATTGCAATTTAATGTTCATTGCTAACAAATTGTTTGAAATTCTTTTACCAATCAATGTGTCTACCTAAAACTGCATATGCTTTTTAAGAGAATGCAATTACTGTGCCAATGTTGTTTGATTTTGCAGTGACTGAAGAAGGCTAAGGACATTCATCTCAAATGCTCTTCCACCTCGACGAACCAGCTTCAACTCAATAGCTTCCGAGGACGGAATCTACATCAGGAAGGGGGGCATGTTAACCCTCACGGCACACGGACACCTGATCACCTACGATGGACGCGTATTATGTATGATTTAGAGTCAGGTACCGGGCTTGTCGGACCAATAGGGAAAGGTAGAGTGATCGCCGATGAGAGGCGCACTTTAACTTGGACATTCAAGGGATTAGTTGGTTAAGCATGGGCGCCCAAGTGTGAATGGGGTGAGCTCCTATAAAAGCCAACTAAACCTAATTTTTACTCATTCTCTCATTTGTGCAATTGAAGAGTGCTCTTGCTCCATCTCCATCTTCTTCTTCTTCACCTCCTTGTGTGTGTGTGTGAGAGAGAGAGAGAGGGAGAGTGTGTGTGCGATCGAGCATTACGAAGGCACGACGGCGGCGAAGCGGTTGAGCGCGGCACGACTGCAGCTTCTTCTTCATCGCGGCGAGGAATCCACCACGAAGGCGAGCGTAGAGCGGTGAGTGACACACCCTTTGTTTTCTTGAGCTTGCTAGTTTAGGCTTGTTGTGTGCTTGGAGCCGTTTGTGGCTCGCATACGGTGTATTGGCAAGTCCCTTGCTTCGACAGTGCGGCAAGGAGCGCACAATCCTCCACCTACAATAGTGGACCTCCATAAAGCTACAAAGGAATCCACACCTCCCAGTGTTCAAGAATCACATGATGAACCACTTCAAGTTCGATCCTGGGAGAGTACCTTACCACCCTTGCAACTCGACGAGACACCTAAGGTAATAGAAAACTACTGGCAAAAATCCTCACCTATTACCAACTGGAACAATTGGTTTCAAAGGGTGACAAGCTCATTTCAAACGGTATGATCTACCCAAGGAAGGGGGGAATGTTTGCTGACAGTCATCATTCACTCACTCCCCTCTCAACCTTGTTTCCCTGACCTCTCAATCACCAATCTTAGGGAATGTATATATATAAAGCCTTATACTCACAAAAAAAATAAAAAAATAAAGAGCAAGAGCAATTAGCAAACGAGTATGCACAATAAAAGTCAAAACATTGACTTAGACCTACACATTCACATCCAGTACATTGAACAGAAACCTATGTCATAAAACACATTTGATCCTTATCACTCGCGTGATGGAGGGTAGGTAGGATTAATACAATAGGAGTGTTTCTGTTTTAGAGTTGAGTGATTAGCAAAGTTCCTTTTTCCCACTGATGTGCCTCCTAGAGGTATTCTTTGTGTTTCTTAGTGTGTAAAGGAACGTGTTGATGTTGTTAGGATTTGGACCTTCATGGAATCTTTATCTCGACTCACTCTTCAAATCAAGCGCGACCATCAACACAAACAGGTGTTTCTTGTCCATTAGCATTACCCCTTATCTTTTTTGCATCTATGATTGTCTGCTTTTATTGTGATTGGTAGCATAATATCTAGCATATTTGTTTAGTATCAAACATTTAATTCAATGTAATTTCTTGTCATAATCACTTGTCTAGGTTTCAAAATCAAGCAAGTTTGACTAAGCTAGTTTGACCAAGTTAGGTGTTAGAGATCTTCTCTTAATACCATGGGGAATGCCTTCCTAATAATCAATGGTTACTTAGGTTCTTAATCCGATTTAGGCAGCATTGTGTGAAATGTACTAGGGCTTTCTAGTGGGCTTGACCCTATTGACCTTTAGCTTAAGTATTATAAAGGGAGTTTACTAGTGTGATGAGCCTGGGGAGGTGTATCAGTGTTATATGACCCCCCAAAGTTACAAAATTAAAATGCTGAAAATGAACAAAAAATCAAAGTGCCACAATGTAAAATCTTTAGCTGGAAGAGAAATCTCAGCTTGATTGGGTACTTCACTCACATGTATCGCCTATGGTACTAGAGCCCTAGAGGTTCCCAGTGTGGGCGCTTTTCCTTGAAAAGCAAAAAACCCAAGGCATACAAAATAAGCACACACATCAAAATTGAATCACTGTGAAAAGACTTTGGGGGGTCAAAGAAAAGGTAATCAGTCAGGCGATGATTTCATGAGAAATTCCTTTTATCGTAGCTTAACTACAAGGTCTTCTAGGTATAGCCTCTAGTCAGTCCTCGAACATGAAATACTTGGCTCTCACGATTAAACAACTTAATTGACCAGAGAAAATTAAGAAGCTTACCCATGGTATTAATAGTCGATCTCTAGTGCCTTTCGATCGTTAAATTAGCGACCCCAGACTTGTTTAATTTTTTACCTTTACATCTGTTTATGCATTTGATTATATTGTAATTTAATGTTTATTGCTGACAAATTGTTTAAAAATCTGTTACCAATCAATTTGTCTGCCTAAAACTGCATATGCTTTTTAATCGCTTATGAGAATGCAATTACTGTGCCAATGTTGTTTGATTTTGCAGTGACTGAAGAAGGCCAAGGACATTCATCTCAAATGCTCTTCCACCTCGACGAACGAGCTTCAACTCAATAGCTTCCGAGGACGGAATCTACATCAGGAAGGGGGGCATGTTAACCCTCACGGCTCACGGACGTTCTAACCTACGGCAGACGTTGTATTATTTACTTGTAGAGTCAGGTACCGGGCTTGTCGGTCCAATAGGAAAAGGGTAAGAGTGATCGCCGATGAGAGGCGCACTCTAACTGGAACATTCAAGGGATTAGTTGGCTAAGAATGGGCGCCCAAGTGTGAATGGGGCGAGCTCATATAAAAGTCAACTAAACCTAAAATTCACTCATTCTCTCATTTGTGCAATAGAAGAGTGCTCTTGCTCCATCTCCATCTCCATCTTCTTCTTCTTCACCTCCTTGTGTGTGTGTGTATGTGAGAGAGAGAGAGAGAGAGTGTGTGCGATCGAGCATTGCGGCGGCATGGCGGCGGTGAGGCGGTTGAGCACGGCGTAGCGGCATCTCCTTCTTCTTCGCGGCGAGGAATCCTCCACGAAGCAAGCGTAGAGCGGTGAGTGACACACCATCACCTTCTTTGAGCTTACTAGTTTAAGCTTGTTGTGTGCTTGGAGCCATTTGTGGCTCGCACACGGTGTATCGGCAAGTTCCTTGCATTGACACGTGCGACATACGCGCACAGCCGCGGTATTTTTTTCCTCTTTGAAGGGTTTCCCCCCCGTGCATTGTATATACGCCCATCATTCTAGGGCTATCTATCTTTCCATTGCACACTAAGTAAAACACTCTCTATTGTGTGTCTTGAGCTTCCTTCGTCTTCTCCAACTTGTGTGTGTTTTCCTGCAACCCTTATTCCAACAATTGGTATCAGAGAAGGTTGCGTCCTCCCGGGCTTGGGCGCCAGCAGCTCCAACACACGCCTGCTCACTTTCTTCGATTTTTGTGAGATTTGGCAAGCGTTTGTAGGTAGACAATCTTTTTGGATAATCTCAAAGCATTGAGTTTGCTCAGATTTTTTATTCGGGCTCATTTTGGCCTCCGTTTCCACTACAGGCAGTATTGCACAGGCTATTTCGTTATTTTGTGCAGAATTTTTGTCATTGCCATTTTCTGCATAATAGGTCCCTAACAATCTTCTACGGTTTGTGGTATATAGCACATGTTATTCCCACTTCCTTTCTCCTATTTTTGGGTAGTTTTCACATCAGGTGCATGCATTCACCATGGCCGACAACAACACAAATGTGTTCAAGATGTTTGTTGTTGAGGAGATATTGGATGGGACAATTACCCTATGTGTGCTTACATGATGCAACATGTTCTTGTGTCAAAGGGTGTTTGGAATATTGTGCAGGGCATTGATGTATGTCCTGGTTCTGAGGATGTATGCGATGTTGAGGATGTTGCAGATCTTGTTGCAAGGATTACTGCTGTTAGAGTTGTTTTGCCTACGGAAGAACAAGCTCGTTGAGATGTAAAAGATGCTTAGACTCATGCGTTGATTGCATTGTATGAAGCACACTATTACTCCTCACATTCGTTCAACGAAATCTGCAAAACAAGCTTGGGATATTTTAGTCGGTCTTTACTCAAGTCGCAATGAGGCTAAAATTGCATTGCTACATAAAGAGCTGGAATCAAAGATTATGCATGAGGAAGATGACATGGACACTTTCCTTGTTGGTGTTGGACAAGTTGAAACGCAAGCCGGATGTTGAGATTGATCGCTATAAGGCTCGACTTGTTGAAAAGGGTTATGCATAGTAAAAATGTATAGATTATGAAGAGACTTTTGCTCCCACTTGTCGTATGACTATTGTGCGTTTTCTATGTGCATTGGCAGCTCAATTTAGTTGGAATGTACATCAATCGGACATCGTTACTGCTTTCTTGAATGGTGACATATTTGAGGAAGTTTATGTAATGCAGCCTTGCGGTTTTGTCAAGAAAGGACAAGAGGATAAAGTGTGAAAATGTAGGAAACTTTGTATGGGTTGAAGCAATCTCCTCATACTTGGTATGAGAAGGTTGACACTCATTTGGTCAAACAAGGCTTTTGTAATAGTCCAACCGAAAGCACATTGTATGTAAAGTGTGAGGGTGATGTACTTCTTATTGTGGTTATTTATGTGGATGATTTACTGATCGCTAGACCAAATGAGAGACATATTGTTGAATTTAAGGCTAAATATTCAGTTTGCAGGCTCACAAGTCATCAAATTTATGCATAGCATAGGGTCTAAGCATTGGCAGGTTGTCAAGAGGATTTTCCGCTACTTAAGTGGTACTTTACATATTGGCTTGTTTTATCCCAAGGGGGGATCATTGCTGCCAAACTTACATGATTTTTCAGATATTGGGCTCATTGTTTTGACACACGAGTGTCCACAAGTGGTTTTTGTTTCATGCTTGGCAGCTCATGCATATCATGTTTGAGCAAGAAGCAACCTACTGTGGCCACTTCCAGTTGTGAGGCTTAGTACAGGGCAGTCTTCACGGCTACGATTGAGTGTGTATGGCTCAGACGCCTTATGGCTGATTTGGGTGTTGGACAGGACACTGTCAACACTATCTACATTGACAGTCAGAGCACATTGGCAGTTGCAAGGAACCCAATTCTTCATGCTCGCACAAAGCACATTGAGGTGCATTACCACTATGTCTGGGAGAGGCTCTCAACAGGAGAGATCAACTTGGCTTATGTGCCAACATAGGACAACCTTGCAGATCTTTTCACAAAGGAATTGTCTTGTGAGAAGTTCCAAGCTTTCGACAAAGCTTTGGGCTTACTCCCCTTTGTGGACTGATCATGTCCTCAAGGCATGACACTTTCCTTTACTCTATGTGCCAACTCTCGTTCACCGCATCACTCCAGGGGGGATTTGTTACCATATACATGTGGTAATGATGTGTGTGAACACAGTTAGGACCGTCGGGGAATTTTTCCCCTCTTTAGGAGGTTTTTTCCCTCGTGCATTGTATACACGCCCATCATTCTAGGCCTATCTATCTTTCCATTGTTGCACACTAAGTAAAACACTCTCTATTGTGTGCCTTGAGCTTCCTTCATCTTCTCCAAGCTGTGTGTTTTCTCACAACCCTAATTCCAACAGAAATGATCCCCCCTTGGGATATAACAACGCAAGACGTAAAGTGCCACTCAAGTTGTGAAATATCCTCTTAGCATCTTGCCAATGGTTAGACCCTGGGCTATGCATAAATTTGATAACGTGTGAGACTGCAAACTAGATATATGGCCTTGTATGCATACATAAATAAGGCATCCAACAACAATCTAATAAAGAGTGACATCAACAAAATCACCAACATCATGAAGACTCAATTTCAACCCCGTTTCCATTGGAATAGCAAAAGGTTTGCAGTCCTCAAGTCCAAACTTACATAGAAATGTCTCTATGTAACTTGCTTGACATAAGGTAATATCTCATAACACTGCTTAAATTGTATGCCCAAGTAATGATGCAAAAGCCCCAAGTCTTTCATCTTGTAAGTAGCATTCAAATTAGCCTTGAATTCAGCAATGTGTGTCTCATTCATACCATTAATCAGCAAACCATCTACATATAGAACGACGATGAGAAATACATCACCACTTTCTTACATTTGCACTTAGTACGAGGTTGCGTCACGTAAACTTCCTCAAATATATCACCATTCAAGAAAGCAGTAACAATGTCTGATTGATGTACATTCCATCCAAAATGAGTTGCCAATGCACATAGAGAACAAACAGTAGCCATACAACAAGTGGGAGCTAAAGTCTCTTCATAATCAATGTCTTTCTGTTGTACATAACCTTTTGCAACAATTCTAGCCTTGTAGCGATCAATCTCACCATCTGACTTACGTTTCAACTTGTAAACCCACTTCGTACCAACGGCCTTTTTGCCAAGAGTCAAATCACATAAAGTCCATGTGTGATTTTTATAAGTCATATTCTAATTGCATGGTATCCATCCAATTTCTTGAATTTTATGCTTCAACAAAAGAAAGAGGTTTCTCCTCATCCCATACACTAGAAACAATCAAAGCATAAGATGCATGGCGAGAACTTGAACGAGTAGGACTAACCTTTGCTTTCAGTACTGTAACAAAAAAAAAAAGAATTTAACAGCCTTATCATCCAATTTTCAACGCTATGTTTGTGGCACCAAAGCATAAGCTAAACAACCAAAAATGCGTATGTGATCAATAGATGGCTTTTTATCATGCCATGCTTCATAAGGAGTAATAGACTGCAAGGCTTTGGTAGGACACTTGTTAAGTACATAAGATAGCCTCAAGCCAAAATGAATGTGGCAAAGCTTGAATCTTGACCAGCATCATGCCATCTTCGTAAGTGCTTGTTTTTCCTTTTAGCAACACCATTTTATTGAGGTGTATATGACAGTGTACATTAATGTTTTATCCCACGACTAGCCATAGATGCATTAAACACGTGAGACATATACTCCCCCCCTCGATCTGAATGGAAGAAGGTACCCATAGTACATTTAGAGACATTTTTCAGTCATAGCCAGAAAGTGCTAACACTTCAGACTTAGCTTTAAGAAGATACTCCCATGCATGCCTGGACTAATCATTAATGAAATTCATGAAGTATAGGTCATTTCCTAAGGATGGAATTTGCATAGGCCCACAAACAACACTATGCACAAGTTACGACCTGCATGTAGCCCCGACTGAACCATCCTTTAAAAACTTTGAGCGATGCATCTTACCCAACATACAACCTTCACAAACATACTTAGATGGTGCTTCAAGATGAGGCAAAGAAGCAACCACATCAGTTTTTTGCAAATGCAACAAATTGTCAAAATTCAGATGCCCAAAATGTGCATGCCAAAGCTTTGCATCTCAAACAGCCTTTGAATCCACAACTGCATTTGCAAATTTTTTCCCACACTTGTCATATATAGTGAGCTTATATAGCCCACAACACAAAATGCCAGATGGAACTATTTCATCACCAAAACTGAGATTGTACATCTGTCATCCACAAATTTGACAACAAGACCACTTCTTGCAAGTGCAAATACAAACAATATATTCTTTTTTATCCCTAGTACATAAAGTGCATCAACAAGTGTGAAAGAATTGCCATTCACAACAGCTAGCACAATCTTCCCAACTCCCTTTACTGGATAAGAGGCATTGTTGGCACAAGTGACTGATTCCCATGAGGGACATACTCGAGAGAGGTAAACAAGTTATGATGTGAAGTAATGTGCTTTGTAGCACCACTATCAGAGTACCACACATGTGAATCTGCAACAACTGGCATACATGCATCATGGAAAGAAGGAACAATACACTCTGCACTAAATGCCCACTCTGCATCTACATCAACTCACAATCTCCTTCCCAAAAGATTCTAAAATAGCTCTACTTTTAGTGGAGCCAACCTCTTTCTTCTTGGCCTCTTTTGCCTTCGACTTAGGACATTGCTTTATCAAGTGATCATTAGCCTTGCAATAATGGCAACACATCTTCTTCTTGCCCTTTTCACCATAATTCCAAACAAGGTGTTTCCAGTAGAAGCATTAGGAACATGTGATTTCCCACTTGTTGAAGAACCATGAGAAGTGAATACATTGTTATTACCACCGTTTCTTTGACCAACAACAAAGGCTTGTTCAAGTGCACACTATTTAGAGAAACACACAACTTGGAGAAGGTGAAGAAGCACCAAAGAGTAGTATTTCTTAGTGTGCAATGGAACGATGAGTTAGCCGTATATACAAGGCACGGGAGAAAAAACCTCCAGTGAGGGAAAAATGACACGGTGGTCCTAAGTGTGTGTACACACATCACTATCGCTAGCAACCTTCTTTGATACCAATTGAATTAGGGTTGCAGAGAAACACACACAACTTGGAGAAGATTTAGTGTCCAATGGAAAGATAAGTAAGGAAGAAAGTGAGTAGGCGGGTGGGTGCTAGCGACATTGGCGACCATGCCCAAGAGAACGCAACCTGCTTTGATACCAATTGTTGGAAATAGGGTTGCAGGGATGCACACATAGCTTGGAGAAGATGGAGAAGCTCAAGGCACACAACATAGAGTGCATTGCTTAGTGCACAATAAAAAGATAAGTTAGCCCTAGAATGATGGGCGTATATACAATGCACGGGGGAAAAAACCTCCTAGTGAGGGAAAAATATCTCGACGGTCCTAAGTGTGTTCACACACATCACTACCACATATATGGCAACACATGTGAAATGTCTTTCATGGTTCTTATGAATTATCCATGTGTGCATGGGCATGTGAAGAGAGCATGACATGTAGTAGACTTGCTCGTGGCTTAATAATAAAGTTTAAATTACACTATTTTTTAAATAAAGGAGCTGGTGTAGGGGATGTATGAAAGTGTATGAATGGTTATGAGCAAGTGCGGACTCAAAGTTTCATACTTCAAGGAATGGGATAGAGCCAACCAATGGAGGGTTCTCACCTTCCTTGTAGACTAAGAAAGTAAGTAGGGAGATAATTGACAAATGAGTCAATCAAGGTTTTTTTCAACCTAATAATGTTCTAAATGTGCTTAATCATGACCATTTAGAGGCTAGACCAGAATCCATTTGGACAGGTGTTGCAACAAGCTAAATCCACCCCATTATCATGCCTTAAGACTATATGACACCCCCATTTTCAGGTGAGATCGATGGTCCACGATCTTTGGATGATATGGACCGTATGTTTAGTCTCAAGAATAAAAATATTCTAGTCGGATTGTGTCCCCCGAGACTTGAACCCATTGCATGTCTATGTATTTACCATTAAGCTATCGTTCAACACTTGAAATGGTGATGATAACTTGCAATAATATAACAAAAATGACGGGGTGGGGATACATAGGGATCACTTTGGAATAGATTGGTTCACAAGGAGATCACATCCTCATTGGGATTCACACGGGGACCACTCGCTTGGTGTTCATATTGAGTTTACTTGGGGTTCACTTTAATTGCAATCACATGGTTCATTGTAATTGCATTGACATGGTGATCACTTGGAGATTCATCGAACGGCACAAAACCAATCACTTGGAGATTCATCGAACGGCACAAAACTAATGCCATCCGGTGAAGTGGGGAGTTCAGAACTTTCAAAAAATTTAGCGAAAAGGCGGAAATGGAGCGCCATCACCGTGAGCTTCTGTGATCCGACCTTAGCAGGTGTGCTTTCGCGCGCGCGCGCGCGCGCGTGTGTGTGTGTGTGTGTGTGTGAGAGAGAGAGAGAGAGAGAGAGAGAGAGAGAGAGAGAGAGAGAGAGGGACAGAGAGAGATTCTGAATGCATCGTGTGGCAGCAGCGAGCTTACTAGGATGTACACACTAACGCGCACATGCACTCGAGTATCTTTACAATGTAGTGGCCCAAAGAAAATGGTATTTGTCTAAAACTACATCTCGAGGAGGACATGGTTTTTTCTTGGGATGCATGGACTCAAAGTACATATAGAAGAGGATTAAACCAACAGAACACTGAGAGACCAAAAGGGCGGCTGGAACTTGAAAGTTTGGCTGGAATCGATTACAGATTTGCAGGTGAAAATGGGGCAATTATACCACTTCCCACTGCTGTAGTGCATTTGCAAGTCTGCCTTGTGGGGGGGTCGAGAGCCATCCTGAATTATTTTTATCAGGCTATGGGAAGGGCCTTATAACAAGAGCTCCTCCTTTAAGAACTCCATGAATGTTTCTGGTACGATGTACAAACGTGGGATAGATATCTTTTTCCAACAGCATCTGTCCTAGGTTTCCATTTGCTCAATGTGGGAAGCATTATGACGTAGTAGATGAAACCTATCAAAGAAGTGTTGTAATGGGAGGGCACCACGTGCCAATGGGAAAAAACAGTCTAAACAACTTTAAGCACTTCAAACAACTGAAATGAAAGAGATGCATGACACACGAGAGGGGGAGTGGCAAAGTTCTACCCCGAGAGAGCACTGGCCCCAAACCTTGATGCCCCTTTCAATATTTCTTTATATTGCTTCAACTCTCTACAACGGCGGCGTCACCTATCTGCACCTTCACCCAAAAGAGTGCCACATTATAAGCCCTTGCATTGAAAAGCTGCTAGTGCTACTCCATGCGGTAGAAATATTTGAGTGAGTCCACATTACATATTTAAAGGCCTTTGACCAAAATTAAAAGCTATCACATGAAAAGCATTGAGTCTAAAAGTGGTAACGTGTCCCTTGGGTTGTCCGCCGCTCTCAAATGCTTTTAGATGCATGTCACTCACTCCTATTACCTGTTATTTGAACACAATTAACAAGAGCTTTAAAAAAATAAAATTTACACATTCTGAAATTTTCTGCGAAATTCGTAATTTACTTCTGAAAACCCTAATTTTTACTTTTGGTACATATCCAAATTCTCAACCGTTCAAGAGATTTTTAGAGGCCTCTGCAACACAAATGAAATAAAATAGCATGTTTTTAGAGCTTTTAAGGGCGAAAATGAATTCTTGTTTCTTCTTCTTCTCCTCTTGTCGTGTCTTCTTTATCCAAGTCCATAGCTTCCATCTGTTAGTTGATGTGGAACTGGTTTGCTTGTCATAACAACAAATGATTGATTCAAGGACTACAAAGTTTTCCTTCCATCTTTCGTTAGAGAACATTTGTGTGTACTTTGATTTATGTGCTCAAGTAGTAGTAAGTGGTTCTTCAAAGGTCTGCAAAAATCATGTTAACTAGTAAGTGGTTCTTCAAGAAAGGACGAATTTTTGAGTAGAAATTGAGCTAGAGAACATTTGTGTGTACTTTGATGGATGTATTCATGTATTTGTGCAAGTTTAGCAGTTTAGCTTCAAAAATGCTTCGAGGTAAGTAGCATGTGAAATGGCTTTTATGGTTGACTTTTGGAATAACCATGTGTGCATGGGCGTGTGAAAAGAGCATGCCATGTAGTAGGCTTGCTCGTGGCTTAAGAATAAAGTTTAAATTATACTATTTCAAATAAAAGAACCCGTGTAGGGGATGTATGAAAGTGTATGAATGGTTATGAGCTAGTGTGGACTCAAAGTTCTATACTTTTCAAGGAATGGGATAGAGCCAACCAATGGAGTCTCACCTTCCTTGTAGACTAGGAGAGTAAGTAGGGAGATAATTGACAAATGAGTCAATCAAGGTTTTATTCAACCGGCGGGAGGAATTGAGCACAATACTAGGAGCAAGGACTGAGGCATGCACATTTATTGCGCCATCGCCTCTCCTCTTCCTCGTTTTGTCTTGGCTCGCCCACCTTCACGTGCTGACCTCCCCTTGCTCCCTTCTCCTTTGGAGGGGCAACTGCCAGCATGGCTCTTCATGACGCGATGCTCAATAGGATTGTCTGTAGTGAGGGACTCCCACTTCTCAACCACCTGTTTCCTTTGCAACTGTCACGAGGATGTGGCAGCTGTTAACTATGTCACGAGGACGTGGCAATTGCTAACCTTAGTTGTTGGTTTCTTTCCAATGGGTTTTGTTTTATTTTTGAGACCCTCTTTTTGAAGTAGCAAACTGTTGGACATTGTATGGCCAATGTGAACGGTAGTTTCACCCGCAGACGGGAAGTGGTCGGCACTGGAATTCGTATAGTAAGAGGATGTCTAGGCTCAGAGCAAGATCATATAGGTCCCCCCGTCGCACTTAGCAAGTTGGTGGATACTAGGAAGTGAACTCAATAAAGGCATAAAGTCAAGGTGGGACTACCGACAAAAAATATCCGACATTTGGGCCACATTGCATTTTTGGATGCGGTCCCAATGAGGATAGATGGTCAGATGACCACAGGGAGCCCAACGGAATCATTTCCTAAAATTTAGGGAACTGCTATTTTGGGCCACGAAATGTGTTCACGTCATTACCTTTAGTATGACTAGGGGAACACTTTACAACTCTGCCGCGAAGTCAACTGGGCGACTAGTCGGGAGATTTTTAGGGGGCAACCCTGAAACGCGCAAAAGCTTGTAAATGCGCCAGTGGCAATTTTTCATGAACTTGCCTCATGCAGAAAAAAAGGGCGCTGATTTTTAAGCTGGGAGAGGCTTCATTTGGGTTTTTGTCATAGGTTAAGAGCGAGCTATGGAGTGCTTTCTTTCCCTCCCATGTACAGTGGTGCTAGGAGTGATGCCCTGCACGCTACACTACTCTCTCTCTCTCTCTCTCTCCCCTACGTGCAGTTATGTGATGCCCCACAAGAGGGCTCTTCATTTGACTGATGTACAACTGTGTGGGTTCATGCTTTTGTGCTGACGCAGGAACAGGGCTAGCTGCTACTCCGAAGCAGGCACCGGTGAGGGTCATAACCTCACCGTACAGGTGCAAATTCAACGCTGTGTATGCGCAGAAAATTGACTGTTTTTCAGCCATACGGACGCCAGAACCCTTGGGAATCATGCCCCACTGGTAGAGAACAGTTCGGGGACTGTTTAGGGCTGGAAACATGGCAAAACCAGTAAATACAGCGACCTGAATTTATTGTTTTTGGGCAGGAATCAGAGGGTTTACGTTAGTGCAAGTGAGATTCAGTAGGGGAATTGATTTCGCGCAAGTTTTGGGGTTGTTATGTTGTCGAAATTTGGCCAAATCAGGTAGTATCTAGTGGGATACAGGTAAAGGATTCCCAGGACTCTACTTTGTAATTTGCCCTCTCAAAGAATAAAGAAATACCGAAAGGGGCGCTAATTTTGGGGCCTACAGGTTGTCGGCGTCTGCTCGGGGCATTCTAGCTTCCGAGCCGTGTGTGTATTCAAGTGTTAATTCCCGTCACAGGTTTCCTTCGCACGTTCTCTCTGTGTGTGTTTAAAGTAAAGAATTTCGGGTGAAAGCCAACGCCTACCGCCCTACGGGCCGGTTTCAGCAACACTCATCTTCTCTGTCACAAACTGCTGACTTGTCAAGCCATGGAAGAACGGAGCCAATGTGCAGATCTCGGCAAAGGGGCCTAAACCCTAAGAGAAGAAGCAATAGAAGAATCAGAAGCAGCCGAAGAAGTTTTACCAACTTGCAAAGCCTTGTCGAGTGGCCTATTTTAAAGAAGAGTTCCCATCAACTCATGGGGACCTGTCGGATGGGGCCCTAGTGTCTAGAGCTAATTGTAAGGTGCAGCGGAAGTGAATGTTGAACTTTGCTCAAGATGAGTGCTCTGAACTGTGCTCAAGGGTTCCTTTTACTTATGGAAGGGAGAGTCTTCCGTTCCTTTAGTGAGAGAGTGCAAGTGATCACAAACAAAGTGGATGAACACTGTGAATGAAGGTATTGAGACTGAGAGATAGAGAGAGAAGAATACGACACCGGAATGTTTTCAAACCCTCCTCCCAAGGCCCCACTCTCTATGGCGAGAGTGGTCTACTATTGATTGCACAAATCTCTACAATGCTTCGGACTTATCGACAATGTCGACGACGATGAGGACGACGACGAGATGGGCTGAAATCTGAAAATGCTAAGGGCTGAAATCTGCAAATCTTTATTTGCTGAATTCTGACTCTATGTTGGTGACAATGTCGATGACGACGATGCGACGACGACGCACTGAAAACGCAGATGCTGAAATCTGCGTTTTCCGGGCTGAAACTGTGAACTTTGTTGGATCCGACCGTGCGGTGAGGATCTGCTACGGGAAGGTGAGATTTGTGAGGGTCGGGACTTCTTCTGCGGGTACTGACTGTTGAAAACTGAAAACGTTGCTATTCTTGATGTCCTTGTCGCAAAGGTCTGCAAAAACGCTGCGGTTGATCTACAAACCAAAAACGCTAGGGGCTGAAATCTGTCCTTGCTGATGGAACTGCTAACGCTAGGGCTGATCTGCTGTTTCGGGGAAATCTGCTAATGCTAGGGCTGATCTGCTATTTCGGGGAAATCTGCTAATGCTAGGGCTGATCTGCTGTCTACTGTCGCCGAGAATTTGCAATTGCAAAAACGCTGGCTGATTTGGTGCAAAAACGCTAGGCCTTTTGGTGAGAGAAAACACCAGAGTTGTCGCGGGGGTTGGTCTTGCGAAGAAGTTGCCTATTGAGCAAGGTGCTTTTGCTGCCTCTTCTACCAGAAAGTGCTAGCGCTAGGTATCTACAACAAAAGTCACTTAAAAATAATAAGTGAAAAATGTCGAAAATAGGGAAAATAGGTCTATGCACTATAAAAATGCTACTGATGGGTTCTGACTGGAATTTGATAATCATGCTGTGTTCAACCAGAGGATATGCATCTAATCTAAGTGTCTGGACATGCACGGTCTGCGAATAGACTCACAAAAGTGTCAGATCACTTTCTATTCTAGACCGGCTTGATTGAACTGAACCTCGGTCATGCTGTAGCTTGTCCAAGGACACATAGGGTTGGATGTGTCACGTGACATCCCCTTCTTTTCAAAGTGAGGTACTGGTACCGAATTATATGGCATCGAGGGAGATCGCCAATAGCGTCTGGAATCTTGGAAAGGACTCTTCACCGGCCCTCTCTGATGCGTGGGTGATGCGATACTTGAACTTCATAAAGGCCTGCAAAGTCGTCTTCTTTGGGCCGCGCCGAAAGCGACACAAGGTCATCTTCAATGCTTCCACTTCGTCTAGAGTCATGTGTCCACCTTCTTCAAGAATCTCCAAGGTTGAAAATTCTTGAAACCACTTCCAACACAAAAACATGAACATATCCATTCCATGTAAAGTGATTGGAAAAATTCTAGTTTTTCGAGAAAATTGTGCATGCAAGGCAGATGAACAAAGTGACGGAGTGCCAAACCGTTCATCAAACACACGCACACAATGGGGTCGAATCTTAACTTTCTGATCTAAATCACTAACTGTGGCAAAACACAATGGAAATGCCGATGCTTGATGCTCAATCCTTCTTGTGCTCTTTCTGATACCGTGTCATGCCAAGGAAGAGAATGTGAATTTCTTGAATACAAACATTTCATTTTTTCATGGGAAGTCCGCATACATCCGTGCTCATTCATGAGTGAATCATGTTCAGTGTACAATATGTCATGCCTAGGAAAAGGGATCACATAAAGATACTGACTAAAATATAGAAAACGATCACGAATGAAACACTGGTACAATGCGTGCTGACTAATCATGCGAACACATAATACTTCCTGGGGGGGTTGTGTGGACCTAGGCTTGAGAGCCAAGATCGGTTCTTCCTGAAGGGGTTCTTTGGACTTAGGCTTGAGAGCCAAGATCGGTTCTTCGTGTTTGATCAAATCTGCAAGAGGTTAGCTTCACTAGAGAAAGTATCAACTAACACATCATCCTTGTGAGCAATCACATCATCTTCATGCAAATCATCATGCTTGTGAGAAATCACATCTTGATCATTATGCTTGTCATTGTCATCCAAATCATCATGCTTGTCATTGTCATGCAAATCTTCATGCTTATCATTATCATTCAAATCATGTGTGTCATGCTTGGGATAAGAAGAGACTGAGAGTCTCCTTTTCTCGAATCTCTTGCTTCTGTGCCTGAACTTGAGAAAAGAGTCGCAACATTTTTTTCATGTGTCGGTCGTTCATTGTTTGTCTTGCTTTGTTCTCGCGGTCAAATGTTGCTTGTCTTTCTTTGTTCTCGCGATCAAATTGTGCTTCTCTTTCTTTGTTCTCGCGCTCGTGCTCACGCTCTATGGCTGCCATTCTTTCTTCGTATTCACGATCTATGGCTGTCCTTCTTTCTTCGTAGGCCTTTCTTTCTGCTGCTCTTTCTGCTTTCTTTCTTCGCGTTCTACCTACCAATGTAAGGTGTAGCGGAAGTGAATGTTGAACTTTGCTCAAGATGAGTGCTCCGAACTGTGCTCAAGGGTTCCTTTTACTTACGGAAGGGAGTCTTTTGTTCCTTTAGTGAGAGAGTGCAAGTGATCACAAAAGTGGATGAACACTGTGAATGAAGGTATTGAGATTGAGAGATAGAGAAGAATACGACACCAGAATGTTGTCAAACCCTCCTCCGAAGGCCCCACTCTCTATGGCGAGAGCGGTCTACTATTGATTGCACAAATCTCTACAATGCTTCGGACTTGCCGATGATGAGGACGACGACGAGACGGGCTGAAGTCTGAAAATGCTAAGGGTTGAAATCTACAAATCTTTATTTGCTGAATTCTGACTCTATGTCGGTGACGATGTCGATGACGACAATGCAACGACGACGCGCTGAAAACGCAGATGCTGAAATCTGCGTTTTCCGGGCTGAAACTGTGAACTTTGCGGGATCTGATCGTGCGGCGAGGATCTGCTGCGGGAAGGTGAGATTTGCGAGGGTCGGGACTTCTTCTGCGGGTACTGACTGTTGAAAACTGAAAATGTTGGTGTTCTTGATGTCCTTGTCACGAAGGTCTGCAAAAACGTTGCGGTTGATCTGCAAACCAAAAACGCTAGGGGCTGAAATCTGTCCTTGCTGATGGAACTGCTAACGCTAGGGCTGATCTGCTGTTTCGGGGAAATCTGCTAATGCTAGGGCTGATCTGCTGTCTATTGTCGCCGGGAATTTGCAATTGCAAAAACGCTGGCTGATCTGGTGTAAAAACGCTAGGCCTTTTGGTGATAGAAAACGACAGAGTTGTCGCGGGGGTTGGTCTTGCTGAGAAGTTGCCTGTTGAGCAAGGTGCTCCTGCTACCTCTTCTGCCAGAAAGTGCTAGCGCTAAGTTTCTATATATACAAACTTAGCAAAATTGCCCTACCTACTTCCCAACAAAAGTCACTTAAAAATAATAAGTGAAAAATGTCAAAAATAGGGAAAATAGGTCAAATGCACTGTAAAAATGCTACTGATGGGTTCTGACTGGAATCTGATAATCATGCTGTGTGCAACCAGAGGATATGCATCTAATCTAAGTGTCTAGACATACACGGTCTGCGAACAGACTCACAAAAGTGCCAGATCACTTCCTATTCTAGACTGACTTGACTGAACCGAACCCTGGTCATGCTGTAGCTTGTCCATGGACACATAGGGTTGAATGTGTCACGTGACACTAATTAAAATAAAGCAAGACCTTTACAGGAGACTTGCGTAATCAATTGATGACGTGGCATGATTGTATGGACAACCTTGCAATTCGTGCTGGTAGTGCCACGAGATAGATGTATGGAATTCCGCATTTGGTGTTGACAGCTGATGACATGGAAATGTACGGAATTCCTTACGCTACTTGCTTTTTGTACCAGATGCTTTTGAGTTTGAGAGCTTTTCTTGTGAACTGCTCCCCTGTGGGTTCTCTCTCTCTCTCTCTCTCTCTCTCTCTCTGTGGCACTCTTTCTATCTTTTGTGATATTGTGCTAATTGTTTTTGTCTTTTGTGGTGCATATGCCCCACTAACTACCTCATTTTTGTGCTAATTTTTCCGATTTAATGCTTCTCTTAGTGCTAGGCTTCATTATGGCCGAGTCTGCCCTTGATGTTCGGAGTCATGACAAAATTTAGTACGTTGAACTTTGTGTTGATGTATGCTCACGTGTGTGTGTGTGTGTGTGTGTGTGTGTGTGTGATGTGTTGTGTTTGGGAGCATATGTTAGTACCTATCTCTACAACCACTCTTGGGCACTGACGACGTTAGTGGGGATGTTGTGGTATTTAGTCAATACTATGCATTATGAAGCTGATGGTTTTATTCTCTTGTGGGTGACTGTCATGGGTCTATACCTTGCACTTCCCTCTAAGGGTGAATTTGGGCTTATCTTGGATACATCTAGGTCTCTCTCTCTCTCTCTCTCTCTCTCTCTCTCTCTCTCTCTCTCTCTCTCTCTCTCTCTCTCTGTCTGTGTGTGTGTGTCTCTCGCGCGCGCGTATTTAGTCAATACTACGCATAATGAAGCTGATGGTTTTATTCTCTTGTGGGTGACTATCATGGGTCTATACCTTGCACTTTCCTTTAAGGGTGAATTTGGGCTTATCTTGGATTTATCTAGGTCTCTCTCTCTCTCTCTCTCTCTCTCTCTCTCTCTCTCTCTCTCTGTGTGGCACTCTACCGCGTGTAAGTGCAGAGCCGAGCCACAATTGATGTACTTAGTTCAAGCAATATAAAGAAATACAGAAAGGGATGCTAGGGTTTGGGCTAGTGCTCTCATGGGGTGGACCTCTGCCACTGCGTCTCGTGTGTTGTGCACCTCTTTTAGTTCAGTTGTTTTGAAGTGCTAAAAGTCTTTTTTAGTTTGTTCTTTTTCCACTGGCATGTGGTGCCCTCCCGTTACAGTGGTATTAGAGCTTCAAGCATGTGCTTTTCTGAAAGCAAACCGGTCCTTCAAGAGTAGACAAAGCAAGTTATCCAAAGAATCTTCGTGTCCCTGCCTCAGACTTACTAGCCACTCCCACCCTTAATCCATTGCGCATCGGGCGCTCTCTCTTCATCTCTCTGTCTTAAGGGGCATAAGCCATCAAGAACCCAAGACCACTAACAAGAGAAGGATCAAAGATTTTATTTTGAGCCAGCGTTTTCCCCAGAGGCAATGCCATGAAGTGGTGGATGTTTATAGCTCCCAAGCCGCACACTCCAAGGACTTGGCAAGCTTTCAAGAAAATTTTTGCCGAAGCTACATGCCTTTAGACATCTTCCTTGGGAGTGCAGCTTGTGGCAGAGTGGGGTATCATGAAATGCTTGCTATGAAAACCGTAGTAGATTACAACTTGAAATTTCTTGACATCTCTTAGCAGATGTCTCTTCCTGAACGGATAACCTTGGATGCCTAGTGTGATTGCTATATCATTGAACTATCATCACCGCTATAGGAACACTACCTAACCAAGCCACTTTCGACAATTCAAGAGCTTATTGACCCTATTATAATTCGTGAGTTCAGACTATTCTGATCTTATAAAGGTATATTCAAGAGCTTAAGGACCTTGTTGCGGTCGGCTACAAATTCTGGAAGAAACCTAATTGCGGGAGGAGTGATGAGGGAGTCGTTTGATCAATTCATGGCCCAGGCCGGGATGGTTATTTGTAGGGGGAGTGTTCATCAGTGACTGTATGTTTCTATGTCTTGTAACATGCACATGTCCGCATTCATGTTGCATTGTGATGTGCCAACCATCGAATATCACTAATTGGGTGAGATTGCCTGGGTATGTAGTTTTAGTGCATCAAGACACCCGTCACAGATCAGTGCGGTTCGGGTGTGATGGCTAATTTTGCTATGCCGGAATATCAAGAGCTCCAATCTGAATTGAGAAAACTGACTATCCCTTGAAATTTTTTGAGCTAACTTGAGTTGTTTTGCAAATATACTGTAATCGCGGACAGTTACTCTTCTTAATCGCGGACGATTACTCTTCTTTCAAGAAGGGGGGATGGCACAAACTACTGACGTGTCAAGCCACTGAAGAACGGAGCCAACGCGTAGATCTTGGTCGAGGGGCCTAAACCCTAAGAGAAATAGAAGAATCAGAAGCAGCAAAAGAAGTTCTACCAACTTGCAAAGCCTTGTCGAGTGGCCTATTTTTAAAGAAGAGTTCCCACCAACTTATGGGAGCCTATTCGATGGGCCCCAAGTGTCTAGAACTAATTAAAATAAAGCATGACCTTTACAGAAGACCTACGCAACCAGCTGATGAGGTGGCATGACTGTACAGACAACCTTGCAATTCGCTTTCGAATATTTCTCTTTTAGCTAAATATGGTGTCATTTGCTTTCAACTATTTAGTTTTTCTCATCTTTGTTCTAGTAAATCTGTGTTTGTTGTTCAATCGTGCCATCTTTTTTCTTTACTTGTTAAGAAAGGATACTCATTCGAAAGAATCATGAAAAACGCTCGTTCATTTTTGCATCGTAGTTTCAATGTTTCTTCCTTTGGAATGTTCAAGATAAGCAAGAGTAAATTTGACAAAAATGGGGAGCTTAAAAGCCCACTTATTGTTTGACTTAGTAACACACTATTTTGATGTTTTGATCCCTAGCGCTTCCAGTATTGTTGGTCTAGCTTGACAAATGCTCATCACTTCTGGAGGGTGATAGAAACTCAGCTCGTTGGTTTTATAGAGTACGTTCAAAGCATGAATAACCTCTATACAAACCCGCACTCACTCTTGGGCATTGACGGTGTCATGGATGTTGTCCAAGCTATGCTTGATAAACATGATAATCTTATTCTTCTTGTTTGGACAAGCATTGTCAAGTTTGGACCTTTGTACGTCTTTGGTTATTTTTTGCCTTTTCTTCGGAGGTTTATAGTAGTATTCATTTTTGGCTTGCCCCAAAGGGGTAAGGCCTTAGTGATGCCTCCCCTTTTTGCTAATGAAAAAGGGGAAGTTATTATTATTATTATTATTTTAATAAAGTTTATTAGTTTTTGATTGGTGCATAAAATTAGTGGTCATTTAACTCATTGGTTGGATGGGACAGGAATCTTAGGAAGAAGCAATGAAAAAGATCTGTGAATGAGGTCTTGAAGATATTCATATTTATATCTTTATCTTTAGTCGGATCACATTTGAGGGCACTGCAATCAAACTGCACGAATCTTGTTTGCTCTAGCCTTTGTTCACATCTACTTTACAAGTACTCTACATAGTAGTGCTGCTAGATGTGGAAGCTACTCTTGTGGTTGACATTGAGTTATGCCTTTTATCAAGCCCCTACTGCAGCTTGGCCTTCCGAAGAGGCCCTATCACGGTAGACCTCACCATGGCTAGCTTATCGAGCTTACAATAGTCCAAAGCTTCCATAGCGTGCATAACGGCCTGTTTATCAGGCTTGCTTCCCACGCTGTCATGGCTACCCATGCTTAGCAAGCATTCAATCATCCTAGCTGCAACTACCGTTTGCTGCCATGCCCCATTACAGAGTAGAATATCAGCTCCCTTCAACAATCCAGCTCTAAAGTAACTCGAGCTTTCACGGTTCTTCTTAGCCAAGCTGGAGAACAAACTCATTTGGACAATACTTGTAGATAGTATTGTTCTCTCTCGCTTAACATTCACAGCTCTCAAACAAAGATCTTCAATTAAAGAAGGGGAGGCAACCCTCCAAGACCCCATGGAAACAACAGCTTCTAGACATGTGGTGGCACCTCTGTTGACGGGTTCAACTTTGCTACAAGAGGATGCAAGGGGCAACGTAGGTGAGGGGAGGAAAACGGGCTGAAGGCAACGGTGGGCGGCAGTGTTGGGGCAACGCGCAGTTGGGGGGGGGGGGGGGGGGGGGGGGGGGCAGGGATGGCGAGGGAGATTCGGGGCGCGCTGGCGAGTGTAGCAACAACGAGCGACTCGAGTGGTACTTGTGCTGTTGGATACTCGTACTGCAGGTGCTACTTCTCTACCTAGAGAGGAGACCCCTAGGGTCTCCTATATAGCTAATAAGGCATGTTTCAAGCGGTTTTAGATTGAGCTCCCACGACTTTATAAAATTATGCTAATATGTCACTTAATAATAAGTTAATAACTACTAATAAGAGGTGCTTCCTATGCAGAGGTCTACCTAGGCCATGTACGAGTACTAGACTATGAGCCCCTAGCGCCTACGTCTAGCAGACTCTGGCTGTGCTCATGTGCAATTAGAGGGTATGCAACTAATCTAAAGTGCTTGGATATGCACGTCTTGCGTATAGGCTCACAAGGGTGCGAGAACACGTCCTAGGATGTCCTAACCCTAGAAATAGGAGTTACAGCTTGTCCACATACACATAGGGTTAGATGTGCACGTGACGGGTAGCTCAAGCAATCATTCTTCCTACACTATCGTATTTCATGCCTTTGCTGCCTTGGAATTCTAAAGGAATTTCGAGAATCACTCAACCCATCCGTCTTATGCTTTGGAAGAAAAATAACATCAAGGTTGGTTTGAGTCTCATGGGAGCGCTTATCCATCCCTAAAAGAATGGGGGGGGGGGGGGTAGTAATTTTGGATGTATGGACACATACGATAGCTAGACATTGGAGCCTTCTTCAGGATAAGTGTGTTGATTCCATGCAACCATGGATTTCTATCGCTGAGTTGGATTGGTTCCTTGTCTAGAGCTGAGAGGGGGTGTTAGAGTTCCAGATTCTTGGTTAGTGGTGGCTCCAATATCTCCTAGGAGTAAATCAGGCAGTGAGGGTTGCCTTGTGGTTGTGCCCGGCCGTACCTGAGGTAGACCTGCTTTCTAGGTGGTGCATTCCACGGTGTTGCGCACCCGACAGGCTGGCACAAGACAGGACCCCTATTCCTAGGGTTTCCAGTGTTTTGTAGTTTTTCCTATAAAATATGGGCAATCTGTCACTTATGTCACTTTACACATTTTGTGTTGTGTCCCTATATATAGAAGCAAGGTTGTATCAATACGTACGTACGGATCCGTACCGTACGTATGTATCGTACATAACGTATACTATACGGAACGATCCATATGTTTTTTTTTTTTGGCCGCAGAAGGTAGCAAATTGGCTAAGCGATCCCTATTTTCTCCCAAATTTGCCCACGAATCCCACAAAACCCACTTTTCGAAATAGAGGCCTTTCAGCTAGACGAAACTTTGAAACAGAACTAGAAAAAGCCTGTGCAGAGTTGCTACAGAGTGAAGGTATGTGCCTCTCTCCCTCTCTTGTGTGTGTTTCTCTCTACTCCACACTTGTTGGAGCTTCCCTCTCGTGTTTCCCTCTGTCTCTCTCTTACACGCAAACGCTTTTTGTTCGCGTGATTTTTGCTCAATACTCAGGTAAATCACGCGAACAAAAAGCGTGTGTGCAAGAGAACAAAAAGCGTGATTTTTGTGTCCGTTTATTATTTAAGGTACACAGGTAAAAGTTCAGGTGCATATCACACGCCAAGTATGTGATTTATGAGTCTCTAGGTGTTGTGTATAGAGTTTAGACACATTCAAAGTTGTGAAACATCCAATTGACAATTTCTGCAGCTTCGTCTCTGAAACTAACAGTTATTTGTGGGGTTTCTACCCTTATTTACCAATGCCACGTATTTTTGCGTACATAAAAAAATTACCCATACGTTCAGACGTACAATACGTACTTCCACGTACCGTACAACACGTATGGTTCCACCTTGTATAATAGAAGCCCCAATGGATGAGTGATTAGCAGAGCTTGTCACAAATTGTTGATGTGTCAAGCCACTAAAGAAGAGAGCCAACGTGCAGATCTTAGCCGAGAAGCCTGAACCCTAGAAGCAGCAAAAGAAGCAGAAGAAGTTACCACCAACTTATAAGACCCCGTCCGATGGGGCAAGTGCCACAAAGACAATAAATAAAGCTGGACCCACACACACACACTAGCGTTAAAAACTGATGATGTGGTGGCTGTCACAAAGTGATGATGTGGCGGATAGCAGAAACCCTAATTTCAGCCAAAAACCCTAAAATTCTTGCAAAGCCTAATTTTTGCCAGAAACCCTAATTTCTGGAAATCGCGGAGGCTGAAAAAAATTTAAAAATAATTAAAATTTTGAAAATGATGAGCGACGCGAATTTTGCTTTTTTTTTATAAAAAAAGAGAAAAGACTCTTTGAGAGAGAGAGAGAACTGATGCTTTTTATTTTAAAAGCTTTTGGGGCTCTGCTTTTAAGCATCCCTTGTAATCTTTAAATTAGTGGTGAGGGCCTCACTTCTCAGAGCATCTAGACGCAGAGTTTGAGAGTGAAACCCTAGCCACTCTCTTGTACTTTGATTTGAGTAATATAAAAAGAAATACCGAAAGGGGCGCCAGTCTTTGGGGCCAATATCTCTAGGCACGGAACTCCGCCGGGCCAGTGTACATCTATTGTGATCTGTGACTTGTTTTGAAGTGGTTATTTGGTGCTGTCGCGGTTGATTCTTGACTTGGAGTGTCCAAGTCTGTTACAGTGGTATCAGAGCACGACCGATTTCTCTTCTACGGGAAATCCGATCCCCGAATTTTTTTTCCGCGGCACCTATGGCTTCAGGCAATGATCAGTCGACTCCCTCTGCATCTGGAGATGCGGGCAGGGATCACAACGAAGATTCCGGCAGAGAGTATGGCCCGCCTTGGCCTACTTAGGCGGAGCGGCGAGGGATGGAGCGTCGCCAGTTGATCGGCGATGCAACAAAGATGATGCTCAATTTGCCAAGGACCCGAAGATGGAAAAATATATGAACCAGACCTCTTTGGAAGAGGTACAGATGGAGTGGCAGAGAACCACAACACCACTCCCGAAACCCGCTCTCAAGAAACCTTCTGCCTCCAAGAAAATATACGGAGAAGGAACTAGAGAACGTGGTCGATGCACGGATTGCTCAGCTTTTTGACGCTCAAAAGAAAGCCAAAAAGCACGGCAAAAAGCAGGAGAAAAGCACTGACTTTCCAGGTTATTTGGGTTGTCAGTCGACATTTGACAAGGCAAAGAAACAGAAGAAGCGTGTTCGATTTGAAGGAGTACCCAGTTCTTCTTCTTCTTCTTCTTTTGACAGTTCTTCTAGCTCTTCAGATTCGAGCGAAGAAGACAGAAAAGGTAAAAAGCGAAGCAAGAAACAAAGCTTCGGAAAGGGCAAGAAGAAGGCTACATCTCGCCTAGAGACTGATAGTTCTACTGAGGACTTGTCTAACAGACAGCTGAGATTCTGATCATAGAAACTTTTATGCGAACAAGAAGAATTTTTACAAAGCCAACCAGTATGACTTTCTCGAAGATGAAAGCAAGAAAGTCCGAGAGTTTAAGGAAGGTGGCCACTCGATCAAGTTTGATACTTTTCAGGATACTCAGATGCTTCGAAGGCTTTGTCTTTTATACAGCAGTTTGACATCGCTTTCACGGGAGGACGCTATTCAGAGCACTCCAAGATTCAGAGAGCTACCTCTTACCTTAAGGGGAATGCTCGTACTTGGTGGTCCACGCTTCTTTTAAACAAGAGTGCGCCAGTTAAATGGCTGAAATTTGAAAAGCTTTTTATTTCTTCTTGGTTGACGCAAGAATATGAACAAGATATACGAGCTGCTTGGAACCATCTTCGGATGACCAAGAAAGACACAATCAATGCTTATTGTGAAAGATTCTGGAGCTCTTTTCTACCTGCCTCTTCATTCAAGAAGATCTTGTTCAGAGAACAGATTGAGCGGTTTACCTTGGGTCTACCTACAGAGATCCGAGATTACTGCTTGGAACAGAAGTCACCTTCTATTCAGGAGTTGATGAGTCATGCGAAGCGGGGCTTTGCCATTCACTCTGGCAGTCTAACCTACCCCACAGATGAGGCCATGACACAACGAGCCGAACAGACTTCTGGGAATGAAAGTAGAAAGAAAAAGAGCAACCTAGAGAAAATTGATGCACGACCCAAGCTTACTCCTGAGAGAGAGCTCGCTTCATCAGAGAGGGGAAGTGCTTTGGATGCGGGGAACAGGGACATATCTCTGCGAAGTGCCCTAATAAGGCACAAAAAGAACAGAATGATAAAGACGACGACAGGTCTGAGAGTTCGAGAGCAGCTGAGGAATGTGGCAGAAAAGGCAGATAGAAAAGCAGAATTGGTACCACATGGCGTGGGACTTGCACCGAATCTAATGAATGAAAGTACAAACTTTGCCACTTTTGGGGCAAAGTGATGGATCAGGAAGTCTTTTGAAGGAGCCAAGGTCAACTTCTTTTCACTTGGAATTGGCGGCTCGATTTGGAATTACACCCGACAGACTGACGCCACAGGCGGAGGTAGTTCGACTGGCACCCGGATGGGATGTTGCCATTACACCAAGCATTGGCAAACTTCGTTTGCAATGACAGGGGTGTTCAGGGCGCGCGAGTGACGTTCTACTCAGGATCCCTTGGTACCACAAGAACTACGCCGTGGTTGACTACTGGGCCGAGAAAGGGACTTTGATAAATGAAGGGCTTCTAAAGATTGTACTTGATGAACTTCAGTTTCTTACTCATTCTTTTGGGAGAGAACTGAACGCTGGATAAAGGTTGAATATGTTTTGACCTGATCAAAAGAACGCCAAGATTTTTCTCCACACTCATGCCGATTGCTTTTCAGAGGTCCTGAAGATCAAACCATTGATCTGATACCTGGAAGCACGCCACCAAATCGGCCACCTTACCGTGTGAGCCGAGTACAGAATGAAAAGATTATGAACCCAGTGAAAGACCTCTTGGAAAAGGGTCTTGTCCAGCCTAGTACTTCACCGTATTGCTATCCAGTGTTGTTGGTTTTGAAGAAAGACGGATCTTGGAGAATGTGCATTGATTATAGCACTCTCAACGAAATCACCATCAAGAATAAATTTCCGACTCCTAGGATTGATGATATACTCGACAGGTTACAGGGATCCTCGTGCTTTAACAAGATTGACTTGAAGAGTGGATATCATCAGATCAGGATAGCACCAGGAGATGTCTACAAGACAGCTTTTTGGACGACTTTTGGGTTATTTGAGTTTTTGGTGATGCCTTTTGGCTTAACCAATGCTCCTGCGACATTTAAGCGGATGATGGACAGGATTTTTCGAGAGTACAGGCTATTTGTTGGCACTTTCTTTGACGACATCATTGTTTTCTCCAAGAATGAGGCAGAACACAGAGATCATCTGCTTCAGGTCTTTCAGGCATTACGAGATCACACGTTAGTGATTAATGCAAAGAAAAGTGAATTTTTCCTACTAGAGATACACTTTTTGGGACACATTGCGTCAACAGCAGGAGTGCAAATGGATCCGGCCAAGATAGAGACTATCCGTGATTGGCCCGACTTGAAAAATGTTCATGAAGTTAGAAGCTTCTTGGGACTGTGTTCGTACTACAGGCGGTTCATACGAAAGTTTGCAGAGGTTGCTTCCCCTTTGCATACCTTGACACAGAAAGGAGTACCTTTTTCGTGGGGACCCACAGAGGTGATTGCCTTTCGGACATTGAAAGAGAAATTCACTACGGGACCTATTTTGACTTTGCCGGACTTGCAGAAGTCATTTGAAGTATATTGTGATGCTTGTGGTCGTAGTCTGGGTGCGGTCTTGATGCAAGAAGGCCATGTCATAGCTTACGAGAGCCATTTGTTCTCTAGGCTAGAGATGACAGCACAGATCTATGAGAAAGAGCTTTTGGCGGTTATCCATGCTCTTACTCAGTGGCGGCATTACCTACTCGGAGCGGATTCTACTGTCTTTACAGACCATCAGAGTTTGCGCTACTTCTTGTCACAGAAGCAGCTTTCGGAAAAGCAGATGCGGTGGGCGAACATCTTGTCACAGTTCCACTTCCAGATTGTCCATGTGCAGGGACAAAAGAATGTGGTGTAAGATGCTTTGTCTTGGAAACCATTGGTTCTGGCTATTTCCGCGATACATCATAGGAGCTTCGAGGATATGGTCGATCAATATGCCACAGATACAGGTTTTGCAAATATTTTCACACGGATACGGGATGGGGAGACAGTAGTTGGATACTCCCTTCGGGAAGGCTACTTGATGAGAAAGACTATGTTGTGCGTTACACAGCCGTTGAGGGATAAGGTTATGACTGAATGCCACTGTCCACCTTTTACGGGTCACCGTGGCATTGCTACCATCATGAAAGGGGTAGAGAGATACTTCTTTGGGCCGAGACTCAAAAAGGATGTGGAAGAGTTTGTGCGCAGTTGCTTGGTATGCCAGAAGGTCAAGTTTGACAGGCATAAGGCACAGGGATTGTTACAGCCTTTACCCATAGCCACCCACCCCTGGGAAAATATTGAAATGGATTTCATTTTTGATCTCCCAAGAACACAGAATGATCACGACGATTTTCCGATTACATGGCACGCCTGAGACGATTGTCTCCGACAGAGACCCCAGATTTATGAGTTTGTTTTGGAAGGCAATTTGGAAGAACATTGGCACGTGGTTGCAGTTCTCGTCATCGTTACACTTGCAGATTGACGGGCAATTTGAGATTGCCAATTCAGTGATTTTAGATTTATTGAAGTCTTGTATCTCGGATCAGAAGACTCAATGGGAAAAGAACTTACCTTTGGTGGAATTTGCCTACAATAACACGATACACTCTTCGACAGGGAAGACGGCATGTGAGATTGTTGAAAGTGCTGCGAAGGTTCCATCCTTCCTGAGCACGAAAGATTAGATATTTGAAGCGGATGAATATTCGCGAGTTTTTGCTAACGGCTTTTGCCAAGGTTCGCGAGACTTTGCAGGAGTCTCAAGAACGACAGAAAAAGGCAGCGGATCGCCATCGTCGCGACTTGAAAGTGAAGGAGGATGATTGGATGCTCTTACTTTTGAGAAGGCACGCCTACGAAAGAAAAAGGGAAAGGAGAGGCTTTTTCCAAAGCTTAGTATGCGATACTACGGACCTTTCTAGATCACTGACAAGATAAATGATGTCTCCTTCCGATTGAAACTGGCAGATACTTGGAGGATTCACAATGCATTGCATGTGAGTCTCTTGAACCTTGTTAAGGGTGATGTGCCTGATGATGGAGAGCCTGATGAGCAACCCGAAGTGGAAGAAAACAAGGAGATCCTTGTTCCTGAACAGATTTTGGCACATAAAGATATGAAGAAAGGTAAAGTCCGAAGGCGGTTCTTGGTTTAGTTCAAGAACTTTCCTGCATTTGATGCGAAGTGGATGGAGGAGGAGGACCTAGCAGATACTCCTCGGATTGTGAAACTTTACCTCGATGTTTTGGTTTAGCATAGTCTACTCCAAACGGAACCCAGAAACTCAGCTTGGCCGAAGATCTGGTGCAGTGTGATGCACAAGAGGGGAGTTACTCCGCTCCTTTGTCAACAGATGCCTCGATTTTGATACTAAAGTCACTGATATCTCTTTGAGCTTCAGGGATACTGAGAGCTGACAGTATTTTGCTGGATAACTTTATGAAATGGAATTCCTGATAATGATACTAATTTGTTCTTGACTTCTTGTGAGTGCAGGAACTGATAGACGAAATGACTGCAACATTTTGGTTTGATTGATCTCGAATAGACATGGTTGCAATAGGGGTTAGTCAATCGGACATCGTTGAGGTCCCGATTGGACCTAGATGTGATTGCTAGCTACATTGCCGATAAATCATGGTCTAAGATCCGAATAAATGTTGAATGTCATGTGATGTCCTTTGATGTCTGGCGTAATTGCGGTCGATTACAATGCTTTCAAGAGGGGGTTATGTCACAAAGTGATGACGTGGCGGATAGCAGAAACCCTAATTTCTGCCAGAAACCCTAAAATTCTTGCAAACCCTAATTTCTGCCAGAAACCCTAATTTCCGGAAATCGTGGATGCTGAAAAAAATAAAAAATAAAAATAAATTTTGAAAATGATGAGCGACGCGAATTTTGCTTTTTTTTTTATAAAAAAAGAGAAAAGACTCTCTAAGAGAGAGAGAGAGAACTGATGCTTTTTATTTTAAAAGATTTTGGGACTCTGGTTTTGGGCATCCCTTGTAATCTTTAAATTAGTGGTGAGGGCCTCACTTCTCAGAGCATCTGGACGCAGAGTCTGAGAGTGAAACCCTAGCCACTCTCTTGTACTTTGATTTGATTAATATAAAAGGAAATACCGAAAGGGGCGCCCGTCTTTGGGGCCAATATCTCTAGGCACGGAACTCCACCGGGCCAGTGTACATCTATTGTGATCTGTGACTTGTTTTGAAGTGGTTATTTGGTGCTGTCGCGGTTGATTCTTGACTTGGAGTGTCCAAGTCTGTTACAGTGGCTGTACGGACAACCTAGAATTTACGCTGACATGATGACGTGGCAGCAGTACGGATTTCCGCGTTTCTTGTTGGCAAGTGCAGATGTGGCAGGTGTACGGATTTCTGTATTTTACGCTCGCAGCTTTTTGGGCTCAATGCTTTTGGGTCTGATGCTTTTGAGCTTGTAGCTTTTCATGTAGCTGCTTTTCATAGGCCAAAAGCCTTTAAATATCATTCTCTGGCATGCTTCCTGGAGAAGGTGCATAGTTAGGGGTACCGGTGTTGTATCGAGTTCAAGCAATATAAAGAAATACCGAAAGGGGCACCAAGGTTTGGGGCCAATGCTCTCTTGGGGTGGAACTCCGCCACTCCCCGTCTCGTGTGTTGTGCACTCTCTATCTCTTTCAGTTCAGTTGTTATTTGAAGTACTTATAGTTGTTTAGTCTGTTCTTTTCCGTTGGCACGTGGTGTGTGTCCCCTTGACAATGGTATTAAAGCTTCAGGCGTGTGCTTTTCTAAAAGCATACCGATCCTACCAAAGAGCAGACAGAGCGAGATGGCGCTTCTAAGTTTCACATAGAAATTTATCAAAGTTTCTTCATGGCCCGTACTCGGACTTATTAGCCACTCCCACCCTTACTTCATCGCGCATAGGGTGCACTCCCGTCTTCATTACTCTGTCTTACAGGGCATAAGCCATAAAGATCACTTGCAAGAGAAGGATCAAGGATTTTTTTTCAAGTCGCTGTTTTACTTCTCAGAGGCAGTGCCATGTAGTGGTGGATGTCTATAGCTACCAAGCCGCACACTCCAAGCACCTGCTTCTGGTAGAGGGGTATATTGAAATGCTTGCCACGGAAACTCCAACAGATTACAACTTGCAGTCTTTGGGCATCTTTCAACAGATGTCTCGATAACCTTGGAGGTCCAGTGTGATTTCTATATCTTTGGGCTATCATCATTGCCACAGGAACAGTTGTTGAGGCTTGTTTCAACTATTTGGACCATGTTGCGGTCGGCTACAACCTTAAAGCTTATGGAAGAAATTCAACCCTAATCTTGGTGCAGGTTTCAAGATGGAAAGCTGCTTGTCTTTTCGAGCTCAACTGATGTCGAGATTGCTCTTAAGTTTGAGTTCTATGTGAGAACTTGTTTGGTGATCCTCTTTGGAATTTGTTTGAAATGGATGGTATTTGTTTTGAACGTGTCTTGGTGCCGATTTGAATTGTTTTGTCACATGCACATCTAACCCTATGTGCATGTGGACAAGCTACTTCATGACAAGGGTTCAATTAGCTTAGGAAGTGTTTTGGCACCTTTGTGAGTCTGTTCGCAGACCGTGCATGTCTAGACACTTAAGAGTAGTTGTATTTCCTCTAGTTGCACACAGCATGATCATCAGATTACAGTCAGTACCCATCAGGAGCATTCTATGTGATTCCTTATTTTAGCCGTTTTTCACTTATTATTATTATTAAGTGACTTTAATGGGAAACTGGGTAGGGCAATTTTGCAAGTGAGTGTATAAGAAAAGCTAGTACTAGCACTTTCTGGCAGAAGGGGCAGTAGGGAACTAAGTTTTGGCAGTGCACCTTCTCAGCAAGACCAGCAAGGGAACATAGCATTTCAGCCAAGACGAAGAAGAAGACTGATCAGCCCTAGCGTTTTTGCACATTGCAAGATCTGCTAGCGTCTTTCAGCGATAGAGCCAAATCTGCCCTAGCGTTTTTGGATCAGCCTAAAGCCCTAGCATTTTGCAGATTTCAGCCTTATGACATCGCGACATGGTCCATGCGGTAGCAGATCTTCACCGCATCGTTTTCCCCGCGACAGATCAGCTAGCGTTAGCAGATTCTTGCAGATCTGCAGCGATAAGTTTTTAGCCATACGACAGTCCATCATTTTCAGATTTAGACCCCAGATCAACCAGCGTTTACAGATTCAGCCCGCTATTCGCAGATTTCAGCATCTGCATTTTCAGCACGTTGTCGTCGCATCGTCGTCACCGACATAGAGTTAGAATTTAGCAGATACAAGATTTATAGATTTCAGCCCTTTGCGTTTTCAGATTTCAGCCCGTCTCGTCGCCGTCCTCATTGTCGTCGACATCGTTGGCAAGTCCGTTGCATTTAGACCATTGTACGAGATTTGTGCAATCAATAGCATAGACTTCTCTCGCCATCGAGAGTGGGGCCCTTGGAGGAGGGTTTGACAACATTCTGGTGTCATATTCTTCTCTCTCTATCTCTCAGTCTCAGCACCTTCATTCACAGTGTTTACCACTTTGTTGTGATCATTTGTACTCTTTCACTAAAGGAACGGAAGGCTCTCCCTTCCGTAAGTAAAAGGAACCCTTGAGCACAGTTCGGAGCACTCATCTTGAGCAAAGTTCAACATTCACTTCCGCTGCACCTTACATTGGTATCAAAGCTTTGACAGTGTTCTGTATCACTCAAGGAAAGAACCACAATAATTTTTTTTGCTTGTTGCAGTCGCACGTAACCAAAGTCCACTTGGGCGTGTCGATTCCTAATCGTGTTTTTGAAGAGTGACAGGAAACCCAAGAAAGAAGAGCTTGTCCAGCCTCCCCTTGTTTCTCTTTTCACTCATTGAGAGTGGACCGTGCACTTAGCGGC
This sequence comes from Adiantum capillus-veneris, assembly GCF_014529385.1. Classification (NCBI taxonomy): domain Eukaryota; kingdom Viridiplantae; phylum Streptophyta; class Polypodiopsida; order Polypodiales; family Pteridaceae; genus Adiantum; species Adiantum capillus-veneris. The sequence continues at coordinate 30,193,646 of NC_140931.1, read as the reverse complement.
CGGCCAATTGACGTGAGGTGGAAAAAAGCAACCTCAGTGTGAGCGCAATGTCGCCAAGGGGTGCGCCCGCGGGAAAGAGAAGAGCTTGGGTAAGAGAACATCCTTCTCTAACTGTAAGGTAGGCGTGCCCCTTTCTTTCAGTCGGGCCTACTTCCAAGACAAGGTCAAGGCGCGGTTCTTGCCACCTTAGTACCTAGCGCGATTAAAAGAAGATTGGCGTAATCTTAAGGAGAATGGTACTCTAGTCATGTCTTTTTCTAACCGTGTTTTACAGCTTGGCACCCAATTACGCAAATCGGATGCGAAGCGCAAAGAGGCTTTCGTTTTCGGGCTGGACGACTATATCAGGTTTGATGTGGAAGTCTTCGATCTCGTAGATCTCAACAAGGCGGTAGCGATGGCTCTCGCACAGGAGATGAAGCACAATAAGGGAAAGCCTAAGGAGAATAAGACTTTGCAAAGTACTTCTCAGACTTCTCAAAACCCTCAGAACGGTAAGAATGGGAACTCTTCTAACCAATCTTCCTCTAGTCTCTCATAAAAGAACTCACACAATGAATCTAAGGGTAAAGCTAACACAATTGCTAAACCTAAGCTCACCCCAAATGAAAAAGCAGCACAAGGCATTTTAGGAGGATACATCACGTTAGAAGAACAAAGCATTTATTCTAAGGAAGGTCGATGTTATCATTGTCACATCAAGGGTCACATAAAAAGAACATGTCCTAAGATTGAATCTAGCGAATCTAAAGAACCCACATTCTCTCTTAATGCCATCAATGAGAACACGAGTATGACCCAAGTTTCACATGATTCTCCCATTGATGAGTCTCTCATTTAGTGTTATGGTCATGTGAAGGGTCATCGTTTTGTCATATTGTTTGATCCGAGCAGTATGCATAATGTGATAAGTGACTCTCTTGTCGAAAGAGCCTGCTTGGAGGTTAGCAAGACATCTCCTTTCGAGGTGTCGGGCTTCGCTCTCAGTATGGACTCTCTCATCACGCAAGAGTGCCTTGATGTGTTGTTCACTGTTCAACAAGCGTCCTTCCGTAGAAAATTTGTAGTATGTCCTCTTTCAGGATGTGATATGCTTTTAGGCATTCAATGGTTTCGTGAGCATAACTCTCTCATTGATTGGACAGCCAATACTTTCACTTTTAATGCCAAAAGTGACTCTCCCATTGTCATAGGAAGTTGTTCATTCTTCATCTCTCATTTCTAATGTGCAAGCGAAACTTGAAAAGAATTAGGAGAAGGAAACTCTCTCAGTCTTTTCTTCTCCCAAGCACGACACATATGTTTTGCATGATAAAGATGTGATTATTCACAATGATGTTCACAAGGATGATGGTTTGGTTGATGCTTTTTCTAGTGAAGCTAACCTCATTGCAGATTCGATCAATCACGAAGAACCGATCTTGGCTCTCGAGTCAAGATCTAAGGAACCCCCACAGTAAGTATTGTGTATGCGCATGATTAGTCAGTACGCATTGTTCGAGTGTTTCATTCGTGACGGTTTCCTGTATTTTAGTCACCGTCTTTTATGTGTTCCCTTTTCATAGGCATGCCATATTGTACGATGAACATGATTCACTCATGAATGAGCACGGCTATATGCGGATTACTCATGAAAAGATGAAATGTTTGCATTCAAGGAATTCACATTCCATGTCTCTTCCTTGGCATTACACAGTATCCGAAAGAGCACAAGAAGGATTGAGCATCAAGCATCGTCATTTACATTGTGATTTGCCACAATTGATTGATTTAGATCAGAAGTCAAGATTCGACCCCATTTTTTGCGTTTGATTGATGAACGGTTTGACACTCGGTCTCTTTGTTCATCTACATTGCATGCACAATCTTTAAAGAAGACTAGAATTTTTCGAGCCACTTTACATGGAATGGGTATGTTCATGTTTTTGTGTTGGAAGTGGTTTCAAGAATTGTCCTCCTCGGAGATTCTTGAAGAAGGTAGATCCACGACTATAGCCGAAGTTGGAGCTTTGACATAGCCACAGATGACTTTGTGTCGCTTTCGGCGCGGCCCACAGAAGCAAGCGTTGCATACCTTCGACGCCATACAGTTCGGTACCAATACCTCACATTAAAAAGGAGGGGATGTTACGTGTACATCTAACCCTATGTGCATGTGGACAAGCTACTTCATGACAAGGGTTCAGTTAGATTTGGAAGTGTTCTGGCACTTTTGCGAGTCTGTTCGTAGACCGTGCATGTCCAGACACTTAGAGTAGGTGCATTTCCTTTGGTTGCACACAACATGATCATCAAATTACAATCAATACCCATCAGGAGCACCCATCAAGAGCATTTTACAGTGCATAGAACCCATTTTCCCTATTTTAGACATTTTTCACTTATTATTATTAAGTGTCTTTGTTGGGAAACTTGGTAGGGCAATTTTGCAAGTGACTATATAAAAAAAGCTAGCGGTAGCACTTTCTGGCAGAAGAGGCATCGGGGAACCAAGTTCTGGCAGTGCACCTTCTCAGCAAGACCAGCAAGGGAACATAGCGTTTCAGCCAAGACGAAGAAGAAGACCTAGCGTTTTTGCACATTGCAAGATCTGCTAGCGTTTTTCAGCGACAGAGCCAAATCTGCCCTAGCGTTTTTGGATCAGCCGAAAGCCCTAGCGTTTTGCAGATTAAAGCCTTACGACATCGCGACATGGTCCTTGCAGTAGCAGATCTTCACCGCATCATTTCCCCGCGACAGATCTGCCCTAGCATTAGCAGGTTCTTGCAGATCTGCAGCGATCAGTTTTCAGCCATACGACAGTCCATCGTTTTCAGATTTAGACCCCAGATCAGCCAGGGTTTACAGATTCAGTCCGCTATTCGCAGATTTCAGCATCTGCGTTTTCAGCGCGTCGTCATCGCATTGTCATCACCACCGTCATCACCAACATAGAGTCAGAATTCAGCAGATACAAGATTTGCAGATTTCAGCCCTTAGCGTTTTCAGATTTCAGCCCGTCTCGTAGCCGTCCTCGAGATCATCGACAAGTGCATTGTATTTAGACCATTGTACGAGATTTGTGCAATCAATAGCATAGACTTCTCTCGCCATCGAGAGTGGCCCTTGGAGGAGGGTTTGACAACATTTTGGTGTCGTATTCTCTCTCTCTATCTCTCAGTCTCAGCACCTTCATTCACAGTGTTTACCACTTTGTTGTGATCATTTGCACTCTCTCGCTAAAGGAACGGAAGGCTCTCCCTTCCGTAAGTAAAAGGTACCCTTGAGCACAGTTCAGAGCACTCTTATCTTGAGCAAAGTTCAACATTCACTTCTGTTGCACCTTACATGTTTGACTCTAGTTTTAATACGGGTTCAATGATTGGTGATTTTACTCCCGGGTGGAGGGGTAGTGAGAAATGATGCTTGAGAATGCTTGCTCATACTCATGGGCCGGACCTGGATGGTTATTTACGGGGGGAGTATTAAGAAGTTAGAGCAGTGATTACTCTCAGCACCTCCAAACGATGCAGGTTGCGATCTGGGGGCGTTTGGTTGTAGATGGCCTCTATATCTCATGGCCCGGACCTATTTAGGTTATTTGCAGTAGGAGTGATGAGGGAGTCGTTGAACAGCTCATGGTCCGGACCAAGATGGTTATTTGCATGGGGAGTGTTCATCGATGGCTTTATGTTTCTGTCTTGTAACATGCATATGTGAGCATTTGTGTTGCATCGTGATGTGCCAACCATTAAATACTCCTTATTGGATGAGATTTTTTTGGAAAACCAACAACCCAAGATATCAAGAGTTCCAAAATGGAATGAGACTTGTTATTGGATGAGATTCTTCGAGCTCCGATTTGGAATGAGAAAATTGATTGTCCCTCGGAAATTTTTGAGCTAACTTGAGTTGTTTTGCAGATATGTCGTAATCGTGGCGGACGCTTACTTTCTTTCAAGAAGGAGGGATGTCACAAACTACTGACGTGTCAAACCACTAAAAAACAGAGCCAACCTGTAGGTCCCGACCGAGAAGCCTAACCCCTAGAAGCAGTAGAAGAAGCAGAAGAAGTTACCATCAACTTATGGGACCCCGTCCGATGGGGCCCAAGTACCACAAAGACAACCCACGCACAAAAGAGTTAAAAACTGATGATGTGGCAATTGTATGGACAACTCAGAATTTACGGTGACATGATGACGTGGCAGCAGTACGGATTTCCGCGTTTTGCACTGGCAAGTGTTGACGTGGCAAGTGTACGGATTTCCGTAATTCACGTTGGCAGCTTTTTGGGCTCAACGCTTTTGAACGTGATGCTTTTGAGTTTGTAGCTTTTCATGTAACTGCTTTTCGTAGGCCAAGGGCCTTTTTAATATGAGCCAAGGGCCCATTCTTTGGCATGCTTCTTGGAGAAGGTGCAGAGTCTGGAGTACCGGCGTTGTACCGAGTTCAAGCAATATAAAGAAATATTGAAAGGGGCGCCAAGGTTTGGGTCAGTGCTCTCTTGGGGTGGAACTCCGCCACTCCCCGTCTCGTGTGTTGTGCACTCTCTATCTCTTTTAGTTCAATTGTTATTTGAAGTGCTTAAAGTTGCTCAATCTGTTCTTTTTCGTTGGCACGTGGTGCTTGTTCCCGTGATAGAGCTTGCTAGCATTTCGTGTCACACTCTCTCTCTCTCACTAGCGTTCTTGTGTGTTGGACCTCCTCTCTCTAGCGTTTTTCTCACCAACGTTCTCTCTCTCTCTCTCTCTCTCTCTCTCTCTCGCTTAGCCAACGATCCCCTTCTCTCTCTAGTGCTTCCCTTCCCATCCGTGTTGACACCCTTGTTTGCAGGTTTCACTTGCAAGTCGGCTACCCGTGCTCGTACATGGGGGCGGTACATGATAGGAGGTCGTTTCCGAGGAGATTTGTCATGATAGATCTGAGATCCATTCAAATTAATGAAATCAAGTCTCTTTGTTTACTAGGTTTGCTTGCAATTGCAGACGAGATCATCACCGGATTCACTCTTTTTCGTTGCACCTTAGACATTCTCTACAATCTGTGCTTGCCACCTCTAGAATTATTACTTGGCCTGGCAAAGAGCACCTTCGCCGACAATTGAACTGTATTGCAAGACTTGATATTGTTTACCTCTTTGATACTGTGTTGCCACAACGCAGCCAGCTTCTCTCTTTTCATAGGGTGTGGCATCGATGTCGTATCCCTCGTGGATATCGAGCTATTTGGGAGTGACTTTGTGGTTGGTATTCTTCTTTTCATGTGCTCCGTGCCTTAATTGTTGACAAGCCTTGGCAAGATTGGAAAGTCCAAGGCAAAAAGCCCATTATTGCCAATTTTGCAAAATTATGTCTATCACTCTCTTATTGGACGACAGCATTGGTTGGTTGACAATGCCAACAAGTCTTGGCGGGTCAAGAAATTGGCTGCTTGGTGGAGAGATGTATTGTTTTGAGGCTGGCATACTCAACTTCCCTAAAAGGGAAAGGTGTTTCTTTGGCGGGCTATGGTGGAAGAGCTTGCATTGGGAGTGAGTTTGCACTGTTGTCTTTCCAATGGCATGTGTTTCTTTTGCACCACTTTCAGAGAAGACAATAGACATCGCTTCATTACTTGCCCTCTTGCCAAGAAACTATGGGCCTTTGTTTCACTCCTCTAGTTTCATGTTTTTGGTGAATCTTTTTCTCCTCATGACTGGGTTTTGGAAAAGCGCTCTCATGCATGCCATCCTCAGCATTCTTAGTTGCTTTTTGATATGCTTCGTTACTGGGGTTTTTGGTATCATTGGAGCATGCGGGATGCCTTTATTTTGGATGGTGCACATGGTGTTCAACAGCATGTATTCAGGTTGAGAGGTAATTTGCTTTGGAATGTTTCTTCGCTCTCAACTGCTGGGGTCATTCCTGTGGCAAATGCACAGATCTGGAAGGATGGCATCTTGACGGTGGCATTCATTGCTTGATCGTCAAGCATGACTGCTTTGCCATCTTGGTCATGGGCTTTCGTGTTCATGTCCAATATTCTAGCCTTTGTATTTGATTGTTGGAAGGGTCGTTTAACGTTGTACATTTCTTTTAGGTAAATCAATACGATTACACATTACGAACAAAAAAAAGAGGTCAATGATTTTCCCTTTTCAATTGTGCAGGTTGGACAATGGATTTGAAGACTGGTCTTTCCTCTTAACTTTTGCGTCTTGCGTAATGGATATGAGAAGTGTCAAAAATGGCCTCTTTGAAGTGCCTGTAGTCGTCATTTGCAGACATTCACCGCTTTTGCAGCCTAAACTTAGCTGGAGCAGCACAATAAAGGTGGCAGTGCAACATGTGAAGGAAGATGTTCCAAATGAATGTGTGGAGAAAAACACTGCGAACTCTAGAATACAGGCAAGTGAGATGTGCTTGTGTGCTGGCATACTACCGCCGGAACAGCCCTCAAAGGATGAAGACTATGCAAAAAGTTTGATTGATCAAAATAAGGGCATTGTAGAAGTTGGGGCTGCTTGGCCAACATGCCACCGGAAGTCGTTGTGGCTGCACATTGTTTGGCATGATGTGAGCGCTTTGCTTGAAGTCGACCGCAGGTCCAAGGACCAACATCCAAATGCTGTGACAGTGACCTATGTCCTTCTGATTGGTGCTCAATTTGTCGAGGCATTCATTATCTACCAGCAACGTCGTCAGCTTTTGATGTCCTCGTCAATCTTGCCATTTCATGAGCAGCAGGTTGAACATGAAATCAAGTTACTAGTTGTAGACACTATGAAAATTTTGCAAAACCACCCACAGCTCAAGGTTAACCAGACCGATGATGTGGAAGAACGTGTGCTTGTCAACATTATGAACATCTTAGTGGACATGCAGCTATCCGATGACAAGAAGGTGCCATTGTTATCAGGAAGTTGTGGTACCGTGGTTTCAGGCGATTATTTGCGTATTCTGAAACACAAGGTGCTTGGTGAACTTGTAGTACTTCTGCAAAATGTTCTTGCTCTTAGGGTCCCCTCCAAGGATGCTATTGACTTTAGTAGGCTGGATGAAAGGAAGGAGGGGGCAAAGGAGAGAGTTTTCTGTATGCAGAGGGCAGTGCTTGACATAGTAGAGCTATTGAGGCATACATCACAGGCAGGCGATTCATGCACAGAGACTTATCTTGAAGATGAATTGTCAACGACTTCCTTCGATCTGATTGGAACACATGGAGGAAGAGAAAAGATGAACAAATGCATACAAGAGCAAATGGTCCAGATCCAGTGGAACTGGTTGCTTGCGGTTCTGGGAAAGAAAGACCCTGTGTGCTTAGAAAATATTCTTTGTTGTATTCAGGATGAGGATAAGCGCCGGCTTCTTAAGGTGATGGCAGGGCCTCTTGATCTTGTACATCATGAGAGCGATGAAGAACTTGATGAGGAGCGTATGAAGAGGGGTGCTTCGACAAGCACAGACTCTGTTGCAAAAGGCAACCTAGGAGGGCATAGACCAGGAGTTGTTGAAGTTAATGATAGTGGTTCATGTGGCTACAATGCAGATTCCAATGATGGGGATTTAGGCGAACAGGGGAGTGAGCGAAAACAACATTCCCAGAGTGAAGATACGAACCAAGGGGACAAGCGTGCCTTCACTGGGTCTGCTAGAACTGATCCAGCTTGTTGCCAAACTGCAGGTGCGAATGAGGGTGGAGGCAAATCTGCTCTGGAGTATATTGAGCAGCACATAGAAGAAAGCCATATGCAAGGGCAAGAGCATATAATACAAGAGCATTTGTGTGCAAACGAGGGTGGAGGCCAATCCACTGCTGAGTATTTTGAACAGCATGTAGAAAATAGACATATGCAAGGACAACAGGCTGGAGAACTTACAAAAGACAGTGGTACACAAGGACGAGGGGCAAGGGGACCCTCAGAATCTGAAGAGCATGTGCCCACTGAAATCCAAGTATGTAAAACTGGCAGAGATTCGGACAAGAACGTGGCTTCTCCGCAGGCTTTGATTTTACATGATGATGGTGATTCTGATGCCGAGTACCGTTTGCGGACCCAACAGCTGCAGGCTCATGTGTGTACCAATTCGTCAGGAGGTTTGCAGACAACAAACCAGGCCACTGCTTGTGAGACACTGATAGATTCACATATTCTGGATTACAATTGCTCATCTTATGTGGGGAGCTGTAGTCAACCCATTGCCTCTAGTGACAATGATGGGGATGATGATCTTCGAGATGATGTTAGCAAAGCCAGGCGCCGAAAGCGGAGAAATCGCAAGATGCATAGGGTGAAGGAAAATCAGAACCTGCCATCATCATGCTCTCCTCAATCTCATCTGTGGAAGTCGCGATTTGCAACAAGAAAGATTTGGCTATTGGTGGCAATGGCCTTCATTTTTGGGTCCACTATGGTTGGGATTTTGTGGTTCCAATCCGACTTCGGCTCAAATTCCAAAACCAGGGAGGGCAGGTCCTTTGCAAGAGGCTATCTGCCTTAAAAGAGTTGATTAAGCACAATTAGATACTGGCGTGTGACCCATCCTACATCTCTAGTCTTCCTCTCTTATCTCACACATGCACACATACATAAAAATACCGGTTGAAGATAAAAATACATTAAACAGCTGTGTTTTATATCTGGATTCTTTGCTTCCATCACAGAGTCCTATAGATACCTACTACAGACAACTACAAATACATGTAGGAAAACAACAGAAATCCAAATACATTTCTAGAAAGATTGCAAACTGTAACCACTTATGCGAATGCAATGCCTTCATTTTGAGACAACAAAGTCATCTAGATTTCTGCGCTTGTCCATCATGCGGCTTTAAAGATCCATTAGTTTCAATGAATTTTGGTCTTCCCCCCTCTCTCAATGATTATACATTGGCAACATGGATTATCTTTGTGCACATGACCTGATGTTGCTCCATCACATCAAATTCACAATCTTACCCACATGGCTATGAAATCTTAAGATACTAATCTCGGGATCCCAAAATCAGTTTTTATCTCGAGATTAGTTATCAAGATGAACAAACCCCAATAAGTGACAAGGCCACTTTTGCAAAGGGACCATTGATCCCATTCAGATGACCTTGTGGTAGATAAAGCTGAGGACCTGACTTGGAGAAGGAAAATGCTAAAGTTGGAGAGCAAAAAGTTGAATTCAAGTTCAAAAGTTATAATTAGGACTTATAGAATTTGAAAGGAAATTAGTTCCTTCAAATCAATGTCAGACGTTGAGTGTGCTATCAGAGAAAAATTTATTACAAACATGCAATGCATTCAATGTAAGAGATCAAGAACACAAGGATGAGCAACGATAGCTAAGTAGCATATCTTCAATAAAATTGCCCAGTCAAAATTGATTCAAAGGTAGTACACACATACACATTAACCTATTTAGAGCTTTCAATGATGATGACTGCGGATCAATTAAAAGACCATGGATAACTATTACACCTTCCCTATTGAAACTTAAAAGCAATCAAAGAAATATTTCGATTTTTAAAGATACAATTATGTATGTCAAATGCTTTCCATTCGTTTTATGTCAAGAAAATCAAAGGACACCAAGAGTCCTTTTTTATCCAAAAAATTTACTTCTTGCACACATATTTTATGAGTGGCACTAGAAAGTTGTATCTGCATGCTTGCAAACATTATCGAAATTTTAAGTCTATAATTTCATAAAGATTCAAAAGTTTTATATACGTGCTCAAATGGGTTAAACACTGCACTATTCAAATTTAAAAATCAAATTAGCATTAAGACATCATTAGGGCCCCCCAATCTCGAAAAAAAAAAAATCCTTTCAAAACATCTTAAATGCATAAGTGAAGGGTGAGTTAGGGAAATGAAAAGACACATGAAGGTGGAAAGTCAAAAGAATCTTGAAAACATAAAAATACTTTCAAAACATCTTAAATGCATAAGTGAAGGGCTAGTTTGGGAAATGAAAAGATACATGAAGGTCGAAAGTCAAAATAATTTTTGAGTCCATATGAAGAGACCATTTGTGTTTCTCTTCTCCTTTATTTTCTCTTCAACATATTGGTACATTTGTGTTTCTCTTCTCCTTTATTTTTGGACTACATAAGGAGTCCTTAGTGAAGGGTGGATTTTTTGGTGCAAATCTGGACCATTGGAAAAATCTTGTCGATTATATAGGGTGTTGACATTTGTGTAGCTCCGTCTTTAAAGAGGGGCATTGAGTTTTGAATTAAACATTATTTTTTATGCCTTTGAAATATATTGTAATGTAAATAATTTATTGTTACACATTTTTTGAAATAAACATAATATTGTATTGTGATACATGTTTAAAAATAATAGTGTCACTTTCTATTTTTTATCAAAGAAGCTTTTTATTAGGAATTTCTTGTCAATAGCCTTATGTAAGCCATAGTGAATTTTCACCTTGTTTCTTCAGCGTTTTCTTCTCTTTAGAGTGTCCTTGCACTATGTAGGTAATGGATATTTTTTTTGAAGCCATTAGGAATACCTTACGCCATAATTGAAAGATCATAATATGTAAAAAGATTTGAACTCTAAGGATTGGCTAGCATACATACCTCATGCTCTCTCCTCCTCAAGGTTGCATTAACACATTAGTGAGCATGGTCTCTCTTATCACTTTGTACTCCACCTTGCAGTCTTAGAGCCCCATATTAAGAGCAAGCTCTTCCTTGTGCTCTATAACCAACTCCTATGAAGAATGGTCTTTAATTGCACTTCCTTTGCTAAAATCCAAAGTTTTGCTCATAAGAAACCTTACATGATGAAGAAGTTAATGCCACCATTTGAGTAAAAACTCTGTTAAAGTCGTGCCATTAGTCACATTGATTTTTGTTACAGTTGGCACAAAATTGTGGCGTAGTTTGGATGACTCCCATGATACTGACACAACTGGGAGGTCGTGGCATTGTTGATACTTGTTTTGCTTTTATTTTTTAGCGCATGATCTTGAAAGATTTTCTTGCATCGTACTTATGCCTAGGCATGGTGGGGATTGGTAGCTTTCATATCACTATCTTTTCTCGTCACTATTCTCCTTTCCTACTTTAAATCAGGGGTGTGGTTTCCCATGTTGAAGGGGTTTGTTGAGAATTCACCTTCATCTACGGAGGTTGAAAGACAACCTTTGACATAGAGCCATTGTGAACCCAATGAACTTATAGCATCCATCATTGCCAAACAGCCACTGGTAGTTGTTGCGATTTTTGTCTTAAAATGAACTTGTAGCATCCATCATTGCATGGCAATCAAGAAAAGAATACACTATCCTTGCACGCACACCTTGACACATTCAAAATGAACTTGTAGCATCCATCATTGCCCGTAAATAAAGAAAAGAATACACTATCCTTCCACGCAGACGTCAACACATTCAAAATGTATGCACGACTAACAATCCACAAAATGCATAGCTCTTGAGACCGTAAGAGCTCCAAAGACCCAACATATACAGTACAAAGAGGAAAGAGTCCTGAGGGATTTGTTCATCTCTCTACATTCAAAGCGGTTGCACAATATTTCTAGGATTACTGACAAGCATCAAGTTGCAAAAGAAAACCAAATGTTGGAGTACTACCATTTTTTAGAGTAAAAGTAGTAAAATCCAAGTCATGAATTTTATTTAAAAGTCAAGCTAATATGGATCACTTGATGCTATTTGTCAAGCGATGGCAGGTGCAGGGAGCAAAATCCGAGCGAAGGAATTCACAGAGGAGTTCATTTAAAGACTCCAAAACACAACAATAGATAGTGTGGAGAAAGGAGCAAACTATTTATCTATGGTGGTCCAACTAGTGTAGCATTCATAGTGATTAGTGTAATGCTTAATGAAATAATACACAAGGGATAACATTTATATTTTTCTTCGTTTGAATGTAATGCCATTTTTGAATTGAGTAATATAAACACTTCATATACGATCTCTTCATAGAGAGGTGTTAACACATCCATAGGATGTATTGAAGGTTATTTTGGAAATAATCTTTTAAAATAGTAAGCCACAAACTTTTGTTATGAGAATAATTGCTTCCAAACTAAATACCAGTTGAAGAGGATTTGGAATGTAGGACAATGTACATGCATACACTCAAGAGAGCACACATACATGCATTGGAGAGATCTCACAAGAAGAATTGTGATGCGAGAAAGAAAGAGGTCACAAGAGAGTAGTGATGGAGAGAAGCTCTTCGTTGCATCAACATAAAGTAAAACCTATTACCATATTATGATAGTGATGTGAGTGAACATACTTAGGACCGTTGGGGGATTTTCCCCCTCATTAGGAGGTTTTTTTCCTGTGGCTTGTATATATGTCCATCATTCTATGGAAAATCTTATCTTTGTATTAGCACACTCGTTAATACTACTTCCAACGGTGAGTGTTCTTGCGTTTCTCCTTCATCTTCTCCATCTTTACGCACAATCTTGTAGTCATAATTCCAACTATTGTTATTAAAGTAGGCTTTGAAATTTGGGTAGCATTGACAACACCCTTTCGACTCACATTCTCCCATTGAGGTGTTTTTTGGTGAGCATTTTTAGGGTGGCATAACCTTTGGGCTTATTTTGATTTGGGATCATTTCAACCTTCATTTCCACTTCTCGCAACACTACACAGGCAATGTTGTTCTTTCGTGCATTGAAACACACAAATTTTCTAGAGCTAGGGTGGGTGCAATCTAATGCCTATCATGATGCGTGTGTGAGTGCCCATCATAAACAATGTTACTCAAGAAAATTAGGTTCCAAGATGGAAGCTTGGGGTCATATACATGATCTTGAGTATGCATAAGGTGATCACAAGTTCATAAATAGAGCATCGTCCTCTTCCTGTTGTCATGGTTGCTCTTCCTCCTCTGAATCCTCCTTGGTTGAAGAATACTCAATCTCTTGGTACTTCCATTAGAGTTGCACCTTCTGGCCCAGTCTTGTGCTTTGAATCAAATTCCATAGGTGCAACAATTACTTCATCAACCTTCTTTTCCATATTTTTCAAAGTAGACACAAGCATGTCAAATGGTGCCTTGTCAACACTATTGAGTAGAACTACAATGGCTTCATCATTAGGGAGCTGCTTTTGTGCTCCTAGCAGCTATTGCTTCAATGCTTTAAACTTGTTAAGGTAAGCCACAAGCGACTCATCATCCTTCTTCTTCAATTTGTAGAACTACATTAATAAATTGGTCTTTGATGCGGTGCCAAATTCTCGATTGAGAGCATCCCACGCCTCTTTGCATGTATGATCCAAGAAATATGTGAGATGACATCATCCCCTAATGATTGGGCAATAAAACGCAATTGTTGTTGAGCTCAATGATTCATCATTAGGCTCTTTTACATGCCATAGGTCCTTGTGCATCAGTAAGTATATAGTCTTGCTCTACCATGTGAAAAAGTTATCCCCATTAAAGGTGGTGATGATGGTGCGGTGAAAAAGTTATCCCCATTAAACGTGGTGATGATGGTGATTTTCTGCTCCATGAGGTGGTCTTACTTAGTGACTCGTACAAGAAGTGTCTAACCTCTACAGTGAGCGTTAGTGTTCAAAGAAAACCAACCTTTAGTGCATATTTAAAGGACAAGAATTTGAAAATTCACGGGCATCTTGATGGACACTGTCTAGATTTGGAGTATTTTTAGTGTAAGAAAATCGGTAAAAACATTGGTGAGCATGTGTCTAGCATCCATTGTGTGAGACTCGTCACTTAATTCTCAAGGCCCACTTAAATGACTCACACCATTTTTGAGGTTAAAAAATGAATTAATAGATAATGTTTTGAGTTTTCAGCTCTGCAAAACCTACAAGGCAGGAAGATGAAGCACCGGGAAGCCTCACGTCCATCTGGAGTGTTCTTTTACTCTAGCGATGAAGGAGGTTACGGTAGAGATACTATGGATGTTGCTACAGGGCCATAATCCTGCTCGATGGCATTGAACCTCAGCTCGTTTGCTATGACCTCAATCATGCTCCAAGGGTGGAACACGCTTTTTAAAAAAAAAATGTCATGTTTTGTAGACGGTTGCAAGCTGAGAGCGGAAGGGGGATCACTTGGTTGCTTTCTCTTCAACCTCGTGCTTCCCCTCAGGCTTGCGTACACATACAGACGTGTTAGTGCACCCGTTCGTAAGCATAGAGCCCAGAGAATGGTGACAATGGTGTGCAGTAGGTATGGCGAGCCAATTATGTAGCAGATGAGGCTATGGCGAGCACGCATGCAGGTCGTTTAACTGTTGATGTAGGAGGCCGTAAGCATAGAAGCTGGAGATTGAGAGTTTCTCATCCGCAAGCTATCTTTCCAGTGCATGGTACGAGAGATTGCACAAGTTAAACAGTTCTAATCACATATCAATTAGCCTCTAATCACCATAGTGTGGAAAGTGGCTCATGAAGATTTTATCCAGCCCTAGAGTGACTAAAAATTAATTGACAAACCCTAATCCTAATCTAATGAATGCCAAGAACGAACCCTAGCTAACACACCATGGCTTCAATACCATGCTAAAACACACAAATCTTCTAAAGCTAGGGTGCAATCTAATGCCTAACATGATGCGTGTGCGAATGCTTGTGCATAAACAATGTTACTCAAGAAAATTAGGTGCCAAGATGGAAGCTTGGGCTCATATACACGATCTTGAGTATGCACAAGGCGATCACAAGTTCATAGATAGAGCAATGTACTCAAGGAATAAACTTGGCTAATTTCATTCATAGAAATGAGGGCCTTTATATAGTCCAAGCACCCTCACACCCTTACATGTGGGATATTATCCATCCACCTCTCATTCACTCATACATAAATACTTCAACATTGTGCAGGGTTTCCAATAGTGTATGTATTTGCAAAACATTCACTTTCAAGTCTACTACGGGTTGTCCTATTTAAAACCTGTTGATTTCATGCAGTTTTGCTTCTATACATGTGAACTTTGCATTAGGTGTAGTCATCAATGGTCATGGGGCTAACAATGGTGTTTTTTGCATGCTATTTGTTGAGGAAAAACTGGGCGTGGACAACTAGCATACATGATGAAACATGTCCTTGTTAGTGTTGAAAACTTTATGTGTGGTTATGATGTAAGACCATATTTGGTGGATATGGTTTTGTGGATGATGGTTCATATTATATCTAGGGAAAGCCTTATCATTGTATTGGCACACTCAGTAATACTTCTTCCTATGTTTTGTGCTCTTGAGACTCTCCTTCATCTTCTCAATCTTGGCGTGCATTTGTGTAACCATACTTTAAACAAATGGTATCAAATTGGGATTTGGCATCTAAGGCAGCATCATCATCACCCTTTTTGCTCATGTTCTTCAATTGCAGTGATTTTTTGGTGATGAGCATTTGTAGGCTGAAATAACCGTTGCATAAGGTCTTCAATCATGGGCTGTCAAAATTTTGATTCAAACTCATTTCGACCTTCGTTTTTTGCTACTACCAGTATTACATAGTCAACTTTGTCCTTTTGTGCAGGTTTCATGACAATGACTTTTTTTTGCAAAACACACACTTTCTAGTCTATAGTGGCTTGTGTGATATAACACACATTAGTTTTGTGTAGTTTTTCCTCTATATAGGTAGCTCTTCCATTAGTCGTGATCACCGACCATGGCTAACAACAATGATGTTTTCTTCATGTTTTCTATTGAGGAAAAATTGGAAGGGGACAACTAACCACTTTGGGCATAAATGATGCAACATTTCCTTGCTATACAGGATACATTAGTTTTGTGCAATTTTTCATGTACATGACAACTTTTGCATCAGCTCTACATTCACTGCTAAGGAGAAATTGGATGGGGACAACTATCCACTTTGGGCATATATGATGCAACATTACATTGTGATAAGAGTGTTGGAAACATTGTGAGGGTTTTGATGCAAGACTAGGTTTTGTGGATGATGGTGCACATTCTAGAACTTGTGCTACTAGAGTGTTTACTGATGCATTGTGACAAGAGTGTTGGGAACATTGTGAGGGTTTTGATGCAATACTAGGTTTTGTGGATGATGGTGCACATTCTAGAAGTTGTGCTACTGGAGTGCTTACTGCTACACAAGCACATTGGGATATTCCACACATTCATTCAACATGAGCAACAAAACATGCATAGAATATAATAGTTTCTACGTACGTAGGTGTTAGGAAATATGACGCAACTAAATAGATATTTGAGTAGCTTACTTAATGGAGAGAGAGAGATTTTCACAAGAGAGATTATAGAGTAGAGAGAGAGAGAGACCCAACCGATCGGTTGTTTTTCGACCACTTTTCGATCGCCATTCAAGCATAATATTTCGGCGTGCTCGTCTCGAGCAAAGCTCGAGACTGGTCATGAAAATTTTGATTTCCGACAAATGATTTTGGTTTTTGGCGAGTGATTTTTCTTCACGCATGATGGCTTCTCCTTATAATGGGGGCCTTACAAATGTGCGTTTTAATATAGAAAATTACAAGGGGTAAATTAGGCTCCATACTTAACAATCTCCCACTTGGAGACTGATCTCCAAACCAAACCTGTGGACTGCTTTCCATCCTGGCTTCTTATCCTTGAACGCCGATTGAAGATGAGCAAAAGCTCAACTTCTCCTTGTTGACCACCTTTGTAAACATGTCTGCAGGATTTTCACTTATATGCACCTTTCCTAGCTTTAGTTGTCCCTCTTCCAAAAGAGTGCGTATGAAGTGATATCTCACCTCAATGTGCTTTGTCCTTAAATGAAAGGCTGAGTTCTTTGCAAGATGGATAACGCTTTGGCTATCACTGTACAAGACACAATTGTCTTGTTTAAATCCAAGCTCTTCTAAGAATCTGTGAAGCCACATAATTTTTTTGCTTGTCTCCATCATTGCTACATACTATGCTTCTGTGGTAGAAAGTGATACCACTTTCTGCAGCTTTGAAGCCCAGCTTATTGTTGTGCCTCCAACCATGAAGACTTAATAGCCAGTAGTACTCCTTCGAGTATTTTTGTCACCTGCCATATCTGCATCAGCATACCCTTGAAGAAAAATATCAGTTCCTCCAAAATACAAATCATTTTTTGTTGTCCCTTTCAGATACCTTAGTATCCACTTCACAGCTTGCCAATGCTCTTTACCTGGGTTATCCATGAACCTAATTACAACTCCCACTGCATGTGCAATGTTTGGCCTTGTCCAGACCATAGCATACATAAGAGAACCTACCACTGCAACATATGGAACTTTAGACATATAGGCTATCTCCTCTTGTGCCTTTGGACACATATCCTTGGTTAGTTTAAAATGACCAGCCAAAGGTGTAGAAATCGTTTTTGCATTTTGCATTGCAAACCTTTCTAGTACCTTCTTGATGTAATCCTCTTGAGATAGCTTTATTGTCTTCTTTGTCCTTTCCCTTGATATCTTCATACCAAGTATCCTCTTTGCAGCACCTAAATCTTTCATTGAAAAATATTTAGATAGCTCTTCTTTTAGGTCTTTGATGTCCTGCATGTTAGCACTTGCAATCAGCATGCCATCAACATACAACATTAGGATGATGAACTTCCATCTCCCAAATTCTTCTTGTAGACGCAATGATCTAAGTTGCACCTTCTGAATCCATGATTCAACATCCATCGATCGAACTTCAAGTACCATTGTCTTTATGCTTGCTTTAAACCATACAAGCTCTTCTTTAATTTGCAAACCATTTTCTCCTTACCTTTTACTTCATACCCCTTTGGTTGAAGCATGTAAATTTCCTCCTCTAAGTCACCGTGAGAGAATGCCGTATTTACATCCATTTGCTCAAGATTCAAATCATGAGCAGCCACAAGGCTTAAGACAAACCTAATTGAGTTCATTTTTACAACAAGAGAAAATATTTCATTGAAATCAATACCTTTCTTTTGAGAAAACCCTTTTACCACAAGCCTAGACTTGTACCTTTTCTTCCCACCTTCTTCTTTCTTCAGCTTATACACCCATTTGTTCTGTAGTGCCTGCTTACCTTTAGGCAACTCAACCAACTCCCATGTTTGGTTGCGATGTAATAAGTGCATCTCCACTTGCATGCTCCTCATCCATTCTTCTTTGGATTCGTGATGCACAACTTCCTCGTATGATTCCTGCTCTCCAGAATCTAAGATCAAGAGATTGTTGAGGAAGGAACGAACCTTTCTAAAGGTATACTTGCTCTTGTAGATCTTCGGGGAATAGGTTGAGGCTCCTCATTTGGTTGACGTTGTTGCACATTGTCACTATTTGCAGTCCTTGAGTCTTCACCGTCCTCAAGCTCCATGTACTCATCATCTATTTCTTTTGTTTGTTTTAGTCTTTGTACATATTTTGTTCGTTAAAAATTACATCCCTATTCCTAAAGATTTCACCATCTTCAAGATTCCATAGGCGATACCCAAAGTCACCTTCTCCATAGCCAATGAAGAAACACTTTTTGGACTTTGCATCTAGATTTGATCTTAGGCTTCCATCTATGTGCATGAAAGCCTCACACCCAAACACTTTGAGAAATACATAATTCACCGGTTTACCTACCCATGCCTCTTCTAGAACTCCCCCATCCAATGCCGTTGAGGGTGACCGGTTGATTAAGTACACAAACATACTTACAACTTCCACCCAAAGCTCAAGTAGTAGGCCTGCATGTAGCCGCAAGCTTCGTGCTCGCTCCATGATTGTCCTATTCATCCTTTTCTGAGATCCCATTTTGTTGAGGTGTCCTTGGGGTTGTCTTTTGCCTCCGAATGCCATTGTTAGCACAAAAGATTTCAAAATCTTGGCTGCAATATTCACCTCCATTGTCGAATCTGAAGCATTTAACCTTGGTAGCTACTTCATTCTCCACAAAGGCTTTTCACCTTTGAAATATGGAAAACACATTGGATTTATTCTTCATGACATAAACCCATGTTTTTCTAGTCGCATCATCTATGAATGTTACATAATACAATGAGCCACCAAGTGATGGTGCACTTGCAGGACCCCAAACATCATAATGAACCAACTAAAGTTTTTTATTTTCTCTTTTATTTTTTGATTTTTGGAATTTTACCCTCTTTTGTTTACCATATCCTTGGGGTTGTCTTTTGCCTCCGAATGCCATTGCTAGCACAAAAGATTTCAAAATCTTGGCTGCAATATTCACCTCCATTGTCGAATCTGAAGCATTTAACCTTGGTAGCTACTTCATTCTCCACAAAGGCTTTTCACCTTTGAAATATGGAAAACACATTGGATTTATTCTTCATGACATAAACCCATGTTTTTCTAGTCGCATCATCTATGAATGTTACATAATACAATGAGCCACCAAGTGATGGTGTACTTGCAGGACCCCAAACATCAGAATGAACCAACTAAAGTTTTTTATTTTCTCTTTTATTTTTTGATTTTTGGAATTTTACCCTCTTTTGTTTACCATAAACACAATCTTCACAAAACTCTAAGTCCACTTCTTTCAAACCTGGTAGAAGCTTCTTTGCTTGAAGGATTTGCATTCCTTTGGCACTCATATGCCCAAGCCGGTAGTGCCACACCACACTGTCGACTTCTGTAGTTATTACACAAGCTGATGATTACGAGCTGACAGTACACAAGTAAAGTGTACCAACCTTTTCTCCTTTGGCAACCACCAAAGATCCCTTTGAGATCTTCCAATGTTTGTTTCCGAATGTAATGTTGTGACCTTCATCATCCAATTGTCCTGTAGAGATCAATTTTTTGCGAAGAGAAGGAACATGCCTAACATCTTTAAGCTTCCATTCATTTCCGTTAGCAGATTTGACACAAATTGTACCTTTGTGGACAATTTCACAAGCTTCATTATCTCCCAAGTATACATACCCAAAATTACCTTTGGTGTAATCTTGGAAATGTTGCTTGTGTGGTGTCGCATGGAATGAAGCCCCAGAATCTACTATCTAGGAATTAGACACATTGTCTAAATGAGAGAATTAGAGCATCTTGCTCAACTTCACCTGCCACATTGGCCTTTGATGTTGGGTTGTTATCATGAGACTTCGATTCCTTCTTCTTCTTGGACCAACAATCCTTCTTGACGTGGCCCTTCTTGCCGTAGTTCCAACATTCAAGAACTGACTTCGTGCGTGACTTGCCCCGCCTTAAGCGATCACGACCCTTTTGGTTTTTGAACCTCTCCTTAGGCCTTCCTCTTTTTTCCAATGGCAGTGCAACACTTGATGATTCTCTTGTGCTTCTCCTTCGTATTTCCTCGCTTAGGAGAACACCCACAACATCATCAAACTTAAGAGTATTTGTGCCAGAGATAGAATTACTTACAGCCATCACAAGGCTCTCCCAACTATCCGGTAGAGACGATAGTATAAGGAGAGCTCTACCATCTTCAGATTGAACAAGCGCTTCATGAGAAATACCTTATCCAATGCCGATGGTTTCTCGTAGAAGTTGTCAAGTGACTTCATCAAGTCCTCCGCGGTCTTCATCTCCAAAACATTGAAGTCCAGCATTGACACCAAGCTTAACCGGATTGTTCCTAGTGCCTTTTGGTCAAGGACAATCCATGTTTCATCTGCCATCGTTGTGGGCTTCTTTGTAAGACTCCTTAGTGGCAAATAAAGGTCCTTCTGGTAGACATAGTTTTCAATCTGCATCTTCCAATTTTGGTAGTTTTTACCATTGAACTTCTCGATCTTGAGCTTCCCCTTCCTCTGCAATTACTCCCACTTAATTCAAGGAACCCTTTCCTGGAGATAATTTAGCCACAAGAAAACCTTGCTCTAATACTAGTTGTTAGGAAATATGACGTAGCTAAATAGATATTTGAGTAGCTTACTTAATGGAGTGAGGAAAATTTTCACATACGAGAGATTATAGAATACAGAGAGAGAGAGAGAGAGAGAGAGAGAGAGAGAGAGAGAGAGAGAGAGAGCACGATATACGTGGTTCACCCAATGCGGGCTACATCCATGGGAAAGCAGCCACTTAATGGCTTTAGTACTTCAAACAAGAAGTAGGTTACAAAGGGATTATACCCTTAATAGAGCTCCCGCCTTGCTTCACTCTCATCACCTCACATCCACCTTGTTGCATCAACTTCACACTCTGAAATGTGTGTAGAAATGGCCTCCTTTTATAGGCCAAAAGGGCTGCCCTCTCTCATGAGAGGTAGCTGTTGTAGCTGCCCTTGTATAGACAAGTCCAAATCGTACCTTCCAATCCACCCATGTGTGGCCGCCCTTGAGAAGACAAATCCGCTTTTGAATTCGGCCATCGGCCATTGAATTCGTCCACCGGCCATTGACCATTGACTTCCGACCATCGGCCCCACCGGCCAACCGATCGATAGTTTTCCGACCACTTTCTGACCGCCGTCCGACCATAATATTCCGTCAAAAAGGAATATTCAAGCATGCTCAAGACTGGCTATGAAAATTTTGGTTTCCAACGAATGATTTTGTTTTCCGGCGAGTGGTTTTTCTTCACACACAATGGCTTCTCCTCATAATGGGGGCCTTACAAACGTGTGTTTTAATATAAAAAATTACAAGGGGTAAATCACGCTCCATACTTAAAAGTAGGTTCAAATTGGCACAATCTTCTTACTTGCATAAAGAGCTAGAGTCCAAGGTTATGCACAAGGAGGATGCTATGGATGTACTTCCTATGGGGATTAATAATGTCAATGGGTAGTTTACTACCATTGGCGGTTTTATTCCTAACAGTACTCGTGTAGAAATTTCTTGATGATATGCCAAATTCTTATCGAGCTTTTGCCTCCACCTCTAGGCTTGTGATGGATAGTACATTTGATGATGATATTGAACGTCCATTTGTGAATCCACAACAAAAGAAGAAGCCGCTCTTGCCACTTTTGATGCAAGTAGGCCTACCTCTGTAGATGGTTCTTCTTCAAATAGCAATAGATTGTATTACTGTAGGGAAAATGATTCTCTTATCAAACAATCTCCTAAACTTAAGGCTAACGTGGCTCGAAAAAAAGAGACAAATGGAGCCATTGGAGATGCTTCTTCCAATGAAAATTTGGAAAATGTTGTGCATGATGTAGAATGGTTTTTAGTGTGTAGTGTCTATGTATCAATAGTTCCATGATGCATGTATTGCAAAATCTGTGAACCATGTGGGGTACTTTTCCAATGGTGCAAGTAAGAAAATTATATCTCACTATAGTTATTTGATTCTCTTGAATCTGTCTTTAATAACAATACTTTCATGTGTGCCAAAAATTCCTCTTATCTAGTTCAAAAGGTTGAAAATATTATGCTTAGTGGTGCAAGTAGCTCTTTTACAGTTTTAGATGCTTTGTATGTACTTGGAATCAAGAAGAAATTTTTGTCTATATTGTCAAAAATTTTGAATGCTTTGTATGTACATGGATCAAGAAGAACCTTTTGATTATATGTGCACTTGCAAAACTTGGTCTTGTAGTTGAATTTGTGGATGACATATATGATATATATGTGATCTTAGTTTTGGCGATACTACTGTGGCATCTAGCACTTGAATTTGTGGGATATATAAAGTCAATGATTACAAGAAATTTGTGTAAGATTTCACATACTTAGGTTTCAATTCGACGAGAGTTTTATATAAAAAAAATTTACATGCATGTTTTGGTCGTCCAAATTTTGCCACTTTCCTACATTTGCAAAAATCTCATATGGTTGGTTTGTTGCCCCCTCTTGAGGCACCATTAAAACATGTACATGAAGGCTATATTTTGGGCAAAATATAGTGTTCTAAGTTTCCAAAGGGTGATTCTATGCATGCTACTCACAAATTGTAGCTTCTCCATAGTGACATTTGTAGTCTAATGCATATTACATCTTTTGGGAATCATTTGTACTTTGTAATTTTATTGATGATTGTAGGCCAATTTTATTGATGATTACTCTAGGTATGCATGAGTGTATTTACTTAAGGCAAGATACATAATGTTTATGTGATTCAATATTTTTTTCCTTAAGGATGAAAATGTATTTGGTTATAGTGTGGGAAGCCTCCGCTCCGACTCTGGGGCAGTGGGGGTATATTTTAAATAATTGGTATTGTGAGGCGCGGAATAAAACACCAATATACAATTCTATATATCCCTAAAAAATTGGTATTGCTAAGAGGAAAAATATGTCACTCATGAATATGGCACGATGTATGGTCAAGAGCCAAGCTTTATGACATGTGTTTTGGCTTGAAGCTATTGTGTGTGTTGTGTTTGTACTAAATAGGTTTCTCAATAAAGCATTGTATTATATCACCCCTTATGAGGCTTGGCATGGTAAGAAGCCATCCATTGGTGACTTGGCATGTGTTTGGTGCCTGAGAAACATCGTAGAAATTTGAATGACAAGGATGTGAAATGTATCTTTTTGGCTAGAGTCTAGAAAGTAAAGGCCACAAATTGTATGATCCACAAATGAAGCATGTATAGTCAAGATACTTTTTTTGTTATTGTAGAAGATGCAATTCATCCCTTGTCAAGATGTATTGGTATTGCATTGTTTCATGACAGTGGTTGTCGTTGACCTATTATGGGTTTATCTAGTCATACTCGTTCAGGTTTTTAGGATATTTCTTATACATTAGATTTTTATGTTTTGGCTATGTCTAGTATGTATGACGAGGAAGAGCCTTTGTCATTTAATGACACACAAAATTTAGAAAATTGGTTTGTTGCAATGCATTTTGAGTATGACAATATTGCAAAGAATGGCATATGGTCTTTTTGTGACCTCTCATAACAAAAAGACAATTGGTACTTAGTGGGTTTTCAAGTTGAGATGTAAGCCTAATGGTAGTGTTGATTGCTATAAGGCTAGACTTATAGAAGTGATATTTTTATGAAATAAAAGTTGGAACTCATATGAGCTTGAGCTGTCATAGGAATATTACATCATGTTTAACATTTCCATTTGACCGTTTGGGAAACATTACAATAAATTTGTCCGATGTTTCTGATGTTTGCATAATGTATGGGTAGTGCCCATAACATCTTTTACCTCCATATGTGCAATTGGTAGCTCCAATGAGGGCAAAAACTTGTAAGGTCTTTTCATTATCCTCATTCCAATGAGCTATTACACAACCATGTTGGGCATCCCATACTAGTCCAAAACAACCCAAATGCACATTCCCATGCCCCTATCAATGATTGGGAACTTTTGGGCCACTTCATGGCTCTTGATATAAGCATGGGTATTATCCCCTTGTGTTGTGACTATGTGTAAGCTACCCCTATTATAGACTATCTTTTGTTTTGACAATTTTAGAGAGATTTTTGTTGCCAAAGTGAGCTGATTGCACTCAAGATAACGTGCGGTGTGTAAATGGTGATCAATGATGCTCGTGTTGGTAAAATACCATGCAAGATGTTAGTTTCAAAATTGTAATTTGCTAGATGCTCTATGTTGCTTGGGTTAAGAAGCACAACTCTTAAACTTTGATGAAAATAAATTCCAGCCCAAACCTATATTTTACTATAGTCAAGAAAGTATCAAGCACTACACAAATGCACAAATCCATTCAAAAATATCTCCAATCAAGTTCTAAGATTAACTCTCATTTCACTCTCTAAAATGACATTAATTACATGTGCAAAACAACACGGATGCTAAAAGTAGTAGATCTAGAGGTATTTTCTACTTACCCTATTCCTAGGGAAACTGAGACAACAAGAAATAACACATAAAAAAGAATGTACATAAAGACACAATATCCCAAAATAGAAAATGTTCACCTCATTAGTGAGGAATTTGCAAATCTATCAAAAGCCTTGAGAATGCTACGTTGGCACCACCTACATTCTAGTCTGTATGCAAGAGGTCATTGACAAGCACTCTTCACACCCTGGCTAGCTCTCCAATTGGTAGATCCCCAATTTCCAACTCACACTCTAAGACACTAAGATAAATATTTCTCTAGATAAAATTTAGAGTATCTCATAAAGATAAATCTACACAAATGGTTTCTCTAATGCTCGAGGGGGTGCACTAAGTAACCATGATAATGTATCATGTGAGTTTAGTAGGAGGGGTTTTTTGATGCAAAAATTTTAGTCACCAAAACACACATCAATAAGTAGTCATACATTTGGGTCATGAAAGAGGAGAGACTTCTTAATCTACCTCACTAATGAAGAAAACATATGAGTGGAGTTTCAAATGGGAGGGAAACTCAAATCACCCTTGTGTGAACTCCATATCAATTTTTGCTTCTACTCAAGAACCACACACCCAAGTAGGGAACATAGGTGCTTAGACAACATTTTTGTTGAAATATCAAGCAACACATGGTATGCCTGGATGACTTCTTGCCTACACTTTTCACTGGCACGATGTAGTAGAAATAAGGATTATTACTAATGGTCGACATGGCCTAGCAACTTATCTTGCAAAATGACTAGCTGTTTCACATTGACTATTGTAAACAGTCTCCCCTTGTGTTGTACTTCCTTCTTTATGTTTTTGTGGACCTATGCTTGGGGAAAGGTGAGGGAGAATGATGCCTTCATCCTTTTTGACCCTAGCTCTACTCACAACTTCATATCAATGAAGTTGGCCACTAAGTTGGGTGTACAAGCTTTTGACATGGGAGATACTGTAGCTACCGAGATGGAGATTTTAAGGGACATCAAGCCTTTGTTACTCCCTTGATTTGGAAGTTGAGGCTTCATGTCCAAAGCTACATCAACAAAGAAGACTTTTTCATTTCCCCTCTCCAACATGAGGATGTTATCCTAGGGGCACCATCGTTCAATCGCATGGCTGTCAACATGAAGTTCCTTGAAAGGAGAATTTATTTCACCTACAAGGAAAAGAACATGTACATAGATGACAATGAGTTGAGTCATACTATACCACTTGTAAATTCGCCTGCTTTTGATAAGTCAATGAAAAGATCGGATTCATCGTACATGATTTTTGTCAAAGAGTCTCTAGATGATGCTAATGTTTTAACAAAACAAATTGGTAGGAATCAAGAAGAATTAGAATTGTATAATTTTCTAAATAGATTTCAAGATGCATTTATCACTGACATCCTGTGGAGCTACCTCCAAAACGAGGGGACGATGACCATAAGATAGAGCTTCTACCTGGGAGCTCATTGCCTAATAAAACCTCCTTATAGAGTTTCTCAAGTTCAACAAGAGGAGATTATGAGGCAAGTGCATGAGCTGGTAGACAAGGGGATGGTGAGGCCTAGATCCTCTCCCTTTTGTTCACCAGTCCTAATAGTGCAAAAGAAAGATGGCACATATCATATGTGTGTCGGCTATAGAGCACTAAACCGTATCACTATCAAAAATAGATTTCCCATACCACGGGTAGAAGATATGTTTGATAAGCTACAGGGCTTTACCTAGAATGAATCGCACAATTCAAGAGCAAGTTATCTCTATGATGTCTATGGCAAAGCTTACTCCAGAGTTTTGGGGGAAAGTTGTTCTAACATCAGTGCACATCATCAACAGGTTACCTAGTTCTCCTTTGAATTTCACGTGTATTTGGATGTGAGGCATATGCACATGTGCCCAACAACTTCTTCGCAAGTTAGATCTCAGGTCACACAAATGCATTTTTATCGGTTGTGGTACAAATGGAGAGATGGGCTATCGTCTCTGGCACCCAGAATCCAACAAAGTCATTCGTAGCTCACACGTGATTTTCAATGAATCACAAATGCACAAGAAGCCCATTGAAGAAGTTGAGTACAAACGTGTTCGTTTTGAAGATGTAGCCTCCTAACTAACTCAATTCATCAGTAGTGTTGCACCTAATCCTCAATTGCAAGATACTACTATTGCTCCAGAGAGAGCAGAGTCCACCAGCCAGACACTGAAACGCTCTATAAGAGTATCACGTGCGCCCAAGCGGTTTGAGCTAGGTATACACCACATTTTGGTCACTGACATTGGAGAGCCAACCTGCTACAAAGAAGTTATACAAATGGATGATAGCGTTAAGTGGGAGCAGGCTATGCAATCAGAATACAATTTAATTGTGGCTAATGAGACATGGGATTTGGTTGAATTACCAAAAGGAAAAAATGCTTTACCTTGCAAGTGGATATACAAGAAGAAGTATACAACGGAAGATCCCAAGCCTAGGTACAAGGCTCGTTTCAAGCAGCAAAAATGTGTGTATATATATGAGATTTTCTCTCCAGTAGTCAAGATGACTACACTTCGCATTGTGCTTGGCTTGGTTGCTATCGAAGACATGGAACTTGTCCAAATGGACGTAAACACACCATTCCTTCATGGGGATCTAGATGAAGATGTCTACATGAAATAAACAGAAGGTTTCATATATGAAACCCAAAAGCAAACAAGGACAAAATTGGTTTGTAGACTTAAAAAGGCACTCTATGGCCTCAAGCAAGGTTCAAGGGAGTGGTATCAAAAATTCCACAAATCCATGCAGTCTCAGGGTTACATAAGAAGTCAAGAGAATCACTTCTTATACACAAAGAGATTGAACAATGGTTCTTTAATGATCTTGATCTTGTATGTCGATGATATTCTTATCGTAGGCAAATCAAGTGATGAGATCAATCGGTTGAAAAAGATGCTAAACAATCAGTTTTCCTTGAAAGATTTGGGAAATGCCAATCAGCTCGTCTAGTGAGAGATTTG
This sequence comes from Adiantum capillus-veneris, assembly GCF_014529385.1. Taxonomy (NCBI): domain Eukaryota; kingdom Viridiplantae; phylum Streptophyta; class Polypodiopsida; order Polypodiales; family Pteridaceae; genus Adiantum; species Adiantum capillus-veneris. The sequence goes on along the minus strand of NC_140931.1, from coordinate 30,166,039 downwards.
GGCATTCACAAGGTTCCAATACTGCATTGTGATAGTCAGAGTGCCATTGCTTTGGCAAAGAATCTGGTGTTTCACTCAAAGTCAAAACACATAGAAGTTAGATACCATGTCATACGAAATGCATTGGCTGGCAAGCGCATCGAGCTTGTCAAGGTTCACACTGACGACAACCCCACAGATGCAACTTTGTATAGACTAACTATATTGATGCCACTATTGGCCACCATGACCTCAAGTGGGAGGTTGTTGGGGTGTAGGCCAGGTTGCCGTGGGAAACTACCCCTACTTACTTTTTTCCCTAATCAATATAGGGAGAGAAAGTGAGAGAGTTGACTACTCTCTCACTTTCCTCTCCACTAACCCAACTTGTCTCTGTGCTTCATCCCCTTCCCCAATTATCTTCCCCCTTCTCTTGCATGCATACCTCTCTTGCACACTCTGCAGCAATGCCTATCACGCACTTTCAAGGTGACGTCAAAAATCTCCCTTGTAAACCCCTCTCTCTTTTCATGTAGCTCTAAGTGTGAGGAGTCACATCGGTTGGTTCTTTCATTTCTTATGGATTACCTCCTCTAGTGTTCGTGTACCTTAGATGATACTTTGTGAGTGAATGAAATAATTGGCTCTTCATATATAAAAAAGAGTCAATTTGTATAAGTGTATCACATCATATCCTATTTATTGTTTCTTCTTCTTATGAGAGATTGGCATTGGGACGCATTGCCTCATCAATACATGGCACGGCCATATGGCTCAGAGAGGATCTAGGGCCCAAATTTGGGGACGAGGTGGCTTTAATCTCAATCGTCGGATCATGCAATGAACTAGGGGTGAATTGGGGGTGAACTAGGGTGAACTAGGGAACTAGGGGCGGATATGCCATGTCGACATGGGCCAACGACACCCGCTAGTGTGATGGTAGGGAATTTGTGTGGAGGCCAAGAGGTCTCGGGTTCGATCCACACCCTGCGAGGCGAGTGAACTAGGGGTGAACTCAGAGTGAGTGAACTCGGGGTGCCATTTTGCTCCCAAGTTCACCCCGAGTTCACCCCTAGTTCACCAAAGATCTGGCGTCCCAAGTTCACCCTTAGTTCAACCCCGAGTTCACCCCTAGTTCACCAAAGATCGGACGGTTAAGATCAAAGCCGCTTCGCACCCCCAAATTTTGGCCTTATATCCCCCCTCATTGACCTCGTGTAAGATAGTGAGGAGGCATTGGGACCTTGGGTCAATCACCATCTTGTATCTATGGGTCAAGATGTAGATGATGATGCCAAGAAATTCAATGATCATGCGTGAATTTTTATTGGAACAAGAGCTAATAGTGCACAAAGTTTTGAGAGATGTCTCTATTGATGGATTTCTGAGGGTTGGAGAATGATCCCACCTTTGATGTTCAACATTTTTCACTTATTTGAGTGCTACCATAGGAAGGTTCATAGATTATCATTATTTTCTCCTCTCCTACTCTTACAGTTTTGACTCATGATAATTTCTCTCGATTGTTCATACCGATTATTCATTATTGAGATAGATAGATTCCATGGAGTTGTTATATGATTTTTACATATTGTTCATATTGATTGTTCGTTATTGAGATGGTTACATTCCATGGAGTTGCTCCATAATGCACTAATTGATTGTCATCAAGATTATCATTGTTGGAGTTGTTCCATAATGCCATGATGTGTTTCCTCATTACAAATCATTCATACTAATCGTTTGTTATTGAGATGCTTGTTATTCCATGGAGTTGTCCCATGTTGCAATTTACTGATGATTACATTTAGTTTTTTCTCAAAGAGGGCATATGCATATTGGGGGGGAGCACTTTATTGCTTGTGTTACATTATATATGTGCATATATATTACATGCATTAGATATTCATATTGTGCGGGTTTATATGTAATTTTATGTTTCGTTTGTTTCAATGTTGTCAAAAGAGCGGTGTCGCAAACTGTCTCCAAAGACATTGTGCTCGTGTATTTCTCTAACATTCTAACAATTTCTATATTGTGCTCTATGATTTTGAGTTGTTGACATATCTGAAATATGACAAAAAGTAAAGTTGGTGGACAGCTTTGAAGATCAATGGCATTGAGTCTATGAAATATTTTTTGATAGCTATTTTACTTGTGCCTTTTGAAGCCATCATTGTAGCTCTTCAACAACATTCTTAACAAAACCCAATGCTATTGTAATATAACGGTGTGTGTATATATGGAGCTATGGGTTTTTCCCTTGAGCTTTGAAGGGTTTTTTCATCCATAGTTAGGGACCTTTGTTTGAGTGGGGCTGTTGAGTTACATATATAGTTGTTGTATATCCCTTAGGTCCCCTCTATATATATGCATCCAATGTGAGTGTTCTTCACACTTTGGGGTTGTAATCAGTGTGTATCGTCTCTCTATCCTTCTCTTCCTCCATCTTGTCAACAAATTATTTCTCAATTACTACCATTATTCTCTTGTCAATGTGGCTAAGAAAGAAGAAAAAAAATTTGTTTGGCACTCTACAACATAGAATCAACCATATGTGATGAACAACTCAAACTCTACTTTCCCATAGTGTAGACAATCATTGCTTGAAGAAATCCACAATGTCCTATTCACAAGGCATTTCAACATCAAAATTATCAAAAGAGATACTCCACATATAAGCTTAAGAAAACAAGTGGTCACAACTTGTTATGGTCCACACATGGGAGGATGCAATAGCTAGAGAAGATTGATTTGATTCCTTTAAAATAGGACTACTTCTACATTGTTGTCATCAAATGGAATGCCTAGGACAGCGTAAAGATCTCAAAAGGACAATTTTTTGGACCATGTGTATCGGTGGGGGTGGCTACCCTGATATAATTATAGTCTCTGGATGATGTCATGGCTCAACGAGAGCATGACCTTGTAATTTTTTTGGGCTGCTCAATATAATTCACTCACAATTGTGAGTTTTGCCAAAAAAAAAAAAAGCTTCACAATCACACACATTTTTCAAGATGGGGAATAACCTTCATAAAATCTAACCACACCTCTTCTGGCTCCAGTTAGCAAAGGGAGGTGGGGTAAATTTATAGCAATTACTAAAGGTGCTAGTTTTGTGACATACTAAAAAGTTGTATTCTAGGAGGGGGTGTTCCCCTATCAAATCAGAATTCGAACTTCAAATTTTATTAACATCCTCATGAAAAGAAAAATCTAATGAGCTCAAGCCCCAAGGTTCCCATATTTGAGATTTTGTCTCTATCCAACTACAACTATTGAGAGCACACTTTTTGGGTAATCACCAAAGCATCCATATAAGTTGTGCTTCTATTTTAGGAGGGTATACTTTTATTGGCCCATGTGCCTTAGTACTAATGCTAAAGAAGGCCACATTGTGTTGATAGTAAAAAAAAGATTTCTCTTTCATGCAAGATGTTTTAGTTATAAGCTCAAACAAACTATTGCTCATTTATCAAATTGTCCACTGGTTACAACCTTGTTTGTGAATATGCAAAGAATTTCATATGTGACATCATGATTGTCTCCTTGGAATGGGGCATGATGTAGTGATGCTTTGCGGGGGAGACAACACATGCTTTACGGGAGACGAGTGTTGGCTCATTGGGAGAGAACACATCTAGTGTTGGAAATCTGTGTGGGATTGGAGAGAGCGGAATTGTAGTTAGGAGACATTAGGTCAAGTGACATGAGATGGGGCATATTGAAGGTCCTAGCTCCATCATTTCATCATCCACATTAATGCATTCTTAAGGAGGAGGATCTGGTGAAATTAAAATCTTGATTTTTCAATGTTGCACTTGGAGCCTGATGCAATTGCAAACATTTGGACCATCTCAAGTGTTCTTCTTAGCATTTGAGAGTTGGCTTTTATGAAGACGGAAGAAACGTCAGCAAACAATTTTGCAGCATTTGTTTGCCCGCTAGAAGTAAGAGTCCTTGAATCTCCCCTTTCATAGCACTGCCCTTGAGAGTAGCCACGAATGGATGTGAGTGAACTGCAAATAGTAATGACACTTTTTGTTGTTGTTTAATTTTATTTAATTTCATTTTCCATTTAAACTTCATTTCAATTTCATTTTTGTTTTATTTTATTTCAATTTCATTTGTTAAGAATTTCATTTAGTATGTTTTTTAAATTGATTTTCAAAAAAACCCAAAAAAAGAAAATTTTAAAAATAAAAAATCAAAATAAAAAAACAAAGAAAATCCGAATATTCAAAAAAAGGCAAAAAATCAAAAAATAATAAGAAGAGAGTGTATTAAATAAAATTCCAAAAAAAAGAATACAAATTCAAAGAAAACAAAAAAACCTAAACAATTAAAAATTCAACTAAAATATAATAAAATCCAAAAATTATACAAAAAAATGTTTAAAAACATAAACACTCCAAAAAATAATCCAATTTTTTAAAAAAATCATAAAAAAACAAATAACCTTTTTAAAAATCCAAAAAAATTGCATTTCTTTTTATTATATTGTCTTTTCATCATTTTTACTTTTTAATTGTTTTTACTTCGTTATTTTGTTCATTTTCTTTCTATTTTTGTATTTATTTTTTGTCTTAATTTATTAAAAAAAACCAAAAATAAACAAAAATGTATTTCTTCTTTATGTTTCCTCTCCTTGCTTGGCATGCGCATCGCACACCCCGTTTACGCGCATTTATGCATGACTAGGCACACTTAGGTTAGATATGTCCGAAGACTCCAATTTTGTTAGATTTGCCCGATTATGCTAAATTTGAGCTAGACTGCTCTCATAGACCCTGTTTTTACACGGATTTTTATTTTGGTCTAGATTTGGCCAGTTGACAAGCTTTAGAGCTTGTTCATGTGCATATTTTGATTTTGGCTTGATTTGACTGCAGATTCCACACTTGACCACCTTCGATCCTGAGTTGCTATAGAGCTTTGTTTGTGGCCTTGAGATTGCCAGATTACGATATTTAGAGCCCATTCACACGTGAGATCTTGACTTGGCTTGATTTTAGCCGTTGGTCACATGTTTGTACACGATTTGATCTGTTGATTGATTTTTTACGGAGACTTGGATAGAGAGATGATTGCTAGAGCTTTTTCACACCCAATGACCCCAGCTTACCACTTGGCCAGCCTTCGATTGGCAGATTATGCACATTAGCTTGTGCACTTGTATATAGACCTCCTTGACACCAGATTTGACATAGATTGATAAATTTTGGCTATTACGGATCCTCAGGCTCTGTTTGATAGAGTGTTGTGGATTCACGGCGAGCTAGACAAACTCAGCAGAGGTACATCCAAATTCAGTTCACAGATTGTCAACAAACACATAGTTTCTGAATGCTTAGAGCCCGAGCACACCCGACCTTGCCAGATCACCTTCTTGGTGGTTTTGGTACATCTTATAGACACATAACGGAGGAGATTCTAGAGCATATCAAGTTAGCCCTTCGTGAGGATCGTATAGGCACCTTTGAGCTACCACAGACTGTATTTTTGGACCTATTTGAGAAGATTGGACCATTGTATGCTCATGATCGGGGGATGTACATGGGGAAGAAAGTTAGATTTGGAGAGTACCCTCCCTATAACACGGTGAGTGCTACCCCACCAAGTTCCTTGCGGGTTATCTATATAAGCATTTATGATGAGGCTACCTATACATTGTTGTGTGGACTACGCTATTCCCCTTCTTGAAGTAGTTTATTGAACCTATAGTAGACCCGATGAACATACCCTCTACACAGTAAGCACGACTTTGATCACCTCCAAGATTCACATCATGCAAACCATCTACAAGACAGATCTTTGTTGAGATCATGACAGAGACCGGGGCAGACATGGAATGCATGAGCCAGAGCCTTACCAATGCAATGCCATATTTACCATGCACAGATACAGTCACATCACATGCAACTACGACTAGTACACACACTAGAGAGGCTGTAGAGACAACACCACAAACTGTGAGCACACCTGACACAGAGCTTGCTAGATCGCATGCATCAAATACGATGACGAGCCATAGATCACCACTCTGAGACACCATGGAGATACCACATGAGGATAGAGTTGTCACGACAAGTAGAGAGCACCAAACTGAGTTTGTGCTACATTTCTTAGGCTATAGAGGAGTCATGCCTTCATTTTTTTACCTTGATGGACATTGCTACACCAAAGGCACCTTCTCGAATGGTATTGGCCCTTTGATACAGCAGGTGGTTAGAGTTTAGAGACATCACGTTCTTTCGACTGAGTTCTTCACTGATGAGCTCAAGGCCACATACATGTCCCTACCGATTAGCCCTTATGATGTTGTAGATAGAGCATATCCGATGATTGTTTAGAAACCCTAGGATAGTGTAGTTCCGTAGACTAGAGCACACATTGGCTTATGTTGATGATTGTGGACATAGATATCGATGAGTAGAGCACGGGACCGTTTGAGCAAGCCATGAGCCTTGTGGTATATCTTGTTGGGGATCCCTGCGAGGGATAGGACCTATAGTCATGACCCCACATAATCCACATACACTTGCTAGACAGACTTCCCCTACCAGGTCACCTAAGCATGCAATGAAACTAGCTGAGTTCTATTGCTCCTCTCTTTGCTTTTCCTTCAAGTTGTGTATTAGTTTCTTGATTTGTGTGTATTAAAACCTAATTTCCCTTCAATTGCTTGACTGCCTATTGTGTGTTTGATTATAGTGTTATGTGCATGATTAAATTAGTGTGTAGATTAGGATTCGTGCAGGCATTGCTCTAATCATAACCCCATGAGTTTGGGTGAGCCCATGATTAGGATGTGCTTACAAGCATTGGTAGGGAATGCAACGAAGAGCAATGTGTGATTACCATAAGGTTTAGCGTGTGTGCAACACTGATCCCTTCCATTAGTTCTTTCTTCTCTCTAATCTAGATGGACTCTTGTGATTTTTGTACTCTTTTCTTACTCATTACTCTCACACACTCACCCATGTCTGATGCTTCCATGCCCTAGTCAAGTCGCTACCATCCACGGATTGATAATTTTGTTGATCCGTTGAAGCTATGCTACAAGGGAGCCAACAAAAAGTGATACAAGACCTAGAATATAAGGAGATTTAGTTGATGATAAGGAGTCAAGAAGATGAACCAAACCCAAGAAAAATTACTTCATCTGAGCTTTGTAATTGCAAAAGAAAAAAATGCTTGTTCCACGGGTTGGCCACACAACGTCATCTACACCATGAACAACATCCACATTGAGACTATTTTTTTACATCAACACTCTTGCAGACAATGTAGGGATCTTCCAAACCTCCGTCACCTTGCCACACTAGAAACAAAAGGGATTTGTTGTTTGATGCAAGTCCAAGTTTATTTATAGTCACAACCTTAAGCATTCAAAAGGCTTAGATATAATCACAAAGTTCACCAATCTTGGACACACTTTTGAAAATAGGACATGATACAAGCTACTACCTTTCACAAAACCAAAACTAGCTATTTTTTGTCGGGCATGAGCTTCCTTAAGGATAGGCTACAAATTTTGTGGCAAACGACGTATTAGAGTAGCATCTAGAATTCAAAATGTGTTGTCACAGTGCTTTGAACTATTTATATTCTACACAACACATGAAAAGAAGCCATTCTCCATTATCTTTATGAACACAACATAGTAATATGTTATTCTAGAGGGAACAAAAAGAAGCTACAACTATAAAAGAGTGACATATACCTCTTTGATCCCACTAAAAGAGTGAGTGGTGCGTGCAAAGTGCAAGGGAGAAAAAGAACACATACAAGCATGATGCTCTATATGATCAAAAGAATAGACAAGGTTAGTACGATCAGTGTGATGGGTGTCCGGTCAGTTTGCTTGAACCCTAACAATGTACACTATTGAAAAGATTTAAAAAATAGCAAGATAATACTCACTGATGCATAACCAATCAAGGAAGGACCATCAATGAAAGTCACGCATGCACTACTTCCATCATTCCTCTCACCCACAATCTCAATCTTCACCATCATGAAAGCCAATGTTGGCACACAATTACCTACAAGGCAAATCCTCTAGAGCAGGAGAACAAGGGGCATACATCCCACATGCAAAGCATCCAAGCCAATGGCCTATATAAGGGACCTCATTCTCCATTTAAAACCAAGCCAATCATTTTCAAGCCATCAAGTTGTCTGTGCCAAGTAAATCCTCGCGTATTTTGTCATTTTTTTGTTCATTTATTCATGTCACTTATTTAGAATATTCTAGGATCCACCATAATTTTTTAGTTGATAATAGCAGAGACTAGGTTAGTCTGTAGGGCTAGGACTTACAATTGTGCATGCTAAGGAGCTATGGATGTCCCACTCATGAGAGTCACTTATTAAGAATACTGGCATTACGATTGAGCCGGTGTGGAATCCCAAACACGTGTGTTTTTGCAAGTTCTTGACTAGCTAGTTTGTGTCTCTTGATGTGCATCTTAAGCATTTTGAGTTTGTGTACATAGGAAGTGTTGGATATGTTTTTGCTCACTTGTTTGATGAGCATTGAGCCGAGTTAAGATAGGACGTTGTATTTCCATCAGGCGTTTTGCATGGCGGTTGTGCACGTAATAGTAAGAGAAGAGAGGATTGATCTTCAAGTTGTTGAGATAGTGTTGTCATACTAGCCCCTCATAGCTTCATTGAATGCTTGATTTCACATCATTGTTTTTCTTCAAGCTTGTTATTACCTACAACAAAGAGCTGAATAGAAGTATCTACTAAGATTTGAATATAAACACCAAAACTCCTTAAATTTATTGATACTATGCCCCCAACATTCACCTACCAAAGTTTCAACACCTCCAACCCAAGCAATTTGAGGCCTACCCTTGCTTTACTCAATCACAGCATCTCCCCTCACAAGCTACACAAGCTACACATCATCATGAAAGTCATGCTATTGCCATGTCAAATCTGTTTGCCACTATAGGGAAGCAACCAAGAGCTGCTAAAGCGGGTGGTACATGCATAGTAGAGCTCAAGCAAAAGGTAAAGAAGAAGGCCAGAAGCCTGTAGAGTAGAAAGAACGATTAATTGCCCTCACTGCCCATGGCATGGTAGTGCTTTCACAAAATAAAACAAAAAACATGATCTTTTGTAAAGAATTCCTTGGTTTGCTTTGTGTTGCATGTGTATTATGGCACATGAAATAAGCATTGGGATTACAATTTACACACTTCCCGCACAAGAAAAGTGAGATACGATCACCCAAAAGTTGCATCCATTTTTGCACAAGTTTTTCAATGCAATGAGAAGGCATCAAAGTCAGAGCTCGAACAATGTCCTCATAAGGCAAAAAAACATAGGCGAAGGCCATCAACACGAGGAAAGAGCAACAACAGCAATTGTGAGCAACATTGATGCGAAGATGCATTTTCTCACAAAAAAAGGATCCGCATGTTGTGAGAATCGAGACAAAGGTCAAAAAATGAAGGATATGGTTCCACTAAAATTTACCATTTAATTGTTTTAAATTAAAGGGTTCGTGGACCTACAAGGCAAGGTGATGCGAGCCTAGGGAGCAAGTGTAAATGTATGTCTAGAGGGTGCCATTAGCACCTAAGGGGCTAAATAAGTTTGTAAGCCTACGCTCCAACGATATGGATGATAAGAGGCAGAGATCTGGGTTTAGCACTAAATGGGGGTAGCCTACACTTTTGGTGGCACTACTTAAGCTAGAGGCTAAGTAGGTATCAAGGGAGGTGTTAAAGCAAATCTGTGATATCCAATTGCCTATGTAATAGGCATCATTGTCAATGTAGTAGTCATTTAGAATCCATCAAGTTTTTTGGGCCAAGTGAGTTCACATATTTAGTCATTTCGTTCTGCATTTAGTTGTGTTATTTAGAGTATTCTACAATCCACAATAGTTCTTTAAGTGTCTCGACTCTTGTACTTGGGATAAAGTAAAAGACTATAATCAAAACCTTCCACCTTCACAAGGAAGATTGTAGCATATGGCCAATGGAGTTTATGTGACCAAAGGTTCTTCAATTTGTTGCCTTAGCATCTTTAAACATTTTGTACTAGTATGTATAAGGGTTTCCTATGTGCTCATCGGTGCCCTGTGTGTGAAACATTGGAGGAGCATAAAGATGATTTGCTATATGAAATTAGATCGCACCACGTATGTTTATTTTTGTTCCTAAGGTTTGGATATGAGAGAGAGAGAGAGAGAGAGAGAGAGAGAGAGATGAACGGTTGTTCACCATTGTACAGCTCCCACTAGAATACTTTGTTTAATGATCATTCAATACAATCCTTCCTACCTACCCCCCCCCCCCCCCCCCCAACACACAAGCACCGCCAAACACGACAACTTTTTCCAATATCATTGTTCAATCATCTCCTCAAAAATTCTCTTACCCATGTAAAGGTCTTGTGTAAGGCCACAAGCCTTCATGGTGAGAGCAATCACCTCTAAAAGCAGCACAAAGCAAAATGCCTTCCCTTATTAGGTGATAGGGTCTGGTGAAAGGCCTTCCCTTATTATGCGATTGCATCTTGTGAAAGGCCTTCAAATCTGTGATTTGTCACCATTTGCGGACAAAGAACGGATAAGACAAAGTATCTATGGACACAAACTACCTGAAGGAAAGTTAAGGAACTCAACCTGAGGGAGAGTGTATGTGCATGCATGCGTGCATGTGTGGACCAAGAGCAATGCCCACCACAGTCAGTCCTCAAAACCAATCTAGGAACAAAAGTTACTATGTGCGGCTTCCCAACGTGTAATAAAAGCTTCATGGGAGGTGGTACGCACAAACATAATCGACAGTTGCTTGCCTCGCCTTGACCAACATCCATGCCAAAAGACAATTACTCGTCTCCTGATGATACCATCTGCAACCATAACCTCTAGGATCTACCATAACTAATACACATTGTGAAAGCAAAACCTGACGTGAGCATACAGACTCTATATGAGGCAACTACTGCATACACACGAACCGAGTTGCAAGAACCCAATCCACAAGTAGACACATTTTTAAGAGCATAAACAACACTAGCGACTAAGTTTCTAGTAAACAAAGCATCTGAAAAGGCTCAAATTAAGTAGCTCATAGGCCAAGTATAAGCCTGCAATCTGTAGCAAGTTTTACAATGCATGTGTTTATGCAAAAATCATCAAACAAAGACTAGAGCAAGGCATCTTTTAGAGCTAAAATTAAATAGAATAGCCACAATTCATCAAGGAGGCAAGATGAGCAGAGGCAGCAACCGACTAGACACATGCAACTTACCATTAACCACACCGGGTGATAGTGATCTGCCTAGATGGCCTTGATTGATGCCAAGTACAGATGACTGGCTGACCAATGGAAGGCAAAACCAGAGCTGGCAATTGTTACAAGACACCCAATGTAAGGCAATACCGGAGCTGGCAATTGGCCTTGAATGATGCCAAGTATAGAGGACTGGCTAATGAAAATTGCACTTAGGGCTACTTGGCCCAATGGAAGGCAATACCGGTGCTGGCAATTGTTACAAGACACCCAGCCATCGCCGCACAGGTAACCACCAATTCGCATGCATTTCGTACAAAAATAGCATAATATCTTTATCAATTGAGAAAAGGCGTCATCTTTCGCAGGTAAAACTTTGGTGAGCCACAACCCAAATAAGACATTCGTATTTTCACACACAAGAGCATGACCCGTGCTAAATTAAAGGATCTCTTACCAAGGCAATTGTGACTTGACATTACAGTAAAGGTCACGGAATCAGACAAAAGGTGTCCGCTTTCACAGGTGCCCGCTAAATTAAAGGATCATCACTTTTACATGGGCAATTGTGACTTGACACATCACATCGCACCTCACAGAATCAGACAACTTACGAACTGTTTGTCATTCATTAGAGTGGTTCAAACAGTTACAAAATCCAAATGAGTTCATAAAATTGCATTCGCATATACAAATTAAATCTCAAAATACTAAGCGTAGAGGCCGCATCAATACACACGGTTCTGTGCTCTTTACAACTTGCACAACCTTCACATACTGTGCTTCAATAATATCTTTGTACTATCTCACCAAGGAGCTGTGCACGCGCACTGCAGTGCAAATTCACCAGCATGTAATAATACGACTGAAATCACGGCAAATCTGAAGTGATGTTGCTAACAAAGATTCCAAACACCGTGTTGCTAGCAGACCTCTACTCAATAGGAGAGCATATGTCCTCCTCCTACCCTAAGAAGCCAATCATCAATACCTGCTCACGAACAAAAACATAGAACTCCCTTGAAAGGCTTGCTTCCCCATCATACTCAGCATCACTTCACAGTGAACTCATTTGATACCTGCCCCTCTTAAGGTTTCATGTAGGCAGAAGCTTTGCATATTGGGCATTCATTCTTTTGCAAGAGCCACTGCCTTATACACCCTGAATGATAGCCGTGGCCACAATCAAGCCTGCCCAATTCATCCTCTTCCACAAATTCCTCCTGGAAAAATAAGCAAGGTCAATGAATCACAATGCTTCAGCACTATAATGCTACAAGGAAGTAAATAAATTGGACATTGGAATATTAAAACCCAGTAGACATTGCTGATTGCTAGAGCAAGAAATATATTAGAACATTCAAATTTGACAGATCAAAAAGCCAGTATTACTTTTTCTTAAATACAGCACAATTTGATATGAGCACAAAAGCATGTTTACCTGGCAAACGCTGCATTTGACGTCACTATCTTGAGAAATGGCTGCCACTGTTGCATCTAAAGAAGAGTACTTGCTCTCTCTTATACACATGGATACCTTTTCCTCGTCTAATCCTGTACTCACATTGCCAATTCTTTCCTCTAAAGCAAGCAATTCCTGCCAACCAATGGCAAAATACAAATTATAGAAAGTCAATAACCTGACTTAATAGTCTCTAGTAAGTTATGCAATTATCAACGGTTTGAATTTAACTAGCAAACGAGAGAAGGAACACTAAACCTCATATGTCATGTTGTCCACATCTAATCGCATATCTCTATGCTGGTCATGGGCATCACCACCTCCATATATGATAGATGGATCCAGCATTACAAGATCCTGCTTTAGTAATCAACAAGAATACTGTGTTAAATTTATTTTGCATATGCATGAAAACATAAACCAAGCCCATTTTTAATATAAGAATGCAAGGTAAACTCCAAATGAAAGCGACAACTTAATCTAGAAAGAATAGAGGCACTCAGGAAGCAAAATGGCAGAGATTTGTGCTGACGATGCACTAAAGACGACAAGATATTATGCACCTTCAGACACCAGAATACTCGGACAAGTAGGTAAGAAATAGAAGTTCTTGCTGAGAATTTTGGCTAGATTTGAGCATAAAAGTGCTGAGTAAAACTGTAGAGCTACGAACGTATCAGCAGACTACCCTACAGCAGGACTACCCTACAGCCAGAGAAGAGTGGAATAAACCTGGAAAATCATCTGATGAAAAGCCTGCATTAGAGTTTTAAAACAAAACTGCCTCATCGGCCCGTGGAAAAACAATCCTTATAAAGAACTCCATGCTCTCCAAGCTGGCCTACTTAAGCTATAGATAGATTCTAAATTATCCAAAATTCATCCAGTCCACCCCTGATAGAGGGGACTAAGAAAAGATAGCTACTCCAGACCTGCCTAAGCCTCTCGCCAGTCTTTTTTTTTTTTCTCAACTCTCTTATCCTCAAAAAACCTTATAGCAGCTTGGTTGAAAGATAATTCTACTGATCGAGTTGGCATTTCCATCAACTACAGATAACTACAACACATGCCATGCATATGTCAGATATTGACCTTGGAGTACTGTTGGATGCCAAAAGGAAATCCCCTACAGGTATCTCTTACATCTCTAGTCTCCTATTCCCTCCTCTCTCTGCAAAGAGGCTCTAGTGAACTTCCTGCTTGAATCTTTGTCGTTCCTATCACGAGATTGTGACAAACACCAACTTTATTTGTTGGTTTCCTTCCCTTGAATTTTATTTAATTTTTGGGACCCTTAATTAAAGTCTTTTGGGCCCCTCGGCACGACTTTACAAGTTGGGTGGGTACTAGGAAATTAGACCAAATGGGCAAATTGGACACATGGCAGTAGGAGAGCAACCTGCAAGCCAACAGCTTTCATCCCAAGAGGGAGCACCCAAATATGAGAAGGGAGGCAAAATTTCAGTTTTGTGAGTGGATTTTCAGGTTTGAAGCTTCAACACAAAGCTTGCCTTCTGCCATTGTCTCATGTAGCGTGATGATTTTTTCTCGTGCACACCTCCCCCCCCCCCCCCCCCCCCCCTTTGCACATATGGTAATACCCCACTAGTTGGGCTTCTCAAATGACCATGTACAATTCTGAGGGTTTTATGCGCGTTTGCCAAGGCAACCGCCTTCTGAAGAGGAACCTGATTAGCTAATTGCTAACACCCCACAGGTACGCACAGTTCCTCGCAACAAACTACAAAAACGGAGAGTTATCTCGTGTGAAAACTCATTCAAATCAAAGGGAAATTGTCCCATTGCATGCGGGAGCTCCAGAGACACACGTAGACGTGTTTGCTCCGCTCAAAACAAAATTATAGCCTGCTGCAGGTTTAGGGTTTTGCACCTAAACTGCAAGTTAACACCAAGGGAGCCTCAAGGAAGCCTTGGGGTGCTTATACAAGGCTTCAGGCACCTAACAGTGACCAAAACAAGTAGTTACAGCATGCTGAAATTGACTTGCAGCTCATCAAAAAGCTTCTAAAATGCAAGAAATCTGTCCTAGACATGTACGTTTTGTTAAGAGTTAAGTTTCCTGTCCGATGGTAGGTCTAGTATCTCCCAGGAGCAGATTAAGGAGTGAGGGCTGTTTTGTGGTTGTGCCCAGCCGTACTTGAGGTAGACGTACCTATTCACGGCGGTGCACTTCACTGTTTTGCTCACCCGGTAGGCTGGCATGAGGCGGGACCCTTGTTCCTAGGGTTTCCCGAGGTCAAAGCAATTCGGCTACTAAATATGTGTCCCAAGTCACTTTCAGTGAGTTTACATATTTATTAAATTTTAGGCCATTTATTGGGATCGTGGGTTTTCTGCATTAGGTAGGACAAACTTCCAATTTGCCTATGTATGCAGACCACCCCCATCTCCCCTTCTGCACCACAAGGGACACCCTCTTCGGTGTTCTGTTGTGTGCAATGTGTTCCAATGCCCGTTTGGTGGGCGGTCTACCTCTACCTCGACCTAGCTTTATCACATGTCTAAATTCTACAACACCATGGAGAGTGATGTTTCTGAAACCAATTCAGCCCATGGTGACGAAGTACATCCTGAGGATGGGATCGGCAGCAGTGAGACCACCGTCAACAAGGAACAGTGAGATTGGTCCCAGTTCTATTCCCGCGTAGGTGATCAATCAATCAAGATACCTACAATCCCTACCTTTCCCTCGGATCAACAATTGAATGGAGACAATTATGCCATTTGGACAGCTACCATGATGGCAATCTTTGACTCTTCAAGGTTTTGTCTCGAGCAACTTTCCAAAGCCGAAGGACCCTGCAAGAGCGAAGTTATGGGAGCGTGTCAATGTTGGAATCCGATCTTTCATTATCCTCAACAATACACCATCGATGATTAGCCATATACAATTGATGAAAGATGCGAAGTTGACTTAGGCACGGCTTTCTTTCCTTTATGATCGAGTTTCTCCAATGAAGCGGATAGCCCTCAAGGTGCAATTGAGGACCTTGGATGCGAAGCACTCTTCCATGCGAGATCACATCAACAAGATACAGGAGCTTCAACAAGAGATACTTCATATGGGAAAGCTTATAAGATATGACCATCCAGCTTTTGACCCAACTACCTCCTAGGTACACTGACTTCTATTCTTCCTTGATTACGAGTGGCCGAATACTATCTCTTGGGTTGTTCGAATGCTATTGGACCAGGAGGAGAGGTTCAATACAAGGAAGAAGTCGGGCTCCGAAGCATTGACCAGTTCTTCCGACAACAAGAAGCAAAATGGTGAGAAGAAAAGCAACACCACCAAAGACAAGAAGAGTGATGCCAAGTGTGACGCCTTGCAAACGGAGCGGCATTGCAACAATTGAGGTGAGAAGAAGTGTCCAAAGCAAGTTGGAGATGCTTCGACTTCTTTGGCGGCAATCAAGGTAGGATCCGTACGCACGTACGGATCCATACGGTACCGTACGTCCATAGAGTACGGTACGGTACGGTACGGATCCGTACTGTACCCAAAAAAAAAACCAGTACCATCATCTCTAACAGGTGGAGTGATATTCGCAGACGCCACATTATCAACATTCTTGTTTCCTCTTGCCTTGGTACATACTTCCTACGTGCCATGGACGCGGGCAAGGCTGGTGAGCACATTGATGCGGAGTTCATTTTTGGGCACATTCAAACGGCCATCAGGGAGGTCGGGAAGGATAATGTGGAGCAGGTATTCCACAATCCATCGCTCTCTCTCATTTCGTATACGCTATCTCTAATCAGTCTTCACTCTTTTGCTTTTTACTATTTAGTAGTTGTATCTTGTAAGTACTAAGCCACCTTGTTCGTATGGTTTTGCAGGTTGTCACGGACAATGCGTCCAACTGCAAGTCTATGGGGGAGATGGTTGAGGCAAAGTTCCCTCACATAGTTTGGACTCCATGTGCTGCACATTGCCTCGACTTGCTCATGGAGGATATTGGCAAGCTGTCTTGGGTACAACCTATTGTTTCTGATGCGGCGAAGATGACTACTTTCTTCCGCAAAAAACATCAGGCACTTGCTATATTCAGGGGTCACAGTACACTAGACATGGTGCGTCCCTTGTAACCGGCCTGTTCAATCCAAAAAGGGCGGTAGACTTTACTTTAAACCTTGATTTAGCTTTCACCCATTATTAGTCGTCTATTTTACCTGTACTTTCAAGACACAACAAAGGGGAGAGGGATACAGGCTGCTAGATTGCACCTGTATGAGTAGACAGACACCAGATTGGCCCCTAACTTAGGCGCCTCTTTCGATAATTCTTTATTGTTCAAAAGAGGGAATAAACGTTGTGGTTCCCTACAAGCTGCCCCGCACAAACTCGGCTGAATTTCCACTGTTCCAGCCCGATTTCAGCAGCATAACTGTACTAGAACCCTTCACAGTCAGTATTCCCACGCATTGGCCGACTTTCCCGACGCATATGGGCACTTTGCAAAACCTGGCTACAATCTGCAGCACGCTGAATTCTCTGTTTCAGCCCTGAAAATGCGCCAGATCACCTGTACAGCGGTCCCCTTGCGTCCCCGAACCTCCTGGGGGTATTAGGGTCCGTTTAGGGCCAAAACCCTAAACCTGCAAAAATACACAGCAGGCTGTAATTTACTGTCTCGGGCTCCGTTTCGCGTGCCGATCGCATCCTTAGCAAGTCCTCGAGCTCCCGCACCTGTAGGGCTACTTGCCCTTTGAATCGGACGAGATTTCTAGCGTGAAACCTCTCCGAATTCACCTGTACCTGCGGGGAGATTAGCCGCTAGCTAATCCAGTACCTGTGCAAGAGGCTCTTGCCTCGGCAATCGCGCATGAACCCACACAACTGTACATGGGTCAAATGAAGAGCCCACTAGAGGGGCATAACATACTGCCAAAGGGGAGAGAGAGGGCAGTGCGTAGCGTGCAGGGCATCACTCCTAACACCGCACTGTGCATAAGAGGGAAAGCAAGCACTCCATAGCTCTTAACCTGTGACAGGCTGAAAATGAGCCTCTTTTCTCTTCAAATTCAGCGCCACTTCTTGTTGCATGAGGCAAGTGCACCAGAAGGTGCCACTTGGCACATTTATAAGCATTTTCCCGTTTCTGGGTTGCCGCCTAAAAATCTCCCAACCGGCTGCCCAGTTGACTTCACGGCAGAGTAAGAAAATGTTCCCTTTGTCATTCCGGAGGTAATGACGTCAACACATTTTCAGGTCCCAAAATAGCAGTTCCCTAAATTTTAGGAGATGCTGCCATTGTATCTTTCTAGGTCATCCGACCCTCTTTGTACACTGCGGCCACATCCAGAACTGAAATGTAGCCTCTGTAGCAAAGGATTCCACTTTGGCTAGTCAATGACCTCACTTGGCTAACCATAGTCCTTGTCCAACCTTAGTGCTCTCTTGCCCTCAGGCCTCGACTCCCTCTGAACAGTTCCACACTAGCTATGCAATGCAGGGCAGTTAGATTTCCCGAGGGGTGTTTCCAAAAAGTGAAAGTAAATAGATAATAAGAAAGAAATCAACAAAAAGGATAGATAGTAGTCACACGCTGGTGACATCCCTCGAGGACTAGGTTTGCTTACATGTACCTAGTACTTCAGAGGCTTTACAGATTTAGGGATCCACTGTTGCAGACAGTCGTGGACCCTAAGTGGCGATCGATGCACCATTCACAGACTGAGCCTACCAAGTACATACAGAGGAAAGTTCTGGATGAGAGCTTTTGGGCAGAGGTGCACTCCTTGGCAGTGGCTCTCCAGCCTCTCTACGTTCTCTTGCGTGTGACAGACATGGAGGGATCCACTCTTGGCCTTGTGTACCATCTATTTATGCAGATGAAGCAGCACATAGCAGCATGTGCCTCCTTGACATCAAAGCGGTAAGTCTTCGTGTCATGTATCCTATTTTGGCTCAGCCTTGATCTTTGGAACAAGTATTTGTTTTAAATCTTAACTCTGAAGTATTGTCACTTGTGAGTTGCAAGCGGGATGACATTCTTGCCATTGTGGAGACCCGATGGATATATATGCGTCGTCCCATTCATGGGATGGCTACTGTACTCCATCCTCTCTACAAGACTCCAGATCTTTTTACAGAGAGTAGTTTGCTTACATTGCGATTAGGGTATATGGACATTATGTTCACTGAAGATGAGCAACTGGAGATCAACAATGAGATGAGCAGCTACATGAACAATTTGGGACCGTCTTTCTTGAGGAGTGTGTCCTTGAGACGGGAAGCTACCAAGCTTCCACTCAATTGGTGGCAAAACTATGGAAGAGCCGGTCATCCAAATTTGGCCACACTTGCACTACGCATTCTCTCACAGGTATTATAATCTCTTGGATGTTTTCGTGGTTTTCAATGGTCATTTGGCAATGTTCATATGTTGAATGTTCCCATTTCTCGTGTGAATGTCCATTGTCCATAGGATTGCTCAGTTGGCGCTTGTGAGCGCAATTGGAGCGCGTACTCTCTTGTGCACACGAAGATTCGAAACCGCTTGAGCACTACGCAATTGGAGAAGTTGGTCTATTGCCAAGCGAACATGAAGCTCGTGCGTAGCTTTCATGCTTTGGGGTCACCCAAGCAGGTAAGTTTTAAAAGATTAATGGTACTTGGTTAGTAGACTCTCAACTTGTGAGTTGACGCTTGGCTACTTGTACTTATGAGCAGGTAGATCCGACTGAAACCAAGATGGTTCAGACCCTACTAAGGAGGAGATGCAGTGCCGGATCAGAGATGAGCAAGAGGAGATCCTACGAGAGCTCCATAGAGAGCTTGAGAGTGTGGATCAACGGGTCACTCGGTCCCGAGCACAAACTCACAACATCCCTCTTCGCCTGGAGACTGGAGATCCAGAGAGAGCACGACGGGAGAGCATTCAACGAGGGAAGCTGCCTATGCGTAGTAGCCGTGTTCGAGCAAATGAGGCAGTGCCTCTCAATCAGACTTCAGAGGAGGACGACCCACTTGAGCTGGAGCCGGGTGCTTCAAGAGATCCCACCACTACTAAGCCAGAGTTTGATGAGGAGGGCAATGTCTTGACATATGGAAACCTGGACTCCTCATCTTCAGAGTCTGATGTGGATTTTTGATTCTCATTCAGTTAGTAGTATGTACTTTGCAGCAGTGCAACTGCTAGCATGCTTCGTAGTTTTGTTGAGTCGGGACTTGTGGATTATGGTTTATTAGATGTCATTTTTTTTGTATGGATTCTATCATGATTCATCTTGGTATTTTGATGAGATTACGGTCTACCATCTATGATTCAGTGTCATTTCAGTACTTTATGAATTGTATTGCCTCTCAAGTTTCAAGTCTCGTTTGTGGAATACTATACAGTGTGCAAATCATGATGAATATGAAGTTCTCTGTAGTTTGAAGTTTGAAGTTTGTTGAAGTATATTTCAGAGAGAACTGAAGCTTTGAATTGTATTTGTTTGTGAATATTGAATGTCGAGAAAGTGGTCATGATTCGCCTTGGATTGTCTATTTATGACAGCCTTGGATAGTAGAACAGTGAGCTAATATCCTAGCAGTGATACTTATGAATTTATTATCAAGTACGGACCGTATTGTAGGTTTTTGACGTTTTCGAAAAAAACCTTACGAATTTTACGAACCTTACCACTCAATCCATTCGGTACTACGTACAATACGTACTGAACACGTACAGTACCTTACGTACCTTTCCACCTTGGCGGCAATGGTGCACTCACTGTGACTCTTGCCGGTCGAGATGATCATGATGGATTCTTGTCAGTGGTGCCTCACGGCACATGACACTTTCTAAGGATCTTTTGTCCAACAAGCGGCGACACTGTGGTACCATCTTCATTGGCGACAAATCTGAAATTCCTATTAAGAGCGAGGGTTCCATGGTGCTCATTCCCGACGGCAGAGGAGGTATGCATACCTCCAAGGTACTTTATGCTCTAAAGCTGGGATTTTGAAACCGGCACGAAGGGCGGTAGGCTATGGCTTTCACCCGAATTCTTTACTTTACTTTAGACTTTACCACACAGAGAATCCTTTGCAAAAGGAGTCAATTATCACTTAAAGCACACACACGGCTCGGAAGCTAAAATGCTCCGAACAGACGCCGACAACCTGTTGGCCCCAAAACTGGCACCCCTTTCAATATTTCTTTATTCTTTAAGAGAGTAAATTACAAAAGGTGAGCCCTAGGAATCTTTACCTCTATCCAGCTAGATAACACCTGTTCTATGGCAAAACTTCGATAGCATAACAATCCCAAAACTTGCCTTAAACCAATTCCCCTACTAGAACTCACTTCCACTAACATAAACCCTCTGTTTTCTGCCCAGAACAATAAATATAGCACGGTGTATTCACTAATTTTTGCCCTGTTTTCAAGGCTAAACAGTCCTTGAACTATCCTCTAACACTGGCGCATTGTTCCCAATGGTTCTAGCATCCGTATGGCTGAAAACAATCCAAATTCAGCGCATAACCAGCGCTGAAAACGCACCTCTACGGTGAGGTTATCACCCTCGCCGGTGCCTGCTTTTGGAGCAAAAGTTAGCTACTCCTGTTCCTGCTCAGAGAGGCTCTTACCTAAGCAAAACGCATATGACCACACATTTGTACATGGGTCAAATGAAAAGCCCTCTCGTGGGGCATCACATTACCGCAAGTAGGGATGAGAGAGAGAGCAGTGTAAGGTCTGCAGGACATGACTTCTTGCACTACATTGTACATGAGAGGGAAAGCTTGCAGTCAATAGCTCAACCTGTGACAATTTTGCAAATGAGGCTTTCCTAGCTACAAATCGAGCGGCCCCCCTACTGCATAAGGGAAGTTCATGAAAATGTGCCACTTGGCACGTTTACACAGTTTTCTGCTTCGGGCTTGCCGCTTAAAAATCTCTCGATTGGTTGCCCAATTGACTTTGCAACAGAGTTCTAAAATGTTCCCCTTGTCATTCCGGAGGTAATGACGCATACATATTTTATGGTCCAAAATAGCAGTTCCCTAAATTTTAGGGGATGCTTCCGTTGGACTCCCACTGGTCATTTGACCACCTATTCCCAATTTCCCACTATGGCCGCATCGAAAAATGCAATGTAGCTCAGTTATCGGGTACTAACCCCACCTCGGCATTGTGCCTTTATTGAGTTCACTTCCTACTTCTATTTAATCACACAGAGCTTAAACTTGCATTATATGAGTGTTTTTACGCCTCTCGTTCCGCGCCGTTCCCGTACAGGACCCCTCGCCATTCCCCCATTCCACATGGATCCCATCGCCGTTCTCGTTCCGCGTTTTGGATAACTCTGCCTGGTGCACATTGGAGTGATAGACAAGCACGATGGTCTCAAATTTTTGAGCAATTTGATGGTATGATTATGTCCCTGGCAAAGCTAACCCTGTTGCGGATGCTTTAGGTAGGAAAGGTCAAGCTCTCATTAGAAACTTGTTCATTTCTCTCTATTCACGGTGTTGGTTTTGATTATCTAAAAGATAATTACGTGGGTTCTGAATTTAAAAAGCACTAGTTACAAGCACTTAATGCACAAAGTCCGTGCAGTTGTGTCTTGTTGGCTTTTCTTTAGGAGTTGTTTGTGTGTGTTATCTTATCACAGAGCATTTGCATGATGCACATGATGCATTGACGAGGTCATAGTAAGCGTGTTATATGTTTGTTGCTAAATTGGCTTTATTTGAAGGGAAAATATTCTAAATAAATTATTGAAATTATAAGTGTGAGGGTTTTTCTCATTGGAGACATCCGAGCACAGAAATGTCTAGTACATGCCACCAAGAACGGGTACTTCTGATACGTCAACGGATGGGTGACACGGAGAGTCGGAAAGAAGTATTCGACCAACCAGGAACGGACATCGCTGATGCGTCATAGGATGGGTGACATAGAGCATCACGAAGGAGATTGTGATGTAAGTTCGATAAGAGAGATTGTACTGTAAAGTAAGAAAAAACTAGGTCAAGGTTATTCCTAATGCATCACATGGTGGATAACGGAGACATCAAAAAGGAAATACTCTATAGTTAGAAGGAAATTCAAAACAATGTTAGAATTCTACACAAGAATGAGCAAGCACTTGAATGAAGATGGATTCAAAGGAAACTTTGAGCGAGTACAAATGCTTTTTGAGAAAGTGGATTGCTTTTCCGAGAAGTAGAAGCTTTTTCGAAAAGAGATCTATTTTAGCATTGCATCTGTGCATGAGACTACATCCAAGGACGCCTTGATCGGCCACGCACTTAATAGGTAGGGATACACCTAATTAAAAAAAGCAACAAATTCCCAACACCCCGACTCCCTCTTTTTACTGGCAAATGTAAAAGCGATCTCTCTCTTTAGCTCTAGGCGCCCGCCATGAGTAACAACAACAATACTCCCCCCCTAAATAACCACAAGGGTCCGGGCCATGAGTAAAAACAACACTTTTCAATCATTCAATACTCCCCCCGCAAATAACCACAGGGGTCTGGGCCATTAGTATGAACAAGCATTCTCAAACATCTTTTCTCACTACTCTACTCGAGAGTAAAATCACCAATCAATGAAACCAGTATTAAAACCAGAGTCAAACAATTCAAATCGGCACCAACACAGGTTCAAAACAGGTACCACCTATTTCAAACAAATTCCAAACATAATCACCAAACAAGTTCTCAAACAGATTTCAGACTTGAAAGCAATCTTGACATCAATCAAGCTCAAAAAGTCGATCGACTTTCCATCCTAGAACATGCACCAAAAATTAGGGTTAGTTTCATTCCGTAAGGTCGTAGCCAAGCACAACCTGGTCCATCAGCTCTTGGTCAAACAGTGTTTCTTTGGCGGCGATGGTAGTCCCAAGATAGCAATCGCACCAAATCTCCAAGGTCATCTGCTCGTGAAGAGAGACATCTACCCACTCTGCAAGAAGTTGCACTCCGAAGGAAGATGTCAGAAACCATATAACTTCAGCGTAACCGCAAAACATTTCAAGGCCGAAACGTTTCACCCTGAAACGCGGCGTTTCACCACGAAACATTTCAGTCCAAAATGAGAGCACAGTGAAACGTGAGACGGAAACATGCATTTAGCGACTTTGAAACTAAAACTATGGTAACTTGTGGTAGGTGAAACGGCTTATGTTTCACTTGGTGACCGAAACGTTTCAAGGCCCGAAACGTTTCACCTATCCTGACCTGTCGAAACGCGTTTCATGGTGACGCTGTATAACTTCGGGCAAAAATTTTCTTGAACGCTTGCCAAGTACTTGGAGTGTGCTGCTTAGTAGCTATTCACATCTGCATAGAACTGCCTCGAAACAAATCTTGGATTCTTCTCTAGTAAGTGATTTTTATGGCTTATGCCTTGTAAGACATGAGCGGTGAAGACGCACGATGAAGTAAGGGTGGGAGTGGCTAATAAGTCCGGGTTGGGGACCGAAGATCCCTCAGATAAAATTCCAATGACTTTGTTTGCTCTTTTGTGGGACCGGTATGCTTTCAAAAAAGCACACGACTGATGCTATGATACCACCGTCACAAGAAGAACACCACGTGCCAATAGGAAAGAACACACTGAAGACTTTTAGCACTTTAATAACAACTGAACTGCAAGAGAGAGAGGACACGCGACACGGAGTGGCGGAATTCCACCCCAGAGAGTATTGGCCCCAAACCTTGGCGCCCCTTTCAGTATTTCTTATATTGCATCAACACGGTACAAGCCGATACTCCAAACTCTGCACCTTCTCCAGCAAGCATGCCAAAGAATAAGCCCTAACCTCATATTTAAAGGCCCTAGGCCCCAAAAGCAGTTTACAGTAAAAAGCCTTCAAACTAAAAAGCATCTGGTCCAAAAGCAAAGCCAAAAACCTACCAACGTAATATACGAAAATCCGTACAACTGCCACCTCACCAACCAACGCAAAATGCGAAAATCCATACAATCTGCCACGTCATCATACCAACGCAATTTTTGAAAATCTGCCATGTCATCAATTGCTCCGTCAGCTTTTCCTGCTTTATTTTAATCCTTTATGTCACTTGGGGCCCCATCGGACAGGGTCCACATAAGTTGGTAGGACTTCTTCTGTTACTTGTTCTTCTTAGGGTTTAGGCCCCTTGGCCGACATCTGCAAGTTGGCCCCCTTCTTCAGGGCTTTGACACGTCAGCAACTTGTTACACCACTTGAGGACATAAGCATGGATTTTGTAACTAATCCTTCCTGATCTGCACGGAGCACCCAATGTCTAACCATCATTGATAGATTTAGCCAATTTTGTATGGTAATCCATTGCAAGGCCAATGTTACTGCACATTTTGTTGCACGGTTGTTCATAAAGCATTGGTATCCATTGTGTTCCGCCCAAGTCAATCACATCGGATCATGATACTAAGTTTACATCCCATTTTTTACGTGCTTTGTTTGAAAATTTTGGCACTACATTAAACTTTCCGTTTGCATTTTATCCACAATTTGATGGGCAAACTGAAATTAACAATCAATTGACATTTGATGTTCTCAAAGCGTATGTTCATGATAAACAATCTAAGTGGGAACAATCTTTGTGGTTAGTCAAGCCGTTATTAATTATTCGTTTCCTAGGGCAATTAGTTCAATCTATCCTTAATTATTCGTTTCCTGGCCGACCTTTTCAGTGTTTGTTGACTAGGTCTATTTTCAAATTTAATGATGCTAATTGTGTTAGTCAAACCTGTTCAAAGGCCTATGCGGAGGTACTCCAGATTGTTAAGCTTTGCCTTAGCAAGGCTAAGAGTCCTATTCTAGGTATGCTAATAAGCATCGACATGATGTATCATTCAAGGAGGATAACTGGGTGTTTTTCAAGATCATGAAGCAACGTCTCAAACAAGTTGGTAAAAGCAAGCGTAGACAAATATGCGACAATTTCACCCAAAAACTAACCCTCGTTCAAACTCATTAATAAATCATTTTTATGATTTATTTTCTAAGAATTTGACAAAGGTTTTGCCCTACCTAGCCCTTACGTGATTTATAAGCCCAAAACCTTGCCTATAAAAGTAGCACTTAACCCATCAATTAGAGAAGATGCGGCTAGCTCTACGTGTCACAAACTGCTGACATGTCAAACCACTGAAGAACGGAGCTAACTTACAGATCCCACTCGAGGAGCCTAAACCCTAAGAGGAGCAGTAGCAGAAGAAGCAGTTTTACAAACTTGCAAAGTCTTGTCGAGCAGCCTATTCCTTAAGGAGGAGTTCCCACCAACTTATGGAATCCCGTCTGATGGGTCCCAAGTGACACAAAGAATATTAAAGCAGGACCCACAAACACTATTGCACAGCCAATTGATGACTGGCAGAGTTGTACGGACACTTCGTAAAACGCGTTGGTCAATTGTACGGAATTCCGCGTTCCATGTTGGTTGTTAACGTGGCATCTATATGGATTTCTATAATTTACGCTAGCTAATTTCAACCCCAACTCCTGGGCCAAATGCTTTAACGTTTGATGCTTTTCATGTAGCTGCTTTTCATAGGCCAAGGGCCTTTATATATGAGCCAAGTGAAGGTGCAGAGCATGGAGTACCGACTTGTACTGAGTTTAAGCAATATAAAGAAATATCAAAAGAGGCGCCAAGATTTAGGGCCAGTGCTTTCTTGGGAGTGGCGGAGTGCCGCCCCAACATTTTTGCATATGAGCACCTCTCCCTAGTGTTTTGCAGATCCGGATCAATACTGGCGTTTTTGGTAGAAATCAACCAGTGATAGCGGACTTCAACCCTAGCACCATCTCCCTACTTGCAGATCAGCTAGCGCTTTCAATTTTCATCCCTTCCATCGCCAGAGGTGTGCAAGATCTAGAAGCGGTAGCCTCCCAGATGTGGTCCGATACTCAACTGCCCATTGAGCTTATGCTCACTCATTCCCTCGCTGCATCGAGTGCTTCCATTGTTGCCCATCATCAGCATCATCGAAATCTGATTTTTCAGCCCTTCATTCCTCTCATATCGGAAGCGCAAATCAGCCCCGGATCTACTCCTTGGTGGCAATCACAATTCCACATCGAGAGGGATCCAAAGGTGCAAGTTCTTTTATGCGAAGGACATTCCCCACTTTAAGATCAAGTCCGTTTTCTTCTACATGCTGAGAGTCGTTGGAGAATTGGGTCCTAGCTACAAGCCTCTGTTCTTGTCATGATTTGCGCACAAAAGAATTGACAGACGAAGTGAAATGTATTGGTCCGGATTTCTTCAGAGCATCAAAGTTCAAAAAAGTAAGATTGCACTAATGGATGTTTGTGATCGATGGTCCAGATTTCTTGAGAGTGCGTCAAAAGTCAAAAAAGTAAGATTGTACCAATGGATGTTTGCGATCAATGGTCAGATAACAAGAGAAGACCCGTTATCAATGTCTTCGCCTCTTCCATTCATGGCACTTTCTTTTTGATGCTAGTGGACACTGGACACTACAAGTCTGAGATGTTGTAACATAAACAGTATTTCAACACTTGGATACTGGAGCTATAAGACAGAACAATTACAAGAGATAGAGAGACTCACAGACACACACACACACACACACACACAACAGGAGAAATGGAACCGCAAAGTTCCTCCCCTACACAGTATTGGTCCCTAAATAGACGTCCCTTTCAATATTTGTTTAAAAATTCAGCAATACAAAGCTCATGTGAGAGATGCCTAGTTCCAAGGGGGAGAGAGAGATGCTTCTCTTCCTTACCTCGTATTGCTCTACTAATTGCATGATATTCCAAAACGTGGTTGAAATCTAGAAATTCTCAAATGGTCAACCAAACCAATACGGAACTGGTCCCTTGTGAAACTTAATCTGCTAAAATCTCGGCAACCAGAGCTACGATTGACGATCTGAAAAGACAGACGCGCATACATTCAATTTTTCCCTGATCCCACATTTGTAGTTGCCCAAACCGGTACAGATCTACAATCAACCCCAACTTCAAACTAGCATAACTTCTTCACCATAGCTCCAATTGACGAGCCGTAAAGTGAATCTGCAACTTGCACTTCACTAGCCCCCAGGATCAAATGGAATAATAAGGAATTGCCGAAATACTGGAGGAACATAATATCCACATGGGCATACATCTCCTATATCAATCAACATCAAACATTTTTGGTGCAAATATACTACCCCTAGTTCAAATAGCACGCAATTACTATGCATACTTAACATATCCATCCATATTGAACCTGCTTATGAATATCCTTAGAATCTCCTAGATCAAACACCATTGAGATCACATAGCATTGATGGGCTCCGCAATATACTAGAGCTTCTCTTGAAGCATAATGCAGCACCCACATCTCGTAAACCTTTGGCAACTTAAGCTCGTTACCAGAAAGAGTTAAAGAATTCTGACTCCTTTTTACTGGAAGCCAGGACATCACTGACATAAGCATCAATAGGAATAGCATCCAAATCCAGCCACATTTGGCACAATGTCTTAAGGAAATGAAAACCCTGCACACTTTTTGCAATATCAATGATGATTTAGCATCATCACCCCTTTTAGCTTCATAGCCATCACGAAAACCCTTAGGAGTCTTTGGACTTGTATCATCAGAGGAATTTTTACCTATTGGCGTTTCAGCTTGATCACGAAAAACAGCTTTATTCTTTAGATCTTCATCCATAACATCCTCGGGAAAATCACCCTGGGAAGTCTCAACATTCATCAAAACTGTAAAGTTGTCTTCTCATGTAGCCCATGTACAAGCATAGATGTAGAATCCCTATCAATAATCTGTTCACAATCAGCATGACCTGAGCAATTTTCATACTCATCAGTATCATCCTCCGCTTCCTCATCTGCATCCATGTTATTTAGCAATCCATCATAGCACTGTAAAGGCTCATCTGGCACCCCCTCTGAAGAGGTACACCCATCAGAAAGCTCTTCCATACTATTATAATCATCTCTTTCAGATCTATTCAAGAAATCATCGATTATTGCATCTTCTTCTGTGATAAGAGCATCTGCAAACATATTGTTAGTAGAAATCATAAGTTCATTGGTATTCTCAAGCTTATCCTGTGTTGGGTCCACAATCTCGGTCACTTCATCATCTATTGTATACATAATAGCTTTATTTATGCAATCATCTGCAACAAACATGTTGTCTTGCTCGGCTATAGTGCTAATAGTTTCAGTAATATCCTGTAGAGGCTCATCTGCTTGATGAACTCCTTTAGAATAATTCATGTCAAGGCCAACAACTTGTGAGCCACTTGTTGTACATTCTATGTCTTCACTGGAACCATTACTGGAGGTAACTTCCATGCGAGCAGTCTTTGAAAAAATTCATCTAGTTTTTGCTTCAACATTAAAATCATTGTTTACCTATTCAAGGTTGCTCAAAATGTGGTCCTTTGAAACTGAATCTGCTACCTCCAAAGTTGTATTTACATTGGCTTTACTTCTTGCAAAAATGTGTTTCCAAAATTCATCATAGTTAAGGGACTGCATCTGATCCTCTCCACCTTTACTCAAGACAACTTGGCTTTGTTCAGTAATCTCTTTTATTTCCAGATCTAGAATCCTTCAGCTTTCGCAAATAAATTCCTCTACAAAATAGTCCCACCGTTTGGGATATGCTTCTCTCAATTCTTGAACCTACTTTTTAAAATTCGAGTTTACAACCTCTTCAAAAGCTACAATCATTCGATTTTCTCGAACATTTTGGCTCTTCATCTCGGCTTCATAACATGCAATAAAACCTTCTAAATCATATCCTTGAAAATTACGATACTGCTCCCATACAGCATCAAGTGCTAGCTCTACAGCATCATCAATCTGCTCTTTTATCTGCATGGCTTCTGCTTCCTACAAACATCCATGAACTACTTCCAGCATTTTTGGTAATTCTGCAACTGCTAGATTTTTATCAAATCCATTGGAATTGAAATCGTCAATCAACTGCTACAATTGTTCTGGCATCTCCATCTTTACCTCCCACCTCGGCTCGGTTTCGCGTCGAGTTCACTTAGTGTCGGGGGATATGTGTCCGAAACGTGAGCCGGATCAACATCGGGCTACTAGCTGTGGGAGAAGGGAGAGGAAAGAGATGTACCACGCCGCACAAGTACCTAATATCCTCTCCGAAACCAGAGTGCAGAAACAAATAAACAGAATTTAAATAATGCTAGCGAAAGTCGACGGACAATTGCCAAGGCAATGCTGTTAATAGCACCGTTAAGATGATTAACTGCAGATTAAGGAGTTTAAGCTCCCGTTTACAAAATCTAGGCCAAATAAGTTTAGCCTGCATTGATACAAAATGTCGCTGATGATCGGTGTTGATAAACATAAGGCTAATTATGATGATTTGCTCACAAAAACTTCCCTTGTGTTGCCAAATCCGCCTCTTACTGCTTATATTCTTGATCAGGAATGGCTTCCTCTCCGCAAGAGAGAGAAAGAGATCCGCCTTGCTTAGCTTCGACCTCTTTGCTATGGTTCGAGAGCGAGAGAGAGAACCCTTCTTGCATAGATGCTCTTCTTCCCCTTTTCTAGTTCCCAGAGCGAGAGAGAGATGCTTCTCTTCTTTGCCTCGAGAACGAGAAAGAGAGATGCTTCCCTTCCTTGCTTCAAGACCGAGAGGGATGATTCTCTTCCTTGCTTCGAGTACGAGAGAGATGCTTCCCTTCCTCCTCGTTCGTTCATGCCACTAACCACTTCCCTTCTTGCCCTCGTCAAAAGAAAAAAATTCCTTCTTTAAAAGAAAAAAATTCCTTCTTATTATATCCCTTTTCTCGTCTTGCTTGTCACGACAGAGTGACAACCCACCTGCTGACGTGGCAAGCTGGGGGTAGAGGTGCACCATTTTTGATGGGACCAAGACCAGATGTGGAGGCCATGCTCAGCTGAGCGACTTTCGCTTCACAGCCAACTTCATCTCAGCCTTGGAGCGTCCGCCGCGAGCCCTTCTTCTCTCCCCTATGTTCGCTTATGCTGCCTGCACGCCTTCTTCATTATTTTACTTTTTTCTTCATTCACACTTACCCCCTTAATTGGGTGGCCACCCCTCTATAGGTCATGGGCGGGCGGACGGCCTTTAGTTTATGGACAGCCGGCTTCTTTTCCTTTGCTCTCATATCCACCAAGCCATTGCTTAGCACAACACCTTGGCTAAGCATTGCCGAGCACAAGGTCGATCCTCAAACAATTGCCTTGCAACTCCCATAATGGGCAACCAATGTGCTCCAAGAGACGACATTTTTCAAGTGAAAAATCATTGAAACTTTATGTGCCTCCATACTCGCATCACACTTGGTATATATCAACCAAAGCATTGCCTGTCACAACACATTTGGCATACATCTCGGCTAAGGCATTGCCAAACACGACATTCCCCTTTTAGCTAAAATCTCATCAAGCACTTACTGCTCTACTAACTGCATGATATTCCAGAACGAGGTTAGTCCAGAAATTCTCAAATGGCACATTGACTGAGGCAACCAAACCGATACGGAACTGGCCCCCGATGAAACTTAATCTGCTAGAATCTCGGCAACCAAAGCTCCGATTGACGATCTCAAAAGACTGACGCACTCCACAAAGTAAGCACTTCGAGCACATGCATTCAATTCTTCCCTGATCCCACATCTCCAGTTGCCCGATCCAATACTCTACAATCAACCCCAACTTCAAACTAGCATAACTTCTTCACCGTAGCTCCAATTGACGAGCCGTAAAGACAGGCCGATAGAGCACTTCAAGCACTGCAATTCTAGATCATAATCTCCCGCCTGTGATCACTTCAAGCATACTCCTTTTTAGCATCATCAAGGCATTTGTTGGTTCTTTAAGGCCGCATCTAGCATACATTAACCGTAAAACTAACTTGTTAGCAAGCCCTGAACATTGATCATTAATCAGGTAAGCCAAAATTAAGCTCGATGTGCATCTTCCTGGTATCTTTCTTAGCATGGGAGCGGAGCTGCACGACAGTGCTATGCTTCTATGGTGCACAGAGCGAGAGAGAGAGAGAGAGAGAGAGAGAGAGAGAGAGAGAGAGAGAGAGAGAGAGAGAGAGCCACAAGCCTAAAGACCTTACAAATGGCTAAATCAAACCTTTAAATAGAGGTGTATGTGCACGCTCATACAATCCCAAGTGCTAAGTGTTTGCACTTTCTCCTTCTAATTGAGCCTCTAATGGGCTGTTTTGGAAAAGTGGCCAATACCTTGTGTGTGTGTGTGTGTGTGTGTGTGTGTGTGTGTGTGTGTGTGTGTGTGTGTGTGTGTGAGAGATCGCCTTGGCTTCTTGCTATGCTTGAACAGCCACTTGTCATGTATACACTCCAATTGTCTTGCATTGACTTGCATGAAGTGCTACTTGCCATGACTTGCATGGATTGCTACTTGTCATCCATGGACTCCAAATGACTTGCACAAACTGCTACCTGCCATGCATGGATTCCAATTGACTTACATAGACACCTGTTTGCCATGCATTGGCCTTCCCAGTGTACACCTACCCTACATGCTACTCGGGCAGTTGCTAGGCGCCAAGAGTCTTGTCCCTTTCTCTCCATTCTTTGCCAATCTGACTCGCCTTGCATGTTTTCTTAGTCCCCTTCCTCCTGGGCCCCTTCCTCCTGGGCGCCTTGCACACGTCAAGCACTTGGAGCTTCACAACTCAAGTGATTCTTGCAAAATTTCAGTAGGCATATCAAATGCTTTCAACACTTATAGATATTCAACCTTATCCATAGTTCTGGGCCAAATCAGTGGCATTCCCTCCTATTTTAAGGAAGGTGATCATAGACCACCTAATTTTTAGTAGCCATGGCTTACAAGCATGTATGCGAATCATCGTGTCAATGCATCACTACATAATATTGCATACGCACCATAATGCATTCATAAACACAGTCTGCATAGATACTTGTTGAAACTTAACATGCTAGTCCAATATTTCACATTGATATCCAACATTTCACATTGGAGTCACAATCTGGTCCCCAACCTTTCACATTAGACTCATCAAGAGGTCAATCACTAGTAATCACACCATGTTCGAACTTTCACATAAAACCCATCCAAATATACTTATAAACTAGTTATCGAGAGATGTTATGATACAGATACACGGTAGAATATTGTCACCTCAATACCTCGAATGTGTTAAAACCAACACAATCGTAACTACAATGTTCTCACATCAATCAATCTCTTGACAAGAGAGTGGAGTGCTCCCGTCTGTGCAGCAAGCACTGCACCACATCCGAGCTGACAGAGCTTTTTCCATGGAAGCTCCAATAACCTTTCCTCGGTGGAGTATCTATAATTGTAGGTATTAGATATCCTATTGGTGTAAATGCACCATCATGTTTTGGATATGTCACCAAGAGGTGTATTTTTCCTGTTGCCTTCTCTAAATATGTACTACATATTTTTATTTATTCTAATTTTACTGGTTTTCCTCGGAAACCTTGAAAAGGTGCAAGTGGACATTGCATGGCCAGTGTGAAACAAATACGGCCGAACGGGTTTCTCACATCGAGAGTCTTTGGTCGGCAGTCTAGGGTTGGTCGGGCCAATTAGCACTGAATTCTGATGAGTATGGAAGCATGTGTACGTCAAATGGAATATGGGCCACTCCAGAAGTCACTTACAACTTTATAAGTGAGTGGGAGCTAATGAATTAACTCAAAGGAAGCAAACTTGACACTTGGCAGAAGGAGAGCACCCTGCAGGACACATCAACAAGAGGGGGCGCCCATCTTGAGAGGTTGATTTTTGCTCATTGAGTGACTTACAAAGTGTGTGCGAGTAGTTTCATAGCTCTAATGAAAAGATTGCCTTCTCCTTTGTCTAATGTAGTGCGATGATTTGCTCTCGCGCATCTCTCTCTCGCCTTTGCACATATGGTAATGCCCCACAAGTTGGGCTACTCAGATGATCATGTACAGTTCTGAGGGTTTTATGCACGTTTACCAAGGCAAGAGCTTTCTCAACAAGAACCAGATTAGCTAATTGCTAATCCCCCATGGGTTCGCACAGTTCTACCGCAAAAGATTGCGAATTTGGAGAGTTTTCTCGCGTGAAAACTCGTCCAATTTACATGGGAACTGTCCCATTGCGTGTAGGAGCCCTTGGGACTCACGTAGGCGCTAAAAACAATCTGAAACAAAGAATTGCAACCTGCTGTGTTTTTCTGCAAGTTTAGGGTTTCGCACCTACATTGCAAGGGAACACTAGGGGAGTTCCGTGAGAGCCTTAGGATGCGTGTACAAGGTTTTGGGCATCCAACAACAGAAAAACACAGAATTACAGCACACTGAAATTCTGTTACAGCTACCAAAAAGCTTCTTTTTACTTTTTACTTTTTTGGGCTAGAGCCGACAAGCCAGCAAGGAATTGCCTTTGCTTCGCGTGCACGCAAACGAGTCAAAGACAAGTTATCTTGCGGACTTGCGGACAAGGGGAAAAGCGCCTCCATGCCGTATCGTGGCATGTCAACGGGGAATGGAAGCAGGTTTCCCCCTCGGGGGAGTAAAAAGTCTTTTCATGCCATGTTAGTCAGTCCATGTTCCCTTGTTAGTCACGCCACCCGAGGGTAACGTCGGGAAATCACCAAACGAATTCAGTGATGCATTTAAGGACCAAGGCTGAGAAAGAGGGACAGACCCTTGTAACTCACAGACCGTGTTGAATCCTGCCCAGGTACTCCAGGATTTTCGCCTGGAAAAAAAGGCCCCCGTCCAGCGGATGTCCGATAGGACTGCCATACCCAAAGTGGGCGTCGGCTCAAAGGAGGCATATCACCAAAAAGCTTCTAAATTGCGAGGGAATCCATCTTAGACAGGTACTTTTGACTTACATGTTATGCTGCCGAAATCAGGTCGTTATGCGTTGTTATGCTGCCGTTATGCTGTCGAAATCAGGTCGAAAACCTGCGTTTTCAGCACTCGCCAGGTTTGGACGGCTATGTGAGAGTTTGATGTAAGTGTTCGGATCGTCTTTGGGGCCTACAGGGTGTCGGTCTCATGTGCACAATGACATTCTACTCGCTAGGCGCAACTGTGTTCTCTTTTCTTCACAGTGCTCTGTGTAAAGTTAAAGGTAATTGAGTTAGTACCGCCCTCTGCTGTGTAGAGGCCAGTTATATGGTTCCATTGCCGGGAGTCACTTTTTCTTCAAAAAGTGCAGCGTGGATTGTTGTGAGTGAAAGCAGCACAAAGCTTGTCGTTATGGCAGAGAAGAGAGACCCAAGTACCTGAAGAGGGATCTTCCTCACATGGCACAAAGAAAGCTCCTTCAACTCTTCAAGAAGAGGGCAGGTTGTTTAGAGGTCCGCTGCGTTGCTGCATGGAAATGTTTCAGCACTTGGCTAGCAACCCAAGGATGCAAGAGTTCTTACAAGCTCCTCCACAGGAATTTCAAGCTCCGACACAAGGTTTTCAACCTCCAACACAGGCATGACTGGCCGTTGCAAGAAAAGGAGATTTCCAATGCACAAAAGGACTCGTGATGCTCGAGGGAAAGCCCATGTGGTTGAGCAACAAACGGTGTCCAATGATCCAAGGCAATTTGCTTTAGCTGGATAGGAACCGTTGGTGAATGGTCAAGGCAGTAATGAACAAGATATGCGCCAGACCCTTCCATTACCTATAACATATCCTGGTTATTTTGAAGGTGGTTCTGTGTTTCAAGCTATGGTTGGACCTTCCACAGGTTATTTGTTAGGCAATGTGTTCGGGACAATGCAAACAAGGATGGGCAACCCTATGTACGCAAACATGGCTGGTTTTTAGCCGCCATATGCAGATATGACAGGTAAAATAGGTGATGCGAGTGCTCGAATGAACAATCATGGAGTACCACTTTTGCGGGTACCTGTTTATGACAATGTGGCTCCTTTGCGTCAGCCTAAGGATTACAAGGAAGGTGGGCATGGAGTGAAGTTTGAAACTTTCAAGTGAACTGAGGATCAACTAAAGGCTTTGACCTTCATACAGCAATCTAATGCAGCTTATGCTGGAGGAAACTTCACAGAGTCTTCGAA
This sequence comes from Adiantum capillus-veneris, assembly GCF_014529385.1. Classification (NCBI taxonomy): domain Eukaryota; kingdom Viridiplantae; phylum Streptophyta; class Polypodiopsida; order Polypodiales; family Pteridaceae; genus Adiantum; species Adiantum capillus-veneris. The sequence goes on along the minus strand of NC_140931.1, from coordinate 30,130,284 downwards.
GATACGCAAGGCTGCCACTTTCTTCAAAGCGAATGCGCTTCAATGGTGGACCTCATTGTTGAATCAAGGTCAAGCCCCTGCAACGTGGGTCCAATTCAAACAGTTTATTGCACCTGCATGGCTGACAAACACTTTTTGTGGATGTGATGACAGAATGACACGAGTTGGTTGATAAATAGTGTGCAAATCTGGAAGAGTACAATAAGCAATTAAACACTTTTGAAGTGGATGTGATGACAGAATGGCACGAGTTGGCTGCTAAATAGTATGCAAATCTGGAAGAGTACAATAAACAGTCCTGGGCCGCATTGTTGCCAGTAACCTCTTATAGGTTTGGGCCATTGTCAGAACAGATAGAGAAGTACTATAATGGATTGCCCAAGAAAATCAAGGACTATTGCACAAAGACTACTCTCATAAATATGTTCCAATTGATTGAGAATGCGAGACTGGCCAGCAATCTGTCAAAGGGAGATTCCGATGGATTTAATAGCCACAAGAAAGAATCCCAAGGCAAACAATTTTCAGCCAAGAGCAATGTTGCAGCAAAGCCTTAGATGCCTCCCACAAAGAAGCCCTCCGCTGATGAAGCTGACACGTCCAAGAAGCAGTCTAAATCTTCTTCAAGGCGAGGACAAGGACAGAAGAGGCATTTTTCTAGCAAATCTTTTGAAGAAAGGAATGCTCTAAGAGAGGCCAAGAAATGCTACATTTGTGAAGAGGATGGACATTTTGCGAATGAATGCCCACAGGAGAAGTCACAAGATAAGGATGACAAGTCAGAGCATAAAGGAAAGAAGCCAAAGCCAAGTTCAGGACTTGTCCCAAATTTGGTCGGTGACCAGCCAAACATACATGCCATGGGATTGTGCAGAGCTTGGGGCAAATTAGAGACCTGGTTTTCTTTGATCCAAGAGCTCGTACAAATTTCGTATCACCAGAATTGGCATCAAAGTTAGGGATTCGTGCAGAGGAGATGGGTATGACAAGTGAAGCAAGTTTGACATGCCCAGGTCATTCAGAGCCTCTTACCCCCGTTTTGGGGAAGCTTTGTCTGCACATTCAGAGTTATGTGAATGCGAAAAAGTTTCATATTATGCCACTTGAAGGTTGTGATGTGTTATTGGGTATCCCATGGTGTTACACGTTGCACGCTATGGTGGATACTTACAACAAAAAAATTACCCTTGTATCCTTAAAGAGTTGGTCTAATGGTAAGGCTTTGGCCTCTCAACCTACGAGTTGTGGGTTCAAATCCCCCCCTGGGTCACACTCTAGAGGGACACCTTGTGCTCACTAGGAGTTCATGTTGCTAGGGCTCTTGCCTTCGGACACTCGAGTGCATCCTCGAGTGGGGTGGGTCACCCGAGGAGAAGGTTCCTAGCTGGTTGCTACGAGTTCTCTCCGTCGTTCCCAGCATGTGGTGCATCAATTAGGAGGCCACGATGATGCTTACGCGTGGCTCTTGCCCGATGGTATGCAGTCCTTGCTAGACCATGTAGCATGGCTAATATTTGGAAGGAATAAGCACCTCCCCCTGTGGGCCCTCTGGTGTGTCGAAAAAAAAAATTACCCTTGTACATAAAGGAAAGACTCATATCCTTGATGTAAAGCTTAATGGCGAGTTTGTTCCAATTGTTTCTCCTTCTGCTATTTCATCTGTAATAAAGATCATCTTTTTGCGTACTTCATCTTTGCAAAAAAAAGTATCTAAAGTTGTATCTAATTTGTCTACCTTAGATAAAGACGGGTCGACTTTTTTGAGTGGTTTCAGTGATAGTTTTTTGGACTCTTTGCCAGGGGAGTTACTTCCTAAGAGACTTAAGAATCATAGCATAGATCTTATGTCAAGTTCTAGTCCATCGTATAGACCACCGTATAGGGTTAGTGCAGCCCAGAGCAGAAAGAGATTATGAGTCAAGTCAACGAGCTTTTAAAAAAGGGGTTGATTTTGCCACGAGGAGGTGGCAATCGTTAACTATGTCACGAGGACGTGGCAATTGCTAACCTTAGTTGTTGGTTTCTTTCCAATGATTTTTGAGACCCTCTTTTTTAAGTTGCAAATGGTCAGACATTGTATGGCCGATGTGAACGATAGTTTCACCCGCAGATGGGAAGTTGGTCGGCACTGGAACTCATATAGTAAAAGGATGTCTAGGCTCAATTCAAGTTCACCCGCAGATGGGAAGTTGGTCGGCACTGGAACTCATATAGTAAAAGGATGTCTAGGCTCAATTCAAGATCATGTAGGTCCCCCCGTCGCACTTAGCAAGTTGGTGGATACTAGGTAGTGAACTCAATAAAGGCACATGCCAAGGTGGGGTCACCAAAGGAAAATACTCGATAGTTGGGCCACATTGCATTTTTGGATGCAGTCCCAGTGGGGATAGATAGTCAGACGACCAGTGGGAGTTTAACAGAAGCATCCCCTATTTTGGACCATAAAATCTATTTGCTTCATTACCTCCAAAATGACAAGAGGAACATTTTAAAACTCTGCTGCAAAGTCAACTGGACAACCAGTCGGGAGATTTTTAAGCGGGAAATTGCATGTAAATGTGCCAAGTGACACTTTCTAGTGCACTTTCCTCATGCAGAAGAACAGAGCGCTCATTTGCAAGATTGTCACAAGTTAAGAGCTATTGACTGCAAGCTTTCCCTCTCATGTACAATGTAGTGGAAGAAGTCATGTCCTGCACACCTTACACTGCTCTCTCTCCTCCCTACGTGTAGTAACGTGATGCCCCACAAGAGGGCTATTCATTTGACCCACGTACAGTTGTGTGCAGATATGCGTTTTGGCTGAGGCAAGAGCCTCTCTGAGCAAGAACGGGAGTAGCTAACTGCTGCTCCAAAAGCAGATACCGGTCGTTTTCAGTGCAGGTTATGCGCTGAATTTGGACTGTTTTTGAGCCATACGAATGCAAGAGCCATAGGAAACAGTGCCCCACTGTTAGAGGACAGTTCAAGGACAGTTTAGAGCTGAAAACAGGGGAAAAACCAGAAATACAGCGTGCTGAATTTACTGTTTTTGTGCAGAAATCAGAGGGTTTATGTCAATGGAAGTGAGTTCCAGCAGGGGAATTGGTTTCGGGCAAGTTATGTTGTTATGCTGTTATGGGGTTGTTATGCTGCAGATATTTTGCCATAACAGGTGGTATCCAGCTGAATACAGGTAAAGAATTCCCAAGACTCTTCTTTGTAATTACCCTCTTAAGGAATAACGAAATACTGAAAGGGGCGCCAATTTTGGAGCCTACAGGTTGTCGACGTCTGCTCGAAGCATTCTAGCCTTCGAGCCGTGTGTGTGCTTTAAGTGACATGTTAAGTGTACATTCCCGTCGCAGATTACCATTGGAAAGTTCTCTCTCTGTGTGTGTGTCTAAAGTAAAGTAAAGAATTTCAAGTGAAAGCCAAAGTCTACCGCCCTACGGGCCGGTTTCAGATTCAGCCCAGTTCATCCCCTTTGTTCGCCAGTACTCCTAGTGCAGAGAAGGATGGTTCATGGCGCATGTGCATTGATGTCACGTGACACATTGAACCCTATGTGTCCGTGGACAAGCTACAACATGATCAGGATTCAGTCAGTCCAGTCAAGTCTAGATTAGCAATGATCTAGCACTTTTGTGAGTCTATTCGTAGACCGTGCATGCCCAATCACTGAGTGTAGATGCATATCCTCTGGTTGCACACACATGATCATCAGTATTCCCTTTAGAATCCATCAGATTCAGTTAGGGAAATTTTCCAGCGCATTTAGCCTATTTTCCCTATTTTTGGTATTTCACTTGTTATTTTTAAGTGACTTCCCAACAAAAGTAGGTAGGGCAATTTTGCTAAGTTAATATATAAGCAATATACCTAGATGAATCCAGGATAAGCCCAGATTCACCCTTGAGAGAAAGTGCAAGGTATAGACCCATGGTAGTCACCCACAAGACAATATAACCATCAGCTCCATCATGCATAGTATTGACTAAATACCACGACATCCCCACTAACGTCGTCAGTGCCCAATAGTGGGTGTAGAACTAGGTACTAACATATGCTCCCCAACACAACACACACCACACGCACACACACACACATGAGCATACATCAACACAAAGTTCACCGTGCTGAGTTTCTGTCATGACTCCGGAGATCAAGGGCACACTCAGCCATAATGAAGCCTAGCACTAAAAGAAGCATTAAATCGGAAAAATTAGCACAAAAATGAGGTAGTTGATAGGGCATACGCACCACAAAAGATAGAAAGAATTAGCACAATATCAACTGGTCGTAACTCGGACGAGAAAACTTCACAATGTGAAGTCTGCATGTCCGCAATACGACGATAAAATATACCTAGATGAATCCAGGATAAGCCCAGATTCACCCTTGAAGGAAAGTGCAAGGTATAGACCCATGGTAGTCACCCACAAGACAATATAACCATCAGCTCCATCATGCATAGTATTGACTAAATACCACGACATCCCCACTAACGTCATCAGCAAACCCAAGTTAGCACTTTCTGGCAAGAGAGGCAATAGGAGCACATGCTCAACAGGCACCTTCTCAACAGAACCCCAGCAATAACCCTAGCAATTTTCATCTCCATCAGCACCTCCCTCAACCTTGGGCGTTTTCAGCTTCACAGATATCACCACACTCCAGAACCTCAGCGTTTTCATCAGCAGATACAGGACAGCCCTAGCGTTTCCTGTTTCCAGCCAATCGGCAACAGGAGGTCAGCAATTTACTAACGCTAGGACAGCAGGCCAGCATTTTTGGTTTTCAGCCCAACTTGCAGCAGAAGACTCAGCGGTTTCAACATGCATAGGAGGTAGCAGATTCAGCCCCATTGGTTGCACAAGAACCTCCATTTTCAGCCATAAAAACGCAGCCAAAACAGTCATTTTCAGCCACCGAAACAGTCCCGAAGTTCAGCAAATAGAAGACCACAGATTTCAGCCATAAAGCTGTCGTCGTCGTCATCGGCATAGTCCCGAATTGCATCAGTCCATTGCATCGTCATTGTACCACTTTGTGCAATCATAAGTAGACCACTCTCGCCGACGAGAGTGGGGCATTCGGAGGAGGGTTTACAACGTCTCTGGTGTCGTATCTCTCTTCTCTCTCTATCTCTCAGTCTCATACACTTGCACGCACATTGTCCGTTCACTTTGTTCGTGATCATAGCACTTTCCACTAAGAACGGAAGGCTCTCCCTTCCATAAGAACTAAAAGGAACCTTGAGCACAGTTCGGAGCACTCATCTTGAGCAAAGCGCAAACAATCATTCCGATGCACCTAACATTGGTATCAGAGCTTTGACAGTGTTCTGTATCACTCAAGGAAAGAACCACAAGAACCACATATTATTTTTTGCTTGTTGAGGTCGCACGAACCCAAGTTCGCTTGGGCATGTCGATTCCTAATCGTGTTTTGTTGAAGAGTGATAAGAATCCCAAGAAAGAAGGGCTTGTCCAACAATTCGACAAGAGGATGATGGACAGGAAGTTAGAAAGCGAAGAAAGAATAGCAGCCATAGAGCATAAGTACCAAGAGAGAATGGCAGTCATAGTCCGTGCGAGCGAGCAAGCCCGCTTGGAAGCCAAAGTAAGAAAAGCAAAAATGGATCGCAGACACGCAGAAGACAAAGCAAAAAGAAAAGCAATACAAGAACAGAGCGATCGACAAAACAAAGAGTTTTGGCGACTCTATTCTCAAGTTCAAGCACAGATGCAAAAGATTTGGGAAAAGGAGACTCTCTCAGTCTCTTCTTCTCCAACGCATGATACACACAATTTGCATGATTGTGTGAAGCATGCTAATGATTTGATTGACAATGACTTGCATGATGATTGAATGATAAGGATAAGCATGATGATTTGATTGACAATGATAAGCATGATGATTTGGATGATAAAGAGAAGCATGATAATATGAATGACAATGATTTGCATGATGATGATTTGCATGATCAAGATGTGATTTCTCACAAGTATGATGATTTGCATGATCAAGATGTGATTTCTCACAAGCATGATGAGGTGCACGAAGAAGATGTGATTGTTCACAAGGATGATATGTTAGTGGATGCTTTTTCTAACGAAGCTAATCTCATTGTAGATTCGATCCATCGGGAAGAACCAATCTTGGCTTTTGAGTCGAGGTCCAAAGAACCCCCACAAGACGATTCGATCATTCAGGAAGAACCGATCTTGGCTCTCGAGCCTAGGTCCAACGAACCCTCACAGGAAGTATTAGGTGTTCGCATGATCTATACGCATGCATTGTTCGAATGTTTCATTCGTGATCGTTTCTTGTATTTTAGTCAGCCTCTTTATGTGATCCCTTTTACTACGCATGACATATTGTATGTTGAGCACGTTTCTCTCATGGATGAGCACGAATGTATGCGGATTTTTCATGAAAAGCTGAAAAGTATGCATTCAAGGAAGTCACATTCCATGTCTCTTCCTTGGCATGATGAAACCGGGCTGTACTTTCAAAAAGCGCGGTAGACTTTAAACTTAAACCTTATTTGCTTTCACCCATTTAATTTGTCGCCCACTTTACCTGTACTTTCAAGTCACAACAAAGGGGAAAGGGATACAAGCTGCTAGAATGCACCTGTATGAGAAGACCGACACCAAATTGGCCCCTAACTTAGGCGCCCCTTTCGGTATTTCTTTATTGTTTAAAAGAGGGAATAAACGTTGTGGTTCCCTACAAGCTGCCCCACACAAACTTGGCTGAATTTCAACTGTTCCGGCCTGATTTCGGCAACATAACTGTACTAGGACACTTCACAGTCAGTATTCCCACGCATTGACTGACTTTCCCGACGCATACGAGAACTTTGCAAAACCTGGCGAGCACGCTGAATTCTCTGTTTTCAGCTCCGAAAATGTGCCAGATTACTTGTACAGTGGTCCCCTCGCATCCCCGAACCTCCTGGGGGTATTAGGGACCATTTAGAGCCAAAACTCCAAACCTGCAAAAAATACACAGCAGGCTGTAATTTACTGTTTCGGGCTTCGTTTCGCGTACCGATCGCATCCGTAGCAAGTCATCGAGCTCCCGCACCTGTAGGGCTACTTGCCCTATGAATCGGACGAGATTTCTAGCGTGAAACCTCTCCGAATTCACTTGTACCTACGGGGGATTAGCCGCTAGCTAATCCAGTACCTATGCAAGAGGCTCTTGCCTCGGCAATCGCGCATGAACCCACACAACTATACATTGGTCAATTGAAAAGCCCACTAGTGGGGCATAACATACTGCCATAGGGAGGAGAGAGGACAGTGCGTAGCGTGCAGGGCATCACTCCTGGCACCACACTATACATAGGAGGGAAAGGAAGCACTCCATAGCTCTTAACCTGTGACGGGAACTTGCAAAATGAGCCTCGCAGCTATAAATTCAGCACCACTTCTTCCTTGAGGAGGCAAGTGCACAGAAATGTGCCACTTGGCGCATTTACAAGCATTTTGCCGTTTTGGGTTCACCGCTTTAAAATATCCTGACCGGTTGCCCAGTTGACTTCGCGGCAGAGTAATAAAATGTTCCCCTTGTCATTCCGGAGGTAATGACACGAACACATTTTCAAGTCCCAAAATAGCAGTTCCCTAAATTTTAGGAGATGCTACCATTATATCTTTCTAGGTCATCTAACCCCATTTGTACACTGCAGCCACACCCAAAACTGAAATGTAGCCTCTGTAGCAAAGGATTCCACTTTGGCTAGTCAATGACCCCACTTTGGCTAACCATAGTCCTTGTCCAACCTTAGTGCTCTCTTGCCCTCAGGCCTGGACTCCCTCTGGACAATTCCACACTAGCTATGCAATGCAGGGCAGTTAGATTTCCCGAGGGGTGTTTCCAAAAAGTGAAAGTAAATAAATAATAAGAAAGAAATCAACAAAAAGGATAGATAGTAGTCACACGCTGGTGACACATGACGCAGTTGTCAAACGAGCACAAGAAAGTATGAGCACCAAGCGTGGGCATTTCCATTGTGTTTTACCACAGTTGATTGCTCTAGATCATAAGAGAAAGATTAGATCTCATTATTTGCGTGTATGTGGTGAATGGTTTAGCACTCATCTATTTGTTCATCTACATTGCATGCACAATCTTTCAGGAAGACAAGATTTTTTCCAGTCACTTTACATGGAATAGGTATGTTCATGGTTATGTGTTGGAAATGGTTTCAAGAATTTTCAGCCATGGAGATTCTTGAAGAGGAAAGAAGCAGGTCTCTAGACGAAGTTGAAGCATCGAAGGAGCCACAGAAGACTTTGTGTTGCTTTCGGCGCGGCCCACAGAAGCAAGCATTGCAAACCTTTATGAAGTTCAGGTACCGCACGACCCACACATCAGAGTGGGCCGGAGAAGAGTCCCTTCTACGATTCCGGATGCTACTGGCGATCTCCCTCGACGCCATACAGTTCGGTACCAGTACCTCACTTTGAAAAGGAGGGGATGTCACGTGACACATCCAACCCTATGTGTCCGTGGACAAGCTACAACATAATCAGGGTTCAATCAGTCCAATCAAGTCTAGATTAGCAATGATCTGGCACTTTTGTGAGTCTATTCGTAGACCGTGCATGCCCAGTCACTGAGTGTAGATGCATATCCTCTGGGTGCACACAACATGATCATCAGAATCCATCAAATTCAATTAGGGAAATTTTCTAGTGCATTTAGTCTATTTTCTCTATTTTTGGTATTTTCACTTGTTATTTTTAAGTGACTTCCCAACAAAAGTAGGTAGGGCAATTTTGCTAAGTTAATATATAAGCAAATCCAAGTTAGCACTTTCTGGCAGAAGAGGCAGCAGGAGCACATGCTCAACAGACACCTTCTCAGCAGAACCACAGCAGTACCCCTAGTGTTTTTCATCTCCATCAGCACCTCGCTCAACCTTGGGCGTTTTCAGCTTTGCAAATATCGCCACAGTCCAGAACTCCAGCGTTTTCATCAGCAAATACAGGACAGCCCTAGCGTTTCCTGTTTCCAGCCAATCGACAGCAAGAGGTCAGCAATTTACTAACGCTAGGACAGCAGGCCAACGTTTTTGGTTTTCAGCCCAACTTACAGCAAAAGACTCAACGGTTTCAGCATGCATAGGAGGTAGCAGATTCAGCCCCATTGGTTGCAGAAGAACCTCCATTTTCAGCCATAAAAACGCAGCCAAAACTGTCATTTTCAGCCACCGAAACAGTCCCGAAATTCAGCAGATAGAAGACCACAGATTTCAGCCCTAAACTCGTCGTCGTCATCATCATCATTGTCATCGGCATAGTCCCAGATTACATCAGTCCATTGCATCGTCATTGTACCACTTTGTGCAATCATAAGTAGACCACTCTCGCCGACGAGAGTGGGGCCTTCAGAGGAGGGTTTTACAACGTCTCTGGTGTCGTATCTCTCTTCTCTCTCTATCTCTCAGTCTCATACACTTGCACGCACATTGTCCGTTCACTTTGTTCGTGATCATAGCACTTTCCACTAAGAACGGAAGGCTCTCCCTTCCATAAGAACTAAAAGGAACCTTGAGCACAGTTCGGAGCACTCATCTTGAGCAAAGCGCAAACAATCATTCCGTTGCACCTAACAATTGACTATCGCGCCTTTAATAAAAATACCATCAAGAACAGCTTCCCCATACTCAGGATAGATGACATTCTTGATCAACTTGAGGGAGCGTCATTGTTTACAAGGATAGACCCAAAGAGTGGGTACCACCAGATATGCATTAGGCAAGAAGATGTCCATAAGACTGCGTTCAGGACAACATTTGGTCTCTATGAGTTTCTTGTCATGCCATTTGGTCTCACAAATGCTCCTACCACGTTTAATAGAATGATGGACAGAATTTTTAGACCACATAGAAACTTCGTGGGTACCTTCTTTGATGACATGATTGTCTACTCAAAATCCAAAGAGGAGCATAGGGATCACTTGGCTGCGGTTTTCAATGAGCTACGCAGGAACGGGCTACTCATTAATGCAAAAAAAGAGTGAATTCTTTTTGGCAGAGATTCACTTCCTTGGGCATATTATTTCAAAGGATGGGGTACGCATGGATCTCGCCAAAGTGGAAACAATTAGGTCATGGCCTGACTTGAAGTCAGTACATGACATTCAAAGCCTTCTAGGCTTATGTTCCTAGAATAGGAGGTTCATCCGAAATTTTGCTAAGATTGCTTCTCCACTCCATGCATTGCAAGGGAAAGGATTACTTTCAAGTGGACAACCAAGGAAATTTTAGCCTTCAAACACTTGAAAGAGAAGCTAACTTCATATCCGGTAATCATTTTGCTAGAACTTTCAAAACCTTTTGTGGTTCAATGTGATGCATGTAGCCACAGCCTTGGAGCAGTTCTAATGCAGAATGGCCGAGTAGTCGCATATGAGAGCAGAATTCTTTTGACGACCGAAAGGAACTTGCAAGTTTATGAGAAAGAATTGCTGGCAGTAATTCATGCTCTCACTACAAACTTCTCTAGCCAAATTTTGCATAGAAAGAGTAGATACAATTGCTTAACTACTCCTTTGAGCATCATGAACCATGCTCTTACCTTGCTCCAAAGGGCTATATCAAGTCACTGTGGGTTTCATCTGAAAGGCTTCAAGATACAGTTGCAATAGCTGAGGTGAATCAACCAATTCAGACTCTTCCTCCATTTGGCATCCAACGATGGATGGTTCTTGAACTTCACCAAATAGCATCTTGCAACCTTTCCTCTAACCTTCCTCTCTTTATGTGCCAATATTTGTTCACGAACAAGAATCTCATCCAATTCTTCCACTTCGGGCTACTCCTCATCAAGCATATTCTCTGGCACATCGCCAACAAAGGGCCTTAAAAGGCTGACATGAAAAGAATTACATATTTGATAGCTTCAACCTGTAAGCTACATCGTTGATCTTTTCTTAAATCTGAAAAGGACCATAATATTGCATGATGAGCTTAGGAAACAAACGTTCCTTGCCTTTCCTTTTCCTTAACCTTGCCTTTTCAAAGCACAAAAGTACGAATCACCAAGTGAAAATACAAGTTCACAACGGTGACAATCAACAGCTTTCTTTTGCTTAGCACGAGTCTTCTCAAGAGCAATCTTTATCTTCCTGTATGTTTCATCCATCTTGCACATATTTGTCTGCCTCAAATATCTTATCCTTAGTCTACAAAATCAGTGAAACTTTCTTCCCTCCTTCTTTACAGTGTTATTGTAAGCATATTCAACCAGTGGAAGATAGTGTTCCCAAGTTGCTTTGTGCTCTGACACATAACATTTGAGCAGATCCAGGACAGTAGAATTTGCCTCTTCTGATTGTCTATCGGTTTGTGGATGAAACAAAGATGAGAACTTTAGCGTAGTGCCCATGTTCTCAAACAATGCCTTCCAGAAAAGACTATCATACGTGGATCCCTATCATCACTGACAATTGACTAAGGCATCTCGTGATACTTAAGATATTGCTCATGAATATCTTGACCATGTGTCCTGGCTTAATCTTCTTCCTAGCAAGAATGAAATGGGCTTGCTTACTGAACCTACAAATGATAGTCCAAATCCCATCATTGCTTGTTTGCGTTCTTGGAAGATCAAAGATAACATCCATCCCTATGCTTTCCCATGGCCTATCAGGGATCGACAATGGCTGCAACAATCTCGGTTGCTTTTGCCTATCAAATTTGACTTTTAGCACACTAAGCATGATCTCACAAATGTGTCAACATCTTGACGCAAAGCTGACCAATAGAAGAATGCCTCAACTCCTTTCACTGTCACATCAATTCCACGATGCCGAGCATAAGGTGGAGCATGACTTTCCATCAAAACCTTTGGCAGTAACTGTTTAGTAACGCATAACTTTCCATGCATCATGAGAAAGTCTTCTTAAGCATATAGTGCTCATGATGGTGCCCATCAACAAGCTGATCATAGATCCTTGCAAAATCTGAATCTTCAGCATATTGTGTCTTCATTTTGTCTAGTTCACAATGGTACGGAATTGACACTGTTGAAATTTGAGCCTTTTGTGACAACGCATCAGCCACCACGTTCTTTTTCCCTTACACATGCACAATCTAGAAACGGAACATTGACAAGATGTTTGCCCATCGCATATGTCTTTCAGACAACTTCGTTTGAGTGAGAAGGTATTGCAAGGTTTGATGATCTATTTGGACAACAAAATCAACTCCTAGCACTAGAAGACTTCTATGCTTGATATATGTGTGGTAGCCAGGTTGGTGAGATACTTTAGTCGTCCAACGCTACATTTCCAGAAGCATGTATATCTTGGATTCCCATCATAGAATATATGTGATATCAGGAGATATCAACATGTATATTGGCATGCAAGCAAGGTCGCTTGAAGTATTTCAAGGGTGGGGTGTGTCACCAAGAGGTGTATTTTTCCTGTTGCGTTCTCTACATATGTACTACGTATTTTAATTTATTTTTATTTTACTGGTTTTCCACAGAACCCTTGAAAAGGTGCAAGTAGACATTGCATGGCCAGTGTGAAAACAACTGCGGATGAACAGGTTTCTCACATCGAGAGTCTAGGTCTGTGACTCTGAGACTGGTCGGGCCAGTTAGCACTGAATTCTGATGAATATGGACGCCAGTGTGGGCACTCGACAAGTCACAACTTTATAAGTGAGTGAGAACTAGGGGATTGCCTCAGAAAAGAAGCAAACTGGACACTTGGCAGAAGGAGAGCAACTTGGTCTAGGGTTTCACACCTAAACTGCAAGGGAACACTAGGGGGGACTCTCTGAGAGCCTTGGGATGCGTATACAAGGTTTTAGGCACCCGACAGCGAAAAAAAAAAGAATTACAGCACCCTAAAATTCTATTATAGCTCACTAGAAAGCTTCTAAATTGAGAGGGAATCCGTCCTAGACAGGTACTTTTGACCTACATGGGTTCTGGTGCCAATATGCTCCAAAAATCGCATCGGAAACCTGCGTGTTCAGCCCTCCCCAGGTTTGGACAGCTTTGTGAGAGTTTGGTCTAAGTGTTCGGATCATCAACTTTTAGTTGAATAAAGAAATACCGAAAGGGGCGTCGGTCTTTGGGGCCTACAAGATGTCGGTCTCGTGTGCGAAGTTACATTCTAGACTCTGGACGCAACTATGTTCTCTTTTCTTCACATTGCTATGTGGAAAGTTAACAGGTAATTGAGTTAGTACCGCCCTCTACTCTGTAGAGGCTGGTTATAGGTCACATCCAATTTGTGATACTTTTCTTCTTTGTCTGGCTGAAGCTATCGATATATTACAACTAGTTGTTGAATTAAAGTAATCTTTTGTGGAATAGAGTATGAACATACCTTCACAATAGTGGATTTTGGCAAGAGCAACAACTTTGATGTCATTTTGAGGAGACCATTTATGTGTCAACTCAAAATGGTGCAAGATTGGGGCTATGACCACATCTACTTAAAACACAAAGAGATTACGACGAGGATTAGTGTAAAGAACATAGCTACAGAGATGTTAGTAAAACTCGTGTAGAGGAACTTGACCAAACAACAATCGACAAGCAAGAGATACCTACATGGCTACAGACTTAAAGCACATCTTTGGATGGGTGGAGCTTTCGAGTGTCGAGTTTAGCGAGAGAAGATTGTATCCTAGAGAGCCAGTACAGAATAAGCATTATATCAAGGAACCATTTCTAAGGAATCGTTTAAACCTTTTGGCTGGAATCAGATATTGGCTGCTCTAGACGTATGTATGAACAAGGTAACCCAAACAAGATTTTGTGACGAAGAGGGCTGCATCTTCCACAAAAACAACATATTGAATAATCAAGGTATGCTCAAAGGTCTCAAGGAATAGATCCCAACCTCAGGGTTACCTACCAATTCCCCTTCCACTTCATCCAAATTATTCGACATCACCAAGTCACACCTAGCCCACCTCCAACTAATTCAAAAGGATCTACCCTTCTCGCTCTTGCAGATACTTCAAAGTGTAGCAACACTAGGTATTCAAAGACCAATAATTAAAATCTATCTTTATACTTCCTTTTCAAAGGAAATTGAGAAACCTTAAATTTTGTCCAATTGTTGCTTTCATCAACAGAGACTTCTTTGTCGGAAAAATCTAACTCAATTCTTGATGTATCTTTCATTAACTTTGAATTGCCAATGCAATTACAACAGGATTGACTAGCCCTTGAGCTTAGCAATCTATAGAAAGGTGTTCGCGAGGATTTTTTCTTGTCGAAGGCACTCCTTCATTTCTTTAAAAAATAAGCTTTTATCCAAGCACATTGTACACGTCCTACGCATGGGCCATCGGCTGTTGAATGCTTGTAGCCTTTTGCAATAAGCAACAATAACCTCTGAGCTCCTTAGGCCACCCACCACAATATTTTTCCAACTGCTCTTCCAGAGTAATTAATCAAGAAGAAGCTACGCATGAGTAAACCAGAACATCTGATCGTAATCTTGAAGGGTATATTCCCCGTCCAACAGCATTTGATTCCATGTTGAGAGAGCGTCTACTTCAAAACATGATAACAATCACATAGATGCAAAAAGTGTCTCAAATCGGCCCATGAGGGGCGATAGGCGTTGGCTTTCACTCAAAATTCTTTACTTTACTTTAGACACACACACACACACAGAGCACTTTGCAAAGGCAAGGAACCTGCGACGGGAATTAACACTTATGCACACGGCTCGGAAGCTAGAATGCTCTAAGCAGACGCCAACAACCTGTAGGCCCCAAAATTGACGCCCCTTTCGGTATTTCTTTATATTTGAGAGAGTAAATTACAAAGAAGAGTCCTGGGAATCCTTTATCTGTATCAAGCTGGATACCACCTGCTTTGGCCGAATTTCGACAACAAAACAGCCCCAAAACTTGCGCGAAACCAATTCTGTAACAGACTTGGAAACTCCAAGTCAAGAATCAACCGCGACAGCACCAATTAACCACTTCAAAACAAGTCACAATAGATATACACTGGCCCGGCTGAGTTCCGTGCCTAGAGATATGGGCCCCAAAGACTGGCGCCCCTTTCGGTATTTCTTTTTATATTAATCAAATCAAAGTACATGAGAGTGGCTACGGTTTCACTGTCAGACTCTGCGTCCAGATGCTCTGAGAGGTGAAGCCCTCACCACTAATTTAAAGGTTACAAGGGATGCCCAAAAGCAGAGCCCCAAAAGCTTCAAATCAAAAGCAATTGCTCTCTCTCTCTCACAGAGAATCAAAACTTGAAAGCAAAAGCATTCTCTCTCTTTGTCATATTGTAGAAAAAAAAAAGCAAAATTTGCGTCGCTCATCATTTTCCAAAAAAAAAATATAGCCTCCGCGATTTCCGGAAATTAGGGTTTTTGTTGTCCGCCACGTCATCACTTTGTGACATACCTCCCTCTTGAAAGCAGGTGTAATCGACCGCGATTACACCTACAAAACCGACAAAAGCCATAAACCGTCTTAGCAGACACCGACAGTTAGTACCTACGTACTAGGAACACACATCTAGCACCTATACAAAATCGACAGTCACATCACACGACATCACAGGACATCACATGACATTCAACATTCATTCAGATCTTAGACCATGATTTATCGGCAATGTAGCTAGCAATCACATCTAGGTCCAATCGGGACCTCATCAATGTCCGATTGACTAACCCCTATTGCAACCATGTCTATTCGAGATCAATCAGACCAAAATGCTGCAATCATTTCGACTATCAGTTCTTGCACTCAATAGAAGTCAAGAACAAAGCAACATCATTATCAGGAATTCCATTTCATAAAGTCATCCAACAGAATACAATCAGCTCTCAGTATCCCTGAAGCTCAAAGAGACATTAGTGACTTTAGTATCAAAATCAAGGCCTCTGTTGACAAAGGAGCGGAGTAACTCCCCCTCGTGCATCCCACTACACCAGATCTTCGACCAAGCTGAATTTCTGGGTTCCGTTTGGAGTAGACTATGCTAAACCAAAACATCGAGGTAAAGTTTCACAATCCGAGGAGTATCTGCTAGGTCCTCCTCCTCCATCCACTTCGCATCAAATGCAGAAAAGTTCTTGAACTTAACCAAGAACCGCCTTCGGACTTTACTTTTCTTCGTATCGTTATGTGTCAAAATCTGTTCAAGAACAAGGATCTCTTCCACTTCGGGTTGCTCATCAGGCTCCCCATCATCAGACACATCACCCTTAACAGGTTTCAAGAGACTCACATGCAATGCATTGTGAATCCTCCAAGCATCTGGCAGTTTCAATCGGAAGGAGACATCATTTATCTTGTCAGTGATCTGGAAAGGTCCGTAGTATCGCATACTAAGCTGTGGAAAAAGCCTCTCCTTTCCCCTTTTCTTTTGTAGGCGTGCCTTCTCAAAACGTAAGAGCACCCAATCATCCTCCTTCAATTTCAAGTCGCGACGAAGGCGATCCGCTGCCTTTTTTTGTCGTTCTTGAGACTCCTACAAAATCTCGCGAACCTTGCCAAAAGCCGTATCCAAATCTCGCGAATATTCATCCGCTTCAAATATCTAATCTTCGAGCTCAGGAAGAATGGAACCTTCGCATCACTTTCAACAATCTCACATGGCGTCTTCCCCGTCGAAGAGTGTATCGTGTTATTATAGGCAAATTCCACCAAAGGCAAGTTCTTTTTTCATTGAGTCTTCTGATCCGAGATACAAGACTTCAATAAATCTAAAATCACTGGATTGGCAATCTCAAATTGCCCGTCAGTCTGCAAGTGGAACGATGAAGAGAACTCCAACTGCGTGTCAATGTTCTCCCAAATTGCCTTCCAAAACAAACTCATAAATCTCGGGTCTCTATCGGAGACAATCGTCTCAGACGTGCCATGTAATCGGAAAATCATCGTGATCATTCTATGTTCTCGGGAGATCAAAAATGAAATCCATTTCAATACTTTCCCAGGGGCGGGTGGGTATGGGTAAAGGGTGTAACAATCCCTGAGCCTTATGCTTGTCAAACTTGACCTTCTAGCATACTCGCACAACACTTCCACATCCTTTTTGAGTCTCGGCCAAAAGAAGTATCTCTCTATCCCCTTCATGGTGGTAGCAATGCCACGGTGACACATAAAAGGTGGACAGTGGCATTCAGTTATAACCTTTTTCCTCAACGGCTGTGGAACGCACAACATAGTCTTTCTCATCAAGTATCCTTCCCGAAGGGAGTATCCAACAACTGTCTCCCCATCCCATATCCGTGTGAAAAATATCTGCAAAATCTGTATTTGTGGCATACTGATCGACCATATCCTATGATGTATCGCGAAAATAGCCAGAACCAACGGTTTCCGAGACAAAGCATCTGCCACCACATTCTTCTGTCCCTGCACATGGACAATCTGGAAGTGGAACTGTGACAAGATGTTCGCCCACCGCATCTGCTTTTCCGAAAGCTGCTTCTGTGACAAGAAGTAGCGCAAACTCTGATGGTCTGTAAAGACAGTAAAATCCGCTCCGAGTAGGTAATGCCGCCACCCGCTCCGAGTAGGTAATGCCGCCACTGAGTAAGAGCATGGATAACCGCCAAAAGCTCTTTCTCATAAATCTGTGCTGTCATTCCGGCCTAGAGAACAAACGGCTCTCGTAAGCTATGACATAGCCTTCTTGCATCAAGACCGCACCCAGACTACGACCACAAGCATCACAATACACTTCAAATGACTTCTGCAAGTCTGGCCAAGTCAAAATAGGTCCCGTAGTCAATTTCTCTTTCAATGTCTGAAAGGCAGTCACCTCTGTGGGTCCCCACGTGAAAGGTACTCCTTTCTGTGTAAAGGTATGAAAGGGGGAAGCAACCTCTGCAGACTTTCGTATGAACCGCCTGTAGTACGAACACAGTCCCAAGAAGCTTCTAACTTCGTGGACATTCCTCAAATCGGGCAAATCACGGATAGTCTCTATCTTGGCCGGGTCCATTTGCACTCCTGCTGCTGACACAATGTGTCCCAAAAAGTGTATCTCTGGTAGAAAAAATGCACTTTTCTTTGCATTAATCACTAACGTGTGATATCGTAATGCCTGAAAGGCTTGAAGCAGATGATCTTTGTGTTCTGTCTCATTCTTGGAGAAAACAATGATGTCGTCAAAGAAAGTGCCAACAAATAGCCTGTACTCTCGAGAAATCCTGTCCATCATCCGGTTAAATGTCGCAGGAGCATTGGTTATGCCAAAAGGCATCACCAAAAACTCAAATAACCCAAAAGTCGTCCGAAAAGCTGTCTTGTAGACATTTCCTGGCGCTATCCTAATCTGATGATATCAACTCTTCAAGTCAATCCTGCTAAAGCACGAGAATCCCTGTAACTTGTCAAGTATATCATCGATCCTAGGAATCGGAAATCTCTTCTTGATGGTGATTTTGTTGAGAGAGCTATAATCGATACACATTCTCCAAGATCCGTCTTTCTTCAAAACCAACAACACTGGATAGCAATACGGTGAAGTACTAGGCTGGACAAGACTCTTTTTCCAAGAGGTCTTTCACTGGGTTCATAATCTTTTCATTCTGTACTCGGCTCACACGATAAGGTGGCCAATTCGGTGGCATGCTTCCAGGTATGAGATCAATGGTTTGATCTTCAGGCCCTCTGAAAAGTAATCGGCATGAGAGTGGAGAAAAATCTTGGCGTTCTTTTAATCAGGTCAAAACATATTCAACCTTTATCCGGCGTTCAGTTCTCTCCCAAAAGAATGAGTAAGAAACTGAAGTTCATCAGGTACAATCTCTAAGCCCTTTATTTATCAAAGTCGTTTTCTCGGCCCGGTAGTCAACCACGGCGTAGTTCTTGTAGTACCAAGGGATCCTGTAACAGACTTGGACACTCCAAGTCAAGAATCAACCATGACAGCACCAAATAACCCCTTCAAAACAATTCACAGATCACAATAGATTTGAACTGGCCCGGCGAAGTTCCGTGCCTAGAGATATTGGCCCCAGAGACTGGCGCCCCTTTCGGTATTTCTTTTTCTATTAATCAATCATCAAAGTACAAGAGAGCGGTTAGGGTTTCACTCTCAGACTCTACGTCCAGATGCTCTGAGAAGTAAGGCCCTCACCACTAATTTAAAGGTACAAGGGATGCCCAAAAGCACAACCCCAAAAGCTTTTAAAATAAAAAAGCATCAATTCTCTCTCTCTCTTAGAGAGTCTTTTATCTTTTTTTTTATAAAAAAAAGCAAAATTCGCGTCGCTCGTTATTTTCCAAAAAATATTTTTTTTTATTTTTTTTTTTCAACCTCCGCGATTCCCAGAAATTAGGTTTTTGGCAGAAATTAGGACTTGCAGGAATTTTAGGGTTTCTATTGTCCGCCACGTCATCACTTTGTGACATACCCCCTCTTGAAAGCATTGTAATCGATCGCGATTACGCTTGCAAAACCGACAAAAGCCATAAACCGTCTTAGCAGACACTGACTGTTAGTACCTACGTACTAGGAACACACATCTAGCACATGTACAAAATCGACAGTCACATCACACGACATCACCGGACATCACAGGACATCACATGACATTCAACATTCATTCAGAACTTAGACCATGATTAATCGGCAATGTAGCTAGCAATCACATCTAGGTCTAATAGAAACCTCATCGATGTCCGATTGACTAACCCCTATTGCAACCATGTCTATTCGAGATCAATCATACCAAAATGCTGCAGTCATTTCGGCTATCAGTTCCTGCACTCACAAGAAGTCAAGAACAAATCAGTATCATTATCAGGAATTCCATTTCATATAGTCATCCCGCAGAATACTGTCAGAATCGAGGCATCTCTTGACAAGGGAGCGGAGTGACTCCCCTCTTGTGCATCCCACTGCACCGTATCTCCGACCAAGCTGAATTTCTGGGTTCTTTTTGGAGTAGACTATGCTAAACCAAAACATCGAGGTAAAGTTTCACAATCCGAGGAGTATCTGCTAGGTCCTCCTCCTCCATCCACTTCGCATCAAATGCAGCAAAGTTCTTGAACTAAACCAAGAACCGCCTTCGGACTTTACCTTTCTTCGTATCGTTATGTGTCAAAATCTGTTAAGGAACAAGGATCTCCTCGTTTTCTTCCACTTCGGGTTGCTCATCAGGCTCCCCATCATCAGGCACATCACCCTTAACAGGGTTTAAGAGACTCACATGCAATGCATTATGAATCCTCCAAGTATCTGGCAATTCCAATCGCGAGGCCTCTCCTTTCCCTTTTTCTTTCTTACGCATGCCTACTCAAAAGTAAGAGCACCCAATCATCCTCCTTCAGTTTCAAGTCACAATGATGGCGATCCGCTGCCTTTTTCTGTCGTTCTTGAGACTCCTCCAAAGTCTCGCGAACCTTGGCAAATGCCGTATCCAAAACTCGCGAATATTCATCCGCTTCAAATATCTAATCTTCATGCTCAGGAAGGATGGAACCTTCGCAGCACTTTCAACAATCTCACATGGCGTCTTCCCCGTCGAAGAGTGTATCGTGTTATTGTAGGCAAATTCCACCAATGGTAAGTTCTTTTTCCATTGAGTCTTCTGATCCGAGATACAAGACTTCAATAAATCTAAAATCACTGAATTGGCAATCTCAAATTGCCCGTCAATCTACAAGTGGAACAATGAAGAGAACTGCAACTGCGTGCCAATGTTCTCCCAAATTGCCTTCCAAAACAAACTCATAAATCTCGGGTCTCTGTCGAAGACAATCGTCTCAGACGTGCCATGTAATCGGAAAATCATCGTGATCATTTTGTGTTCTCGGGAGATCAAAAATGAAATCCATTGCATTACTTTCCCAGGGGTGGGTGGGTATGGGTAAAGGCTGTGACAATCCCTGAGCCTTATGCCTGTCAAACTTGACCTTCTGGCATACCAAGCAGCTGCGCACAAACTCTTCCACATCCTTTTTGAGTCTCGACCCAAAGAAGTATCTCTCTACCCCATTCTCCCCATCCCGTATCCGTATGAAAATATCTGCAAAATCTGTATATGTGGCATACTGATCGACCATATCCTCAAAGCTCCTATGATGTATCGCGGAAACAACCAGAACCAACGATTTTCGAGACAAAGCATCTGCCACCACATTCTTCTGTCCCTGCACATGGACAATCTGGAAGTGGAACTGTGACAAGATGTTCGCCCACCGCGTCTGCTTTTCCGAAAGCTGCTTCTGTGACAAGAAGTAGCGCAAACTCTGATGGTCTGTAAAGACAGTAAAATCCGCTCCGAGTAGGTAATGCCACCACTGAGTAAGAGCATGGATAACCGCCAAAAGCTCTTTCTCATAGATCTGTGTTGTCATCTCCGGCCTAGAGAACAAACGGCTCTCGTAAGCTATGACATGGCCTTCTTGCATCAAGACCGCACCCAGACTACGACCACAAGCATCACAATATACTTCAAATGACTTCTACAAGTCCGGCAAAGTCAAAATAGGTCCCGTAGTCAATTTCTCTTTCAATGTCCGAAAGGCAGTCACCTCTGTGGGTCCCCACGAAAAAGGTACTCCTTTCTGTGTCAAGGTATGCAAAGGGGAAGCAACCTCTGCAAACTTCGTATGAACCGCCTGTAGTACGAACACAATCCCAAGAAGCTTCCAACTTCATGGACATTCCTCAAAACGGGCCAATCACGGATAGTCTCTATCTTGGCCGGGTCCATTTGCACTCCTGCTGCTGACACGATGTGTCCTAAAAAATGTATCTCTGGTAGGAAAAATTCACTTTTCTTTGCATTAATCACTAACGTGTGATCTCGTAATGCCTGAAAGATTTGAAGCAGATGATCTCTGTGTTCTGCCTCATTCTTCGAGAAAACAATGATGTCGTCAAAGAAAGTGCCAACAAATAGCCTATACTCTCGAAAAATCCTATCCATCATCCGGTTAAATGTCGCAGGAGCATTGGTTAAGCCTAAAGGATTACCAAAAACTCAAATAACCCAAAAGTCGTCCGAAAAGCTGTCTTGTAGACGTCTCTCGCCACTATCCTGATCTGATGATATCCACTCCTCAAGTCAATCCTCCTAAAGCACGAGGATCCCTGTAACCTGTTGAGTATATCATCGATCCTAGGAATCGGAAATCTGTTCTTGATGGTGATTTCGTTGAGAGTGCTATAATCGATGCACATTCTCCAAGATCCGTCTTTCTTCAAAACCAACAACACAAGAGAGCAATACGGTGAAGTACTAGGCTGGACAAGACCCTTTTTCCAAGAGGTCTTTCACTGGGTTCATAATCTTTTCATTCTGTACTCGGCTTACACGGTAAGGTGGCCGATTCGGTGGCGTGCTTCCAGATATCAGTGGTTTGATCATTGATCTTCAATGTTCATGCCCTTTGAAAAGCAATCGGCATGAGTGTGAAGAAAAATCTTGGCGTTCTTTTCATCAGGTCAAAACATATTCAACCTTTATCCATCGTTCAGTTCTCTCCCAAAAGAATGAGTAAGAAACTGAAGTTCATCAAGTACAATCTCTAAGCCTTTCATTTATCAAAGTCGCTTTCTCGGCCCGGTAGTCAACCACAGCGTAGTTCTTGTGGTACCAAGGGATTCTAAGTAGAACGTCACTTGCGTGTCTTGAACACCCATGTCATTGCAAAGGAAGTTTGCCAATGCTCGGTGTAATGGAAAATCCCATCCGGGTGCAAGTCGAACTACCTCCGCCTGTGGCGTCAATCTGTCGGGCGTAATTCCAAATCAAGCCGCCAATTCCAAGTGAAAAGAAGGTGGCCTTGGCTCTTTCAAAAGAGCTTCCTGATCCTTCACTTTGCCCCAAAAGCGACAAAGTTTATACTTTCATTCATTAGATTCGGTGCAGGTCCCACACCATGTGGTACCAGTTCTGCTTTTCTATCTCCCTTTTCTGCCACGCTCCTCAACTGCTCTCGAACTCTCAACTCCTAAATAGAAGCTGACTTCTATTCCAAGCAGTGGTCTCGGATCTCTGTAGGTAGACCCAAGGTAGACCGTTCAATCTGTTCTCTGCATGAGATCTTCTTGAATGAAGAGACGGGTAGAAAAGAGTTCCAGAAATCTTTCACAGTAAGAATTCATTGTATCGCTCTTGGTCATCCGGAGATGGTTCCAAGCAGCTCCTATATCTCGCTCAAACTCTTGAGTCAACCAAGAAGAAATAAAAAACCTCTTGAATTTCAGCCATGTAACTGACACAGTCTTGCTTAATAGAAGCGTGGACCACCAAGTGCGAGCATTCCCCTTAAAATAAGAGACAGCTCTCCGAATCTTGGAGTGCTCTAAATAGCGTCCTCCCGCGAAAGCAATGTGTGACGACCCGGGAGTTGGGCCGTCAATGTGGAGAAGCATGGTGGGCGCGTTAGCGAAACAGCCATGTAACTGACACAGTCTTGCTTAATAGAAGCGTGCACCACCAAGTGCGAGCATTCCCCTTAAAATAAGAGGCAGCTCTCCGAATCTTGGAGTGCTCTGAATAGCGTCCTCCCGCGAAAGCAATGTGTGACGACCCGGGAGTTGGGCCGTCAATGCGGAGAAGCATGGTGGGCGCGTTAGCGGAAGCTTGCGGAGAAAAGGACCCGGCTCGGACGGGACCGGCTCGGGGCAAGG
Organism: Adiantum capillus-veneris; assembly: GCF_014529385.1. Taxonomy (NCBI): domain Eukaryota; kingdom Viridiplantae; phylum Streptophyta; class Polypodiopsida; order Polypodiales; family Pteridaceae; genus Adiantum; species Adiantum capillus-veneris. Next base: position 30,106,672 of record NC_140931.1, on the reverse strand, counting down.
TGCTTTTGTCTTCAAGGGGCCTGGCTCGGACGGGACCGGCTCAGGGGGGCCCGGCTCGGACGTGACCGACTCGGGCGGGGTGCTTGTCTTCAAGGGACCTAGCTCGGACGGGACCGGCTCAAGGGGACCCGGCTCACACGGGACCGGCTCGGGTCGAGGTGTTTGTCTTCAAGGGGCCTGGCTCGGACGGGACCGGCTCAGGAGGGCCCGAGACCGGCTCGGGTCGAGTTGCCTTCAAAGGGGCCCGGCTCGGACGGGACCGGCTCGGGCGTGGTTGCGTTCCATGGGTCGACGGTCGTGGTGCGTTTCGCGGGTCTTGCGTTCCGGGTCCCTAGCCTCACGTAGCCTCAAGCTCCCCCGCATTCACGGAGGGTCATAGCGTTCCCTGGGGAACCTTGCGTGGAGTCCCCACGGTGCACGAGTGCGTGGAGTGAGGCTAGCGTGTCTAGGGGGGGGGGGGGGTCCCCTCTCGTGGCTGTTTTCGGGAGGCTCATACCCCTTATATACACCCCCGGTTGAAGAAAGTTCGACGTCCTCGTCGAACGAAGGGAAAAGAGAGCTTGGCTATGCATGAGGCCAAAGGCTAAGGGTTGCATATAAGTGCAAAGTGCGTGGAAACTGTACCCGAATGCAAGTAGAAAAACATGCTTTGTTTTTGTAATTTTTGGAATGAGGTGTGTGTATTTTTTGGATTTTTGGCAGAAGGCTGATAAGGTATGCTTTGAATACCCAAGTAGAATTCCCCATACTTGAGCATTCCCCAAAAAGGTAACCCGGTGTGCGCGGAGCCACCTGCTGCGTTGGCCCACGCAGAGACTTCTTGAAAGCCGAATGTGAAAGAGAGTCCGTCGCAATGCAACCCTTGCGAAGTTGCAAGGAAACTTACCGTCATTTTGACGCGCGTTGTAGACTTAGGCTGACACCAGCTTTGGTTTCCAATCGCTGAATCTGGAATCGGGTAAGGTTACTTGGTTAGATGCAGTCTTTGGGTTGAAGTAGCTTTGGTCGTCATGACACCATGAAGGCTTTGGCTGAATCTTCAATCTTCAAACTGATCCCTGTTTGTCCCTGTGTGGACGTCATTTGGAGGGCTAGCACGATGCCCTTTGGTCTCTTGTAGACTTGAGTGGGTCTTCAGCTCAGCATGGGCCACAAACGTGGCCGGGGCGCGACAAACTAAGTCGGGTTAGTCCATCGCGTTTTTGTCGTTCTGATTTTGTTATAAAGAGCCCTGTCTGGCTCGCATCTTTCCTTTGTGTTTACAGAAGTGGTGACGGCCCGAGGGTTGGGCGCGTCACGGGGACGGGGGCCTCGAGCTCTTTTCCTGGAGCTCTGATACCAAGTGTGACGACCCGGGAGTTGGGCCGTCAATGCGGAGAAGCGTGGTGGGCGCGTTTGCGGAAGCTTGCGGAGAAAAAGGGCCCGGCTCGGACGAGACCGACTCGGGTTAAGGTGCTTTTGTCTTCAAGGGGCCTGGCTCGGACGGGACCGACTCAAGGGAGGCCCGGCTCGGACGGGACCGGCTCGGGCGAGGTGCTTGTCTTCAAGGGGCCTGGCTCGCACGGGACCGGCTCAGGGGGCCCGGCTCGGACGGGACCGGCTCGGGCGTGATTGCGTTCCGTGGGTCGACGGCCGTGGTGCGTTTCGCGGGTCTTGCGTTCCGGGTCCCTAGCCCCATGTAGACTCAGGCTCCCCCACACTCACGGAGGGTCATAGCGTGCCCTGGGGAACCTTGCGTGGAGTCCCCACGATGCACGAGTGCGTGGAGTGAGGCTAGCGTGTCTAGGTGGGGGGTCCCCTCCCGTGGCCGTTTTCGGGAGGCTCATACCCCTTATACAATGTCAAACTGCTGTATAAAAGACAAAGCCTTCGAAGCATCTGAGTATCCTGAAAAAGTATCAAACTTGATCGAGTGGCCATCTTCCTTAAACTCTTGGACTTTCTTGCTTTTATAGTCATACTGGTTGGCTTTGTAAACATTCTTCTTGTTCGCATAAAAGTTTTCGTTGTCAAAGTCTGAATTGTCCGTAGACGAGTCCTCTTTGGAAGTGTCACTCATTGGGCGAGACTTAACTTCCTTGCCTTTTTCTTGCCCTTTCCGAAGCGTTGTTTCTTGCTTCACTTTTTTTTTGCTTTTCCTGTCTTCTTCGCTCGAGTCTGAAGAGCTAGAAGAACTGTCAGAAGAAGAAGAAGAAGAACTGGGTAGGTCTTCAAACTTGATGCGCTTCTTCAATTTCTTTGCCTTGTCAAATGTCGACCGATGACCCAAATATCCCGGGAAGTCAGTGCCTTTCTTCTACTTTTTGCCGTGCTTTTTGCCTTTCTTTTACACGTCGAAAAACTGAGCAATCCGTGCATCAACCACGTTCTTCAATTCCTTCTCCGTATATTTCTTGGAGGCAAAAGGTTTCTTGAGAGCGGGTTTCGAGAGTGGTGTTGTGGTTCTTTGTCACTCCATCTGTACCTCTTTCAAAGAGGTCTGGTTCATATATTTTGCCATCTTTGGGTCCTTGGCAAAATTGAGCATCATCTTTGTTGCATCATCAATCAATTTTCGACGCTCCATCTCTTGCTGCTCCGCCTGAGTAGGCCGAGGCGGGCCATACTCTCTCTCTGAAACTTCGTTGTGATCCCAGTCCGCATCTCCAGATGCAGAGGGAGTCGACTGATCATTGCCTGAAGCCATAGGTGCCGCGAAAAAAAAAAATCGGGGATTGGATTTCCCGTGGAAGAGAAATCGGCCGTGCTCTTATACCACTGTAACAGACTTGGACTCTCCAAGTCAAGAATCAACCGCGACAGCACCAAATAACCACTTCAAAACAAGTCACAGATCACAATAGATGTACACTGGCCCGACAGAGTTCCGTGCCTAGAGATATTGGCCCCAAAGACTGGCACCCCTTTCGGTATTTCTTTTTATATTAATCAAATCAAAGTACAAGAGAGTCGCTAGGGTTTCACTCTCAGACTGTGCGTCCAGATGCTCTGAGAAGTGAGGCCCTCACCACTAATTTAAAGGTTACAAGGGATGCCGGATGCCCAAAAGCAGAGCCCCAAAAGCTTCAAATCAAAAGCAATTGCTCTCTCTCACAGAGAATCAAAACTTGAAAGCAAAAGCATTCTCTCTCTCTCTCATATTGTAGAGAAAAAGCAAAATTTGCGTCGCTCATCATTTTCCAAAAAAAAAAATTTATAGCCCGGCGATTTCCGGAGATTAGGGTTTTTGGCAGAAATTAGGGTTTCTGTTGTCCGCCACGTCATCACTTTGTGACAAATTCCCCTACTGGAACTCTCTTCCACTGGCATAAACCCTCTGATTCCTGCCCAAAAACAGTAAATTCAGCACGCTGTATTTACTAGTTTTTGCCCAGTTTTCAGCCCCAAACAGTCTCCTAACTGTCCTCTGCCAATGGGGCACTATTCCCAATGGTTTTGGCATCCGTATGGCGGTTTTTGCCCAGTTTTCAGCCCCAAACAGTCTCCTAGCTGTCCTCTGCCAATGGGGCACTATTCCCAATGGTTTTGGCATCCGTATGGCTAAAAAACAGTCAATTTACAGCACATACACAACGCTGAAAACGCACCTGTACGGTGAGGTTATGACCCTCACTGGTGCCTGCTTTGGAGTAGCAGTTAGCTACCCCTGTTCCTGCTCAAGGAGACTCTTGCCTCGGCACAAAAGCATGAACCCACACAATTGTACATCAGTCAAATGAAGAGCCCTCTTGTGGGGCATCACATAGCTGTATGTAGGGGGGAGAGAGCAGTGTGTAGTGTGCATGTCATCACTCCTAGCACCACACTGTACATAGAGAGGAAAGGAAGCACTCCATAGCTCTTAACCTTGACAGGTTCTCAATGAAGCATCCCCCCAGCATACATCGAGCGCCCCCTTTTCTGCGCTTGACCTGTAATGCATCTGTGAACAAATAGATGCAAAATGGAAAGATTTCCATGGCTGCCAAAACCTGCGTATCGCTGAAAACGCAACAAAACAACCCTGTAAACACGCATCTAATGCCTTCCAATGCTGAATATGAACTCATTGGTCCTAGGTAAAGTCATGGGAAGCTCAAAAATGGAGAGAAATGGCTGAAAATCACAGTTATCAACCTCCAAAACTGCTCCAAAACGTAAGTTACAAGTTCTATTCTCCCAAACTCGGTAAATTGACCAAAAAGTGCCACTTGGCACTCATATGCAATTTTCCCGCATTGGGCTTCCTGCTTAAAAATCTCTCAACTCTCTCAACTGGTGCATCAATTGAATTTACACCAGAGTAATAAAATGTTCCCCTTGTCATTCTGAAGCTAATGACGCGAACAAATTTCGTGGCCCAAAATAGCAATTCCCTAAATTTTAGGAGATACTTCCGTTTGGCTCCCACTGGTCATCTGACCATCTATCCTCATTGGGACCGCATCCAAAAGTGCAATGTGGCCCAATTGTCGGATACTTTCTGTTGGTAGTCCCACCTTGACTTTATGCCTTTATTAAGTTCACTTCCTAGTATCCGCCAACTTGTTGAGTGCGACGGGGCGACCTACATGATCTTGCACTGAGCCTAGACATCCTCTTACTATAGGACTTCCAGTGCCGACCAACTTCACGTTTACGGGTGAAACTGCCGTTCACATTGGCCATACAATGTCAAACCATTTGCAACTTCAAAAAGAGGGTCTCAAAAATAAAACAAAAATCATTAGAAAGAAACCAACAACTAAGGTTAGCAGTTGCCACGTCCTCGTGACAGTGTCCAATCTATATCAGATTGCCCTTACAAGAGCAATCAACTATTCTTTAATACCACTATAACGAGCAAGCCTACTGCCAAGTGTTCGACAACATGAACCGTAATTTTCAGATTGTAAAACCATAAATTCAACACTTAGGTAATGGACATACAAGACAAAGCAATTCGGGGGGGGGGGGGGGGGGGGAGAGAGAGAGAGAGAGAGGATCAGAAAAAATGGAGAGGCAAAGTTCCTCCCCTACGGTACTTGCCCCTAGATAGGAGTCTGTTTTCAGGGGGCTCTTTCATGGTAGCCATGAAGTTTTAAAACTAGAGAAAATTGCATAAGGCTAGAGAAGGGCCTGAGCAAGGCAGCCTGCTGATGATGCACTTTAGAAAGAACGAAAGAAAGGTATAGACAGGCCCTTCAAGATTTCAAGCCAAGCCAATTGAAGCGTGTGTGAAAATCCAGAAGGGGCAAGACTGACAAATCACACAAAAGACAAAAAAGGGAAAAAAGCCATGATTGTCGCAAAACACACAGTTTCCTTGAGATATTTAAAAGTGAAAAGTTCTCCTCAAAATCAACATTACCTCTTTTCTAGGAAAGAAAAAAAAGGAGCATAAAAACAATGTTAATTGAAATAAGAATAAGCACAAAGATTAAATAAAAAGGTGGATGTCAGAACTCACCTCAATATTAAGATCTTCACTCCTAAATGCATGGTGCATAGCATTTAAGATCTGGCAGACACAAAAGGGAGTGGCACATGAGTATATCAATATAGACGTACTAAACGACATCACTATAGTCAAAGGTAAGGCCAACACAAACCTCAGACAGAAACTGGCGACGATACTCTCCATCTGCACGCAGTGTGTTCATTCCTCGGAATGGTAAGCCAAGTAAACTTTGGACAGGTGCTGGGAATACAGCCTCTCGGCGTCCACGAGAGGGAGATAACGTCGTATACCTACTTGCATGCTGCCCTGCTCCTGGCATAGATGCTTCCAATGGAGGTCCAGCCAAAATCTGGTGACTAGGAGCTGCCGAGATAGCAGCAGGTGGAGCATTCATGTTGAATCTATGCGTATTAGATCCTGGAGTGGGAAAGTAAGAAGCCAATACCCCTGAATTGAAGAATGAATTAGCAGCTTGAGAGATCCGAGTACTAGATTCCGGAAGGTCTACCTCTCTGCCACTTGGCCCAGCCACACCTCCTCCTGCAAACAGTTGACTTGGTCTGAGCTCTGAAGGTGCTGGTGCTGGTGCTGCTGCTGCTGCAGTTGCTGCTGCCATGGCCCAATCAAGAGTTCTTCCTGGCATATTTCTGAAGCGGCTTCCTTCCAATGCTCCCTGAAAACTTCCCCTATCCCTAGAACCAGGGCTCGTAAAGGCACTACCATTTCTCCTTGACCCACTTGGACCCCAGTTGGCTGTTGCTGGAAGAGGTGCTGGACTTCTCTCACCCCCCAAAGAAGGCCAATGATCACTGCCTATCAGCAGACTGGTGCTACTTGTGGCATTGCCATTCTCAGAATCCAAGTTCCTCCTTGTTGAAGAATGTGCCAGAGCAGACCTCCTCGTTCTTCCGACCGGTAAGTGGGACTGTGACTGTGTATCACTTGCTATGCTGGATGGTTGGTTATGAAGATTTCTTGTAGCATCTTCACAAGAGCCAATAAAACCAGAAGTTCTTTCCATGATGCCTGTTGAGGACTCATTGCTAGCATGCTCGGTAAGGTCGTGGTGAGATCCCCAAAATGGAGTTGTAGAGAGACTACCAATTGGAGGAAAGTTCGTGAACCCAAATTGATCGGGGATAATGCCAGATCCCCCTGCTCTGGATGCAGCACTTTCATTTGAGGCAGTAAAATGCGAATCAAAAGGTGAACTTTCCACAAAGTCAACAGGTGAAATCTTCCTTTTATATGCACCCCGAAAATCCCCCTGGACTTCCTCGGCTCTCAGTTTTGACATGCAGTCGATGGGACTGCCAGACTTTCCCTTCTCATTCTCTGGTTGTGCCTCCAAGGCATTTGGAAAATATGACAGTTCTTGGCATCCGCTGATTTCAATGCCACTTCCACCTGCATTTGTGTGAAAATGATCCACGCCTTTCCCTTTCTTACTTTCTGTAGATTCACTTGACATTAAGTCCCTGGTGATCTTCCAATCACCCTCGGCAAAAAATGAACTTAGACCTGTACCTTGTGCCACACCTGCATTCCAATGTCCTGTTCCACTAGCAGTTGCTTGTCTTGAGTTATTTACAAGCATTAAACCGTGTGGAGGACAAGGTGACCTGCTTGTGGAGGCCGAATTAGGAGTAGATTGAAAAAAATCAAACCCTGTGTTTCCTGTATTCGCTGTTTCACAGCATCCAAATAGCTCTGTGCGTAAGCTCTTCATTGAGTCTTCATCATGTAAGCTGCTGGGTCCAACTCCTTGCTCCTCAGAAATCAATGAAGTGGCACCCCAGCAATGTTGGCGCTTGGCTCGGTGTTGTGCTTGAGCTGAGTGTGTGTGTGACAAATCACCAGAATAGGGCCTCCAATCAGCATGCCAGATATCATTCATAGAACTTGGACCAACCCCATTACAATCCATTGGAGACCATGTGCCGGCACCTGCTTGATGTTCATTCTCAGTGGAGACAAGGTCATAACTTGGCCTACCAATTGCTAAAAGAGGGGGATCATTCATGTCTGCCCTCTTATTTAACTCCATGATCAAAGAAAAAAAAAACTGCAGACAGCGTTCTGTCACTAAGAAATCTCGAACTACACAAATAGCTTGACCCAGTTCACGCAGCAGCCAGAATCCGCCTCAATGTTACAACTCATTCTTGGAATCCTGCATGAACACCAAACCAGTATCAGCTTACACCCCTGTGCTATCTGGGAAGCATGCTCAGACAATTCTCAGAGTTGATAAGCTGCTGGGGAAGCAAAGGTTAATAGAACCACAAAAGCCAAAAGAAACTTTAGTTTAGAAAATCAAAAAGTTAGGAGTCAAAAACTTGTGTCCTGATTCTCACAGTTGACAAGCTGCTGGGGAAGCAAAGGTTAATGGAACCACCAAAACCAAAATAAACTTTAGTTTAGAAAATCAAAAAGTTAGGAGTCAAAAACTTATGTCCTGCACAAAAGTTTCAAAAATGACATGCCCTGGATAACCTAGGTTTAGTTACCTTCATGGCATGGAGTTCCCGGTACTTGTGGCACAACCAATCAAACGTGCAAAAACCTTGAAAATCTTATGCTGGTTAACTACATTCAATCAGATAAAACATAAACTCCCTTTGTGCATTGAGATTCCTCTTACTCACCCATACGTAACAACCATCAATACATAAGCCAACAAACAGCACATTCAGGAGAAACATGTGCAAGATGATCACTAGTCCACAACTGACACATAGGGGGTATCACTCGTTACCCGAAAAATACATTCAGCCAATACCACACTTTCCCACAAGGCCGTGAAAGTTCTAAAGTGCAAAGGAAACAACCTTCTGCATCGCCATGGCCACTGTGAGGGGCCAACCACAAATTGATTCAAAACGCATTTGTTTTCGTTCGTGAGGAAGAAAACGGGGTTTCCTTTCTTTGCTTCGCACTTTCTTTGCCCCCTCCCTCGCTACTCCACCTGCCTTTGATCTGCCCTCTTCACAGCAAGAATCTCGAATTATTTGCAAGAGAATAGACGAATCATTTCTGCACCAGATCGGTTAAAATCTGCTAGACGAATGGGAATAATCGGTCTGGTACAGAAGAAGGGGTTGAAGAAGTTACAGGCATGGAAGGAGGGTTCATCAAAGGGAGGTGGAAGGTAAAACGCAGGGAGAGTTAGGGTTACACAGAGGAGATGAAGTGGGAGAGGGAAGGAGGAGGGGATCGAAATGGCAGGACTTGTGCTTAATTTAGGGGGATGCGGCTTGTCTTTCGAGGCGTCGTGAGGGAGGGTACATTCACACCAGGACCCATGATCCCATCCAAGTGAGTGGGCAGAATAAGGACCATGTTTTCTAAATGTTCACACACATTATGAGACCTTGAGAATACAGAGTGGCCCAAACAAAAAGAAGAAAGCAGTGGACTCCTAAGGCGATTTGAAAACATTCCCTTGATGGTCTTGAGCCCTCTCCTTTACCCCCCTCGTCGTCATTGGAATTTTCCTTCACCCCTGCCTTGGCTACTTTTGGTGAACTCTAATTATTAACACTGCATCCCTAGCATATGGTAATGGGCAGCTTTTTTAACGATGATGTGTGTGCTTGGAGACAAGATTGTTTGGTGCTTGAAGGAACACAAGGAACCTTACTACTATTGTCAAAGAAGAAGAATGTTTGGGTGTGTTGCATAGATACTTAATAACAATTGATTCTATGAAAATTCGACTCATATGTTAAAAAGAACTTAGATGACGTTTGATCATAAGCGATGCATTGTTTATAGCAATTTGCATATTACTATTGTGTATGGTTGTGAGAATGGTGCTCCCTTGTGTCAAGTGGTGTAAACTAATGAAAGATGATAGTTGAGTCACGATGCTCTCAAAGGTATGTGTTGCATTTTATTAACAACGCAGTACTGCCTCTCGATGCACAACATGCCTTTGATGAAATTTTTATTTTGCTATTTTGTTATGAGACTCGAGGGAAGAAACACCACTATACTAGAACTCTACACACATAATTAAGCATCCCTCTCAACATTTCCAAACCATATGTAAACATGCTAGACATAAATTTATGCACATACGCTCAATCAACTATTACAGCATATACTAAGTTGAGAATAATTAAATTGATGTAACCAAAATCAATAGCATGAACACATAGAGTAGAGAGAGAAGATAAAATTTGCATAAAAATGGCCTAATTTTACACTCAAAGTGCACGGCATAGGTCCCTTCGCACTTGCGTATTTGATAATTTTATTACAATAACTTGCCAATTTTAAACTCCTCTTTACAAGCATGTCCTTCTCATCTACATATTTACAAGATATGTTTCCCATAACCAATATTTATAAACTAACTTATTCAAGGCTAACCTATATACAAAGTAATTTAGTGAGTGGTGGCCATGATGACAACTAGGACAAAACGTGAGACTGCTCTGCAAACCTATGTCAACTCCAATCTGCAATTCATTCATCCACGCATTAGTTAAACCACTAACCATAATCCTATTTACACAGTGATACTAAACCACTAACTTTCTATGCATCTCAAGTCGATCACTCAAAAGGGCAAACAAAATTATAAGATTCCTCCCACCCGCAATGTCATCAAAATTGAATTTTCAATAATTTTAGGCTTTACCATGCTCTCTCTCTCTCTCTCTCTCTCTCTCTCTCTCTCTCTCTCTCTCTCTCTCTCTCTCTCTCTCTCTCTCTCTCTCTATGACAATACCAAACAAAGAAAACACATCTCAAAGGACAATAAGGCATGCAAGGAAGTGCACTCATGGCCAAAGAAGTGTGAGACTCAAGAGGACAAAATACGACTTCTGGTGAGTAGGAACTAGAGGCAAAATGGGTAAAAGGGCAAGTGGATGGGCATAAGGGCTTAAAAAGTTTATCTTCCTTTTCAAAATCCCAAAAAAGGCTGAACCTCCACATTCATACCACCTCCTTGTACAAATTCAAAGTTACTATTTCTAAAAAGGGAGGGGAATAGGTAGTCACAGACAAGGTCGAATTGCAAAACTTGTTTCGTTACAAATTTAGCTCTTTTCAAGCTCTACAACTTTGTAGAGAGCTAGTTCTAAAATTATTGAGGTCATCTAACAGGATTTTCAAAGATTGTCTGAAATTTCAAGAACCTTTACGAGTATTCCCTATACTGTTATGCAATGGAGCTTCTTTCTGTCAAGCTTGTGATCAAAGTCCTATAGATTCCGTGTCTTTTCTCTGTTGTTTAATTGAAGACTAGATGATATGGTAAAGGTCCTTGAAATGGTTTCAATAAACTAATGTGGAATGCATTACATATGTGCCAAATGGGAAGACAAATCAAGTATAAATGAAACATTATTGATGATATAAGAAATGCGAAATGGTTCATAAACGCGAGGGGAAAATTTAACAAAAGCATTAGTATCAAAACTTTGAATCTTACGCTTTTCAATTCTCAGCATAACATAATCTCCTTCTTTGAAAACACGATTCTTGTGGTGTTTTAGGGTAGCATGAACATTATTGTTGTAAATGGAACAAAAATCAACAATAAAGTCATCACTAGCTAGAATAGAGCTCGACAATTGAAAAGCTAGCATAGGAAGTGAATGTCCATACGCACTTCAAAAGTACGCTCGTTTACTAAAAGATCAATCACTACTCAAATCATATCATGCTTATGTGTAGAGGAAATATGTAGAAACATGTTCCCAAGGACTTTTAGAAATGAGCAGTGGATGAAAAGGTCCTGATCTATTACTTGTGGTAGACTTAATCTTTTGACAAACCAAACAATATTCAACATACTTCTTGACATCAATGTGTATAGTAGGCCAAAACAAATCATGACACAAATTTTGGTAAGTGACAACAAAACCTCGATGACCAGCACGATGATAGTTTTATGCAATGATCATGAGATGAAATATATGTACAACACAAAGCTTTCACTTGAAATACATAAATTGATCTTGAATGGTGCTCCAAAAATGAATATACTCATTCATGTGAACCATGTAGTCTTAAAATCTTCATCCTATGTATATGTATCAAGAATAGATCCTAATGTTGTACTATCGATGATAGATAGATTATTAAGAAAGGGTATTCTACTCGATGCATCCATCACGACATTATCTTTCCCATGGTGGTGTTAAATAATAGACTATAAACTACGGACATATTAACACAAATATCGACCATCCAAAATAGCCCCAAAAAATTTGAACCAAGCCATTTTGAGGTGTTCACGACATAAAACAAGGTATGTTCTTCTCCAATTTTGTTGCGCCACATGGAAAAAGTGGTAAGATCTCCCAAAATTGTATGTTTGGTTGAAGTCTAGTTGTTTCCACTATAATCGTTATCCGAGAGAAGTACACGCACCCTGATGTTGTTGTCAAGGGGTAGGAAGGGGGCTTCTACTCATTGTTTCAGGTGGTTGAACTCTTCCATGATTTGAACTCAGCCCATTGTCAGTGGTTTGGCCTTGAGGAAGGGATTGTTGGGTTCAATCCCTATGTAGTCTATCCCATGGAAACAAAGTGGTATGCACCACTCTTTGTGTGTGGAGTTATGCATGGTAAAGAGGTGGCTATTATTGGCCTACACTCCTTATCTACATAACTAGTCATCGATTAATGATATAGTATGCATTCTATTTTGGTCAAACTCTCTCTCTCTCTCTCTCTCTCTCTCTCTCTCTCTCTCTCTCTCTCTCTCTCTCTCTCTCTCTCTCTCTCTCTCTCCCCCCTTTCCCTTGCTTCGCACGCTCAACTCCATGGCTCCCCATTGTTGTCATCCCCCATTTACCACTATTACATTTTAGGCTACGGAGGATGACGCTGATAGGGAGCCATGGAGTTGAGCACACAGAGCAAGGGCAGAGAGAGAGAGAGAGAGAGTAGATTTTCAACCAAAATAGAAAACACACCATATTATCAATCAATGACCAATTACATATAAGGAGTGTAGGCCAATAATAGCTACCCTTTTACGTTGCAGAACTCCACACACAAAGAGTGGCGCATATGACTTTGTTCCCACGGGATAGACCACATAGGGCTTAAACCCAACAACCATAGCTTTGCATCATACTCTTGAAGAATATCAGCCCACATTGCCTTTTGACCCTTCAAATCAGTTTGTTGTGTAAAGAATTTTATACTTTCATGGTCAAACACGATCTCAAATTGAGCCCCATACAAATAACGCCGCCACATTTTTAAAGCAGACATTATTGCACAGAGTTCTTGTTTGATAGCAAAGTAATTCTGCTAAGCAGAATCAAGCTTCTTGCTTTCAAATGCAATTGGCCTTCCCTCCTATAAAAGGACTACTCCAATAGCACAATTACTATCATTTGTTTCTAGCACAAATGGTTTCATAGGGTCCGCAATAGCTAAAATAGAGTTGTAGTTAATGCTTCCTTAAGAGCATCAAAAATTTGTTGTTCAGATTCTCTCCACTAAAAGGGTTTTCCCTTGGCTTTCAATTGGTTTGGTCATTGGTACAACAATATGAGCATAGTTCTTAATTAACCATCGATAAAGACTTGCAAATCCCAATAAAATCTACATCTCTTCTAGATTTGTGGGAAAAGGCAATCTTTTAATGGAATCCACTTTGGGTTTATCCATGTATAGCCTGACAACTAAAATTACATATCCCAAATAATGAATTTCCTCCTTGAGAAGATCACACTTGGATTCCTTAGCATATAACTTGTTTTGCCGCAACAACTCAAACACCTGCTTGATATGTTGTAAGTGCTCTTCCTCAGAGGCACTATACACTAGAATTTCATTAGAAAAATGATAACAAACTTGTCCATTTATGGTTTCAAGATACTGCCCATAAGCGTCATGAAAGTAGTTGGCGCATTAGTAAACCCAAAAGGCATAACCAAAAACCTATAGTGGCCAAACCTTGTTCAAAAAGTAGTTTTGGGTATATCAACAAAATGCGTACTTGATGATACCCTGATTGCATGTCTCTCTTTGTAGATATATGAGTATGGGTGAACTTATCAAATAACTCATCCACTCTCGGTAATGGATACTTGTTCTTAACAATAATCGCATCCAGGCCACGGTAATCTATTCACATGTGCGTACTACCACCCTTTTTCTTTGCCAACAAGATGGGAGAGGCCCATGTGAAGAGTTCGGTTGTATAAAACCTCTACTAAGATAGTCAACAAGCTCACATTCCACCTTCGTAGCCTCAGAATGACTCATTTTGTAGGGTGGTTTATTTATGGGCTTATTGCAAGCAATCACGTCTATGCCATGTTGCCCAACACGTGTTGGTGTGTGCGTCTGTCGCACCTGTCAATGCAGGGGACTTGCCGTACATTTTGTGCGAGCCACAAATGGCTGCAAGCACACAACCAAACTAATCTAGCAAGCTCAAGAGAGCAAGGGTGTGTCACTCACCGCCCTACACTCGCCTTCGTGGAGGATTCCTTGCCACGAAGAAGAAGGAGCTACCATCATGCCGCGCTCAACCGTCTCGCCGCCGTCATGCCATCGTCGCAATGCTCGATTGCACACACTCTCTCTTTCTCTCTCTCTCTCTCTCTCTCTCTCTCTCTCTCTCTCTCTCTCTCTCACGCATACACACACACAGGGAGATGAAGATGGAGATGGAGCAAGAGCGCTCTTCAACTGCACAAATGAGAGAAAGAGTGATTTTAAGGTTTAGGTGACTTTTATATGAGCTCGCCCATTCACACTTGGGCCCCCATGCTTAGCCAACTAACCCTTGAATGTTCCAGTTAGAGTGTGCCTCTCATCGACGATCACTATTATCCTTTTCCTATTGGATCGACAAGCCCGGCCCATGACTACTAGAAGTGGACGTCGATGGTTAACATGCCCTCCTTCCTGATGTAGATTCCATCCTTGGAATATAACATCGCAACATCGAGATCCACGATAGAAGTACCTGTGTCAGAAGAAAAGCAACATTGTGAAAGCTCAAAGGCAGCATGTCCATGCGTGCAATAAGTGAGATGCATATATGATATTCTAGGAAATGAAAAAAAAATCATGAATTGTAGCATTGCCAACTAGAACAAGCGTAGCATCGGAATGAAATGCAATCGAGTTAAGGTCTATTAGGTTGACTCTAAGAGAAGTAAACAAGAGCTAGGGCTAAAGTAAGTACAAGATTGTTTAACGTTAATTTAAAAATATCGACTAAAGAGTAGTTAACCCTAGGAATGCTCGTCGGGGTTTAAAAACTAGTGATCTTGTCACATATACCACTTAAGTGTGATCAACATAAAATACAAGGGAGTTTGTGTTATTTGTTTTTTTTTTTTTTTTTTGCGTTGCCATAGTTGCTACAAGTAGCTGGAGACTCAAGGTCTCAAATACCAGCTTGAGCATAAACTAACCGGGAGACTCGAGGTCTCAAATACTAGCTTAACACATGGACTTCCACAACACAAGTCACACTTAGGTGGAATAAACTAGAGATAACTATATCCTCATAGCCTAAAACATTACTAAAGTTACTATAATTAATAGACTATTTAGCAATTAAAGTCAGCAATTAAGTGGCCTAGTTTAGCTTAAGGTCCTGATACCTACTTAAAACCAACTAATAGACCAAACTCAAAGAAAAAAACAAGGTACTAGAAGTTTGAAAAAATTATAGCATCTAAATTGGCAATGTCACAACTTCATAAATTTTATGCATTGTTAGAATTAAATGACAAGATGCAAACATGTAACTGTGGAAAGCATAGATAAAAGGAAGTAGTACACTTGATATAACGGAGAACATCCATTGTCGTTGTCCTTTGAAGGCATCCTTATGTAGTCACAAACTGCACAATAGTCACCGCCAAACATCCACCTCCAGATGCACATCATTGGGAAAAGGTACCAACACTTATTGAACACAATCAAAAATATAAGGAACCCTAACCTAATTATTTGCACTCCCCCTAGAGAGTCAAGGGAATAGGATATTGTAGAGATTGGGGGGGGAACCCTAAGGCTAAACCCCTATCCTCATCGTCGAGAAAACCAAAGTCATCATTCGTGAGACCATATGTATCATCCGTGTAATCATGTAAATCTTCTTCATTATCAAAGGCACCAATGTTTACTAAGAAGGTCACTAGACGCCTATAGTCATCCTGGTCAAAAGGGTAGGCTTCTGCAATGGGAGAGACACTCTCTACTACCTACCAAATCCCATTCACAGGCAAGCACTGGAAAGACCATGTGAAACACTCGTAAAAAGTAACGAGGGTACCTCTCACCCAAGGCAGGAGTGGGTGACTCTAGCATACTAGCCATGTTTGTACACATAGATAGATGATGGTTAGAGTGCAAATATTACAAGGGTCATATTCTTGTGCATAATGTGTTTTTATGATTTTGTGTTATGTATATAACTTGTAAGTTTCCACATTATTGTTTGGTGGCCGTACTCTTTTACTTTTTTTAATCTTGTTTTTGTGAGTATAAGGCTTTATATATACATTTCCTAGGATTGGAGATTGAGAGGTCAGGGAGGAAGGTTGAGAGGGAAGAAAGTGAATGATGGATGCCAGCAAACACTCACCCCTTCCTTGGGTAGATCATACCTTTTGGAATGATGTTGTCACATTTTGAAACCAACTATTCCAAGTTGTTATGGGTGAAGGCTTTAACCAATAGTCTTTAACCGCCTTATGCATTTCATCTAGTTGCAAGGGTGGTAAGGTACTCTCCCATGATTTCATTTGCAACGTTGTTGTAGGTGGTGAACTTACAACGGGAGGTGCAAACTCTTCCTTGTTTGTATGGATATGTACAATGGTAGGTGGAGATTGTATCGAAGCTTCTATTTTCGTATAGGAACTACATGAAGAGCAAGAAGCTTCATTTGACTTCCATGTTCCTGAGCTAGGTGAAACAAATGGTTCTTTCTTCGGTACCCAAACAAGCTCTAGACCGGGTGTGTAGCATTCCATGATTTTTTTCTTTTCGCGATCTTCAATTCGTTTTGGAGCCACATGATTGGGCTCACATGGGCCAGGTGACAAGTAAGAGTACAATTTACGTTTTGGCACCCAAATTTGATCATTTTCTCATAGTAGCCTTGGGCTTCCAATAGTTTTTTAGGAATCCAACAGAACGTTCCTTTACATTTCTTAGGGCGAGTGGGACGTCTCTTACCAGGCCTTTGTCTTTTAGCACTAGCTATGGTCGCTAAAGAAGCTTTAGGGACCCACTTGTATGTTTTCTTTGTTATACTAGGATGGATCTTGTGTGTCTCAAGCTTTATTTCAACTACATTAGTTGAA
Source organism: Adiantum capillus-veneris (assembly GCF_014529385.1). NCBI lineage: Eukaryota > Viridiplantae > Streptophyta > Polypodiopsida > Polypodiales > Pteridaceae > Adiantum > Adiantum capillus-veneris. The sequence goes on along the minus strand of NC_140931.1, from coordinate 30,089,942 downwards.
GCTCTAGAGAGTTGGGTTATGGAGACATATGGTTCAACCTCTTGGACATGCAATGTTTTGGGTTTTATTTCCTTAAGAGGCAATATCTCAGGGACTATGGTTTGAGTGGCAGGGGTAAGAATTGGTTTCTGCGTTGTGACACCCCCTGTCCCTCAATCAATAGTGCATTTGGTGGCTATCATCCACGTGCGTCCTAGGTTTATATTACCCCCCATAGTTCCAATAGGCATGACCAAAAAGTCTTGAGCTACAACCCCATTGTCATAACTGACAGAAGTGTGCTAGATTCCAAAAAACGTAATTTTTTTATTGTTGACACCCTTGACTTGGATAATACTCTCAAAGAGAGGTGGCTTTCCCAACTGACACCACACCCCATATGATAGTAGATTATACTTAGCACCCGTGTCCCAATAAGGCGTTCTATAGCACTTTTTCATAGGCACTATTTAGCTTAATAGGGTATCGTAGAGGTGTGTCAGAGTCCAACCAATCATCCTCTGTTTCAAAGTGGAATGCATGTGTAACTCCAAGGTTGGCCTCTCGTTGGCATCTTATGCGTTGTTGTCGCTCTTTTGCCTCAGCTTGAGCTTGTATCTTTTTCAATTTTGTTTGTGCCTTGGCTGCCTTATTTTGAGGGATGGCATGTAGCTCCTTTTGGCTTAAAGGATCGTAATATCTCTACCATCGAGGAGTCCAATGGTTTCAACTCCATCTAGAGTCTCAACACGAATGGTTCCTTGTGGGATGATTTCACGTACTCTATATGGTCCTTTTCTCGCATATTTCAACTTTTTCTTTTCGTTACGCACTCCATACATGAGGAATTTATCACCAACATTAATATCTTTGTTCTTTAGATGACGATCAAACCATTTCTTCCTTCTATCTTTCTCCACAAGTGCATTTTGCACAGCTAATTGTCTCTCTTTATCTAGCCTTTCAAGGATATATAATCGCTCAACTAAGGGTTACCATCCCAACCTTCTTGAGAAGCTACTCGAAGACTAGGAATGACAAACTTCCAAGGCATAACTGCTTCTTGGCCATACACCATCTTAAATGGTGTGTAGTTTGTTAAGTATGGAGCCTGATTTACCCTTGTAATTTTCTGTGGTAAAAGCGCACATTTGTAAGGCCCCCATTATGAGGAGAAGCCATCGTGCGTGAAGGAAAATCACTCACCGGAAACCAAAATTTTCACGGACAAGAATCATGGGCAATTTTAAAGGCCTCGGGGGCGGAGGCCATCGGGACTTTTTTCTCGCCGGAATATTATGGCCGGACGGCGGCCGGAAAGTGGTCGGAAAACAACCGGTCGGTTGGCTGGTGGCCGGTAGTCAATGGCCGATGGCCGGTGGTCGGAAGTCAATGGCTGGTGCCCGGTGGTCGAAAGTCAATGGCTGGTGGCCGAATTCAAAAGCGGACTTGTCTTCTCAAGGGCGGCCACACATGGGCGGATTGGAGGGTCCGATTTGGACTTATTCGCACAAGGGCGGCTACACATGGCTGTCTCTCATAAGAGAGGGCAGCCCTTTTGGCCTATAAAAGGAGGCCATTTCTACACACATTTCATAGTGTGAAGTTGATGCAACAAGGTGAGTGTGAGGTGGTGAGAGTGAAGCAAGGCGGGAGCTCCATTAAGGGTATAATCCCTTTGTAAACTACTTCTTGTTTTGAAGTACTAAAGCCATTGAGTGGTTGCTTTCCCGTGGACGTAGCCCACATTGGGTGAACCACGTATATCGTGTGTACTCTCTCTCTCTCTCTCTACTCTATAATCTCGTGTATATAAATCTGTCTCTCTCCATTAAGTAATCTACTCAATTATCTATTTAGCTACGTCTTATTTCCTAACAATTGGTATCAGAGCAAGGTTTGCTCGTAGCTAAACTATCTCAAGGAAAGGATTCCTTGAATTGAGTGGGAGTTATGGCAGAGGAAGGGAAGCTCAAGATTGAGAAGTTCAACGACAAAACTACCAACATTGGAAGATGCAGATTGAAGACTATCTCTACCAGAAGGACCTCTATTTGCCACTAGGCGATCTTGAAAAGAAGCCCACAACAATGGCAGATGAAGCATGGATTGTCCTTGATCGAAAGGCACTGGGAACAATCCGGTTAAGCTTGGCGTCAACGGTGGCCTTCAATGTTTCAGAGATGAAGACCACGGAGGACTTGATGAAGTCACTTGACGACTTCTACGAGAAACCATCGGCATCCAATAAGGTATTTCTTATGAAGCGCTTGTTCAATCTAAAGATGGCAGAGAATGGTTCAGTTGCAGAACACCTAAATGACTTTAACACAAACATAAGTCAACTTCGATCAGTGAAAATCAATTTCGATGACGAAGTGCGAGCTCTCCTTATACTATCATCTCTACCGGATAGTTGGGACAGCCTTGTGATGGCTGTAAGTAATTCTATCTCTGGCACAAATACTCTTAAGTTTGATGATGTTGTGGGTGTTCTCCTAAGCGAGGAAATGCGAAGGAGAAGCACAGGAGAATCATCAAGTGCTGCACTATCAGTGGAAACAAGAGAAAGGCTTAAGGAGAGGTTCAAAAACCAAAAGGGTCGTGATCGCTCAAGGCGGAGCAAGTCACGCACAAAGTCAGTTCTTGAATGTTGGAACTGCGGCAAGAAGGGCCACGTCAAGAAGGATTGCTGGTCCAAGAAGAAGAAGGAGACAGAGTCTCAAGACAACAAGCCAACATCGGAGGCCAATGTGGCAGGTAAAGTAGAGAAAGATGCTCTAATTCTCTCATTAGACAATGTGTCTAATTCCTGGATAGTAGATTCCGGGGCTTCATTCCATGCGACACCACACAAGTAACATTTCCAAGACTACACCAAAGGTAATTTTGGGTATGTATACTTGGGAGATGATGAAGCTTGTGAGATTGTCGACAAAGGTACAGTTTCTGTCAAAACTGCTAACGAAAATGAATGGAAGCTTAACACTAGGTTGGTAACCTAACAGGACATAAAAGTGTCCTTTCAAGGTATTGAACAAAACTTCCAAAACCATAGTAGATCCACTCATTTTGTAAAATCCTTTCATGAGGTTATAGTTCAAGGCCTACTACACATGAAAAAAATAACAAACTTGTAAAATTTCTCATCTTTTGGTCACACCAAGCCTCCAAAGTTGATGGACCAGTACATTTTCATCAAAAACAGTCATTTCTTAGGTTTTGTTGCATAAAAATACAATTAGGGATTTTTGTAGGACTTGAGATAAATTCCCTAGTTAACTTCAATGGGTTGGTGATCTGAACATATGATTGCTTCTCACTCACTATTTTTGGTTTTGCCAAAAGAAATAGGTACCAAAAAAGTTGAATTTTTACCATTCTGTAAACCTATCATCAAAGTTTCTATAGCCACGCTCAATACAAATAATATATGCATGTTTTCTTAGTTCCCTATTGTCCTTTAGGTTCAGAAGGAGCCATGGAGCATGTCAAAAGAATAATACATCTCTTACCAAGGAGAATCTTGGGGACAAAGATGAAGTGCTAAATACAGCAAACATGAAACAACTGGGCTCAACATTATGAGTTGTAGAATCCCATAGAAACTATTCAATATCTAGCCAAATTTGATCCTTATGACTAGATATGGTTACTACCTACAAAATGCATGTAGTTGTCACAAGAAACTAACAATATTGAAAAAGCCATACTTGATATACTAGAATGTTTCGTTTTCTTCTATAATTGAAAAAATCAACCATCGTTGTCTACTATGCAAAATAGGGTATTAGGTGCTCCAAAACTCAAGGAATATTACCTTATGTTACAATATGCGACATAGAAAATCAAAACTACATTTGGATATCATGAAAGCCACCAAAAAAATCATAGAAGAGCTAAAATTGGTTAAAAAACAGGATTTGACAATTTTTCTAATTTGGTCATAACTTACAACTTTAACATTTATTTCTCCCTAGAAGCATCAAGACATGTTGAGGACTACTAAAGATAGTTTTCTAGCATTATAGACCTCACAAACATGAATTCTAGAGTGGAATAGTTGCAAAAAGTTGAAAAAAGCCAAAAATAGGACCCGTTTTTTCACACATTATAGGTTGTGAAATGTTGTGCAAGGACAAGGTTAAAGATGGAATTGATATTTCAAAAAAATGTCGAGTTTTTTTCAGCTCATGAGACAACTTTCTAGACAGATAGCACCTCAAAATCCATTTTGAAACTCTTGACATAATTCAAGGAAAATGGTCACTTAACAGGACATAAAAGTGTCCCAGGACATAAAAGTGTCCCATTACCAACCTAGTGTTAAAGATGTTAGGCATGTTCCTTCTCTTCGCAAAAATTTGATCTCTACAGGACAATTGGACGATGAAGGTCACAACATTGCATTCGGAAACAAACGGTGGAAGATCTCAAAGGGATCTTTGGTGGTTGCCAAGGGTGAAAAAGTTGGTACACTTTACTTGTGTACTGTTAGCACGCAACCTTCAGCTTGTGCAGCAACTACAGAAGTTGACAGTGCGGTGTGGCACTACCGACTTGGGCATATGAGTGCCAAAGGAATGCAAATCCTTCAAACAAAGAAGCTTCTACCAGGTTTGAAAGAAGTGGACTTAGAGTTCTGTGAAGATTGTGTTTATGGTAAACAAAAGAGGGTAAAATTTCAAAAATCAGGAAATGAAAGAAAAAATAAAAAACTTGAGTTGGTTCATTCTGATGTTTGGGGTCCTGCAAGTACACCATCACTTGGTGGCTCATTGTACTATGTAACATTCATAGACGATGGGACTAGAAAAACATGGGTTTATGTCATGAAGAATAAATCCGATGTATTTTCCATATTTCAAAGGTGGAAAGCCTTTGTGGAAAATGAAACAGGTACCAAGGTTAAATGCCTCAGATCCGACAATGGAGGCGAATATTGCAGCCAAGCTTTTGAAAGCTTTTGTGCTAGCAATGGCATTCGGAGGCAAAGGACAACCCCAAGGACACCTCAACAAAATGGGATTTCGGAAACGATGAACAGGACAATCATGGAACGAGCACGAAGCATGCGGCTGCATGCAGGCCTATAGCTTGAGCTTTGGGCGGAAGCTGTAAGTACGTCTGTGTACTTAATCAATCGGTCACCCTCAACGGCATTGGATGGGGGAGTTCCAGAAGAGGCATGGGCAGGTAAACCGGTGAATTATGCATTTCTCAAAGTGTTTGGGTGTGAGGGTTTCATGCACATAGATAGAAGCCTAAGATCAAAGTTAGATGCAAAGTCCAAAAAGTGTTTCTTCATTGGCTATGGAGAAGGAGACATTGGGTATCGCCTATGGAATCCTGAAGATGGTAAAATCTTAAGGAGTAGGGATGTAATTTTTAACGAACAAAATATGTACAAAGATTACTTGGAAAGAAAACAAACAAAAGAAACAGGTGATGAGTACATGGAGCTTGAGGACGGTGAAGACTCAAGGACTGCAAACGGTGACAATGTGCAACAACGTCAACCAAATGAGGAGCCTCAACCTATTCCCCGAAGATCTACAAGAGCAAGTAGACCTCCAGAAAGGTTTGTTCCTTCCTTCAACCATCTCTTGATCTCAGATTCTGGAGAGCCGGAATCATATGAAGAAGCTATGCAACATGAATCCAAAGAAGAATGTACGAAGAGCATGCAAGTGGAGATGGACTCACTACATCGCAACCAAACATGGGAGTTGGTTGAGTTGCCTAAAGGTAAGCGGGCACTTCAAAACAAATGGGTGTACAAGCTAAAGGAAGAAGAAGGTGGGAAGAAAAGGTACAAGTCTAGGCTTGTGGTAAAAGGTTTTTCTCAAAAGAAAGGTATTGACTTCAATGAAATATTTTCTCCTGTTGTAAAAATGAACTCAATTAGGCTTGTCTTAAGCCTTGTGGCTGCTCATGATCTAAATCTCGAGCAAATGGATGTAAATACGGCATTCCCTCACGGTGACTTAGAGGAGGAAATCTACATGCTTCAACCAAAGGGGTATGACGTAAAAGGTAAGGAGAAAATGGTTTGCAGATTAAAGAAGAGCTTGTATGGTTTAAAGCAAGCATCAAGACAATGGTACTTCAAGTTTGATCGATGGATGTTGGATCATGGATTCACAAGATGCAACTCGGATCACTGCGTCTACACGGAGAATTTGGGAGATGGGAAATTCATCATCCTAATGTTGTATGTTGATGACATGTTGATTGCAAGTGCTAACATGCAGGACATCAAAAACCTAAAAGAGGAGCTGTCCAAATCTTTTTCAATGAAAGATTTAGGTGCTGCAAAGAGGATACTTGGTATGAAAATATCAAGGGACAGGACGAAGAAGACAATAAAGCTATCTCAAGAAGATTACATCAAGAAGGTACTAGAAAGGTTTGCAATGCAAAATGCAAAACCAGTTTCTACACCTTTGGCTGGTCATGTTAAACTAGCGAAGGATATGTGTCCAAAGACACAAGAGGAGATAGCCTATATGTCTAAAGTTCCATATGCTGCAGCGGTAGGTTCTCTAATGTATGCTATGGTCTGGACAAGGCCAGACATTGCACATGCAGTGGAAGTTGTGAGTAGGTTCATGGACAACCCAGGTAAAGAGCATTGGCAAGCTGTGAAGTGGATACTTAGGTATCTAAAAGGGACAACAACAAATGCTTTGTATTTTGGAGGAACTAATATTTTTCTAGAAGGGTATGCTGATGCAGATATGGCAGGTGACAAAGATACTCGAAGGAGCACTACTGGCTATGTGTTCACGGTTGGAGGCACAGCAGTAAGCTGGGCTTCAAAGCTGCAGAAAGTGGTTTCACTTTTTACCACGGAAGCAGAGTATGTAGCAATGACGGAGGCAAGCAAAGAAATTCTGTGGCTTCACAGATTCTTAGAAGATCTTGGATTCAAACAAGACAATTGTGTCTTGTACAGTGATAGCCAAAGCGCTATCCATCTTGCGAAGAACTCATCCTTTCATTCAAGGACAAAGCACATTGAGGTGAGATATCACTTCATACGCACTCTTTTGGAAGAGGGACAACTAAAGCTAGGAAAGGTGCATACAAGTGAAAATCCTGCAGACATGTTTACAAAGGTGGTCAACAAGGAGAAGTTGAGCTTTTGCTCATCTTCAATCGGCATTCAAGGATAAGAAGCCAGAATGTAAATCAGTCACAGGTTTGGTTTGGAGATCAGTCTCCAAGTGGGAGATTGTTAAGTATGGAGCCTGATTTACCCTTGTAATTTTCTGTGGTAAAAGCGCACATTTGTAAGGCCCCCATTATGAGGAGAAGCCATCGTGCGTGAAGGAAAATCACTCCCCGGAAACCAAAAATTTCACGGACAAGAATCAGGGGCAATTTTAAAGGCCTCGGGGGCGGAGGCCCCTGGACTTTTTTTTCGTCGGAATATTATGGCCGGCCGGCGGCCGGAAAGTGGTCGGAAAACAACCGGTCGGTTGGCTGGTGGCCGATAGTCAATGGCCGATGGCCGGTGGTCGGAAGTCAATGGCCGGTGGCCGGTGGTCGAAAGTCAATGGCCGGTGGCCGAATTCAATGGCCGATGGCCGAATTCAAAAGCGGACTTGTCTTCTCAAGGGCGGCCACACATGGGCGGATTGGAGGGTCTGATTTGAACTTATTCGCACAAGGGCGGCTACACATGGCTGTCTCTCATAAGAGAGGGCAGCCCTTTTGGCCTATAAAAGGAGGCCATTTCTATACACATTTCATAGTGTGAAGTTGATGCAACAAGGTGAGTGTGAGGTGGTGAGAGTGAAGCAAGGCGGGAGCTCCATTAAGGGTATAATCCCTTTGTAAACTACTTCTTGTTTTGAAGTACTAAAGCCATTGAGTGGCTGCTTTCCCGTGGACGTAGCCCACATTGGGTGAACCACGTATATCGTGTGTACTCTCTCTCTCTCTCTCTACTCTATAATCTCGTGTATATAAATCTGTCTCTCTCCATTAAGTAATCTACTCAATTATCTATTTAGCTACGTCTTATTTCCTAACATAGTTAATGGAAACTTTGTATGCAATACGATAAGCCCATAGAGCTGATGTAATCTTTAAATCCCAATCTGTACGATGAGCCTTATTTGTTTTTGTCAAAATGGAGATGAGAGTTTTGTTGATACTCTCAGCTTGGCCATTTGCTTGTGGATAATAAGGTGTGGACTTATGGTGAGCTATCATGAAGTTGGTAGTGATCTCTTTTATCATTCCATTTTTAAAATGAGTGCCATTTTCACTCACAATCTCAAAGGGACAACCAAATCTTGTAATAATGTTCTCAAAGATAAACTTGGCAGTTGATCTTGCATCAACCTTGCGTGTCACCCTGGCTTCCATCCAATTTGTTACATAGTCAGTGGCAACGATAATATATCAAGATTGAGTGCTACGAGCTGCCGGACTAATTGGGCCTACAAAGTCCAAACCCCATTTTTCAAATGGTTGAGTCACTTTAATAGGATATAAGGGCATCCTATCCTTTCGTTGAGTGATCTTGTAACGTTGGCATTCATCACATCCTTTTGCAAAAAGTGACGCATCCTTGAATAAGGTATGTCACTAATAGCCTGATTGCAACACCTTTCTAGCTGTAGTTTCCCTGAGAAATGTCCTCCGGCTATACCCCATGTGGGCTTCTTGCAGTATGTATAAATACTCATGCTCGGGGGCACAACATCTAAGAATATCATCCTTCCCTAGCCTGTAGAGAGTTCCTGCAATGAGAGAGTAAGGTTCACATTCTTTTAACAGTTTTTGAGCTATGTCCTTACGAAGCTCTTTGGGTGGAAAACCATTAACTAAAAAGTTCACAATCTTCTCACTCCATTCATGTATGGTTTCATATCGGGCAACTAATCATCGACTCCAGTAGGGGCTTCACCATTGGGTATGCGAGACAAATGATCGCCATGACATGTCTTTTACCAGGTCTCACCACAACGGTAATATCAAACTCAAGGAGAATTAATAACCATCGTGTAATTCTTCCCATGGAACAAGGTTTATTTACTAGATACAACAAGGCTTGATGATCAACATAGAAAACAAACTTGTTGGCCAGAAGGTAGTAGCAAAGTTTCTTCACTGTATAAATCATACCTAAACCTTCTCGCTCTGAAGTGGTGTAGTTTCTCTCCGCATCATTCAATTGACGACTTGCAAAGCTAATGGGGTAGTCCAATTTATGTTCTCCTGGTTGAGCTAGAATACACCCAATAACAAAGTTTGATGCATCAATATGCACATGGAAAATTACATTCCAATCGGGTACTTGTAGAATAGGAGCGCTAGTCAAGATCTTTTTCAATGACTCATAAGCATGGTCACACTCCGCGGTCCAGTGGAACTCAATAAGAAGCTTGTACAAAGGACGAGCTATCTCGACAAAGTTTAAAATAAAATGTCGGTAATAACCAACATGGCCCATGAACCTTTGAACTCCTTTATAGTTTGTAGGTGGTGGCAATTCAACAATGGCTTTAATTTTGCTCTCATCTGTGGAAATCCCATTTTTGGACACTATATGCCCTAAAATGACTCCATGTTTAACCCAAAATTGGCATTTGAAAGCGTTTAAGGAGATGCGATACAATCTGCACTTCTCAAACACTTTTCGTAAGCATGATAGATGTTCTTTCCAAGAGGAATAAACACAAAGATCATCTAAGAAAGCTTCACAAAACTCCCTCAAATATTCTCTAAAAGCAGTTTTTATTAATCTTTGAAAGGTACCAGGGGCATTGCTTAAGCCCAAAGCCATAACACGAAATGCAAACACTCCAAATTCGGTTATAAAGGTTGTTTTAGCTTGGTCCTCTAGCGCAATTGTGATTTGATTGTAGCCATAGTACCCATTTAAAAAGTTATAAGCTTCCTTCCCTGCAACTCTTTCAAGCACATGTTCTGAATATGGAAAGGGGTAATGGTCCCTCCTAGTGGCGGCATTGACTTTCTTGAGATCGACGCACACTTTGAGTTTCCCATTCTTTTTTGGCACAATCACTATTGGAAACACCCATTTTGAGTGCTCAATAGGGTATATGAATCTGCATTTCACAAGCTTTTTAATCTCTTCTTGAACGATCTTTGCATATTTAGGATTCATTGGGTAGGGTCGTTGCTGAACTGGTTTAGCCATGCTATTCATGGGGATTGTGTGTTGCACCACAGAAGGTGGAACACCTTTCATATCATGATGTGTCCGAGCAAATATATCCCTGAATTCCTTGAGAAGTTCTCAGGTGTTACCCAAGTCGTCCCCCGGTTTCCCCAAGTGTCTATGGTTGCTGCTAGGTGGACCCAATCCACATTGTCCGACTCAGTCATCCCAGGTAGTACATCCATATAAGGAGAATCTTCCCCAACATCAGTGTCCGCTTTACACGTGTAACAATATTGCAATGGGGCTGAGTGAACTACGGTGTTAGATCTATGATCAATTATAAACCTGTTTCCTAGAGGATGTGCTTGACCAGTTACAAGATCTACTCGAATAATAGAATCTTGGAACTGCAAGTAGACATGGTTTTTAGACCAGTCATGCACCATTTTTGATTCCCTCATGAAAGGATGTCCTCATATCATCTCAGATGCCATAGTGTGCTTGGAGAAATCCATAACAATGAAGGTAATTCGTATTTTATGTCCAAAGACCTTGATCTTGAGATCTTCTAGCATCCCAATAGGTTTAACAATAGATCCATTGGCCATCTTTACTACTATGGTTGTGGTCCCAAGGTGAGGTCTTCCCATAGTTTCCCATCAATTTTTAGTCACAATGCTAACCCTAGCACCACCATCAAGGGTTCCCTTCACAGTTAATCCTTTAGTAGTGATCGGTATGGTCGCATTGGATTCATCGCTCTCAAAGTATTGTCCCAACTTGTTAAGGGATATTTCTACAACAAGGTTCTCATCTAGGTTGGGTTGTGGATCTAACTGTTCCTCCTCTATTGGCATCTCCCTAGCTCCATCCATTTGTGCAAATTGTGGTAGCCCGACCTTCAGTTCTCCATTGAGGAAAGTGTGTTGGTAGTGTCCTGTCCAACACCCAAATCAGCCATAAGGCGTCTGAGCCATACACACTCAACCGTAGCTGTGAAGACTGCCCTGTACTCAGCCTCACAACTCGAAGTGGCAACAGTAGGTTGTTTCTTGCTCAACCATGATATACATGAACTGCCAAGCATGAAACAAAAACAACTTGTGGACACTAGCATGTCAAAACAACCAGCCCAATCTGACTTCGAAAAAGCATGTAAGTCTAGCGACAATGATCCCCCCTTGGGATAAAACAAGCCAAGATGTAAAGTGCCACTAAGGCAGTGGAAAATCCTCTTGATAGCCTGCCAATGCTTAGACCCTGGGCTATGCATAAATCTACTGACCTGTGAGACTGCAAACTGAATATCTGGCCTCGTGTTGCATACATAAATGAGGCAGCCAACAACAGTTTGGTAAACAGTGACATCAACAGGATCGCCAGCATCATGTAGACTCAACTTCAAACCTGTTTCCATGAGAGTGGCAATAGGTTTGCAAGTCCAAACTTACATAGCAATGTCTCTATGTAACTTTTCTGACACAAGGCAATACCACCATCACACTGCTTAAATTCTATGCCCAAGTAATGATGCAACAACCCCAAATCTTTCATCTTGAAAGTAGCATTCAAATCAGCCTTAAATTCAGCAATATGTCTCTCATTTGGTCCAGTGATAGCAAATCATCGACATAAAGAACCATAATGAGAAGTACATCACCCTCACGCTTTACATAGAGGAGATTGCTTCAACCCATACAAAGCCTTCTTACATCTGCACACTTTGTCCTCTTGTCCTATTATGATAAGACCGCGAGGCTGCATTACATAAACTTCCTTAAATATGTCACCATTCAAGAAAGCAGTAACAATGTCTGATTGATGTACATCCCAACCAAAATGAGCTGCCAATGCACATAGAAAACGCACAGTAGTCATACAACAAGTGGGAGCAAAAGTCTCTTCATAATCTATGCCTTTTTGCTGTGCATAACCCTTTGCAACAAGTCGAGCCTTATGGCGATCGATCTCACCATCCGGCTTGCGTTTCAACTTGTAAACCCACTTCATACCAATGGCCTTTTTACCAGGAGGAAAATCACATAAATTCCATCTGTCATTTTCTATAGGTGCATCATATTCTGATTGCATGCAAGCCATCCAATTTTTTGAATTTTGTGCTTCATCAAAAGACAGAGGCTCCTCAACATCATGTAAGCTAGACACATCCAAAGCATAACAATCTGATGCATAAGATGCATGGCGAGAGCATGAAGGAGTACGATTAGACAAAGGTGCATCCAATTTACTGTCATGCAAAGTGTGCACCGACCATTTTGGCATACCTCTAGCCTGCTCATTTTCAACCATTTCCTCATCAAGTACATCATGTACATCTGCATCAGTAATAGGCTGATCTAAAATATTTTCAGAAACCCCCATAGGCTGTATATTTGCCTCATTGGAACTTACATTCGTATTTCCATTACTGAAAAGAGGCAACAAAGTGTCATAAATGTCCTGTGAGCTTACATTACCGTCTCTAGTACATGACAGCAAGGGCCGAACAGAATCTTCCACAAACACTACATCCCGTGAAACCAGAATACATTTTGTTTGCGGATGATACAACCTGTAACCTTTGCTTTCAGCACTATAACCAACAAAAATACATTTGACAGCTTTATCATCCAATTTTCTGCGTTGTGTTTGTGGCACCAAAGCATATGCCAAACAACCAAAAATGCACATGTGCTCAATAGAAGGCTTTCTATCATGCCATGCTTTATATGGAGTAATAGACTGCAAAGCTTTCATAGGACACCTGCTTAGTACATAAGTGGCACACATGATGGCCTCAAGCCAAAAGGAATGCGGCAAAGCTTGACTTTTGACCATACATCGTGCCAATTCTGTAAGTGACCTATTTTTCCTCTCAGCAACACCATTTTGTTGAGGGGTATAAGGCATTGTACATTGGTGTTTTATCCCATGACTATCCAGAAATGCATTAAATTCATGAGACATATACTCCCCCCCTCGATCAGCACGGAGGGTGCCCATAGTACATTTCGAGACATTTTCAGCCATAGCCAGAAACTGTTTGAAGCACATAAAAATTTCAGACTTCTCTTTAAGCGGAAATACCCATGCATGCCTGGAGTAATCATCAATGAAAGTCACGGAGTATAGGTAATTGCCCAAGGACGGAGTTTTCATGGGCCCACAAACATCACTATGCACAAGCTGCAACCTGCATGTGGCCCGAACTGAACCATCCTTTGGAAACTTAGAACACTGCATCTTACCCAAAATACAGCCTTCACAAACATGTTTGACAGGTGCTTCAAGAGGCGGCAAAGAAGCAACCATATCAGATTTCTGCAAACGCAGCAAACTTGCAAAATTCAGATGACCAAAACGTGCATGCCAAAGTTTTGCATCTGAAATAGCCCTTGAATCTGCAACAACATTTGCAAAATTTTGTCCACACTTGTCATACAAAGGGAGCTTATACAGCCCACGACACAGAAGGCAAGATACAAGAATTTCATCACCAAAACTGAGATCATGAACTGTACATCTGTCATCCATAAATTTGACTACAAGTCCAAGTCTAGCAAGTGCGGATACAAACAAGAGATTCTTCTTGATCCCAGTTACATAAAGTGCATCAACAAGTGTGAAGGAACTGCCATTTGCAGCAGTAAGCACAATCTTTCCAGCTCCCTGAATTGGATAAGAGGCATTGTTGGCACAAGTGACTGAATTCCCATGAGGGACAGACTCGAGAGAGGTAAACAATTCACGATGTGAGGTAATATTATTTGTAGCACCAGTGTGGAAATACCACACATGTGAATTTGCAGCAACTGACAAGCATGCATCATGGACAGCAGGATTGTATGTGCACTTTGCGCTAAAAGCCCATTCTGCATCAACATCAGCAACACAGTCTCCTTTCACAGAAGAGTCAACAATGGCTGCATTTGTAATGGAACCAGCATTTGCAGTGGAACCACCCTCTTTCTTCTTAGCCTCTTTGGCCTTCAACTTAGGACACGACTTGATCGCGTGATCATTAGCTTTACAATAATGGCAACGCATTTTCTTTTTGCCCTTATCACCAGAATTTCCAGACGAATTGGTACCAGCAGAAGCAGTAGGAGTAGAAGTTTTGCCACTCGCAACAGAACCATAAGAAGTGGCCGCATTGCTGTTACCACCCTTTCTTTGAGAAGCAACAAAAGCCTGTTCAACTACAAACTGCCTAGTTTTGTTTATTCTGGAAAGTGACTTTTGCAACAACAATGTGCATAATGCATCAAACTTGACAACTTTAGGATTTCCTTGGGTCATAAGTCTCCAAGTACTAGCAAAAGTCTGGTAGGAATCCGATAAGGCATCAAGAACAGTCTGCACAAGGGAACTGTCTGAAATGCCTTCACCTGCAGAAAGAAGTTGCTTATTGATATCCTTGACACTACCAAGGAAAGTTTCCATATCATCTTCCTCATGCATAATCTTCAACTCTAGCTCTTTACGCAGCAAAGCAATTTTAGCCTCATTGCGGCTTGCATAAAGACCTGCTAGAATATCCCAAGCCTGTTTTGCAGATTTTGCTGAACGGATGTGAGGAAGAATGGTGCACTTCACAGACAAGGCAATCAATGCATGAACCTGCACATCCTTTACATCCCAACGAGCTTGTTCTGCTGTACGCAAAACAACTCTGACAGCATCAATCCTTACAACAAGACCTGCAACATCCTCAACATTGCGTATATCCTCAGAACCAGGACGTACATCAATGCCCTGCACAATGTTCCAGACGCCCTTTGACACAAGGACATGTTGCATCATATAAGCCCACATAGGGTAGTTGTCCCCATCCAACCTGTACTCAACAGCAAACATCTTGAACACATCTGTGTTGTTGTCAGCCATGGTAAATGTTGCACATGATGTGAAAACTGCTCGAAAATAGGGGAAATGGAGCGGGAACAACACGTGCTATATAGCACAAACCGTGAAAGACTGTAAGGCACCTGTTGACGGACGCAAAGCGGACCCCGAACCCCGACGGCCTCTAAAACGCCGGGGGCTGAATGGCACGCCTCGAGCTTGCCAACGATAAAGTGAACAGGGGGCACCACCTAGCTTTGAGCGGCTAGGACGCAAACCACGATGATATGAACACCGCAAACTTACACACACACACACACACACACACACACAGAGAGAGAGAGAGAGAGAGAGAGAGAGAGAGAGAGAGAGAGAGAGAGAGAGAGAGAGATTTGCAAATGATGAAAACCCTCGGGGGTGTGAGGGTGAATTATTTCTGCAATATTTACAAAATGGCATGACGTGGTGGTAGAGAGGTAGGGAGAGGAGGTGGTGAAACCTACTTGGTGCGTTCTCTAAGACGACTCAATGATTGTGAATACTTACTACCAAGAGTGTGTATACGTGTGTGCATCGACCATTAGAGTTGAGAGATGGATGTGGTTCCCTTCGCATGGTGCAATTCCCAACGAAAACCCAACACACAAGCCCCCTCCCCGTGATGGTGATAGTGTCAATCCTTCCCACTACACTCTACCAAATGCTTGGCTCCTCATGAATTGCCTCCCTCGATAGTGACCTCTCAGTGCCAATTTATAGGTGTTGGCTGCTTGGATTATGGTAATCCTAGTGTGGTTAGGGTAAGCTTAATCGGGGAGACAAAGCAAGTGGTGGGCCCGGTGTGGTTGACCCTTGCTTTGTTTTGGGAGGTTAATAAAAGATGGGAATCTCTAGGTGGGCCTTTGTGACCATCACCTAGAGACAGGATAGTTACAAAAAAATGGGAATTTACAATGGCTCGAGTGAAAATTGAAGATAATGATGAAAATAACCTATAAATTACTGGAATGGAGTCGTGGTTGTGTGTTGTCGGTGAATGGTGTGCTGCCGGTGCGTTGATGTTGAGCGTACTTCTTTTCGGAGTCGGCCAGGGCATGCCTTCAACGCATTTTTCTTTTTTGTTGTTGGCGACGCGTGCTTTGGATCCTTCTTCTTTCTCGTCGATGTCGTAGTCGTAAACCTTTGGGGTTTTTTTTTTGTATTTGTGGTGCGGTGCGTATATGTGTATGTATTGGTGCATGAGGGCGGGTGTGTGTGTGTATGTGCGAGTGGGCACGAGTGCGTGTATTTGTATATGTATGTGTGTGCGCGTAAGCATGTGTGCGAAAGGGGGGATTAATATTATTATGTAATTAATATATACATTATATATATATATATATATTCTTTTTCGTCGATGGTTGACGGTCGGCTGCCTGCTATGCTACGCGAGGCGGATGGGGGGGGGAAGATGGGGTCAGAGAGAGAGTGTGGGTGTGGGCGGTGTGTGTGTGTATTGTGTGTGTGGAGAGAGATTCGGTCTGCTGCGGCTTGAGCGCCCGAGAGAGAGAGAGAGAGAGAGAGAGAGAGAGAGAGAGAGAGAGAGAGAGAGAGAGAGAGAGAGAGAGAGATTACTGCTGCGGGTTCGTGCACAGCGCCAGAGGGGGAGAGGGCGGGGTGAGATGGTGTGTGTGTGTGTGTATAGAGAGAGAGAGAGAGAGAGAGAGAGAGAGAGAGAGAGAGAGAGAGAGAGAGAGAGAGAGAGAGAGAGCGTTCGGGCTGAGAGAAGGAGAGAGATATGGGGTGAGGAAGAGGGAGGGATAGGGTGTGTGGATAATAGAGAGAGAGAGAGAGAGAGAGAGAGAGAGAGAGAGAGAGAGAGAGAGTATTTTTTGCGCCTCCACAGACTAGCTGAGAGAGAGAGAGAGAGAGTGTGAGGGAGGGAGAGAAGGAGTGAGGTCCGCGCCTAGTGGGCCGCCGGACAAGAGAGTGAGGGAGGGGGGGTGGGGGGAATGTGTGGGTGAGAAAGAGAGGGAATAGTATCTACTGTCTTGCATGGTAGCTTAAGGACGAGAGGAGGGGAGCAAGTCAATGGGTGGGAGTGAGGGAATATATTAGCGGGCCAAGGGAGGAGGGAATGAGGCCGAGGGGAGGGTGAGGCGAGCGGGCGGGGAAGAGGGGTTGGGAAAGAATATTAGCGGGCCAAGGTAGGGGGTAATGAGAGTTGAGAGTAGGGGGGGGGGGGAGGGGGGGGTGTTTCCATGCGGCTCACACCGAGGAACACGAGAGAGGGGTAGGGGGGTGAGTGCTCAAAGTTTGCGCCTGGCCGGGGGGGGGGGGGGGGGGGTGGTAAATTGGGAGAGAGGATATTTGAGAGAGGTATGTAGGGAAAATGAGAGAGAGAGAGAGAGGGGTGTTATTTCATCCAATGCCCGTCGGGCGGGGGGGGGGGGGGGGGGGGGGGGGAAATAGGCTACGGGAGGGGTGTGAGAAAGGGTATCTGAAACCAAGGGCGGCCGACTAGGCTGGGGTATGGACCAACGGGGTTGAGGGTGATAAGACCAGCAATCGAGGGGGGGGGGGGGGTCATGCCCACAGGGTGTTGGGAGGATTGACCAGGCGGTGCCGAGCCCTCCAACAGTGTTGCCAAGGCTTCAACAGAGGAAAATAAGTTTTTTTTTTCTTCTTTTTCTTTGATTTTCAAAAGTCGACTATCACTGTTATGCAGAAAAGGGCACTGACACAAATTCTGCACAAATGACGAAATTGCCTGTGCAGACCTGCCTGTAGTGAAAACGGAGGTCGAAATGAGCCTGAATCAGAAATCTGAGCAAACTAAGCTCTACGAGCTTGCCCAGAATATTTGTCAGCCTGCAGATGCTCGCAAAACCTCACTGTAATCGGAGAAAGTGAGCAGGCATGTGCTGGTGCAGCTGGCGACTAAGCCCGGGAGGATGCAACCTACTCTGATACCAATTGTTGGAATTAGGGTTGCAGAGAAACGCACACAGCTTGGAGAAGACGAAGGAAGCTTAAGGCACACAATAGAGAGTGTGTTACTTAGTATGCAATGGAAAGATAGATAGCCCTAGAGTGATGGGCGTATATACAATTCTCGAGGGAAAAAACCTCCTAAAGAGGGAAAAAATGCCCCGACGGTCCTAGTGTGTTCACACACATCACTACCACATGTATATGGTAACGAAATCCATATGGAGAAGTTTTTGAAGGAAAAGTCTACTTTGCAATTATTAGGACTAAGTAGAGGGTATGAGAGAAAGTGAGTAGGGAAGCCCATTTATGTATAGTCTAAGTTTGCAAAATAGAATCTCATTCTCACTAGTGACTTTTGGAGGAGAGCTCTGGGGACTTCTTTTTGACGCGTGCTTTCAAACTTCTAGTGACTTCTATGCTACACAGTCTTGCACGAGACATGAGGAGTGAGTTTCTCACCTACTAACAAGCATGTTTGAAGATGTGTGGTACACCAAAGTTGACCAAACTTGAAGGGGGCCATAGCATAGATATATAGAACAAACCCACAAGCTTAGATGACCATTTCATTGAGGTCTATGGGGGTCCATAGATATTAAGCCCAAATTTTGCCAACTATTGGAATCATGTTCTAACTTCAAAAGAGGGGTTCCCATAGGGGTTATAAACAATATACCTCTTGTTGGGAATGAAAGAAACACCATTTGGGGCCTATGGCAATAGAAAATGTTTCGAAGGCCTACAAAGTGTCATTTTTTACATACGGACACAAATCGACTCTGAATGGGAAAAAGCTTGATAGGGCAGATCTTACAACCTGTGGGACATGTTCATAAGCTCGTGATTGAAGAAAATTCCCACCACCAAGGATCAGGGGGAAAAACCGTCAAAGTCAAAGGACCAAGTAGGAAGAACACCTCAAAAGGATAAAATAAATTTCAGAAATGGCTAAGGGTTACTTACTAGGCTTATAGGACAAGTGAATGTCATTCAAAGTTCAGTTTGACAAATATTTGCAAAGCTAGATAATAACCACGCTTATTATCTCCGGTCCAAGAATGATCCCAGCTTGCATTTTTTCATCACAGACCTCTTACACATGACACCCCTAAACCCACAAAAAGCACATTAATCACTCTCACATTATTCCCAACTTTAAGAAAGATATTTGTGCTCCTAGAATCCAAAATTTAGCCCAAGAGGATGCTTCAAAACCCAAATTTCTTCAAAACCACATTCACAGGAGGGTGGTATGGCCAAAATTATAGTGTATTGACTTCAGGATCAATGCAAGGTTCACCTGCCACGCCAAAGAAAAAGACCATGAAGCAAAAGACATAGAATTGCCACCTTACCAGCTCAAAGATGAATCTATATGAATGGCTGGTAGTATCCACTATTGCATAGGGATCACTCGTGGTTAAGAGATGCATCCGGCATTCTAATTACTCAAAATTTTCCTCACACACTAGATTAACTATCATATCCCATTCAGAGGTAAGTACATGGTAGATCATGTGAAACACTTGATAAAGGTAAAGAGGATACCTTTCACTAAAAGTAGAAGTGGAGGACTTTAGTGAACTAGCCATATGTGTGAACACAAATAGATTTGGATTAGGTTTCTAATAACTTTTGGATTGGTTAGTGCATAGAATGTGACATTGTGACTCGTGTGGAATTCTATGTTTCACGTTTTTTGTTGGATGGTTGCTACTCTTTTTTATTTTTATTTTTTTCTACAGTCTAAGTTTAAGGGCATATATATACATTCCCTAGGGTTTGGTAATTAAAAAGTCAGGAAGGGAAGGATGAGAGGAAATTTATAGGGAGATACACACTAATTTGCACTCCCCCCTTCCTTAGGTAGATCATACCTAAGGAAGATACACACTAAGTTGCACTCCCCCCTTCCTTAGGTAGATCATGCCTTTTAAAAGGATGTCATAACCCTTTGGAACCAATTATTATAGTCGATAATAGCTGGGGTCTTTAGCCAATAGTTTTCCACCACCTTTGGTGTTTCAAGTTGCAAGGGTGGTAACGTACTCTCCCATGAGTGAACTTAAGTGTTTCATCAGACAATATCTTCACAATGGGAGGCGTAGATTCCTTTGCAGCTTTATGGAGATCGACAACGATAGGTGGAGGTTGTGCGGAAGCTTCTACGTCGATGGATGAAGTGCACTAGGAACTAGAAGTTGCATGTGTCTCTCCCCTTCCGAACCTAAGCAGAATACTCTTAGTGGCTGCATTAACCTTTTTAAGGTCCACCCACACTCCGAGTTTCCCATTCTTTTTTGGCATGATGACTATTGGAGAGACCCATTTAGAGTGCTCAATAGGGTATATGAATCCACATTTGATAAGCTTTTTGAGCTCTTCTTCAATAATCTTTGAGTACGTAGGATTCATCAAGTAGAGTCTTTGTTGTATGGGCGTTGTAGTACTAATCATAGGAATCGTATGTTGGACCACCAAAGGTGGAACACCCTTCATATCATGGTATATCCACGCAAAAATATCTTTAAATTTCTTGAGAAGTTCCTTAAGTACAACTTCCTTGGTCTTTGTGAGGTCTTGGGCAATGAAAATAGGTTTGGACTCCTCACTTGGGTCTGCTCTATTTCCTTGACTACCCTTGGACCATCATAGACTCCATTACTTCCATCAGTATGTGTTATTTGGGCTTTTGTGTACACATTCTTACGCTCCCTTGTGGTATAAGATTTAAAATTCTTAGGTGCAGGGTGTAAGTCTATGGGATCTTGTTGTGCTATGGCCTATGCTTTTACTTTTGCTTCCTTTCATTGTTGAACTAACTCTCAATTTTGGCGTCTCCTTGCAGTACGACTCAATTTTGGATTCTATGTGATATCTATTTAGGCTACGTCATGGGGTTGTGGACTGCAACACATGATACTTTGAAGGTATCCACCCCAATTGTCTCCCAACTTTTGATGAGCGTCACCCCACATAACTGAACCATTCCACAGTGGATTTCTTTCATTTATCCAAGAATGCACATTTACTCGATATCACTATCTCTTAAATCTTTTACTTCTCTTGTTTAATTTTCAATTACGAGTTGTCTCTAGTGCAAAATCATTAGATGGATTATTACTTGTGTCCTCTTCCCTCCATGATAGATTGCCAAATAGGGTATGACTGGGCTCTGAATGGTTCATTTCCATATTTGTGCCAATATTTAATTCAAATCCTCCATCAAGCTCACAGTTGATTTCAATTGATGATTCAAATCCAAATCACATGGGCTACATTCTTGTGAAATGCTACTAGTTTCAATGCCAGTCAAGCCTTCATCTTGTATGTCAGTAGAAGCTATAGGCATTGCTTCTATCATATTTATAGGTACAAGTTGTGGCACTTCGTTCCGCTCAGGTGTTATCGAAGTTGTCCCTCTATTTCCCCATGTGTTTATGGTTGCCACTAGGTGGACCAATCCATGTTATCTGACCCAATCATTCTAGGTGGAACATTTATATAAGGGGAATCTTCCCTAATGTCAGTGTCCCTTTTACATGTGTAACAATATTGAAATGGTGTTGTCCCTTTTACATGTGTAACAATATCGTAAGTAGACATGGTTTTTAGACCAATCATGCACAATTTTTGCTTACCTTATGCAAATACGTCCTAAGATGATCTCATATGACATAGGATGCTTGGAGAAATCCATAACAATAAAGGTATGCCTTATCTTGTGCCCAAGGACCTTGATCTTGAGATATTTTAGCACGCCAATAGGTTTAGCGATGGTCCCATTGGCCATCTTTATCACTATGTTTGTAACCCCAAGGTGAGTTCTTCCTATAATATATTCCCAACAATTTTAAATACAATGCTCACTCCACCACCATCAAGAATTACCTTCACAGTCAATCCTTTAGTAGTACTTGGTAGGGTTGCATTGGATTCATCACCTTCAAAGTATTGTCCCAACTTGCTAACTGATATTTCAACAATAGAGTTCTCATTTAGGTTAGGATGTGGATCTAAGTGTTCCTCCTCAATTGGCACTTCATTAGCCCTATCCATTTGTGCAATTTGTGGTAACCCGACTTTCAATTCTCCATTGAGGAATGATTGAAGATCTAGGAATAGCACGGGGTCTCCATAAAATTTAGACATGATGGTGGTTCTAAATTCAAAAGCCATGAAATCCATTAACTTGGCAATATTTAACAACATTTTTTAGGCTTCGATTCCTTGACATGGGGAAGATGGAATCTCCCTTTCTTCAATAGGGTCAGGCAATCCCTCATTGAACATTCTCTCTAGAAAGAAAGGAATAATAATTTGGATCTACCTACACGCTGGCTCTAGCTCCCTTTGGGGCTCTTCTACCAAATTCCTTAAGTGCTTGACTTGCTCAATTTCCTCTATAGGGTTTGGGTCCCAATCTTCTTCGTCTTTGGATTTAATAGTGTGGTCATCGACTCTAACCACATAATCCTCATTAGAATCCAGATAAATTGGAGCCCATTGCTTGTTGGTCTTATAATAAAAGGTCAATATATGCTTGAGCTTGCATGAGGTTTTGGTACCCGAATGATTGGAAAGGAAAGACATTTTTGAACTAGAGTCATCGTAAGTGTCTATCACTTCTTTACCTATGGCTTGTAATGGTCCCCCTTGGGCAACACTCTCCTCAATGGGACACTCGGCTCTTAATCTCTCAATTGACTCCTTGATTTGATAGTGCATGGCTTGATCTAAGATACACAAAGACCCAAAATCCTCAATGAAATTAAATACTTGCCTTTAGAGTAGATACCAACCCATTTCAACGTCACAATTCCAAACTAGATATTAACTCAAGCTTGATCTTGATCATGCTTGTACTGTCATAAAATCTAATATCTAACCAACCCAAAAATATCTAACCAACCCAAATGATTTTCTCATATTAAACTGATCATTTAATATGGGAGAATATACGAGAACTAGGGTTAGAATATAGACATGTGCTTATGGATCTGTCTCAACACAGGGCCAAGGTTAAAGGGGTCCAAATGAGAGATGGTCTATTAAAGAGCAATGCTACCTAATGAAGCTTAAAGACCCTAGGGTTAACTTCATTAAAGTTCTCCAAAAGTTAGTGTTAAAACTTCCTTTGACCTTAGGCAAGCTAGGGTAGACCTTGAGGTGAGAATCCTGCCCAAGCATGAGGTGCTTGTCGTGCTTGCTAACTAAGGTGTTTGTGGGAACCTTGCCCAAGCTTGAGGTGCTTCTCATGCTTAAATGACTAAGGTTCTTGAAGTGTTCAATTCAAACATGATCTCTCAAGAGGCATAAAGGTTTTTCATGCTTAAATGACTAGGTGCTTGAAGTGTTCAATCCAAACATGATATCTTAAGAAGCATAAAAGACACGTCAAGATCCTCCACATGTGGCCCTCATGATGTGCTTGAATCCTATTGGACAGGCTTTAAGGGGGTCCAATGAGAATTTAGATGCATAAAAATAAATAATTAAGTTCTTTCTCCCTCAAAGAGGAAAAAAGGACACATGTCCAAATGATATAATTAAATAATACGAGAGAGAGAGAGAGAGGTGGACCAAGCATGAGAGGGGGTATACTCTCTCTCTCTCTCTCTCTCTCTCTCTCTCTCTCTCTCACACACACACACACACACACACACACTCTCTCATTATGTGAAGTGCAAAGTGCAAGAGCTCCATCTCTTTCTCCAAGCTTGTTGAGAAGTTGGGAGCCTACACCAACACTCTTGGCTATGAAATGAAAATCCAACCAAGAGCCATGCTTCAATGCTTAAGCTCGCCATCTTCTTCATCTTCATTACTATGCTATTATGATATGCTAAGTAAAAAGAGTGATGATAAGCGAGGAACTATTTCTTTCTCCTCTGAATGATTCTTATTCCTCTTCCCTACCCTCATTCTCCGCTAGCTCTCTCCACCTTCGAAGGTGTTTGAGGCCTTGGGAATGAGGCTTGGGATAGTTAATGCTTTTTGTAAATTTTATGTTATGCTTGTGATGCATGAAGACTTCCTCTTCATTTCATCACTGTTACCATATACATGTGGTAGTGATGTGTGTGAACACACTAGGACCGCTGGGGCATTTTTTCCCTCTTTAGGAGGTTTTTCCCCCCGAGCATTGTATATACGCCCATCACTCTAGGGCTATCTATCTTTCCATTGCATACTAAGTAAAACACTCTCTATTGTGTGCCTTGAGCTTCCTTCGTCTTCTCCAAGCTGTGTGTGTTTCTCTGCAACCCTAATTCCAACAATTGGTATCAGAGTAGGCTGCATCCTCTCGGGCTTAGTCGCTAACTGCTCCAGTGCACGCTTGCTCACTTTCTCCGATTTCAGTGAGCTTTGGCAAGCGTTCGCAGGTCGACAAAAATTTCGGGAGAGCTCATAGAGTTTAGTCAACTCAGATTTTTGATTCGAGCTCGTTTCGGCCTCCGTTTCCACTACAGGTAGTACTACACACGCTATTTTGTCATTTTGTGCAAAAAATCTGTCAGTGTCGTTTTTTGCATAACAGGTGCCTTATAGTCTTCTACGGTTTGTGCTATACATCACATGTTGTTCCCGTTCCGTTTCTCCTATTTTCGGGTAGTTTTCACATTAGGTGCAGCATTTACCATGGCTGACAACAACAACATAGATGTGTTCAAGATGTTTGTTGTTGAGGGCAGGTTGGATGGGCATAATGACCCTATGTGGGCTTATATGATGCAACACGTTCTTGTGTCAAAGGGCGTCTGGAATATTGTGCAGGGCATTGATGTACGTCCTGGTTCTGAGGATGTAGGCGATGTTGAGGATGTTGCGGGTCTTGCTGCAAGGATTGCTGCTATTAGAGTTGTTATGCCTACAGAAGAACAAGCTCGTTGGGATGTAAAGGATGTGCAGGCTCATGCATTGATTGCGTTGTCTGTGAAGCGCACCATTGTTCCTCACATCATTCATCAAAATCTGCAAAACAGGTTTGGGATATTCTATCAGGTTTTTATGCAAGGCGCAATGAGGCTAAAATTGCTTTGCTGCGTAAAGAGTTGGAGTCGAAGATTATGCATGAGGAAGATGATATGGACACTTTTCTTGCTGGTGTCAAGGATATCAATGAGCAACTTATTTTTGTAGGTGAAGTCATTTCAGACAGTTCCCTTGTGCAGACTGTTCTTGATGCCTTATCAGATTCTTACCAGACTTTTGCTAGTACTTGGAGACTTATGACTCAAGGAAATCCTAAAGTTGTCAAGTTTGATGCATTATGCACATTGCTGTTGCAAGAGTCACTTTCCAGAAAAAACATGACTAGGTAGCGTGCAGTTGAATAGGCTTTTATTGCTTCTCAAAGAAAGGGTGGTAACAGCAATGCATCCACTTCTTATGGTTCCATTGCGAGTGGCAAAAATTATGTTCCTAATGCTTCAAGCAACAATTTGTCTGGCAATTCTGGTGATAAGGGCAAAAAGAAGATGCGTTGCCATTATTGTAAAGCAAACGATCACTTGATCAAGTTGTGTCCTAAGTTGAAGGCCAAAGAGGCTAAGAAGAAAGAGGGCGGTTCCATTGCAAATGCTAGTTCCACTACAAATGCAACCATTGTTGAGTCTTCTATGAAAGGAGACTGTGTTGCTCATGTTGATGCAGAATGGGCTTTTAGCACAGAGTGCACTTACAATCCTGCTGTCCATGATGCATGCTTGTCAGTTGCTGCAGATTCACATGTGTGGTATTTCCACACTGGTGCTACAAATAATATTACCTCACATCGTGAATTGTTTACCTCTCTCGAGTCTGTCCCTCATGGGAATTCAGTCACTTGTGCCAACAATGCCTCTTATCCAATTCAGGGAGCTGGAAAGATTGTGCTTACTGCTGCAAATGGCAGTTCCTTCACACTTGTTGATGCACTTTATGTAACTGGGATCAAGAAGAATCTCTTGTTTGTATCCGCACTTGCTAGACTTGGACTTGTAGTCAAATTTGTGGATGACAGATGTACAGTTCATGATCTCAGTTTTGGTGATGAAATTGTTGTATCTTGCCTTCTGTGTCGTGGGCTGTATAAGCTCCCTTTGTATGACAAGTGTGGACAAAATTTTGCAAATGCTGTTGCAGATTCAAGGGCTATTTCAGATGCAAAACTTTGGCATGCACGTTTTGGTCATCTGAATTTTGCTAGTTTGCAGCGTTTGCAGAAATCTGATATGGTTGCTTCTTTGCCGCCTCTTGAAGCACCTGTCAAACATGTTTGTGAAGGCTGTATTTTGGGTAAGATGCAGTGTTCTAAGTTTCCAAAGGATGGTTCAGTTCGGGCCACATGCAGGTTGTAGCTTGTGCATAGTGATGTTTGTGGGCCCATGAAAACTCCGTCCTTGGGCAATTACCTGTACTCCGTGACTTTCATTGATGATTACTCCAGGCATGCATGGGTATTTCCGCTTAAAGAGAAGTCCGAAATTTTTATGTGCTTCAAACAGTTTCTGGCTATGGCTGAAAATGTCTCGAAATGTACTATGGGCACACTCCGTGCTGATCGAGGGGGGGAGTATATGTCTCATGAATTTAATGCATTTCTGGATAGTCATGGGATAAAACACCAATGTACAATGCCTTATACCCCTCAACAAAATGGTGTTGCTGAGAGGAAAAATAGGTCACTTACAGAATTGGCACGATGTATGGTCAAAAGTCAAGCTTTGCCGCATTCCTTTTGGCTTGAGGCCATCATGTGTGCCACTTATGTACTAAGCAGGTGTCCTATGAAAGCTTTGCAGTCTATTACTCCATATAAAGCATGGCATGATAGAAAGCCTTCTATTGAGCACATGTGCATTTTTGGCTGTTTGGCATATGCTTTGGTGCCACAAACACAACGCAGAAAATTGGATGATAAGGCTGTCAAATGTATTTTTGTTGGTTATAGTGCTGAAAGCAAAGGTTACAGGTTGTATCATCCGCAAACAAAATGTATTCTGGTTTCACGAGATGTAGTGTTTGTGGAAGATTCTGTTCGGCCCTTGCTGTCATGTACTAGAGACGGTAATGTAAGCTCACAGGACATTTATGACACTTTGTTGCCTCTTTTCAGTAATGGAAATACGAATGTAAGTTCCAATGAGGCAAATATACAGCCTATGGGGGTTTCTGAAAATATTTTAGATCAGCCTATTACTGATGCAGATGTACATGATGTACTTGATGAGGAAATGGTTGAAAATGAGCAGGCTAGAGGTATGCCAAAATGGTCGGTGCACACTTTGCATGACAATAAATTGGATGCACCTTTGTCTAGTCATACTCGTTCAGGCTCTCGCCATGCATTTTATGCATCAGATTGTTATGCTTTGGCTATGTCTAGCTTACATGATGTTGAGGAGCCTCTGTCTTTTGATGAAGCACAAAATTCAAAAAATTGGATGGCTGCCATGCAATCAGAATATGATGCACTTATAGAAAATGACAGATGGACTTTCTGTGATTTGCCTCGTGGCAAAAAGGCCATTGGTACAAAGTGGATTTACAAGTTGAAACGCAAGTCGGATGGTGAGATCGATCGCCATAAGGCTCGACTTGTTGCAAAGGGTTATGCACAGCAAAAAGGCGTAGATTATGAAGAGACTTTTGCTTCCACTTGTCATATGACTACTGTGCGTTTTCTATGTGCATTGGCAGCTCATTTTGGCGGGGATGTACATCAATCAGACATTGTTACTGCTTTCTTGAGTGGTGACATATTTGAGGAAGTTTACGTAACGGAGCCTCGCGGTTTTGTCATAAAAGGACAAGAGGACAAAGTGTGCAAATGTAAGAATGCTTTGTATGTGTTGAAGCAATCTCCTCGTGCTTGGTATGAGAAAGCTGACACTCATTTGGTTAAACGAGGCTTTCGTAACAGTCCAATAGAAAGCACATTGTATGTAAAGCGTGAGGGTGATGTACTGCTCATTGTGGTTCTTTATTGAGATGATTTGCAGTGTGATGGTGGTATTGCCTTGCGTCAGAAAAGTTACATAGAGACATTGCTATGTAAGTTTGGACTCGAGGATTGCAAACCTATTGCCACTCCCATGGAAACACGTTTGAAGTTGAGTCTACATGATGTTGGCGATCCTGCTGATGTCACTCTTTACCAAATTGCTGTCAACTGCCTCATTTGTGTATGCAACACGAGGCCGGATATTCAGTTTGTAGTCTCACAAGGCAGTAGATTTATGCATAGCCCAGGGTCTAAGCATTGGCATGCTGTCAAGAGGATTTTCCACTTCCTTAGTGGCACTTTACATCTTGGCTTGTTTTATCCCAAGGGGGGATCATTGCTGCCAGACTTACATGCCTTTTCGGACTCGGATTGGGCTGGTTGTTTTGACACGCGAGTGTCCACAAGTGGTTTTTGTTTCGTGCCAGGCAGTTCATGTATATCATGGTTGAGCAAGAAGCAACCTACTGTGGCCACTTCGAGTTGTGAGGCTAAGTATAGGGCAGTCTTCACAGCTACGATTGAGTGTGTATGGCTCAGATGCCTTATGGATGATTTGGGTGTTGGACAAACACTGCCAACACTATCTACACCGACAGTCAGAGCACATTGGCAGTTGCGAGGAACCCAATTTTTCATGCTCGCACAAAGCACATTGAGGTGCATTACCACTATGTCAGGGAGAGGCTCTCAGCGGAGAGATCAGCTTGGCTTATGTGCCAACATAGGACAACCTTGCAGATCTTTTCACAAAGGCATTGTCTCGTGAGAAGCTTGAAGCTTTCCGCAAAGCTTTGTGCTTACTCCCCTTTGTGGACTGATCATGTCCTTAGGTCATGGCACTTCCCTCTACTCATGTGCCAGCTCTCGTTCAGTGCATCACTCCAGGGAAGATTTGTTACCATATTCATGTGGTAGTGGTGTGTGAACACACTAGGACCACCGGGGCATTTTTTCGCTCTTTAGGAGGTTTTTTCCCCGAGCATTGTATATACGCCCATCACTCTAGGGCTATCTATCTTTCCATTGCATACTAAGTTAAACACTCTCTATTGTGTGCCTTGAGCTTCCTTCGTCTTCTCCAAGCTGTGTGTGTTTCTCTGCAACCCTAATTCCAACAATCACCCAGGTCACAAAGGAACACAAAGATTGTATTGTACCAAGTCTCTCTTGATGGGAGAATCTATTAATACAAACGTCTTTTGGAGGGGGGACCGAGTCCAAGTAAATCTAGTCCTGAAGTATTGTCATGTTCTCTAATACTCTCTCTTGCAAAAGTATTGTTCATGCCAAGTTAATTAAGTGCTATGTTCATGTTGTTACCGTAAATTAAGTTCACCCTCTATGTTCTCAAAGTAATCTCACCAAAATGCTCACTTTAATTCTCTTAATTCCCCTATTCCCAAAGTTCATAGGCCATTTCCATTACGTTGGTATCAGAGCATTTGGTTTCTCTTTTCTTGCTTAAGAAGAGAGGTCCTTAAGTAGCCTATTAATGGTTGATTTTGTTAATTATATTGGGCAAGTGGGACTGGGATCTATTATTGGTTTTGTTGAGCACACTATAAAATCTAGGGAATTCATTTACAGGCAAGGAACCTGGCAGATTATTTGAACGTCCATGTGGAGGCATTCAGGATGACGATGATCCAGAAATATGATTAATCTTGTGGAGACACGTCCTCTAGGAGCCGCCGATGCATTTGTCGTGCCACCGCCACGACCACAACCTTGGCCTCCACCTCAGAGGTACTAAGCAATCCCTCAACCAATGATAGACCAAGCGCC
Organism: Adiantum capillus-veneris; assembly: GCF_014529385.1. Lineage (NCBI taxonomy): Eukaryota > Viridiplantae > Streptophyta > Polypodiopsida > Polypodiales > Pteridaceae > Adiantum > Adiantum capillus-veneris. The sequence continues at coordinate 30,060,225 of NC_140931.1, read as the reverse complement.
TGGACCTGCCTCCCCTCGCGTTTCTAGCCACTCAACCTCTAGTTTTTTTGTGATACCTGATTTTACCGAGGAAGACACATGCCACTGCAAAATCTTTTCTTCAACCCCAAACCCATCACCCAACCCCTAGACCGTCTCCTGAGCCTTTACATTCTAGTCATGATAATCAAGCCCGGGAGAGCTCCCCTCAATTGTAAATTAGAGCTACTAATCAATGGATTTAGTTGGACACTATAGTGTACATTATTAAACCCAATTTAAAGACAACTTGAATCAATTTTGAAAAGATAGTTGTTCTCAGACTTTATTTGCAAGAAATTTCTTAAACATTGCATTTTTGCATGAATATAGATTGCAAGTTTGCTGTCAATAACTTTCTTTGATATTCGCAGTTTAGAGCAATGTGATATATTGTGTGAGCCGCCTTCTTCAATCAAGAGTTGCATTGCACTAGAAACAGTCGGTCATCCTTTATCTCTGCGTACAATGTCTAAGCAATATTTTGTGATGATAACCAGTAGGGAAATAATGAATGCAGCATAAATGTTTACATACAGAACACACTACCTTTCGCATGTTGCATTGATTATTTTTTTTTGGAGGCAGGCTGAGGTTAACCTCATTATCCAAATCCTCACGCACTTTTCGTAGTGTCACATTGCCTTGAATGCTAAGAACGGTTAGCAGATCAGGTCCACACCATATCTCAAGCATTCTCAAAGGATTGTTCATGTCATAGGTTAAATCTTGGTCCAAAGCTACCAAATGACCATTCACTCGATACCACCTTATGTAGTGGAAGGAAGCTATGAAATTTTGAGAATCTATCATGCACTTACACACAATAAACTTCTTATTTACCTTGCATAAGATTCTATCAGAATCATGGCAATACCAAGATTCATCTAGAAAATCGAGGCATTTCTCTGTCTTGCAGAGTAGCATAGTTCCAGTCTTCCTAATCTCTTCATCATGGAAAAAGTCGATGAACACATGCATGTGCATGAAGATTGAAACATGTACCAATCGATTAGCAATATTTGGTCTTAAGCACTTTTGTATTTCCTGATGGAGCTTTAGTCTAAAATACTGAGAGGTTTCAAATGAAGGGACTATCCACTCTGGACTGTCCTTCAAAGGAACCGGGAGATATTCTAGAGTGTCAAAGCCAAGCGCAAAATGCGGAGCATTATAAAAGTGGTCAAAGAAGAAAACCCCCCGTTTAGCCAACACTCTTCTGGCGCTAGTGTTATAGAGTAGCTCTCCCACAGCATGGAATGCATAAAAAATGCCAATGATGCAATCCATCGGCTGCTAGTCTTCTTTGTCGAAAGGATAAATATCTGCAACTGGCACACAATACACGAGTGAAGAGCAAAATCTATTGTGGTTGCAAGAAAACTTACAATTTGGTCGGTTTGTTGGAAATCCTATCGGCGTTGTTCGTAGATGCAACTTTGAGTGCATATATGCGTGTTCAATGAGAACCTCTTTGACTGTTTTGCCAGTTTGTGACAAGCGACAATTTTTCACCCTACCTTTATAACTGCCCACAAAGTCATTGTCCGTGCGCTTTCTCTTCCTCGTCTACAAGAGAACCCAACCTTCAACTGTAATGGTGGTGGAAAGCCATCTTCCATTGTCCAAATCGAAGCTGTTGAAAATTTTGACAGACTTAATACTTGCGGATGGTCGTCAAGGTCTTCTATTCTCCATTAGTGATTCTTCTATGGCAAGATGCACAACACAGATGTGAGGGGGGGAGTGTTTCTAATCGTAAACACAATACAGCCAAATGCGAGCAGAATAGTTAGTTGAGTGCAAATGAATGAGAATGAGTGGGAATACTATGAAGTCTCTCCTATCTAAAAAGTGCACACAACTGCATTGAGTGTGAGTTATGGCACATTTGTCCTATATTCGATCTTGACAAGAAAGATTCGAGCAAATCACAATGTATATTAGTGTTAAGGTTTTTTATGCAACTAAAAGTTATTTTTTGAAAATGCTAAAATTTGAGATAAAAACAAGGAAAATTCGAGCTACCGTTACGGTAGCTCGCCATCCATTGGTCGCGTTGGATTCTCTCTCTAGCGCTAAAAAGGACCAAATTTGAGTCCAAACTTTCCTTAATGCTCTCCTAATCCTTCTCTCGCTTCGAGTCTTTCACTATGCCTAGGTTCTTCTTCGAAGAGATTGGTCGTTCTGTTGGAGATTGGTCCTTGAGAAGGCATGTCTGCCATCTTTGTGATCACTTCGTCTCTCGTTATCGCTCTAGAAGGAAATCTAGGTGGCTCCCCTTTTGGATTCTTGTGTTTGGTGGAGGTATTTGTGGTCCTTCATTGACCAAATATCCACCTGTGTCTAATGCAGTATGTGGATTTGTGCTTTTTACAGCTTTGTATTCTTGTCCATACTTGTCAACAACTATAGATTTACATTGATAGTCAATTTCGTATGTATAGACATATAAGAGCTTGTAATTCATCAGCTCTTCTGGGTATGGCTCTGAGCATCTATAAAGGTTGACCTCATTGTCGTCAATATATCTATACAGCCCTTCACTCTTATGATCTATTATCCAAACTCTTCCGACAAGCTTGGTCTTTATCAATTGCAAGTTTGGAAGATCCATTGTGGGCGGATGCTCTTCTACCGTTGGAATTCTGAAGCTTGTATACGCTGAGTTTGACTCTAAAGAGAACATGATCTCTGGGCTTAACAACTCTAGCTTGATGTAAAAAGGCTTATTCCAAAGTGTTCAAGTGCTTTGGTTAGGGAGAAGTCGAAACTAACCGTTTTCTCACAATTTTCTCAAATTGTCAGTTTTAGACACCCTAAACTTCCGAATGAATTTTGAGGCCTTAAACGACGTTTTTTTCGGGCACTAACCTACAAGAGAATGACTCAAATGGTCTTAAATTGATGTTCAAGGGATTCAATGAATCTTGTAGAGCTACTTTGGAGCTTCGTTTTGATAAAAAAAAGTTTTTGAATCCGATATCGATAGCTCAAGTTATGGCCAAAATAATCAATCTGTGCCCGAAGACTTCATACGCCTACTGGCTCATAATTGCTCCAAACTTTAACTGTAGACCCTTCTTGATGTACTCTAACCACTCAAAGTCTCACTTTGTGATTCTGACACTTTTAGACAAGTCTATTTTTTCTTTTTCTGTTTGTTGTCTGCAACTTCCCGAGAAGGTTTACTGAGCCAAAAGTGATCCAAATTAAATGAAACTTGGTCTCTAGGCTTATTTTATGCTGGCAAACACTTTTGTGAGCTCATATGCAAGTTTTGACTTTAAATTTGGCACTTGAGACATGATGTCTTTTGTGGCAAAATAAAGTGAGTTTTGTTCCAGTGACTCTTTATCACTCAAGCAACTCTCAACAACTTTTAGAATTCAATTTGACAACTTTTTGTGCAAGTTATCGCTAATACATCATAAATCTTGCCCAGTTTTGTCTTTTGGCACTTTTTAGCCCAAATGTGCTCCAAATTCAATGAAATTTTGGCTAGCGACTTCTTTTATGCTCTGGGACACTAGGATATATTCAGATGTTTGATTTTACCCAAATCTGGTCTCTAAGACATCATACGTGTATGATGTCTTCTGGATAAGATTTCCTTTATATTTCTACCCAAGTTACTCCTTGATGCATATAAGAAGAATATGTGATTACATCAAATTTTGGATGTGAAAATTGCTCAAAATCACCACTTTTTCACCTTTACTTTCTTGTATCCACAAAAATCTTCTTAAATGCAACAATATGTGTCGAAATAAGTTGAAATTTTGCAAGCAAGCTTAACACATCACTCCCAAAGCCCCTATGTGGTCAAAAGTGCAATTGGACTGTCATATTTTGCCTTGAGACATCGTTTGCGTATGATGTGCTCAGAATTGGATGAAATTTGGATTGTAAGCTTGTTTTGTTGTACTAGGCTGTTGTGCTCAACACCCTAGTAAGCTCACACTTCAATTTTGGTCCCTCAAAGTGCCCTTTAGACATCTTACGTCTATGATGTCTAAGTGGTCAAAATGAAGTGAAATTCAGAGGTTCCTCACTACACTGGCAACCCATAGCAACTCTCATAATTGAATTTGACCACTTTTTGTGCAAGTTATGATCAATTCAAGAATTCACTTGCCTAGATGTGTCTTATGGTTTTTGCAAGCCCAAATATGCTTCAAATTTAATGAAATTTGGCCCATATGCTTCCTAAATGCCGTAGATCACAAGGGTGCACTTAGTTGTAACTTTTGACCTCGGATCTGGCCTCTAAGACATCATACGCATATGATGTTTAGGTGGTCAGAATTCAGTTCTGCTTTTACCAAAGGTGCCCCTTGGTGTGTACAATAGGAATATGTGCTCACAGCAAATTTTGGAACTCAAAAATACACAAAATTGTCACTTTTGACAAGGAAATCCCTTGAAAGAGTAAAATCCCCCTAGTTTTCAACCTATAAGCCCAAATGATATGAAATTTGGTGTATGTGCTCAACACAACATGTAGAAGATGGATAGAGTGTCAAAAGTTCAAATTTGCTGCTAGAATCACCCTTCATACATCTTACACATATAACGTCTGCTGATGATTTTTTTGTCAAAATTCATTCACAAGCATCCCCAAGTCTCTAGCACTAGATTTCAAGCACCTCCACCAATTTTCATGCAAAAACATGATCAGGATCACAAGTTTCTCTTTTTTTCGTTTTCGACACTTCGTCTTTTGTCTTTTGGGTGTCAAGAGTTGGTCAAAACTCTAGTCTCAATGTGTACTTGGGGTAAAATATCCCATCTGAACATTCTAGTGCAGTCAAATTTTTCAAATTTGGTCTCCAGATGCCCCTTGAGACATCATATGCGTATGATGTCCAAGTTTACAGAATTACAATTTTTTTACACAGAACTCTTGCACATGCCCTCTTATATGCTCAACATCAATCAGTCATGCGAAAATGTCAACATAAATACTTTTATTGTACTTTTTCCTCAAAAGCAGACTTTTCAGTGATTTAAAATACAAACAAGCACTTTACAAATAATTATGTGATAAATAGCTCTAGTTCATAATCAGATGACTTACCCAAAGCTACTTTAACACATCATATGGAGTTTTGTATTTATGAGTAGAAAAACGCTTCAATGCCACACACGGACTAGCAACGCTTTTATCACCTCACAAACCACTCAACCACCAACAATTACTCTAATTTACAAATCCTAACTAAATCTACCTAGTCGCAGACCCTCGACAAGACACACGCTTCCTGGCTATCCACTTGATCTCGGAATAACCTCTTCCGGATCCACTTAAGAAAAATGCTTTCTTTAGCTTAAACTAAAGCAAGCAACCATCACACAAGTGTTGGTAGCATTACCTCCTCAAGTCCTTGTGTCCCCGGCAGCGGCGTCAATGTTGCGAGGGTGAATCACAACACCTATAAAGTGCATACAACACAACCTAGATCAACATAATGCCAATCAAGAACACAGATGACACGATAGGGGCATGGAGGCAATCTCTTTAGCTTGTCAGGCTGAGACCATCCCACACATACAACACCCTAAAAGGCTCATTTAACCACAACCCAAAATCTCACTGCTCTCAACTACACCACCCAATCAACATACACACAAACAGAAAGAAATTCACCAAAGCATGCTAGAATTGTACAAAACTTAAGGAACACCATTCCCTCACTAGGATACACCTGTCCCAAAGCCTCCACTCAAAATCCTAACTCTAAACCTGTCTGTGAAAAACGCGTATGAAGACAGAGCCAAATTTTGGAAATGCCCAAAACTGAAATCTATGAGTACCTATGCGTAGCTTATGTCACCACAATTCTAATGACTACTTGCAAGCAGAAAACATACATTGTTTGATATACTTATAGTCGCAAATAGCTCGTAGATGTGCAAGCGCGTTCGCTCCGTTCCGCGAGGAATGCTTAGCATTGTCGCGTAGCTCTTGCCTAGCCTAGCACGATGGTGTTGTCATATCTCCAATGTGATGAACGAGTGGGGAGTAGCACCAAGATGAAGCTCACGCTCTCTCTCTTTCATTCTCACACATAGTCGACGACAGCTTAAAACTTTAATTATGATAAAAGAAAATTTACCAGGTACCTTATATACTAAGGCTACCATAGGTTCAACCTAAAATAGAGTTCAAGGGGTAAGATGGCTTTGTATGTACAATCTGGAAGTTCCATTGCGCCCCAGCTTCTGCAACTAGACTAGCTACTTATTAAAATGTTGATTTTAACCATAATCCAAAACATTTTATAACTCTAAGAAAATAGGACTTTGTTGAGTTATGTCGTGCTATTGACCCATGGGTCAACAAATACTGTCGATCATTTAGAGATAGATGGGCAGCTTACAAGTGTCAATCAAGTGCTAGACGATATGCTAAGAGCGTATATTAGCAAGAAGCAATCCAATGGGGAAGATTTCCTTTCTAATTTGGAGTTTACTTATCATGATGAAAAGCATGTTACGACTAAGTTTAGTCTCTTTATGCGTATGAACAGTTTTCAACCTCTATCACCACTTATGGTCGAGTTGGCTAATGATGATGCATGGTAGCAAGTCAAAGACTTTGTCCATGATCATATGGATACGATGAATGTTGCTCATTGATTAGATAGATACAAGAACTGTGTTGATGAGACATGTCGGTAGGTCACTTTCACAAAAATTTAAGAAGAGGTATTCTTACGTATTCTAACATCTTCAGAAAGTCTAAAAAATGGTAATTCCTTTAGTTATCTCTAAATTGTGGTAACTCGTTTAAAATACTCGAATGAGTTATCAATCGAGTCTACACACTATTGCATTCATCCGATTTTGAATATAAGTCGTTTTTAAAAATGCTTACAAAGGATAACAATGTAGATGATCAAGATGTTCCTGTTGGTTTCATCGAACCTTCTATTGAACCGTATGAAGTTGCATATATTCTTTACTATCATGGTATCGATCAAGTGATAGTTGGACCCAATGGAGGTGTTATTGTGGACATTATTGTCGTTGTCATGATCAAGATGTTGTTGTTGGTTTCATTGAACCTCCTACGGAACCATATGAAGCTGCATATAGTCTTGACCATCATGGTATTGGTCACTATGGAAAACATTAGTGTCTTTGTTATGAAAATCAATTTCTAACCTTTTAAAAGTATTTTCCATCTTAATTTGGCCACTTAAGTCTGGAGAAAATAACAGAGAGCAAGTGAAGTTGATTCAAGTGCTTATGGACCAGCTCGGTCAAAGCCAAAAGGTGAGAAGTCCATAAAAGAGCAAGGATAATTGTTGTGTAGTTATCAAATCATAGGTAGTGGTTAAGGAAAGATGAATATATTCTGAGAAGCTTTGATCAAAGGTAGAGGATAAAGGAGATGACTTAGAGCAATTATAGGAGTCTAAAAATAACTAGTTTGCCTTGATTGACTGACTGTGCAAATGATGAGAAGTAAAATAGTGATAGTGGTGTGGGTTTTACCGCATGGCATAGCTCATGATGATGGCTCCATAGCATCTCTCCTCGAAGCTTTTGCCAAAAGCTCTATGACCTCGCATCACAAATAAGATTTTGCATGAAAAGATGTATGAATGTAAACAATTCCACATTATAATAAAAACAAAAAGAGATGCATTTCGTGCATTTATGATGCTCGTGCCCATTAAAAAAAGACAAAACCATACATATGTATGGTGTGGAGTTGGCACCGTTCTCCACATTTATAATAATATCGTAGGGAACATGCCCTTCCTCCGCCACTTTTATCCCCTTCAGTGTTGAAGGGAGACTTATGCTTCTCCTCCAGTATTGGGCTTTTTTATTGTAAAAATACTACAACTTTACAAGGAAGAACTCGTTACCGATGTTTTATGAAGACATGTATCATTCCATGTTGCCTTGCCGTGGTGTATTGTGTATGTGTTCCTTTGTTGGGCATTACAAAATTTCTTCAGCCTTTGTCACCTTCATCTACAATATTCTGAAAAAAAAATGATGTAACTTTATTGCTTTAACGTGTACATGATTTAATCTAAGTACTTTTCAGATCACATAAAGGAAATCAAAATACGGAATATAAGTGTACTTTTGGTATTGGTCGTATGGATCAACGCACAATCTTGGATGGAGCTGCTTCTAGACCTTCCTTACATTGTTTCGCCATCTTCCCACCAGTATACGTTCTATCATTGTCATCCATTTTGCGAGTTCTGCAAACATGTCGACTGATGTTAATTCGTTGTATCGTTCGTTGGTAGGCTCACATGCACACATACACAAAGTCGTAGTCTTTGGGGCACCCCATTTGACATACATATTGATCAAAATACGGCCAAGCGTGACATCTTTCTTCAAGATTCCTTGCTTCACATCTTCTGAACATAGCCTAGAGCTTTCTGGCGCTGCCCTTTTGGAGCAAACCTTGCAATCATGAGAGAGGCCATCACTTCGAATCTGCTGAAAACAGATCAGAGCTATCACTTCAAATATGTTTAAAACAGACTAGAGATTTTTTGCATGCCCCCTGTGGGGTAAATCCTACAATAAGTGCGTTCCAAGAGTCCACACTCTGGATAGGAAGCATTTCAAGAATTATGGTGCTCTCTGAAGTGTACCACATTTAGCAAACATGTCAACCAAGGCATTCTCAGGCACGATATCACATGTGGCTCTCTACTACATGAGTTGTAGGTTTGCTCTTTTGTTTCCTCGTGTTGAATGTTGTTTTAGCCCAATGCTTGTGTAGCGATGTAATCTGACAGGCATGCGTATGCAACAAGTATGATGTTACGACTCCAGCAAGGCCCTCCTCCCTTCTACTTACTACTTGCTATCATGTCAACATAGTTAAGTTTTTTGATAGCCTCGTTGACAGTACATATGGGATGAAGTTGGAGAAAGTGATGGAGAGAGAGACAAGATGTTGCTACAGCTTGAACAAGAATTCCTCGAAGTATATCGAAAGAAAGTTGACCAAGCAAGACATTCCAGGGCTCCCCTGCATTAGTTGAATGAATGGTGAGAGATACACTTGCTTTGCATCCGCTGAAAACAACCTAGAGCTTTCTGTCCCTGCTCCTGTTGCGCATATCCCGTAATCAATGCGTTCCAAGAGACGACATTCCGGACAAGAAGCTCCTCAAGCATTTTTTATGCTATCTGAAGCGTACCACATTTAACATACATATCGACCAAGGGAGTTCCAACCACGACCTCTATTTTCAAAAGCCTCAGACAAACAAAGAAATTGTAAATTTTTGTGCCCATATCAGCATCTTACGTAGAGCCACATGCCTTAAAGATGCATACGTAGGTGATTGCATCTGGACAAAGGCTCTCACTATGCATCTGCTGAAAACATTCTAGAGCTTTCTAGCCCTACTCTTGTTGTGTGTATCCCACAACCAGTGCATTCGAAGAGATGCTGTTCCGAACGAAAAGCTCCTCGAGCACTAATTGTGCTTTCTCAAGTGCACCACATTTGGCATACATATCGACCAAGGGAGTGTCAGCATGACATCTCTTTTCAATAGCATCTGAGTAACAATATCATCATGAATTTTTGTGTCCATATCAACATCTTGCGTAGAGCTACATGCCTTTAAGATATACACGTAGGCGATTGCATATGGAGATAGCTCTCGCTTCACATCTGTTGAAAACAGTCTGCAGGTCCTCTAATGCATATCCTGCATTCAGTGCATTCCAAGATATGCCACTCCGAACAGTAAGCTCCTCAAGCACTTATTGTGCTTTCTCAAGTGCACCACATTTGGTATACATGCCAAGATAGTGCCAAGTACCTCGTTCTTTTCCGAAAACCTCTGGCTAACAATATCATCGTGAATTATTTTGCCCATATCAGCATCTGCATAATGCCACATGCCTTGAAGATACAAGCGTAGGTGATTGCATTTGGGAAAGCTGCCCTCTCTTTGCATCTGCTGAAAATAGCCCAGTGCTAGGACCCTGTTTGGCATATCTTGCAATCACAACATTCCACAAGACGACATCCTGCATAGTAAGCTCATCAAAGACTCGTTGTGCACTGACAGAAGCATGATGCGAGATGCCTTCAAGCTTCACGTGTGCATCCGGAGCTCGAGGCCCTCTCTTCGCATATGCTGAAAACAGTCCAGAGGTTCCCGGCCCTACCCCTGCTGGGCATATACCACAATCAACGCACTCAAAGAGACAAGATTCCGGAGAGGAAGCTAGTTCAACCATTGCTGATATACTCTCTCTCCCCGGCTGCGGTGTGCTCTGACTAACAAGATCATCGTAAACTGTTTTGCCCATACCAACATATTACATGATGCGAGATGCCTTCAAGTTGCACGTGTAGGTGATTGCATCCGGAGCTGGATGCTTTCAAGCTGCAACAGAAAATAGACCAAAGCTTTGCGGTCATCATGCAAGATTTCTTCAAGCTGCACGTGTAGCTGATTGCATCTAGAGCTGGAGGCTTTCAAGCTGCAGCAGAAAACAATCCAGAGCTTTGCGGTCTCGATTATCTCTCTCTTCCCGGCTACGGTATGCATCTGAGTAACAATAGCATCGTGAATTTCTGTGTCCATATTAGCATCTTGCGTAGAGCAACATGGCTTTAAGATATACATGTAGGTGAATCACGTATGGAGATAGGTCTCGCTTCACATCATTTGAAAACAGTCCACAGCTTCCTAGCCCTGGTCCTCTTGTGCATATCCTGCATCCAATGCATTCCAAGAGATGCCGCTCCAAACAGTAAGCTTCTCAAGCACTTTTTGTGCTTTCTCAAGTGCACCACATTTGGTATACATGACAAGACAATGCCAAGTACCTCGTTTTTTTTCTACAACCTCTGGCTAACAATATCATCGTGAATTCTTTTGCCCATATCAGCATCTGCACAATGCCACATGCCTTGAAGATACAAGCATAGGTGATTGATTTTGCGAGAGCTTCCCTCTCTTTCATCTACTGAAAACAGCCCAGCGCTAGGACCCTGTTGGGCATATCTTGCAATCAATGCATTCCACAAGACGACATCCCGCATAGTAAGCTTGTCAAAGACTTGTTGGGCACTTATAGGAGCATGATCCAAGATGCCTTCAAGCTACACGTGTAGGTGATTGCATCCGGAGCTTGAGACCCTCTCTTTCCATATGCTAAAAATAGTCTAGAGCTTTGCTCTCTCTCTCTCTCTCTCTCTCTCTCTGCTCTGCGTACATGATTCTCTCTCTCTTCCTGGCTACGGTATGCATTTGAGTAACAATATCACCATGAGTTTTTGTGTCCATATCAACATCTTGTGTAGAACTACATGCCTTTAAGATATACACGTAGGTGATTGCATCTAGAGATAGCTCTTGCTTCACATCTGCTGAAAACAGTCCACAGCTTCATAGCCCTGGTCCTCTTGTGCATATCCTGCATTCAGTGCATTCCAAGAGATGCCGCTCCGAGCAATAAGCTTCTCGAGCACTTTTTGTGCTTTCTCAAGTGCACCACATTTGGTATACATGCCAAGACAGTGCCAAGTACCTTGTTTTTTTCCGACAACCTATGGCTAACAATATCATCGTGAATTCTTTTGCCCATATCAACATCTACATAATGCCACATGCCTTGAAGATACAAGTGTAGGTGATTGCATTTGGGAGAGCTGTCCTCTCTTTGCATCTGCTGAAAACAGCCAAGCGCTAGGACCCCTGCTGGGCATATCTTGCAATCACTGCATTTCACAAGAAGACATCCCGCATAGTAAGCTCGTCAAAGACTTGTTGGGCACTCACAGGAGCATGATGCAAGATGCCTTCAAGCTTCACATGTTGGGACGTTCTTCAATGACATGATAGTGTATTCGAAGAATGAAGAGGAGCATAGGCGTCACTTGACCATTCTACCCACCCTCTTCGTGTAAGTTCCTCGGATGCAGCTACTATCAAATATAGTTTGAGACCTCTGAGATTGTGTCCAAGGTCATCGTGATGAACCCCCTAACCATCTGAGATGCCTTCAAGTTGCATGTGTAGGTGATTGCATCCAAAGCAAAAAACAGTCCAAAGCTTTGCGCTCTCTCTCTCTCTCTCTCTCTCTCTCTCTCTCTCTCTCTCTCTCTCTCTCTCTCTGCTCCGCGCACTTGATTCTCTCTCTTCCCGGCTATGGCCAGAGGATGTGCACAAGACTGCATTTAGAACGACATTTGGTCTTTATGAGTTTCTAGTGATGCCGTTTGGACTAACAAATGCTCCTGCCACGTTCAACATAATGATGGACCGGATTTTCCGCTCGCATCAACAGTTTGTTGGGACGTTCTTCGATGACGTGATAGTGTATTTGAAGAATGAAGAGGAGCATAGGCGTCACTTGACCATTCTACCCACCCTCTTCGTGTAAGATCCTCGGACAACAACCTTCTTGTGAAAAAATACTAGTGCACAAGGTATGGCCGCACCTGTAGTGATTGCATCCAGAGTTGGAGGCTTTCAAGCTACAACAAAAAATAGTCAAGAGCGTTGCGGTTTCTCTCTCTCTCTCTCTCTCTCTCTCTCTCTCTCCGTGCACCTCATTCTCTCTCTCTCTTCCCGGCTATGGTATGCTCCACTCGTTTTCCTAAAATACCTCACTTCCTTTCGCCCTTTCGCTTTTTTGATAAAACTGCTTTTTTGATAAAAATCATATCTCTCCAATGCGATTCTACCAAGCGGCATATGTATTCTTGCAGCATTCCCAAATACGATATTACATAATCAAGGTAAAAAGTACTTGTGCTAAGTTCAAGTAATTAATATAACTCTTTAGACTCCAAGTATGAAGTTTGGAAAGCCTTAGGGTAAATTTCTAACTTTCCACAATTAGTTTAAATTCAACAGGTCTAGTATTAGTAGGTTCTGGGAGCAGTTTGATGGCACCTCCCAAGCACTGTGATGAGGTTTTGCACAAGAGGTGAAGCTTTAAAGCCCAACGGTGAGCTTTATTTTTACCAAAGTTCGTCCTAATTTAGCATGTGCTAAATTTTTAGCAAGCATGGAAAAGTGTGTGAGTCTGCATGAGTTGCACTTTGGAGTGTTCGCTTCTCATTGAGCAAGTTGTAGGCATTTCATTTAAAGACTAGTGGCAAGTTTACATGGGTTCAAAAGGAGGGGCTTGTGCGATTTTTTAATCTCTCTTTCTCATTCTCATTCTCACACTTGCAAGCGCCAAGACTAGCCAAACTCTCTCTCTCTCTCTCTCTCTCTCTCTCTCTCTCTCTCATGGGAGCTCTAGAGACAGACTCTTTGCTCAAGAGCTTGACTATGGATGCAAATCCAAGAAAGTGAAGAATCTCCTTCTTCTTCGTCATCTTCTAGTACTCTACTATGCTAAGGTATGGTAAGAGCTTGCTCATACATACGGAGTACACGTTCTTTTGCTTGAAAAATACTTCTTTCATCCTTATCTACTTCTTACCCCACAATTCTTTCTCCCACCCTGGGGTGTTTAGAGCTTGGGAAGGAGGGTTACACCATGAAATCTTGAAAAACATTAGCCTCTTGGTTTGAGGAAGCTCCACAAGAGAACGAGTTGTATTGTAATCAAAGCTCTCGTCAAGGGAGAATTATAATACCAAAACCTTTTGGAGGGGAGATCATCTTAAAGCAAATTTGGTCCTTGTTAATCTTAAGTGTGGTATTTTCTTTGAATTATGTGCCGGTTTTTATGTTCTAATGTATAAATGTGCAATGAAATCAGGTCGACACGAACTCTAGTCTCCTCTAAAGAATTCTCTTAAGGGAAAACTCTTTCCTTTCATAAGTTAAATTCCGTTGAATCTAATGTAAGTACTAGATTCTCTCACAGTCTTTAAGAGAACTTCTCTACTTTTGTTTTTGAGGACGAAAACGCTTCTCCAAGGGGGAAGTAATGTCAGGCCTCTGGTAGGACCAGGGAGAGCAAGGCCCGAAACTATTCATGCATGTCAAGGGGGCTCGAGACGAGCATACAGTAGGACCCTAGGCCTTTTAATGCTACTTGGAGGAGCTGGTAGGTAGTCCTTGATATGGCATGCATCTGTCACAAACTAGGAGTGTCGGTAGCTTGGTGAGAGGACTCACATTGATTAGGCTAGTTGGGAGCATGGTATGACATTATCTCTATATACTTGAGGCCTCTTTTGTAGCTTATGTGGATTTCATTGGTAGTGAAAATGGGATTCGACCTGGGGTTACTACATGTATGCTAGATATTGATGAGGCTATTCCTTCCGATTTGGCATGCCGCAATTACAATACAAACTACATTGCGTGATTATGCATGATGGTGGGCTTTCTTTGGTCCCTTCAGTTGGTGGATTGTTGCTTGTTATAGGGCTTTGGTTTTTACGATTGCTAGGACTAAGCATCATGGACATCATATATGGGCGGGCTTTAATGGTTTGGTACTGCTTCTCAAGCATTCGAACCCTCCAATGGTAGCCTATTCGACTAGTGGATTCCCTTGGTAAGCTGGCTTGTGCTGATCCTATTTTTCCGTCAAAGGAGGAATCTTTTGGGATGGACTCCCCTTGGCACAATTGATATGGGATGGACTTCCCTTGGCACAAGTGATATGGGACCCTAGTGAGTGGCAGTGGCCCTCTGAGCAGCAAGATGGGGAGCCTGGGCTCTTCCTGCTAGTACACTATTGGCATCTCGCGACGGATCCTTCTAAGGCAGCAACATCCCACGGGGAGCGTGGGCTCTTCCTGTCAGTACACTGCTAGCATCTCGCGCGGATCCTTCTAAGGTAGCAACACGCAGATCCTTCTAAGCCAGCAATGTACTGAGAGGAAGAGCCCATGCTCCCCATCCTGCTGCTCAAAGGGCATTGTGGGGGATGTTGTTGCCTTAGAAGGATTCATTGCGAGATGCCAGCAGTGTACTGACAAGAAGAGCCTAGGCTCCCCATCTTGCTGCCCAGAGGGCATTGTGGGGGATGTTGCTGCCTTAGAAGGATTCATCGCGAGATGCCAGCATTGTACTGACAAGAAGAGCCAAGGCTCCCCATCCTGCTGCTCAGAGGGCCACTGCCACTCACTAGGGTCCCATATCACTTGTGCCAAGGGAAGTCCATCCCATATCTATTGTGCCGAGGGGAGTCCATCCCAAAAGATTCCTCCTTTGCATGGTGAGGGAATGTTGCTGCTCTCTTCTGCTTTTTAGTTACACTTTTGGTGATCCACTGAGCCTCTAAGTTAACAACCATATATCTTACTCCATGTGGACGATTATAGATGCAAGACTCCATGTTGGCACTTGGGTTGCACGTATAGGCCATGACCTAACATGTTAGTGGTGTATAACATGATAGGATGAGTTCCTATGCCATTGTTTTTGAATTTGTCCATGTGCGCAATCGGTTTTGAAAGGAGTATGTCGTTTGCTTATTAGAGTTGGGATTCATAATGGGCTTGTGATGTTGGGGGGGTGTTTGCATGTCTACTGTGAAAGATTTTCGGGTCCACATTCTCTGTATGAGGGTTCTCCTACAGATCCATTTTCATGCTTACATCTGTGGGCTACAAACAAGGCACTATTGTTGTGCTCCTACCCCTGTGCACAAGTTTGATCTACATTTTTGGGATACAGTCTATAATGCAATTTCCTGCATTACATTATGGGTTATGTGGAAGGCTCCTTGTGCTCATTTACTAGGTTCACAACCTTCCCCTACATCTACTACCATGTCTTCTATTTAGTCGGAGATGCATCATATTCTTACAATTAGTGGGATACATCAACAAGCTCCTACAAGGTAGCTGACTAGTTTTGACACTCATTATTATTCTTCAATATGGATCTGGGACACATTAATGGCACTATGCACCTCCACAGTGGTTTACATTGCACTCATCGTATATACCACCTTGACATTTAGCTAGCACACACACTCTACTCCTCTAGTTTGTACTTCCTTTGGGAGATACACTTTCCTAAGCATCCCCATAGGTCTCATATATAACTCCTTTTTGGGAGGGAGAGAGAGAGAGAGAGAGGTATGTGAAGTGCATGCAAGAGTGAGAGGGGAACTTGTGTGGAGATCAAATGTGTGAAAAGGATAAAGTTGTGAATTCCAAATGCATGTGTAAATCGAAGGTGGTTGGGGTGTGTGTGTATTTGGGGGGTGTGTGTGTGTGCACTGTGTGAGAGAGAGAGAGAGAGAGAGAGAGAGAGAGAGGGATCAGCTCAACAAAAGGGGAGGGAAGTGTGTTAGGAAAGGAGGGGTCGTGAGTGTGGAAAGTGTGCGTTGGCAAGTTGCGTACATGTGTGGGTGCGTGCGTGTGTGTGTGTGTGTGAGAGAGAGAGAGAGAGAGAGAGAGAGAGCCTAGGCCTAGGTGTGTGGCACCGGGGAGGCATGCGTGTGAAAGTGAGTGCACACGCGCGTGGGTGGAGGGGGAGAGCGGAGAGGAGGGGCCGAGAGAGGTCTGGTAATTTTTGCAATGTTAACTTTCTATTCGGCTCTCCACCATGGCCTTCTTCCTCGACCGTCTTCCTACTTCTGCACAGACCACGGGCGTGCCTTCGACTTTGCGATTGTAGCAGCAGAAGCTGTGCGTCAATGTTCCCTCGATTCTTGTCTTCTGAATGTAAACAAGGCCTGCAAACACAGGGTGGATTCTCGAAAATCTAGGGTTCCGCTTCTGTTGCAGGCAGTATTCTCACTCAAGGTTTGTCTTTGTGGAGGATATTCTCGCATTTCATCTTCACCATCGTCTAGTTTCCTGTCTTACATCGTCACTCATCTTTTTTATGTTTGTTTGTAATGTCAGCCTTAGTACGTGAGTCCAATTTCGGGCTATGGAGACCCCACAACGTATAATGCTTGGATCAGTTCCACGGGTATGATGCCTCTGTTTTAATTCATTCATGCAAGAGTTTTGGAGCATTTTAAGAAGTAAAAGTTGCTCAATTGCTGACACCGTTGCAGAGGAGACCCGCACAAACAATTGCATTTCCTTTCTTTTATAAGCACATGCAAAATCCATCCCTAAAATTGGGATGGTAGAGGAGCAGAAGTCAGCCATGCATCCTGGGATCATTTAAAGAAGAGTTCATCATATGAAACTCGAATATTTCATTTTCCTCAGTGATTTCGATCTAGCGACATTGCATTGTCTGTCTAGTTGAGACATGCCAAGAGAGCTTTTCCTGTAGTTTGTGAGCATACGGATTTGCTCTGCCCGTGTACATAGAGCTTAGTCATGGCACAGCAGTTGCCTCCATGTTATGCTTGAAGTGGGGGACATCGGCAATGAATGCTACTACAATAGGCAGTGCAAATCAGAATACTGTAGAATCTTTAAAGGTTTTTCTTCAGGAAATGACAACAAGTATCCAGAATTTGGCCATAAGACAGAGCGGTGTTCAGTTCAGCAATGCTGATTCTCATATGGCATTCTGTTCCTCGCAGGACAATCGTATGTGTGTCAACACTTGGCATCATGCAGACAATGAAATGCTGAACGGCTTTTTAAGGCATTCCAGCGCTTCTCTGTCAGAGAGATGTCGCTATGATTCACAAGATCTTATGGTTACTCAAACTGACTGTAGCAGAATGAGTCCAGCAGTCTCAACGAATGGAAGCTATCTTGGCTACTTGCATCAGGGACTGTATGGTACTCAGGGATTAGCAGTGAGCAACATAATGGACAATGGATTAAATTCGAAAGTAGTTCCAAGAACATGGCATCCTGAAAAGCCACCTTTGGATGCGCAAGAATACCAATGTTTTGTGGAGGAAATAAAGAAGACTGTCCAAACATGGTCTGCCAAGCATCATTGTCTTGTTGAGGCTTCTCAATCGACCAGTAAGAACAGTGAAGTTCCAGCTCCCTGCTCAGGGATTAGTTGTCTTGAACCATCTTGGGATAGTGTCCTGGAATCTTCCTCGCATAGTCAGGAAGAAGCAGGTCATTCTTCAAGGGAAACTCCATGCAGTGCACCTTTAAGTGACCATGCTTCTGAGGGTGTGGCTGCTGACTCATCAGTTCAGGAGTCGCAAGTTTTGGAGTCTGCATGTGTATTCACAAGGACCTCTCGAAGAAGCAACCTTTACAGGAGAAGAGCTTTGAAAAAGGTTGAGAACTTCTGTTCTGCTTCTACAGAGGTTGATACCCTTTCTCCTTCTCTTAATCGCAAGGGCACAGAGTCGCCCTCAACTTCTGAAGGTTTTGGCCCAATAGTGGAATCACCTGACTGGCTTCCTCAAGGCTGGTTAACTGAAATGAAGACTCGGGCAAGTGGCACCAGTGCTGGCTGTAAATACAAGGTATTTATCAATCAAGTTCCTTGATGTTGGCTTTTTCATTATCTGTTGCAGTCTAGTTTTGTTGTGGGCTAGTTAGTTTTGGCTACTGGTTTCATTGACAAGCTTTTGGAATTCAGTGCTATGTCGATCCAGTAACGAAGCGTCGATTCAGAACACGGAAGGAAGTGTTTTGCTTTCTTACAACAGGAAATACTGGTAGATACAAGCCAAAGTCTAAGGTCCAACAAAACGTAGTACACCAAAACAATGGTATTTATTTAAGTCGATTTATTCCAAAATGTTGCTTTCTTTGCCTTAGTAAAACTTCTAATGTTTTTTATTCTCTGGCTACATTCAAAAGGCAATACCAAGCACCCTGTCTCTGGATTACAAAATATTTTGCAAGGACCCAATTTGGCAGGTTAGTAGCACATTCCATCCCTTAGTATTTAAGATTGTAAGCCCCGATGACTGTTTAGTTTAGCTTGCATGATTATTTTAACCGTCTAGATGATGCAGGTGGAAGCCATGTAAATGGTGCAACCTTTCTTCAGAGGTCATGGCAGTACCGCACAGGACATTCTGCATATGGTGGTATAGTAAATATACAAGCTGCAGCCCTCAAATTATTAACTGATGATGATGACATGACTTTGGATGAAAAGGCAAGATTGTTTGCAAGATTCTCTCCAAGACCTGTCGATTTGTATGGATTAAGGATACCGACAAAGAACTTCAAGAGAATGAAGACTCAAGGAAAAGAGGGCTTAGAAGCCCTTGGTAAAGTTATCTGTCAGCAGGGCCTCTCTATTTTGCGAAAGGGTAATGATTAATGTGGCAAGATAATCAGTGAATGCACTTTGTGGGAGTCTTTCCAACACATCCGCCCAAGCTGGCTTGGCATCTATTCTTTTGAGCATGCCATTGGAGTTGGTAAGCTCAGTTGTTCTTACCTCATAGTCTATAGAAGTGAAGGAAAGTAGGAAAGGATTTCCTAAAGAAAGGGGTCCTCCGGATTACAGCAGTGTCTCATGTGGATTATAAAACCAGTCTCACTGCATTTACTTGATGATTTATGAGCCATGCTATTTTGTATGCACACAGCACTGCATATGATGGCTTCTTGCAAAAAGTAAGCCATTATCTGGTGATTGAATGTGAAGGAATAGGCCCTCTATGCATGAAATTGTGAGACTTGACAATTAAGGAAATCACATGTCAGATGTTCACTGATCGGCACAGAGCTCTGATCGGCACAGAGCTAGCAATGTATGCTGTAAATATTTCTCAACGAGTGGGCATGTAAATGCTTTACCTTCATTGAAATTGTGTCAGATTTTTAGAGATCGGTTTTTCATCTTACATTATCTTTTATTGCTTTGAATGAAATTTCATTATCTGTCATATATGTGTGTATATATATCATTCAAAAGTTACCATGGGTTGCAGAGGTTGAGCGTTATCCTTTCCTTTGGAGTTCTGGTTGAGGTCTCATCTTCTGGTTGTGCTTTTGTTGGACCTCTTACAAATGTTTGGGTGCATATGTCTTTGCCAGGGAGAGGGAAGTTTCATTTTTTATTGCAATTTTTTTTCTTGGATTACATAGCTTTATCTCTCATTACCTCTGCATATTCAGCTCAGATATCCTTCTTTGCCAGCAATCTTTTCAGCATACGTGTCTTTGGGCTTGGCTCCATGCAAGGTTCTCTTGCTTGTCAATGCCGTTGGGAGCCTCGTGTGAGGTGACAGGAAGTGAAGAGTGCGTGTGCGTCGATGTGTGCATGCGGGGTGTGGATGCGGTGTTGTGTGTGTGTGAGAGGAGGGGAGAGGGAGAGTAGGCGTTGTGTGGGTGGAGCAAAAGAGTGTGCGTGCATTGTGCGGATGCGGTCTAGGGTGTGCTTGCGAGAAGGGGAGGAGGATCGAGTAGGTGTTATGTGGGTGGAGCAAAACTCTAATGAGCCATCTTTATTGTTATACATTCATATGTATAACCAATAAGGTGGTCAATGGGTGGGTGTCCGTAGCTTGTGTGGTTGGGCAATGCATATATACCTTTACCCCAACAATCTTCCACTTAAAGGCGAACGTGTCAATAAGTGGGTCTTATTAACTAAACTATGCATAAGAAAACAGGTGAAATTTTCTAAACCTATGTTCACTGGTTAGGTTAGTCGATCTACATGTGCCCGTGTTGGCTCTAGTGATAGATGAGCATGCGTATCCATGTTAGAGTTTGCATGTAAATTTCGCAGACTAATTTGTATTGTTTGTAAAATTTTAATGTGCATCATGCTAGTGTAAGTCATCATACAACTGACAATCCTTGTTGTAAGTGCTCTCACTTTTAGGTTGGGCCTCGACACTAGTAGGCAGTACATGAGATGTTTGAAAGCTAGCGAAATCTGTGCAAACTTGGTTGTTATAGCCCTCCTTGTGTTATCTGCATGTAATGCACCGTCAGGACTACTCATCGTGTATGGATGTGTCAACGTTGACACTGGGATATCTATGTCTCTCATCCATAGGCGGAATTGTGGCACCTAACTCATCAATCTCTATCATGGCATATCAAAGAGCTCCATGTCTGTCATCTCTACCTGTCTCTAGGGAGCATACCCGCTCTACTTCTACTTATGCAGACTGACCACATCACTAGAGCACTGTTGCTCTATCTCTGTTTCTACAGAGTTTATTGGCACGTCATATATAGCTAAATAATGTGTCTCGTGAGCATGATGAAGCTTGTTCGCAAAGGTGACATGTTTCGTCTCTCGCTCAAAGCATGCCAACAATAAAACTGAGACTGCCGTCTTAAACCTCAGACACATGCATAAGATATACCAAGCCATTGCGGGCACTTCTAGCAATCACTAATGATTTGCAATGCATTTGGAAAGACCGCTCTTCAAGCAGTGTGACATCCACAATCTGCTAACTGTCTCACTGAGATCAAACTCTGTATCGGCTGAGGAACATAGCGCACATGTCGTAGCGTATATGATGCACTAATATGCACGGACAAACAAACATGTTTTGCACCTACAATGTCAAACACCAAACTATCGGTCAAGTACACACAACCAAAGTCCCCCACTAGAGAAGGTGCTAAACTAGTCAGATCATATCGTGATGTGGAAGATTGCATCCTCATCTAGCAACCACGTGGAGAAGTGTCACCTTTCAAAGATATGTAATCAGGAGGAACGCTAAAGACAAACGTGACATCATCATCACCGGCATATGAAGCCACTTCTCTAGCATGTGTCAAAACCTCATGTGTATCACACATAGATCTCTGCTGTTGTCTCATACGTCTAAAATAGCGGTGCCTAATGTGCCATGTGTGACCACAATACCAACATCGCATGTATCGGCAAAACAACTACGAGATAGCCGTCTCTCAGGAGTTATCACTGTAGAACGTCAAAAAATGAGAAAAAAAAAACCACCGGGTAGAAGCCACTCGTCGTAGATGGATCTGAGCTAAGATGCGATCCTCTCTCTCTCTCTCTCTCTCTCTCTCTCTCTCTCTACCTATATGACGAGGTCGGGGAGAAACAGTCTGATGCTGGCTGACCCGGGCTTACTCGTCGAAAAACTCACACATGGTGCTTGTGTGTGTGTACGTGTGCGCGCCAAGTGCACACACTCTCTCCTTTGCCCGTGACCAAGAGAGTCGAAACTCTCTTCACTTCCTTTCCGTCATCGAACTGAACCTATTGCTTCTCGATTCCGAGTGTGTAAACACACTCTAAGAAACAAATAATTTATTTAATCCTCGTTGTTACTCTTTGTCGTCGACTTTGTGTATGTGTGTGCAACACACAACCACACTCACCTCAAGGCCTGCATCCTGAAATTCGAAAGTCAAGCTTGCGAAGCTCTTTGGATGGAGCTTGTTTCTCCTCTCCCTCCACACACAGTTCTACATGCTGCATTTTGTGAATCCCCTGCAGGTTCCCGCTAGCTCAAAGGCTTTCCCAATCGATCTGCCCTATTTACTTGCTCTTTTCCTCTTTGTAGAGAGATATCCATGTAGATCCACCAAGACCCTTCAAGATTCCATCTCCCGCTTGGGAGGGCTGCACAAGTGACGGGTGCGGGTAACCAAACACCGCGGATCTTGGACCGATCCTTGTCGGATCTCCACAAAACATATTCCTATCCGAGGCCGCCAAGACGGATCTATCACCGCTAAGCTCGTGCCGAGCTCTATCACTTTTGTGTCTCATCGACAAGCACGTGCCGATTGCTACTGTAGCTTTGATACCAGTTGAAGAGTGGGTGTGCATCGATGCGTGCGTACACGGCGCAGATGCGACGCGGTGTGTGCCTGCGAGAAGGGGAGAGGGAGAGAGTATGTGTTTTGTGGGTGGAGCAAGACTCTAATGAGCTACTTGTTATTGTTGTATATATGTACAATTAATAAAGTGGTCAGTGGGTGGGCGCCTATAGCCATGAGAATCGAGCAAGGCACATATGCCTTTACCTCAACATGAAGGAGACACATTTTCTTCATGTATTCATGTCTACGGGCTACATTTCCTGTGTGGGTTGGTGGCTTATCCTAGCTCGCCCATGGGTAGTCGGTCTTCTCGCTTTGATCATGATCCAACCGTGTGCTTGTATTTTTTCTTTTGTCTTTGTTTAGGTGGCTAAGTCATAGATGTGGTGTCATAAACTTTAATATCTAACTACCCCAAATGATTTTCTCATATTAAATTGATTATTTAATGTGGGAGAATAAACGGGAACAAGAGTTAGAATATAGACATGTGCTTATGGATCTATCTCAGCACGGGACCAAAGCCAATGGGTCCAAATGAGAGATGGTATGTCAAAGAGCAAAGCTAGCTAATGGATCTTGAAAGACCTTAGGGTTAGCTTCATTAAAGACCTCCAAAGGTTAGTGTTAAAAGTCCTTAGACTTAGGACCTGCTTTGATTCGATTGCCGAAATTAAACGCTTGTGTACAGGTATATTCAACGGCAAAGCAAGAAGTTGTGCGGAAACTGATCCTTTACCAGGTGAGTGGTTGGATTTGTGTTAAGTTGCATTGCTAAGTTTGATGAATTTAAGATCAAGAAGATACATTTTTAGAGACCAAAAGGTGGCAGGTGATCAGGGTAGTTTAGTGTCCACCGAGGAGACTGTAACTCAGGCAAGGCTAGATCCACTAGCACCAATTATCGAGGAGGGTAGTGATACTGACACTTCATCAGACAAATCCTTCTTCATGATGGGTAGTCAACAGCCCGGAGGTTTCACCTATGACGGACCAATGCCAGGAGGAAGCACTTCCCTAAATCCTTTGAATGATTCCAAGTTCAGTGTAATCTTCTTAGAAGGAACAAACTCGAGGGGAGCCCTAGTTTATTCTGAATATCGAGGACGCAAGTGTATTTGTATTGAAGAAAGACCGGCTCAGAGACTGGAGATAATTCGAGTCTATGATGATGGAAATAGATTCCGAGACGAAAAGGGGAACCACTATCTGATAGTTAGTAACCCTGATGATTACAATAGATATGGAGATAACGTGGCGAAAGGAAAAATGGTTTCAGAAACTCAAGAACCGCCACCAAACATTGATCGACCGGGAGCACTTTTAATGTACGATAAGAAAACAACTAGGGTCTCAACCTATAACGAGAATGTGGGGATTTACAAGCATGAGAGCAAGGGAATAGTCTCTTACTTCCGTTGCAAAGAACCCTATCCAAACAAATTCAGCAAAGACAAGGTTCTTTACTTATTCTCTTACGAAATTGCTATGGGGAAGGATATTGTTTTTGTTGATAGGTACGGGCGAGAATACAAACGTATTCTCCCAGAGGAGGTAGAAAAGACAACAATTCTAGGAGCATCAACATAGGAGAAATAGAGGGTACGAGAAGAAGCCCAAGCAGAAGCAAAAGAA
This sequence comes from Adiantum capillus-veneris, assembly GCF_014529385.1. Classification (NCBI taxonomy): domain Eukaryota; kingdom Viridiplantae; phylum Streptophyta; class Polypodiopsida; order Polypodiales; family Pteridaceae; genus Adiantum; species Adiantum capillus-veneris. The sequence continues at coordinate 30,036,017 of NC_140931.1, read as the reverse complement.
CGCATTGCAAAAAGAAAGCTTCCACGACAACAACAACAATGTGGATCACCGTTGCGAATAAATGCCATTCGGCTAACGAATTTTGATGACGACACTGTGGGGCCAATAATTGCTGTCAAAGTGGATAGCAATCAAGTTGAATCGACGACATTGCTTGATTCTGGAGTTCAAGCAAATCTAATCTCTTACAGATTATACAAACAGCTCAAGCTCAAAGGTCAACTACATCCTACACCACAAGTGCTGGAAAGTAGTACATCACATTCGCTGAAAACATTGGGCTAGATTATAGTGCATGTACAAATACATCAATATATTTACCCACACAAGTTTTTTGTGGTTGAGGATGAAAGCACAAAACATCCCATGTTGTTGGGATAACCTTGGCAAAAAGAGTACAATGTGCAGATAGATTGGAATGCGGATGCAGTCAAGATTCAGCATGCACAAGAACAACAGGTGGTGGCTTTTGCTCAGCAACCACGGAAGAACCAGATGGCAGCAATGCAATCACTGGATAAAAAGCCAAAAGGCTGGGTGCCACTAAAGAACAACATGGAGATTAAACGGGGAACTGCCAACCATGTTCACTACAAACATACAACAACACAGACCACAGTACCAAGATCAAGGTTAGCAACACGCTACAAACAAGTATGGGTGCGGACGGATAGAAATGACATGGCAGACAAACCACAAGACACCAAAAGAAGTCAATCGAAGCAAACAGTTCAACCAAAAACCAAGGGAATAAAACAGATCTGGATCCCAAAGAGACTGCTCAATAACAACATAAACGTGACTCGCATTTGGATCCCGAAACCGAAGCAACAGGAACTCCCTTCAGTACAAGCAAGATCGACATGCAGACAAACACAACATAGGAAACCGGCAAACCGATCATTGTGGGTGCCAATCAGCAGCAAAACAATGACAACTGCAAAAGTAGCAATAAACGTGCAAAAACCACCAAAGCAAAGCTACAAATGGAAAGCAAAAGAGACAAAGAATACGGCCAATTCCACCAAGACAATTCTCTCCAAGGAGACAACTACGGCTATATTGACAATGGTGGCAACAAAACCGACTTTTGCAAGAAAGACGATCAAACAGCGAGTGGTAGAGTTATAACTTTTACTTGCAAAGAAAATATGCCGACCAAATCAACAACAAAAAGGAAAACTCGACGGCGAATGCCAATAAGAAACTTGCTTATACCCTCCTCTTGCACAGCATGAATTTTTTCATGCATCAACAGAGTATGCACTATATAGGGCCACATTACATGGCTAAGCATTAGAACAATTTTTTAACCCATGCACAACACATACTCCGAGGCGATACCTTGTCGTCCGGGAGGACTCCGGCTAGGAGGGGGGGAGGCATTCTCAAATGCGGACCCAATGGCAGAAAGAGCAAAAAAGGGCATGTTTTTCGACTATTTTAAAGGGTTGTCGTTTGATTGTGAATTTTTTTGGACTAACCCAAGTACATATGCCTTTATACAACATGAATCTATAAGTATATGGGGGACCAAACATCAAATCAAGCCCCTAGGTGTGTGTATATAAGTAAAAATAGCCATTTTTCGAGCAAAATATTGGTAAAACGGAGAAATCTGGCCATAAAAATTACAGGTGAGTGTATATAGTGTCTTGCGGTGATGTTTTTGATTTATTATGATTTCTGGGAATTTTTTGGGTTTAATTTGCTATTTTTCTTTTAATTTTACTAATTTTTGACAAAAAAGTTTCAAAAATACAAAAAGCAGGTGAAAAACAGTCGTAATGAAAAAAAACAAATATAGGGATGATCAGTGACTATAGGACAACCTATGGTACAACGGGGGTGCAATTATGAGACAAGAGCGAAAAGCGTGTTTTGGCCAGATTTTGATCGAAACGTCAAATTTCTCGTAAACTGGGCAAATGGAGTCAAAATCAAGAAATTTTTGAGCCTAAACCGCATCTCACAAGAAGTTGGAGCACATGTCAAATTTCACGGAAAGTGGTTCGGGGACCCCCATTATAAGAAATTTTCACTTCATTTTAAGCTCATTTTCACTATTGTCCTTTGAGAGAGAGCTTCTGCCACCTAGAGCGAACGAAACTTCCAGCAGCTTCTACGACGCGTACGACTACCCGACATGCTCCAGACATGAGAGGTAGGCTCACCACCTTGAGCTTTTTGTGCATGTTTGTTGTTTTGTCGCGAAAACTAGCGTAGGGTTCACACAGAAAGCGAGCAGTAGAGACCTACAGGTAGAAGTGACCACCTAACGGCTAACCCAAAAGCAATGAGACTTCATCGGCAGCTTACCCTAGCATAGGAGTCCAATTTTGGATGACCAAAGGCAGTAGAAAACCATCGGGAAAAACCCTAATTCCTAGAGCCCCGCAAGAGGCCACCAAATGGGAAATCGACAGAAAGACGCCCAAATGCTACCAAAACTCATGGGTAGGAGCATCTCGACATGCTCGACAAGTCTATATAGCCCGCACGACCAAGAGATGATCCGAAGCGGCACCAAACTTCAGAAACAGCATCAGACACACAAAGTGTCAAATAGCTCTCGCGGCCAAACCGCATGTCCATTTGCCACCAAACTTCACGAGCGGCTTTCCTAGACCACCAACAACCAAGTCCTATGTGGTAGACCACCACAAGTCATCGACGACATGAAAACGCAACCACGGGCGCTTCTAGAGCAACAAATTGCCAAATGGAGCTCTGGTAAAGACAAAGTCGACAAAAACCATATGGCGAGGATCCCCAAGGGATCGTGAAGCTATGGAGACCAACATCGAGAAATTTCATCACCGAAAAGCACTCCAAAAGTCAGAAAATGGCTCAGAGGCTCTGAAATCCACACAGGGAGTTTCTTGTTGAAATAATGCTTAAAAGGGACTTAGGGGGACTCATGGCAAGCACCAGTAGCACCTCCAACAAAAATTTCATCAGGACATCCTACGCGTAGGATGTCTCAAGGCCATTTCTGGGCACCAACCCCAACATCTCTCTTCACACAAAGTTTTTGAATAGCGTGTACAAGCTAGCCACCAAGTTTCATCCCATTTGGACAAAAATTGACCTCATGTGCACCAAAAAACGCAAAGTCAGGGAATAGAGGCAATAATGGGGCATAGACCTACTAAAACTTGTCCAAATTACATGAAACTTGCACAATACACTCATGGGTACATTGCCAAGCAATCTGTGTGGTCACATGCAAAAAATGATGAAATAGACATCCTACGCGTAGGATGTCTAAATGACATTTTTTGGCCCACAGATGGTGTTTTTCAATTCCAGATCTCTTCATATCACCTTCAAGAGCTCATATATCAAGTTTCAAGCCATTCCCATCTCTTTTGGCCCCCAACACCTCCAAGATGCACTTTTTGAGCTCAAAAACACTACACATGGTCTTACCAACACCAATTCTTGTCCAAATCACAATCCAAGAGCATGGCCATGTTCCACAGGCCAAGAGCTACCCACAGAACAAATCTCAAGCTATTTTGATGAAAAAGACATCCTACGTGTAGGATGTCTCCATCATGATTTTGAACTTCTGTGCAAGAAATGACCTCATGGGAGCCATTACCATGGTGCAAGAAGCTCATATATCAAATTTCAACCCATTTGAATATCTTTTGCCACTTGTTGTGGACATCCTACCAATTTGTGAGGCTAAAGCCTGAATCTGCCCAGATATGCACTTTTTGATGCCCAAACCCAATTCCAATCATATAGCCATGTTGCACAGGCCAAGGACCACCAGCATACCAAGTTTCACCAAAAACTGATGAAAAAGACATCCTACGCGTAGGATGTCTAAATGATAAATTTTGGCCAGAATCATACCGTGAGCACATGCAAGGTTACCCAAGTTCCTTTTAAGTTTTATTTTCAATTTTCAAATCATTTGGATAGTTAGAACTCAGTTTCTCAGCTAATATGGAAAAAACGCTAACTTCGGACTACTGAGTGCAACAGGATCTATGGCAGCCGCAAAATCACCGGCAAAGAAGAAGAGGATGACCATAAAAGATTACTTGGAAGAAGTAGAGCCCTTTGTCATCCCAGAAGGAACTCTAAAGCCAACTAGCACATGGATTCAAGACGATTTGTTAGAGTCCAATGACTTGAAGATCTACCAAGGTGTGTCCAAGGATCCTGAAGGAAACGCAGTAGAGCTACCCATGATACCACGGGAGCTCAATGAGTTTGTCAGAAGCAAGATGGGAGAGTACTTGGAGAAGATAGATCTCCATAACTATTTTGAAGCACTACCAACAGGAATTGACATAAAACGAGTGTGGGAATTCGTAACTACAATCAAAGAAGATAGAGTGGCCAGAGTCACTGATCTGCAGGGCAAGCCAGACACTATGATCATCATTACAGAAAGGGTGGTGGAAGCTGCACTAGACATCTCCAATAAGGGAGATAGTGTGACCAAGAGAAGAGATGAAGTAAAGGTGTACTCAGGAAAGAAGAACAACTACACCTTTGAAGACATTCCAAACCCTAAAGTGGCGGTCATGAGCCAGCTCTACAACTAGTATTTCCACATGTGTACAAAGCGGCCACAAAAGTACAGAATGCCACCGGGAGCCATTGCTACCACCTTCACGTGGGCAATGCAGAAGAGCAAGCTGAAGGTGATCAACTATGCTGCCTATATCCATGACAATCTGGTGAAGATGGGCAACAAGAATCCCACCTACATTGTGCCTGATGAACTGATAACAAAAGTGGTTTATGGAGCATTGCACGCCAAAGAAAACTGACCTGACCCTCCATCACAGAATGACTGGCTAAGGCTCAAAGAATATAAAGAAGAGGAACCGCCCAAAGCACCCCGAGTAGCCACAAGGTTGAAGCGCCGGTTAGAGACCGTGCAAGAGGAGCAGTCAGAGTTGAAGAAAGGGAAGAAAGAAAGTTTACAAGTGCCAATCAAGGAGACCAAATCGCAGAAAGCAGCACGGCTCGAAAGATTAATGGAAAGCTTCAGAGCCGAAAGAGCACTGAAAGGAGATCTAAGCGACCTGTGGAAGCCCTCACTAGAGGCCATGTCGGGATCATCCCGAAGGGTGCACAGAGATAGATTTGAAGATTACATCAAAAATTTTGAGATCCTGGATGCTACGACAGAAAACATCCCTAACATCCCATTTACAGAAGAAGAAGTGGATGAAGTACGATGGCAGCTGCTAGAAGAGCAGGAAGGCCAAGAAAGGGAGAGAAAGACAAAGGCGGATAGGGATTTCAGAAGAAAGCTAGCAACTCCACCGTCAAGCCCGGAGTCTAGCCCACCGCCATCACCACCTCCTCTTAGCCCTCCACAAACCCAACAAAAGGAGGAGCTAGACAAATCTGATGATCAAGAAGATTCAAGGCAAGAGAAGAGCCAAGAGCAAGAGAAAAAGGAAGAAGCCAAGCCCAAAGATGAGCAGCCAGAGCCAGAGGAAAGAAGGTTTAGCACATTTCTTGATCTACTAGCTGCTAGGTATTCAAGAGAAGAGGCAGCCACTGTGGCATTTGAGCTACCAAGCACAAGGCCCAAGGAACAGAAACCGAGCCTGCGGTTAGTGGAACTAAAAGAGATGGCCACTGATACAGTGGATCTACAGCCACCTACCAATGACTGGGATGTGGTGATGTACAAGCTAACCGGGCTCATGGCAAAATCACTTGCCACGGAAAGTGAGATTGACAATCTCAAAGCCAATGAAGTTTTTATCAAATCCGAAGTAGACACACTACAAAGATAGAGCCAAGAGCAGATAGAGAAACAAGCAGAGCTGCAAGCCAGTCTGGACACGACATTGCAAAGATGCCAAGAGATGGAACGAGAGAATCAAGCAGTAGATCAAAGAATTCAAAGAGCTGAAGAAGAATACAGAAAACTCAGCATGTCATTGACAGATGCAGAAAGGGAAAGGGACAACCTAACCCTACAACTTGTTGAAGAATCCAAGGAGGTGGAAGCCCTGAGGAATGCCAAAGAGAAGGCAGAGATAGAGCATAAAGCTAGTCAGGATGAGGTCATTGAGCTAAAAGACCATATTAAAGTCAAAGATCAAACCATCCAACGGCTATGGGCATCTCCTGCCAGAGCCAGAGCTGCTAGCTCGACTCACACCACTTCAGAGACGGAGCTTTATGAAGAACAAATGAACGAGCTCTAAAAGGAGTTGACATTAGAGAAAAGACAAAGGCTGATGATGGCTGAGGGCTCTGTGGTAATGCAGAACCGATTGGAAGAAGAGCACAAAGCCATCAAGAGAAAGCTCGAGGAGGCGGAAAAGATAAATGCCGATCTAAACGACCTCCTTGTAAACATGGGAGAGCAAGCGGAACAGGAGAAGAAAACATTTCAGAAACAGATAGAAGAGCTGAGAGGCCAGCATCAAACAGAAGAGCAGCAGATGGGCACCAAGCCAGCAGCCATGGAGGGAATAGACATAGAGAATCTGGCAGATCCTTTGGACACCACCATGCAAGAGGAAATCCTTGTAGGACCCTCACAAGAGCCACAAGATTTGACACAAGAAGAAGAAGAGAAGCTGCAAAAGGACATAGAAGAAGCATTCAAAGACACAGCCAGAGAAACTTTGGAATGGGAGCAGAGGGTCTTTAAATCAATGACTATTCAGAAGATAGATGCCAGCAACCTTCGGCGTGAAGGGTTACAACCCTCTCTCCCATATCCTCTGTTGAAATATGAAGCTGCCACAATCAACAAGCGAATCAGAGAGGAGCCAACAGTGCCACTGTACAAAGCAGACATCTCCAAGCCTGACGGGGTCAAGTTGATAGTCGACTCTCAACCCAAGTGGAGAAAGGCATGGCTGACAAAGTATCCTCAGTATCTATTCCATCTGGTAAAGGCGCCTAAAGTGATCAGAGATAACCTAAGTTTTTGCCCTGTACCAAGGATGAGGACGTGGAAGGCCCATGAACTCTTGCAAAGAAGCCAACCCACTTGGCTGAATTACCCGAAGCTGTCAGGCTTGAAGGCAGGCGAGAGAATAAATGAGCAATACATGGTGAAAACCCTAATGGGCGCCATCAAATTGTTCACTGGCTCGCCTGACCTATCTTGCATCATGATGAGAAAGATTTGTAAAACACTTTTGGTAGTCTTCGAGACATTCAAACCAGGCCAGGCGATAGACAATATCTTCTTCTTTCAAGATATATACAGATGCGCATACGATCTGTCTGGTCAGCCATCCCACGAGGTGATACATGCATTGTATCAAAGGATAATGTTTTTGCCATCTTATCACCTCCATCCCTTTGAAGAAGCCTTCTACACCGGCTTCTTCACAATCAGCACTGACATATTCGGCCCGACGCTACTGGCTCAACATGCAAGATATGAGTCTCTTCTCAAGATGAGAGACAACCTACACTGAAGAAGCAGCTCAACAGCCATGTCGAGGACGACATGAACAAAGAGGCGGGGAGTGTTAGAAGCTGGACACACCCTACGGAAAACGACTACTCGGTGGATTATTATTTTTTGTAATTATTCATTTATTGAGAAAACCCGACATTTCACCTTTGTAAATATTGGGGCTTACAAAAGTTTCCAGATTTGTATCCTAGTTTTGACATTTAGATTGAGTAGATGGTTAAATTGGAATATTAGGGTTTGGGATTGTAAGGTATTTATACCACTTTTTGACCTTAATGAAAAACCCTTTGTCATTTTAAAAAAGATTTCTGTCTGTGAGTGAGCGTACTGTGTACGAGAGAGAGAGAGTGAAAGTTTCATCTTGACGCTACGCACACACCGATGGTTGGAATCGAGTGCGGAGAAGTGCAGCGTGTTGCCCCCGACGAGAGCTACGTGTCGATACCTACATTGCGGGCATACGGTCCGGTTTTGCGAGCTCGACTTACGAGCTTCATCTGGTGATTTGGTGAGCATACGTTATCTGTTTTTGCATTTCAGCGTATCCACGGGTTTGCATTGAGTAGAGCTACACATTAGGCACTTCAGTTTTTGGAAACGACGACCTGCAAATTTCGGCTAGACATCCTACGTGATTTTGCACCGGGTGTTTAGGGTTGGGATTTTGGTTCATGGACCTTAGGGACAGTGACCTATTGGTGTTAGTAGGGTCTCCTTCAAGTTCTGTGGTGTTTCAAGACCGTTTGATGGGTATTTGGCTCTTGAAAGCGTTGTAGGAAACCTCTTCTTAAGAACTCTTGAAGGCTGTAGCTTAGACATTGGGTAGAGACCTCTGTAGGAATTAGTCGAGAGTCGGTCGAGTGTAGATTGACACCCTATGCTTGCTTCCACGCGCCTGCGGGTCGAGCTTCGTCTTTAGCTGACAAATCTTGTTAGGTGAGTTCTCGCTGTGTTGACGTCCGTCGCGGCGTGTCCGTACAACAAGGGCCTCTTTCCAAATGCAATCACATATGCATGCATCTTGAAGGCACATGTATGTACACAAGATGCCAATCTTGGTCTCTCTCCATATGGTATCACCTATGTGTCCACATTCAGGCATGTTTCTCTATGCAAGAGGCTGATACGGGAAAAAAAATTCAGCTTTTTATTGTTGTTCAGAGGCTGTTGAAAAAAGATGTTGCGCTTGGCACAATCTTGGTTGATAAGTATGACATGTGTGTTGCGCTTCAGAAAAGTGACAGCTTCTCACCAGTCGAAGTCCTTGGAGTTATTTTATATCCAGTTAGCAAGGGCAAGTGATGAAGCTTGGAAAGCTCTAGGCTATTTTCATCTTTCTATCTACAGTGTGAACTCCTTGAATGCACTCAATGTGGGATGTGTGCAAGAAGAGCAAGGCCAATGAGCGATACAGGAAAGAAGTGCTTGTCTTTGCCTGGGATTATGTGTAGCCACATATGGTGATCTTCAGAACGCATGAAAAGCGCTCGAGGAGCTTCCTATGCGAAATGCCGCGTCTTCAAACGCACTGATTGTGGGAATGTGCCGCACATCAGCAATGTAAGGAAGATCTTGACTATTTTCAGCTGATGCGAAGCGACCATCTCTCCACATGAAGCGAGCGCATCTCTATGGATGCAACATCTTGAAGGAATGTCACAATTTGCGACAAGCAGAAATGGGCAAAAGCCCTTGACTACTTTGAACAGATGTAGGATACGTGCGACAAGAGCATGGCCAGAAAGATTTTGGCTGTTTTCAACAGATGCAAAGCGAGGGCTTCTCTCTAGATGCAATCACATATGTTGCTGTGGGATGTTGTCTTTTGGAATGCACTGATTGCAGGATATGCTCGACAAGGGTTGGGCATGGAAGCTCTGTCTGTTTTCAATAGGTGTGAAGCAAGGGAAATTCTCTACATGTGCATCTTGAAGGCATGTGACTGATGACATGTATGCGAGATGTGGTGATTACAGGAAGCACCAAAACGTGCGTGAGGAGGTCTCTTGGAGTGCATGGATACATGCAATAGGAGCAGGGTAAGAAAGCTCATATATGCCTATCGCAAGGGTATCAGAATCCACAATGTGATTGCTAGTCGAGGGTGCAACATGTTGATTGCAAGATATGCCCAATATGCCTATCGCAAGGGTATCAAAATCCACGATGTGATTGCTAGTCGGGGGCTGTTAGCGGTATGATGTCATGCTTGGCGGTGGTTTGATCAATATTGCGGTTCCCTTTTACGAAATGTAATGCTTGGCACTACCTTGGTCAACATGTATGCCAAATGTGGCAGGGCCACAGAGCCCTGGACTAGGCTGTTTCCAACAGCTGCAAAACGAGGGCATCTCTCTAGATGCAATCACCTATGCTTTTGTCTTGAAGGCATGTGGCACTGCCTTGATGTCCGGAATGTCATCTCTACCAGGAAGCTCTTGCTAGCTGTTTTTATAATGCAAAGGAAGGACATTTCTCCTGATGTAATCACTTATGCTTGCATCTTGAAAGCATGTGGCACTACATAGAAGCAATTATCATGTATGCGAGATGTGGTGTACTTGAGAAAGCACCAAAAAGTGCTTAACGAGCTTCATGTCCAAAATTTGCCTCTTGGAATACACTGATTGCAGAATGTGTGCAACAAGAGCATGGCAAAAGCCTCTAAGCTATTATCAGCTGATGCAAAGCAAGTGTATCTCTCCAAATTCAGTCACCTATACTTTCATCTTGAAGGCCATGCTTACATCTTGAAGGCATGTATGTGGCTCTATGCAAGTGCTCGAAGAGCTTCTTGTCCGGAGTGTGGACTCTTGAATGCATTGATTGGAAGATTTTCCAGATAGGGGCGAGGCTAGAAAGCTCTTATTTTCTTTTAGCAGATGTGAAGTGAGGGCGTCTCCCCAGTTGCAATCACCTACGCATGCATCTTGAATGCATGTCTCTTTACACAAGATGCTGATGCAAGGAAGCTCTAAGCTATTTTAATTAGACACGAAGTGAGGTTTCTTGCTAAATGAGGTGACAGGTCTCTTAAGAGTGCTCTTATAAGGGGATATTCCTAGCAAGGGTTGACCGAGGAAGCTCAGAAGTGTTTCTGTTGGGATGAAACACGAGGGCAATTCCCCACAAGAATTGTCTGTCTCATTGTGCTCATTGGATGGATTGTTGCTCAACGGCTCTTGGAAACATGTTGTGCTTGCCAATTCTTTGGCTCATATGTGTTGTGCTACCCTTGGTCAACTTGTATGCCAAATGTGGGACGCCGTGGAGCCTGGGGCTGTTTCCAATAGAAGCAAAGTGAGGGCACCTCTCCAAATGCAATCATCTACGCTTTCGTCTTGAAGGCATGTGACACTGCCTTGATGTCAGGAATGTCGTGTCTTCAAGTGCATCTGATTGCGGGATATGCCCAACAGTGATAAGACTAGAGAGCTTTGGCTGGCTGGCTATTTTCGGATGCAAAGCGAGGACATTTCTCTTGATGTAATCACCTATGCTTGCATTAAGCATGTGGCACTACGTAGGAGCAATGATCACGCATGCGAAATGTGTTGTTCTTGGGAAAGCACCAAAGAGTGCTTGATGAGCTTTTTGTCCGGAATGTCGTCTCTTGGAATGCACTGATTGCGGGATATGCTTAACATAGAACGCTCTGGGCTGTTTTCAACAAATGGGAATTGAGGATCTCTCTTCAGATGTGAAATCACCTATGCTTGCATCTTGAAGGCATGTTGCAATTTGAAAGACGCTAGGTCGGACAAAAGAACTCACGATGATATTGTTAGTCAGGGGCTGCTGAAAAAAAAAGTTATGGTTGGCACTGCCTTGGTCGACATGTATGCAATTACCCACACCTGTATCTTGAAGGCATGTGGCGTTATGCAAGACGCTGATATGGGCAAAAGAATTATTGATGATATTTTCAGTCACGGGCTGTTGAAAAAAGAAGTCATGCTTGTATGCTTTTCGACGGTGATACTAACAAGAAAATTCACAATTATATTGTTAGTCAGAGGCTCTTGGAAAAAGATGTCGTGCTTGGCACTGCCTTGGTTGATATGTATGCCAAATGTGGTGCACTACAGAATATACCCAACATGGATATGGAAATAACGAAGTAATCAGAGTTTTCACCAGATGCAAAAGAAAGGCGCTTTTTCATGGCTAGGATGTTTTCATGAGATATGCACAACATGGCTGTGGCAACGAAGCATTGAGATGTTTTTAGCAGATGCGAAGGAAAGGCCTTCCTTCAAATGCAATCACCTATGCAATTAGGGGCTATTGTGGGGCTGTTGCAGAAACATTTTGTGCTTGGCAATGTGGCAAGCTTGATGAGTCCAAAAGACTACTTGACAACATGGACTATGGTGTTAGCAGGTTATGCACATGAAGGACGAGATTGATTTGTTCTAAATTGTCTTGAGTAGATGCAATGTGAGGGTGTTTCGCTAAATGCATTGAAAGCTTTTGCCACAAGCAAAGCTATTGATAGGGGGAAGCAGATTCATGATGAGATTCAAAGGCAGGGGTTTTTGAAAAGCCATATATATACGCACAAAAATTCACAATTATATTGCTAGTCAGAGGCTCTTGAAAAAAGATGTCGTGCTTGGAACTACCTTGATCGTTATGTATGCAAAATGTGGTGCGCTTGAGCGAACAAAAAGTGCTTGAAGAGCTTTCTGTCCGGAATGCCAACTCTTGCAATGCACTAACTGTGGTGCTTTGATTTATATGTATGCTAAATGTGGTTGCGTCATGCTAGCACCAGAAGTTTTTTATGGGGTCCTCTCTAGGATGTGTCTCTTGGAGTGAGTGGATTACAGAATATGGTCAACCTGGTTGTGGCAAGCTTAGGCAAGACCTTCACATGTATGATTTCGTAATTCATGATGAGATTGCTAGCCAGGGCTATCGGATCAAAATGCCATGCTTGGTAGTGCTTTGATCTATATGTATGCCAAATGTAGTGCTTTCACAATAGCATGAGAAGTTTTTGATGGGGATCCTCTCTAGGCTGTCATCTCTCGGACTGAGTGGATTGTAGGATATGGTCAACCTCGTTGTGGCAAGGAAGCTGTGGGCTCTTTTTACAATATGCGAAGGGATGTTCTGTCTCTAATCGCAATCACCTACGCTTCCACCTGGAAGGCTTGTGGCCTTATACAATATCTTTGAATGGGTGAAAGAATTCATGATGTGGTTGCAAGTCAAGGGCTGTTGATAAAAACATTCAGGAAATGCTTTGATCCATATGTATGCCAGATGAGGTGTCTGTATTAAAGGACAAAATTGATGAGCTTTCTATGCAAATTGTCGCCTTCATAGTGTGTTGATTGCTGAATATGAGATACATGGCTCTAGCAAGGAGGCTTCAGGCTATCTTATCCATATGCAAAGACCCGTTTCTTCCTATAGTTCCTCCACCCAAATAGTCACAAGCCTATCTCCTTCATCCTCCATGGGATGTCATCTCTTGCATCGGGTTAAGAGCAGGAGATGTCCAACATTGTTGATGCAAGGTGCATCGACGATAGACATTCAATTGCGTGGTGAGTAAGCATTATCATTCTGTGATTTTTGACATTTTTGACTCTGCGAACTCAGTTAATGAGCACACTGAAAATTGCACGCTGCCGTGGAAATGGCACGTTCCCTCGTATTATAAAAATTGGGGAGGATTGTGCAAACTCCCCCATGCAAGGAAACTTGCATGTTTTATTTTGTTTTGAAGCATAAAAATGGAACAACAAGCAATTAGCAACATTGACAACTTGTATGATTATGAACATTGAGCTTGACAAACCTCTAACCCTGCTCATGGTTTCCTGCAAGGTACCCCTTTGAAGCACTACGATTGGTATCTCATTCTTGCGAGGTATACCTCTGAACCACGGCAATTGGTAGCCTCTCTCTCTCTCTCTATCTCTCTCTCTCTCTCTCTCTCTCTCATCCTTTCGTAAACTTTTACACTTGAGAAGTATTGAAATGGCATATATAGTTTCCAATATTTTGCTCAATCTTAATTCAATTCAAACAAAGCTAACGAAGCACTCTAGTTCTCGTATGTTATTTCTTCTTCCTCTTCCCTTCCCTCACTCCCTGCTAGCTGTCTCCACCTTTGAAGGTGTTTGAAGTCTTGGGACTGAGGCCGGGGACAAGTTAATGCTTTCATTTAGCTAAGTTACGAGCATAATTGTGGTGCGTGAAGCTCTCTATCTTCATTGCACCATGAAGGTCTCAAGGAGCACAAAGATTGTATTGTACCAAGTCTCTCTTTATGGGAGAAGCAATAATAAAAAAGCCTTTTGGAGGGGGACTGGCTCCACATAGATCCGGTCCTCAACTGTTGTCAAGTTCTCTAATTCTCTCTCTTGCAAAGTATTGTTCATGTTAAGTTAATTAGGTATAATGGTTATGTTGCTACCTCTAATGAGGTTCTCTCTCTATTTTCTCATAGTATTCTCATGCTCTTTACAATTCTTTAAATTTTGCTATTCTCAACGTTCATAGTCCAATTTCATTACACGTGGGATTGTTTTGAGGCGGACAAACTGCAACCATTTGGGAACTCCACGACTCAATTGGCATGCTTTAGGACATGCCTTGTTCTTTTGCTTGCTTGCTGCCTACAATTTGCCATTATGACGGTTTTGACTACTTTTTACCAGGTTGATGAGCGGCTTTGCATTTGTGGGGTGGAGTGATTGGGCCTCAGCCAACTGTTGCCCATTGTGCTTGTCCTGTCTTGTTCACCATCTTTGCGACCGTTGGCGCCCTCTTTTATTTGAGGGTTTACAAATACTTTTCTTTTTGTTCTTATTTTCTTTGTCAGTACTCCCTCGTTGTAGTGAAGTGGCCATTTCTCTTGGGTCTGTTGTAGCAGATTTCCTCCTTTCATGGCTTCACAGTTCCCTCCTTGGTCCTTTTTCTGCCACTCATGCCGAAGGTTTTTATCACTCCGCCTTTAGAAAGTGGTATGACCTATTACGAGTCTTCTTCCTTGTTATGAGTCTTCCTCCTAGTGTGCTCCGAGTTTAGTACTTAGTTTCTACTTGGTAGAATTTCTTTGAGGTTCTTGGTTGCTTGTCATGACTTCTTCACCCTCATCATCCTCTACAATGGCACATTGTGTATCTGCCTAGCTGTCCTTGGTGATTGGTAGCGGACCTCTCTGGTCCTATTGGTGGACTGCTTGTTCAAAGGATTCTAGGTGTTGATCTCTCCGGCGTAGTCAAGAATCCCTCCTCTCCTCTTTGGTGGATGGGTAGGACACGTTTTACTCTCGTTAGAAGAGGTTTTTATCGTAGCTTTTTTTGGATTATAGAAGTAGTCCTCAGTAAAGGGTTGGATTTTGGGTGCATCTATGGACTATTGGATAAAGTTTGCGGACAAGACAAGCTAATGATAATAAACTTTTTTTATTATTACATATTTTAGGCCCTTGTGATAGGGTGTTGATATTTGTGTACCTTATCTTTAACTTAGAGGGGCATTGAGTATTGTGTTAAACACAATCTTTCTCATCCTCTTTCACTTTGGTTTTTTTCAATTTCTTACAATGTTTCCAAGTGTTTTTCTAATCATTAATTTTTATGCTTTGGAAATATATTGTAATCTAAGTAGTTTATTGTTACACTTTTTTCTCAAAAGAACATAATATTTTTATTGGGATACCACATGCTCTAAAATAATAGTGTCACTTTCTCTTTTTCTCTTTCACAAAGAAGCCTCTTATTATGAATTCTTCTCAATAACCATACTTAGGTTTTTTTTAAAACTATTTCTTTTAAGCCCTTGTGAGAGGGTGCTGACATTTGTGTACCTCTCTCTTTAAAGAGGGCCGTTGACATAATCTTTCTCATCCTCCCTTTTTTTTTTTTTTTGGCCTGAAGAAGGCCATAGGGGGTGGTGAAGAAATGGTGCAATTTTTGAGCGGTTGATGCAGAGGTTGCTGATGGTGGACACGTGTCCTCTTCACTTGAAAATGAAAGTATTGTAAACATTATATCTTTCTTTTAAATTGTAAATGGGTCTTTCCATCATTGTAATTTGGCGTATCTTCATTTATAGCTCCCTTGACTTCTTTTTTTCTTAATCTTTGTTTATTTGGACTGCTTTAAAAATCTTTAAAGAACAAAGCACTAGAAGTACATTCATAGAATTTTGATCCCATGATGTAAAATACTGCAGTTTTTCTATTTGTAAAAGAATTTTTTTATTTAAGACCTCCTAAAAGGACATTTCATGAAAAAAATCTTATTCTTATTAAACCTACGTTATTATGTGTGTATATGGATAATAACATTTTATATTAGAACAATACAATTGCACAATGATTAAGAACTACTTTTTCAACAAGCCATCGTGACTTCTCACCTTGTTTCAATTTCCTACAAAGCTTCCAAGTGTTTTTTCAATCATTAATTTTTTTGCTTTTGGAATATATAGTAATCTAAGTAGTTTATTGCTACACTTTTTTCCAAAAAAAACATAATATTTTATTGTGATACCACATGTTTTAAAATACCAGTGTCACTTTCCATTTTTCTTTTTCACAAAGAAGCCTCTTATTATGAAATTCTTCTCATAACCATATGTTGGCCATAGTGAATTTTCACCTTGTTCAAGTATGGCATGTGCTCCAAGATAGTTTTTACACTTTCCATTTTTCTTTTTCACAAAGAAGCCTCTTATTATGAAATTCTTCTCATAACCATATGTTGGCCATAGTGAATTTTCACCTTGTTCAAGTATGGCATGTGCTCCAAGATAGTTTTTACGCTTTTTCAGCTCATGGCCTATGGCTTGATTGTATTGCGACTTTGTTTTTCCTTTGAACAAGCATCTCTTGGGATTTCACACAAGTGGGCTGTGATTGAGATCGAGTTTAAGTGGCCTACCCACTGAGATGGGGCTTTGATTCCATACCATAACATTGTTGTATATGTTGGGAGACAATGTGTCACATTTGTGGCCAATAGTAATGCTTATAGAGCTTTTCAATGACTTTGTGAAAACCTAGGTGGCCAAAGAGGGGGTGATCGTGATAGAATTGTAAGTACCACTGTCTAAGTGATACAAGTACATAAACCCGTGGCTCTTTGCCTTGTGCAATGTAAAACAAGACATGATCAATGATTACAAAATTTTTGTGGCGTGTGGAAGGATGAGGGGAGTGAAGCTGATGCATTAGCGATTGGAGTTTGCGATCTTGTTGTTGAAGTGAGACCATTTGATGTATGTCAACTGGAAGGTTCGAGGGGGATGGAATAAATTGTGTAGCCTTCACATGATGTCTTGAAAGACTATGTGAAATGTGGTTAGTACACCTTTTTGATATTGAAGCTGACACGAGGATTTTTGTAAAGCCAACACCTAGAAGATGCCCAAGAGGATGGTTTTGTGGAGAAGGGATATAAGAGGTTGGTGATATGTTTCGATAAGAACCTTTGCACCTTTCAAATACGGATGAAGTCTTGCAAACACCCACACAATGGCTAGTAGCTCTTTCTCGATAGTAGAAAAGTTGGATTTTGCGGGGTAAGAGCTTGGTTGATGACACAAACTGGTCACCATCCTTGTGTCCAGTCTTGTTGAAGTAATACCAACATTGGATGCATCCTTTTGTAATAAAAAAGGCTTATGAAAATCACGATGCACTAGAGTTGAAGCTTGAGAAGCTTGAAAGATGATGCACTTGAGATTATCAAAACTTTTCTGATAAGAAGTTGTCCACTTGTATATGTTTCCCTTCTTTAAATGGGGAGGTTAATCCGTGAGCCACTTCTGCGTATTGTGAAGAGCAATGGATGATGTTTGAGGATTGAATGAATATCCTATGTATGTGTGGTGTATGGACAAAATTGGGTTTGTGATATGAGCGTAAAATGGGTATGGGTAATGTGTTTGGGAGAACTAGATGATTAGTGTCAAAGTGTAGACGTTCTCATGACTTGGTGAACCAATCACATCCCAATGTTAATGGAAATAGTTGATGCGAGAGTATGTAAAACTGATGTGTGAAAGTGGCGTGAGCAATGTGGAATGTAAAGTGTGCAATCAATTTGGAATGGTGCAATTATTTATTATCACCAAAAAGTATAGAAATGGGCGTTGTGAAACAAGTGTGCAAGCCTAATTGGTCTACTAAATTGAATGATTAATTGAAGTGCTACCGGAATCAAGTTGTGCCTCATGAGACGTGTCTCTAATGTGAACCATGGAAAAACACACCATGCGTCTAAAAAGAGGACATGAAAACTTCCATCAACCACCCGCTTAAATGTTTTTTGAAAAAGCGGCTAAAATGGCTGCATTATCCACTTGAATTTGAGCTTGTTGCACGTGTTGAGTAGCCAACCATCTCTTGCAATGCTTTTTAATATGTCCATAAGTGCTATAATAAAAAAATTTAGGGTGGTCTTGATTGAGTAGGGCCCTTTGATTATTTAGTTGTACATTCTGGACATCTATGCCCATGGGAGTTGGGATTGGTTCAGAGGGAGGCCGTGATGTATAGCTTGTATATGTGGTGGTAATACCTGATATTGTTCGGAGGGTATAGCGCCTTCAATCCATTGGGAAATTTGGACATGAAGACTCGTTGGACCTTGATCACAAACCCTGCAAGAGATATCGTGCCAGAGATGTTGCCATAGAGAAAACAACGTCATCTCTTCCAACATGGTGGCATCAACACACAAGAGAAATTGGTTTAGCTTCACAACAAACACTACTACTGACTTGTTATGTTGCTGGCATAATGCAATGAGTTGTTGAGCAACAGATGTGTAATGTTTTTTCGTGCAAAATTCTATACTAGTAGGGTTTTTAAAAGATACTAGTCCTCCTTAACATTATCACCTTGTTGAATGAATCACGTAGTAGCAACAACTTTTAGGAGCGTGCAAACTTCCATGGCACGGCAGTTAGATGACCACTCATGATAGCTTGCTACATTATCAAAGTGGTCAAGCCAGCTCAACACATCTTCCATGGGCAAGCGAGGAAAGGGTTTTGGGCAAATCTTGGAGTATGTACGCCAGGTTTTTGCTGAGGTATTAGAGATGTTGGTGATTAAGGTTTGATTGGTCTGATTAACATGAAACATCAGGTTGGAAAGTGCATGAAACATTTTCTCCAAAGGAAAATTTAGTGGTATGAACTGGGGATGCATAGAGCTAGCATCCTCATGCTGAGGATTTATGCTGGTGTCATGGAAATAATGGGCGACTCATGGCTCTCATGTGCTAGCTAGAGACTGTGCCGAGATAGAAGATGCTCCTACTTGGATGAAGAGAGAAGAGCCTAGGTGCAGGATGTTAATGCCGTCAACTCCATCAATGTAAGATGGTGCAACTGTAAACTTCCCCCTCTCGGTCGAGGGGTTTCTCCCCTTAAAAGACTGCTTGCCAATCTCATCTTACATCAAGAAATTCCAATAGTTAGCAAGAAACGACATGCCTAACTCATTAGAAAATTGTTGATGTGATACCTATATCACAATATAATCCTACCATGCTACGAGTATAATTGAAGTATTATAGTATCCTACCTCACTGCTTTTATAAAACAATACTCTATTACCATGGAAGATTCCCTCAATCTTCATCTTCACGTCCATTGCCCCCACTCCCAGTGACATGTAGCTCAGTCTCTCCCATCTCACCCCGTAGCCCTCTCGCCCCATAATCTACTAACAGAGCTTCAAAAGCATCAGTAATTTTTGTAGTAGTCCTCCTACAACCCCTAGAATCCGCCCTTCAACCCCTAGAATTTTGATCATGAAGCCAATACTACCCCTCTAGCACAACATTAAAAGTTGTCATCCTTCTCGCTCAAAGTGCTGATTTTTTCATGCCTTTTGAACTAGTAGGTTGGGAATTTATGGGCCCCTTCTCGCATCTATCCATGGCAACATGTATATTCTCCTAGCTACCAACTACCTTCTCTGCTAGTGCAAAGCCATTGCATTGCTTGATGTCATTATTAGCACAATAGCAAAGGCTTTCTTGCACAAAATCATCTCTATCCATCGATGCCCCGCTAATCTCCTTTTTTACCAAGGAGCTCATTTCGAGGTGAAGTTTTGCAAGTCCTAACCAAACTTTTTGGAGTTCAACAACTCTTCACATTTCCCTATCACCCCCAAACTAATGGGCTCACAAAGAGACCTGATTGCATTATAAGAAAATATTGGCATCATTCGTAGATCTCTCCACCAAAATTGGGACGACATCCTCCCTTTTGCAGTTCATGCATACAATACATGAGTCCAAGATTTTACAAAGATCAGTCCTTTTCGAGCACTGTATGGCCGTGACCCACATTTACCTCTAGACTTGTGGAGTTAGTATCCAGGCCACTAAGGAAGGTGCCATTGAATGATTCAATTTCCAAAAGCAAACTCACCCTATACTTCAAAGAGCACTTTTGCATAATCTACAACAAGCACGGGCTTGACAAAAGCGCTTGTATGATGAAGGACAAAGAAGAGTAAATTACCTTGATGGTACCAAGGTCATGCTATATTATCATATCCTAAGGCTTGGTCTAACTGAATCTCTACTTTACAAATGGGAGTTCCTAACACAATTCTCAATTATCTTCACACAAACATACTATCTCACTACAAGGGGCTCTTCACACTTGTGATGCTCGAATCGACGCAAATGAACTTGGTTGTTCTCCCTCTGAGTATTAATATCAATGTCGTAACCAGAATGTTGTATAGGTGTCAAATGTGTGTCGCTATTCTGATTTATTAACATAGATATCGATGCTTATATCGACTGTGATAAAAGCGTTGTGTTACCATAAATATCAAAGTGCATATCAATGCTTGCAGTTGCAAATATTTGGGGGTGGCAGGGCCTTCACCCAATTAACCATTGTAAATAGATATGAACCTTCAAAGACAATAACAAATTAATCAACACCAACATAACATGAAGACATTGAGATGACACAAAATTTGAAGAGATTTTTTTTCATTGGTATAAATTCGTTTTATATAAGGATAGCCAACGCCAAATGTAAAAATATTTGCATATGGTGTCAAATGATATCAGCATTGCAAAAATGGGTGAATGCTTCAAACTGAGATGGCATATGAATATTGGTACAAAATGGGAGAATCGTATCATCCTCAAAAGATACATAAAACTATGAATGTTTTAAGATTTAAAGATATGGTACCATACTCAGGTGAAGAGGTTTTCTCATGCTGCGACATCATTCGACATCATTTGACTCGGATTCTCTAAAACAAAAAGAGACAAAAAAAAGTTGAGGTAACAAAACTAAATGCAAACACATAGTTTAACATAAATGAAATTAGTGGAGATTTATATGTTCTACCTCGTCGCGTCAAAATTTCAAACATGAGCTCATTATGACCGTGGCTTGCGCCATAATCTTGCTTGAACAAAGTAGGCTCCCGAGCGATTGGTTATCATCCACTATTTCAAAGCATTGAAAGCAATAGAGAAATTAAATTAAGAAATTGCAAATTGATGAAATTTAACCATAACTGTAATACAATGTTGCCCACAAGCACATTAGAAAAAATATGAACTGCATGGGCCTTGTAAAAATCCCTAATTTTATGGGATGAAGGCTAATTTTGTGTAGACTTTGGGGGACAAGTGCATTAAATAGGTAACTTTTAAGTAGGATTCTCTACCTTTCTTTCTAGGGCCATCATGTAGGCTGTGGTCCTCCTAGAGGTCTCTTTCTCTCTCTAGCTCTTTGAAAGTGAAAGGAAAAAGGTGATGTGGCTTTAAATACCCACTTTCATCCCTTTTCCATTGCCATGTCATCAAAAACATGCATAACCCCAAGCAAAAAAATGAATTTTTAAAGACCCAGTTTCACCTATTTTCACTTAAAAGTTCCTCTCAACCTATATGCATATAAGAAAAAACATTTTTTGACTTACACTCACTAGAAGGCCAATTTTTGAATTTTTCTTTTCCCTTAATTCTCTCCCTCTCCTCTCTGCTACCTCTCCTCTCCTCTCTCCCTCCCCTACCTCTCAGTCTCCCTCTCCTCTCCTCTCTCTTACTCTCTCCCTCTCCTCTCCCCCTCCCTTTCCCCTATCTCCCTCTTCTCCCTTCCATTGCTTTCCCTTACAACCTTAGGTTTAGCACCCATAGTGCTCAAATAATATCACAAGCCATGCACCCTACACAACACAAGTGTGTATATTCTCTTGCCCATAAAGTTTGCATCAAAAGTCACACACCTGGGTGACCAAAGATCATCACAACAATCCCATGTTATAGGTTGACACGCCTGCTAGGAAATATGACGTAGCTAAGTAGATATTAGAGTAGTTTACTTCATGGAGAGAGATAATTTTCATACACAAGAGATTATAGAGTAGATATCCCCCCAATGTCCCTTGTCCCTGCTCCCCCCCCCCCCCCCCTGCCGCCCCGTGCGGTCAGCCGCAGCCCAGAGAGAGAGAGAGAGAGAGAGAGAGAGAGAGAGAGAGGGATCCCCGTTTTCCATATTGTATCCCAGTTTTGACATTTACATTGAGTAGATGGTTAAATTGGAACTTTAGGGTTTGATAATTGTAAGGTATTTATACCACTTTTTGACCTTAATGAAAAACCTTTGTCATTTTAAAAAGTTTGGAAGTCTGTGAGTGAGCGTACTGTGTACGAGAGAGAGTGTGAGCTTCATCTTGACGCTACGCGTGCACCGGTGGTTGGAATCGAGTGCGAAGAAGTGCAGCATGTTGCCCCCGACGAGAGCTACGCGTCGATACCTACATTGCGCGCGTACGGTTTGGTTTTGCGGGCTCCATCTACGAGCTTCATCTGGTGATTCGGTAAGCATACGTTGTCCGATTTTGCATTGCAGCATATCCACACGTTCACATTGAGTAGAGCTACACATTAGGCACTTTAGATTTCGAAAACGAAGACCTGCAAATTTCGGCCAGACATCCTACATGATTTTGCATCGGGTGTCACTTGGGTTGGGGTTTTGGTTCATAGACCTTAGGGAGAGCGACCTATTGGTGTTAGTAGGATCTCCTTCAAAATCTGTGGTGTTTCGAGATTGTTTGATGGGTGTTTGGCTCTAGAAAGTGTTGTAGGAAGTTTCCTCTTATGCATTCCTGAAGGCTGTGACTTAGACATTGGGTAGAGACCTCTGTGAATTAGTTAGGAGTCGGTCGAGTGTAGGTTGACACCCTATGCTTGCTTCCACGCGCCTGCGGGTCGAGCTTCATCCTTAGCTGACAAATCTTGTTAGGTGATTTCTCGCTGCGCTGACGTCCGTCGCGCCGTATTCGTCCAACATTGGCGCCGCTGCCGTGGACGAAAACCTTAGGTAGGTGATCGAGACTAGTCCTTGAGGATAGGGATTCTTTGGCTTGCCAAGAGTCTCGTTTTACATTTAGATAGGATAAGAGGGTGGAGGACTCTCTAGGTCTTAGACCAATGCCAGGAGAAAGCACCTCCCTAAATCCATTGAATGATTCCAAGTTCACTGTGATCTTCTTAGAAGGAACAAACTCGAGGGGAGCCCTAGTTTATTCTGACTATCGAGGATGCAAGTGTATTTGTATTGAAGAAATGCCGGCTCAAAGACTGGAGATAATTCGAGTCTATGATGATGGAGATAGATTCTGAGACGAAAAGGGGAACCACTATCTGATAGTTAGTAACCCTGAAGATTATAACAGATATGGAGATAATGTGGTGAAATGGAAAATGGCTTCAGAAACTCAAGAACCGCCACCAAACATTGATCGACCTGGAGAAACTTTTATGTATGATAAGAAAACAACCAGGGTAACAACTTATAATGAGAACGTGGGAATATACAAGCTCGAGAGCGAGGGAATAGTCTCTTACTTTCACTGCAAATAACCATATTTAACTGAGTTGAGCAAAGACAAGGTTCTTTACTTATTCTCCTATGAAACTGCAATGAGGAAGGATATTGTTTTTGTTGATAGATACGGGCGAGAATACCAACGCATTCTCCCAGAGGAGGTAGAAAAGGCAACAGTTCCAGGAGCATCAACATATGCCCCCGATGAAGTGCCAAGAGCCACCTACACCCCTAGCCAGTCGACAAATCCCTTTTCAGAAGAGTATGATGCGACCTCACATTCTACCCGATCGCAGACAATCAACAACCAAAACCAACCAGCAACCCAACCATCATTGCAGACATGGTTTCGACAGAGTGCAACATTGGAACAAGACCGAAATCGAGATGGTTATCAAGCCACACGAGGGCTAAGGGATTTGCAAGAACCACCACTCTATTCAAGGTATCAAGGAGAGAGTAAGCCAAAGACTCAACGATCAACAGAGCCTGGAAGACCACCCATAAGACGAGTTCGAAGAGATGAACCATCTCTTGCAAGAACTGTTAAAAATTATGGCTTAGAAGCACCATTGGGAGAGGAACCAGCTTACTACAAAAGATCAGAGGAGGTATATCGATTAGGACGTGGAGATCCAATGATGAGGTTTGTAGACCATCGTAGAATTAGACCTTCTTAAGTGCAAAAATGGGTAAACAAGAAATACACAGGAAACAGAGATCCAAGAGATCATGTAGCTGCCTTTGTGCGTGTAATTAGAGCTGAAGAGGTGTTAGACTTCCCTACCCAATTTGCAGGATTTGGACTAACCCTAGAGGTGGATGAATATGCTGCTTGGTTTGACTCTGTGGAGCGTAGAGACTTTGAGTCTATGGAGGAGGTGTTTGATGAGCTTATCGAGGAATTCTCACAAAGGGGGATAGCTCATAATATCGTCTCACAAATCCATAAATTCAAACAAAAAGACGGGGAATCTCTGCAAAAGGCAGCCCTAAGACTAAAAAGATATGTTAAGTTTTGCCCTGTGGAAGAACTGCCAACTCAGTCCAGACTTATGCTTATATTTATCCAAGGACTAAGGAATGCAGATCTCCAGAAGGACTTACATACGAAGAGGAGCACGACGTTGAATGAGTTAACCAAGGAGGCTCTTTACCTTGTGGACAATTGTGCGGTCTACAAAGAGGGTGAGTTCAAGGATCTTGACGATGACTCATATTCACAACAAAGTGGAGGCAAATCTTCTAAGACATCACAGAAAGGAAAAGTAGCTGTAAACCAGGAGCAGCTTGTAGAGGAAGTGCTAAAAAAAATTAACTTGTACGCCAAACCCCAAGCTAAACAGCCCAAGTGGTGTGCTATTGAACAAAAATAGACAAACCATGCAACGGAGGAATGTTATTATAACAAGGGATATGTGAGAGAGAGACCTTACGCTCCACAAGCTCAGATAACTTCTCCTCAAGTTCCACCGATGCCTAGGTATCAAGCAGGCAACCTACTAGGACCTGCAGGTGTAGAAAGACCACAACCAGTGTTAGGGCAACAACCACCCCTACCAGGATTACGACCAGTCTGTATAAGATACACACCAACAATAACCGACCCAGAAGAGAAGGCTTTGGTGCCTATGCACGCATATTACGAAGATCCTGCTGGATATGCTGCAAATCTTGCCTATTATTTACTAGAAGAACCCTCGACACCAGAACCATGGAGCATGATAGGAAATACAGGACCACCAACAGTAGCACACGCAACAGGAGAAGGAAGATATAGCTTAGATGAACAAACATTGTTGTTCATAGCCAACAGGGGCATGGGCGGACAGAGACATGCTTACCAACAAAGAGGAGCTCAAGGATCACCTCAACAACCCAAGGGACCTTGCTACAAGTGTGGTGGAGACCATTGGCTAAGAGATTGTCCTCATGATGAAATCATGAGAACTACCTTGAACATGATGGAAACAGTGCCTTCCAGTGGAGGGTCAAAAAATGAAACAATCATACCTATTCACGCGGTGACACGAGCCCAAGCTCAAAGAATGTCGAAAGAACCCATAATTGAAGAGCCAAAAACCGATGCCCCAAGTTCAGAAACAAAAAATCAGAGAAGCACTTGTAAAGCTAGAAAGGTGCAGATAAAAGCCAGGAAAGAACGAGAGCAAACAGCTCTATCCAAGGAGTTAAAACACACAAAGGATCTATTAGAGCGGTTAGAGGATCTAGCTAGCCTAAGCTCACACACCACGACAACTATAGCACCCAAGGAAATGGTAGAACCCAAAAGTGCAGGATCAGGAGGATCAGTACTGGCAGACAAGGTAAATGAGCAGTTGGATGCACTTCTAAAAGCTTACGAAGCGAGACTCACAAAAAACCAAACCCAAGAGCAAAGATGGATGACTTATCCATATGCTGAAATAGAAAAAGGGAGGTTGGAAATGTGTAGAAAGATGATAGAAACAACTCAATCTATGATAGAAAACCCGCTTGGTAAACCTGCAAATTAGCATGAAGTACCAGCTCCAACCCCTATCCAACCAACTTTAGAGGAACAAGTAGAAACAAAGGAAAGACTCGTGAATGCTTATGAACCTAGGGGAGAGCCTATCGTAGTGCCAAATACAACAGATGAGGCAAGTGACGGGTTCTAGCCTAAAACATTGGCAGAAATGGGTAAGGACTGTAACGGTCTAGATGACCTGTGGAAGCAAATCCGTGTGGCCAACGAAGCTAACAGGGTGAGTAACCACATGAACAACACGAGAAAAGAGAAAAATGAGATCTTACCTCCTATTGAAGAATTTGAGGCAAGATCACAAATGAACTTTGATATACATTCACAAGGGGGAGACCAGGGATCAATTAGTTCTGGGCACAACCAACCAGACTAGCTGAAAACTCTACCCTCTTACCTAGGAGAGTATGAAGCCAAGTCTGAGGTGAGAGCAATCCCATATCAAAGACTTTCTTCTAACAAAGTGATGAATTCACAAGGGTTGATTGAGTTATTGTCCACCCCGGTGGCGTGCACAATCATATTAGCCGAACTCCTAAGGTTACTACCAAACATGTGGACCATAGTAGGAAAATGCCTAGAAAAATTTGGAGTGAAATACCCCACCTTGAAGCTTCAGGAAGGGATCAGAGAATTGGATAGGCCTCAACTAAATACTAGACCAGTACCACTAAACAAAGTTGCAGAGTATTATGAGGGAGAAGATGGAAACACCATGCTACCAATAGAATTCCAAGGAGTAGTTTCCAAAGCCATTCTTGATAGTGGAGCGGGGGTTGCTATAGCCACCAAGGAAATCTGGAAAAATGGGGAATACTAGCTTTAAGAGCTACCGGAATGAAATTGCAATTGGCAGATGGGTTCATGGAAAAGCCTCTAGGACTCTTAGAAAAAGTGATTGTCACTTCCTGCGGAATCGAGTATGAGCATACATTTGCAATAGTCGATTTCGACAAAAAGAACAATTATGAGATCATTTTGGGACGAGCATTCATGAGACAATTGAAGATGGTCCAGGATTGGGGTTATGACCACATATACCTCAGACATGGCGAGACAACAACCAAAATACACCTGAAAGACCATAGTTACAAGGATGTGAACCAGACAGTAGTGGAAGAGTTTGATTCAGCTACTGTTAGAAGCTGGACACACCCCACAGCAGTAACTACCCGAAGGATTATTATTTTTTGTAATTATTCATTCATTGAGGAAAACCTAATTTTTCACCTTGTAATTATTAGGACTTACAGAAGTTTCCAAATTGTATCCCAGTTTTGATAGTTAGATTGAGTAGATGGTTGATTTTGGAACTTTAGGGTTTGAGAAATTGTAAGGTATATATACCACTTTTTGACCTTAATGAAAAAAACCTTTTTGTCATTTTAAAAACAAGTTTTGAAGTCTGTGAGTGAGCGTACTGTGTACGAGAGAGAGAGTGTGAGCTTCATCTTGACGCTACGTGTGCTCCGGTGGTCGAAATCTAGTGCGAAGAAATGCAGCATGTTGCCCCCGACGAGAGCTACGCGCAGATACCTACATTGCGCGCGTACGGTTCGGTTTTGCGAGCTCCCTCTACGAGATTCATCGGTTGTTTGGGTGAGCATACGTTGTCCGATATTGCATTGCAGCATATCCACGCGTTCACATTGAGTAGAACTACACATTAGGCACTTTAGATTTTGCAAACGAAGACCTGCAGATTTCGGTCAGACATCCTACGTGTTTCTGCACCAGGTGTTTTGGGTTGGGATTTTGGTTCATTGACCTTAGGGAGAGCGACCTATTGGTATTAGTAGGGTCTCCTTCAAGTTCTATGGTGTTTCGAGATTGTTTGATGGGTGTTCGGCTCTAGAAAGCGTTGTAGGAAGTTTCCTCTTATGCACTCTTGAAGGTTGTGACTTAGACAATTGGTAGAGACCTCTGTAGAAATTAGTTAGGAGCCAGTCGAGTGTAGGTTGACACCTTATGCTTGCTTCCACACGCCTGCGGGTTGAGCTTTGTCCTTAGCTGACATTACATGTTAGGTGAGTTCTCGCTGTGCTGACGTCCGTCGCGGCGTATCCATCCAACATTGGCGCCGCTGCCGGGGACGAAAACCTTAGGTAGGTGACCGAGACTAATCCTAGAGGATTGGGATTTTTGGCTTGCCAAGAGTCTCGCTTTACATT
Source organism: Adiantum capillus-veneris (assembly GCF_014529385.1). Classification (NCBI taxonomy): domain Eukaryota; kingdom Viridiplantae; phylum Streptophyta; class Polypodiopsida; order Polypodiales; family Pteridaceae; genus Adiantum; species Adiantum capillus-veneris. Next base: position 30,008,029 of record NC_140931.1, on the reverse strand, counting down.
TAGATAGGATCAGAGGGTGGAGGACTCTTTAGGTCTTAGAGGGAGTCTAAGAAGCGTGTGCCTGGCCTAGATCCTTCGACTTAGGTAGTTTTAGGTGGTAGTCGAGTTCTAGAGTAGGATTTGGAGTGGTAGAAGCGGTGAGAGGAGAGCTTGAGAGTCCGGAGAGGCCAAAAAGCAACCAAAAACACCATCATCACCATTTCACATGATAGGTAGGAGTAGAGTAAGTAGGACATCATGATTCATGATCTAGAGCATTTCATGCATGTACACTTGCTTGGTAAAATCATTACAAGTTTGTAGAAGACGCAAAAAGACGCAAAAGTGTGTTTGAAAGCCTAATTGAAGTCCAAAAGTTACTGTGAGTGTTTCTGATAGACCTACAGAGCATCAGGAGCATTCCTATCAGAATTTTTTTTTAAATTTTAAGCCAGGAGACATCCTACGCATAGGATGTCTACAAGCTTATCTGGGAGGAATTGTGGGATTTTGAGTTGACCAGTGTGTTCAGAAGGTAGGGTTTACCCTCATTTCAACTAGAAAGTGGAAATTTGGCCATATCTTGAAAGGATAAGGCCAAATAGACTGAAATTGCCAGACATCCTACCCAAATAGTGCCAAAACATTATTTTGAGACCAAAACCATAAGATGGCTGCATGAGCATGTCTTGCATGATAAATTGAGTGATTGAAAGGGGTTTCACCTCATTTGGGTAAGAAAATTGGACTCAAAGCGGACTTTAGCACTTTTGACTGAAAAAGGCAAGAACAACTGAAATTTGGGACTTTTGGCATCCAAACCAAAATCTAAGCATACCACTGGGTTACTGACATCAAGGGGAAGCTGTGGGACAAGTCTGGGGTCAAACAGGCCAAAATGACATCCTACGCGTAGGATGTCTTTTGAGTGATTTTGGACTCCAAACTGAATTCTGAGTATACCAAAGTGATCAGCAACTCAAGGGGGGCCTGGGCTTTGAGTTTGAAGCCATTCTGATGAAAAAGACATCCTACGCGTAGGATGTCTAATGCAAGAAAATGAAGCCAGACTTTGACTTTGAGCATAGTAAGGTGTTGTATAGCCTAAGACAAGCCTCCTAGTCAATTTTGGTCCAATTTGGAGTTGATTAGACTGATCAATATCAACAACAGGCTGTCAGAACAGATTTCTGACTCATTGACCATCTAACAGGTGTCCAAATCAAAAAGTAAAAGCAGCTGTAAGCTCAGCACAACAAGGGGAGACAACAGTGAAAAAATCCAGGCAAAACACAGCAGGGGACATCCTACGCGTAGGATGTCTATAAGGGCCTACTGCAAGGAAAATTTGACCTGGCATAGACAGTAAGATTTTATTTGGCTTAGGGGTTCCAGAACTTCTTTCAGAAGTGAATTTGGACCTTGTTTACCCATTTGACGAAGCAAAGACTGAATTCAGACTTTTTCGCGTGAATTGACCAACATCTGAGGGAAGTACTGTTTCAGATTAGCAGACCTAATCCAGAACAGCAGCAATGTATAAAATACAATAGTGGTTGAGATTAACTCTCCAGTTATACCAATCATTACTAAGATAACCTCTAGCAGATAAATGCTTTGATTCAATTGCCGAAATTAAAACGGTTGTGTACATGTATATTCAGCAACAAAGCAAGAAGTAGAGCAGAAATTGACCTTTGCCAGGTGAGTGGTTGGATTTGTGATAAATTGCATTGATAAGTTTGATGAATTTAAGATCAGGAAGATACATTGTTAGAGACCAGAAGGTGGCAGGTGACCAAGGTAGCTTAGTGTCCACCGAAGAGAGTGTAACTCAGGCAAGGCTTGATCCGCTAGCACCGATTATTGAGGAAGGTAGTGATACTGACACTTTGTCAGACAAATCTTTCTTCATGGTGGGTAGTCAACAGCCAGAAGGTTTCACCTATGATGGACCTATGCAAGGAGGAAGCACCTCCCAAAATCCTTTGAGTGATTCCAAGCTCACGGTGATCTTCTTAGAGGGAACAAACTCGAGAGGAGCCGCAAGTGCATTTGTATCGAAGAGAGGCCAGCTCAAAGATTGGAGATAATCCGAGTCTATGATGATGGAGATAGATTTCGAGACGAAAAGGGGAACCACTATTTAATAGTAAGTAACCCTGAAGATTACAACAGATAAGGAGATAACGTGGCGAAAGGGAAAATGGTTTCAGAAACTCAAGAACCGTCACCAAACATTGATCGGCCCGGAGCTATTTTTATGTATTATAAGAAAACAACCAGGGTTCCAACTTATAATGAGAACGTGGGAATCTACAAACATGAGAGTGAGGGTATAGTCTCTTACTTTCGCAGCAAAGAACCATACATAAACGAATTAAGCAAAGACAAGGTTCTTTACTTATTCTTTTATGAAACTGCTACGGGGAAGGACATAGTTTTTGTTGATAGATACGGGCGAGAATACCAACGTATTCTCCCAGAGGAGGTAGAGAGGGAAACAGGTCCAAGAGAATCAGCATATGCCCCTGAGGAAGTGCCAAGAGCCACCTACACCCCAAGCAAGTCAACGAATCCTTTTTCAGATGAGTATGACGCAACCTCACATTCCACCTGACCGCAAGCATTCAACGACCAAGACCAACCAGCAAACCAGCCATCATTGCAGGCATGGCTTCGACAGAGTGCAACAATGGAATCAGACTGAAACCGAGATGGTTATCAAGCCGCACGAGGGCTCAGGGATTTGCAAGAACCACCACTCTATTCAAGGTATCAGGCAGAGAGTAAACCAAAGACTCAAGGGTCAACAGAGCTTGGAGGACCACCCATAGAACGAGTTCGCAGAGAAGAACCACCTCCAGCAAGAACCGTTAGAAATTATGGCTTAGGAGTACCATTGGGAGAGGAACCAACCTATTACAGAAGGCCTGAAGAGGTGTATCGACTAGACGAGGTGATCCAATGATGGGGTTTGTAGACCATCGAAGAATTAGACCTTCTCAAGTGCAAAAATGGGTAAATAAGAAATACACAGGAAGCAGAGACCCAAGAGATCATGTAGCAGCCTTTGTGCGTGTAATTAGAGCCGAAGAGGTGTTAGATTTTCCTACCCAATTTGCAGGGTTTGGACTAACCCTAGAGGATGATGTTGCCACTTGGTTTGACTCTGTAGAGCGTAGAGACTTTGAGTCGATGGAGGAAGTGTTTGATGAGTTTATCGAGGAATTCTCTCAAAGGGGAATAGCTCATAATACCGTCTCACAAATCCATAAATTCAAACAGAAAGATGGAGAATCTGTACGAAAGGCAGCCCTAAGACTAAAAAGATATGTTAAGTTCTGTCCTGTTGAAGAACTGCCAACTCAGTCGAGACTTATGCTGATATTCATCCAAGGACTAAGAAATACAGATCTCCAGAAAGACTTACATATGAAGAGGAGCACGACGTTGAATGAGTTGACCAAGGAAGCTCTATACCTTGTGGACAATTGTGCGGTCTACAAAGAAGGGGAGTTCAAGGACCTTGATGACGATTCGTCTTCACAGCAAAGTGGAAGCAAGTCTTCTAAAACAACACCGAAAGGAGAAGTAGCGGTAAACCAGGAGCAACTTGTAGATGAAGTGCTAAAAAAGATCAACTTGTATGCCAAACCCCAGGCTAAACAGACCAAGTGGTGTACTATTGAACAAAAATGGACAAACCATGGGACCGAGGAATGTTATTATAACAAGGGATATGTGAGAGAGAGACCTTACGCTCCCCAAGCTCCAGTAGCTTCCCCTCAAGTTCCACTGATGCCTAGATATCAAGCAGGAAATTTACCAGGACCTGTAGGTGTAGAAAGACCACAACCGGTGTTGGGGCAACAACCACCCCTACCAGGATTACGACCAGTTGGTATAAGATACACACCAACAATAACTGAATCAGAGGATAAGGCTTTGGTGCCTATGCATGCATATTATGAAGATCCCAGTGGATATGCTACAAATCCTGTCTATTATTTACCGGAAGAACCCCCCACGCCAGAACCATGGAGCATGATAGGAAGTGCAGGACCACCAACAGCTGCACAGGCAGCAGGAGAAGGAAGATATAGCCTAGATGAACGAACACTGATGTTTATAGCCAATGGAGGCATGGGCAGACAGAGACATGCTTACCAACAAAGAGGAGCTCAAGGAGCACCTCAACAACCCAAGGGACCCTGTTACAAATGTGGTGGAGACCATTGACCGAGAGACTGTCCTCATGATGAAATCATTAGAGTCAATGCGTATTGCCCAGAATGTGGAATTACTCATTTGATTCCCGATTGCCCTAAAAACCCGAGCAAAGGAGCAAAAACCATTTTGAACATGTTAGAAACAGTACCTTCCAGTGGAGGATCGGAAAATGAAACAATCATACCTATTCAGGCGGTAACACGAGCCCAAGCTCAAGGAAGGACGAATGAACCCATAGTTGAAGAACCAAAAACCGATGCCCAAAGTTCAGAAACCAAAAATGAGAGAAGCACTTGGAAAGCTAGAAAGGCGCGTAGGAAAGCCAGGAAGGAATGAGAGCAAACAACCCTATCCGAGGAGTTAAAACATACCAAGGATAGATTGGAGCGGTTAGAGGATCTAGCTAGCTTAAGCTCACACACCACAACAACCGTAGCACCCAAGGAAATAGCAGAGCCCAAAAGTGCAGGATCAGGAGGATCTGTACTGGCGGACAAGGTAAATGAGCAGCTGGATGCACTGCTAAAAGCTTATGAAGCTAGACTTAAAAAGAACCAAACCCAGGAGCAAAGGTGGATGACTTATCCATATGCAGAAATAGAAAAACAGAGGTTGGATATGTGTAAAAAGATGATCGAGACGGCTCAATCATTGATGGAAGACCCGCTGGGTAAACCTGCAAATTGGCATGAAGCACCAGCTCCAACCCCTATCCAACCAACTTTAGAGAAACATGTGGAAACAAAGGAAAGACTCACTAATTCCTATGAGTCCAGAGGAGAGCCTATCATAGTGTCAAATACCACCGATGGGGAAGGTGGCGGGTTCCAGCCTAAAATATTGGCAGAAATGGGTAAGGACTGTAACGGTCTAGATGATCTGTGGAAGCAAATCCGTGAGGCCAACGAGGCTAATAGGATGAGTAACCACATGAATAGCACGAGAAAAGAAGTGATCTTACCTCCTATTGAAGAATTTGAAGCAAGGTCGCAAATGAACTTTGAAATACATTCACAAGGGGGAGACCAAGGATCAATTAGTTCGGGGCACAGCCAGCCAGACTCGCTGAGAACTTTACCCTCTTACCTGGGAGAGTACGAAGCCAAGTCGGAAGTGAGAGCAATCCCATCTTAAAGACTTTCTTCTAACAAGGTGATGGATTCGCAGGGATTGATTGAGTTGTTATCCACCCCGGTGGCATGCACAATCACATTAGCAGAACTCCTAAGGTTGAGGCCAAACATGTGGACCACAGTAGGAAAATGCCTAGAAAAATTTGGAGTGAAAGACCCCACCTTGAAGCTACAAGAAGGGATCAGAGAGTTGGACAGGCCTCAACTAAACACTAGGCCAGTACCATTGAATAAGGTTGGAGAATATTGCGATGGAGAAGGCGTAAACACCACGCTACCGGTAAAATTCCAAGGAGTAGTATCCAAGGCTATTCTTGGCAGTGGAGCGGGAGTTGCTATTGCCACCAAGGAAATCCGGAAAAAATGGGGAAAACCAGCTTTGAGGGCTACCAGAATGAAGCTACAATTGGCAGATGGGTTCATGGAGAAAAAGTGATTGTCACTTTGTACGGAATCGAGTATGAGCATACGTTTGCAATAGTCGATTTCGACAAAAAGAACAATTATGAGATCATCTTGGGACAACCATTCATGCGACAATTGAAGATGGTCCAAGGTTGGGGTTATGACCACATATACCTCAGACATGGCAAAACAACAACTAAAATACACCTGAAAGACCATAGTTACAAAGATGTGAACCAAACACCTGTGGAAGAGTTTGATTCAGCTACAGTAGCAGAATCAGAACTACCAGCATGGTTAGGGCAACCAAAAGAGCTATGGATGTACGGAGCTTCACATTGTGGAAACCTAAGAAGAGAGGACTGCGTCTTAGAAAGAGCAATTGAGGACAAGGAGTATATTCCGGAACCTTTCCCTGAAGATGCCTTGGAACCTCTAGAATGGGAACACATACTAGCAACATTGGATGTCTGTACCATTACCGACAGTCCAACAACAAAATTTTGCGCTAAGGATGGCTATGATGTGTTACCCTATTACATGGTAAGCGTTATACCAGAAAAAGAGACGGTAGAACCTCCAGAACAAGAGTTTTACAACTCCTCTGAACACTTGGAAGTAAATGATGATGCAGATAATGAGTGTTCAAACACCTCAAGTGAGCGTGGAAATGAAACCGAGAATAGCAAGTTTTATGATTTTGCTAATCAATATCCTAGATGCCAAGAACGCTATAGGAGGAAACGAGCAGGAAACAAAGAAAGAGAGAACCTGATGCCCAGGATAAAAGGTAAAACTCACTATTTGATGCTTGTGAAAGCAGAGGATTGTGTAAAGGATCAAATATCCGGGAAATTCTCAAAAAATCGAAAAGAAAGAACGCGAGAGGAAATAAAACAGGTACGGAAAGCTAAAACCGAAACAAAATCACAAAAATCTCAAAATTCAAAAAAAGAAACAACAAAAGACCAGGAGTGGACCAAACTGGAGCGTAAACAGAAATACCAAGAACTGAAACGGTCTTTGAGAGAGATATGGACCACTGAAGAAGATAGTGATGGTAAAGGGGAGTCAGAAAAGGGGAACATGAATGTACCATCACACTATCGGAAATTTACTATCCAGAACAGAAAAATCATCATGACACCACCAGTAAGGGAAAGAACCAACCAAGAATCTTACGATCTTACGATAGACCTCGCAGAACCAGGTGAAAAGCCTCAGCCGATCTATATAGCTAACGATTTAGAGCCTGAGGAGGAAAAACAGCTAACACAACTTCTCAAGAAGTATAAAGATGTGTTCACTTGGTCCTATAAAGACCTCAAAGGAGTTGATCCATTGATATGCCAACATACAATTCCTTTGAAATTGGATGCAAAACCTAACAAACAACGTCCTTATACATATAATGACACATTTGCTAAACGAATCAAAGAAGAGATTGATAAGCTAATGGAAGCTGAATTCATCTATGAAATTGAACATACAGATTGGGTGTCGCCCATTGTGGTAGTTCCCAAAAAGAATGGAAAATTGCGAGTGTGTGTAAACCTCAAAAAGGTGAATGTAGCAACCATAAGGGATAATTATCCCTTGCCAATCACAGAACATGTACAGGAGCGAGTGACTGGGAAACGGGCTTATTCCTTTCTGGATGGGTTTTCAGGATACAACCAACTGGCAATAGCAAGGGAGGATCAACACAAAACAACATTTGCCACAGAATGGGAGATTTATGCGTATCGAGTTATGCCATTTTTCTTAACTAATGTACCAGCCACTTTCCAAAGGTTAATGACTCACGCATTCAAGGAATACCTAAGAATATTCTTAGAAATTTACATGGATGACCTGTGTGTACACTCTCTCCTACGAGAGGAACATATTGACCATTTGCAAAAGGTCTTTGAAAAGTGCAGGACATATCGAATCTGTCTTGACCCGGAAAAGTGTGTGTTTATAGTTAAGCAAGGACTAATCTTAGGACACATTGTCTCAAGAAATGGCATAACCACTGACCTAGACAAAGTCAAAGTCATTGTAGACCTACCCAGGCCTACTAATACGAAACAAGTGCAATCCTTCATGGGACACTGCGGATATTATCGAAGATTCATATACATGTATGCGGTTATCTCACAACCTCTGTATTGTTTTCTAGTCAATTTTGAGTGGATCGAGGAGTGTGAAAATTCATTCCAAAAGCTGAAGGAAAACCTTATATCAACACCTGTACTAAAGACACCAATTTGGGAAAAGATATTCCATGTGCACATTGATGCTTCAGCATATGCCATTGAAAGCATTCTAGCTCAACCTGAAGACGGAACAATGGATTTTCCGGTTTGCTATGTGAGCCAACAATTAAACAGTGCAGAAAAGAACCACACAACCACCGAGCGGGAAGGGTTAGGAATGATTTATGCTGTAAAGAAATTTCGGCATTATTTGCTTGCAAACAAATTTGTGTTCTTCACAGATCATCAAGCTCTTTTGTACCTAGTAAATAAACCTTGCAATACAGGGAGAATCGTACGCTGGTTTATTATATTGCTAGATTTGACTTCACAACGGTGGTCAAAAAGGGTAAAACCCATCTACGAGCGGATCATCTTTCAAGGATACACAACGGGGAAGCTCCTGAAGGAGTAGATGATAACATGCCAGATGCTTATCTTTTCAACATTGAAATGGTACCCAAATGGTCTCAGGAAATTGTTAGTGTTCTTTCCTTTGGAAGTGGGTTTGATAATATGGAATGCAGATCCAAACAACAAACAATTCGACAAACAAAAAACTTCCAGTTGATAGCAGGAAGGCTGTATCATCTTGGATCAGACCTAATCCTACGATTATGTATAAATCCGAAAAAATTCGAGTGCTACCTTGAAGAGGCACATGTCCAGGGTTGTGCATTTCATTGTTCAACAGTGAAGACACACCACAGGCTGAAACAGTTAGGGGTTTATTGGCCAACTATGTATGCGGACACACATTCTTATGTTACCAATTGTACTATATGTAGTGCCAAACGACCAGTGGATCACGCAACTTTGTTTCTGGTTAACTTAGCACATGCATGGAGTCAATATATCATTGACTTCTTAACCACCAGGACGTTCCCTGAGAACATCACAAGAGCACAGAAAAAAACTATATAGCTGGAAGCTCGTGACTTTCAGTTAATTGGGAACCAACTCTATAAGCGAGGTAAGGACAATCAACTTAGAATCTGTGCAAGTGAAAGTGAATACCTGCTGATTCTAGAACATGCACATAGCGGAATAAGTGGAGGCCATTTTTTGGGCGATAAGACGGAAAAAATTATCTAAACCGCAGGAATTTGGTGGCCTACATTGCACATGGATGCGGAAGATTTTGTAAAGCGTTGTGACGCATGTCAACGCACCAAGGTGCCAATAAAAAGAGATGAGATGCCATTACGGCCAATGATGGGAGCAAGAGCATTTGCAAAATGGGGCATTGATTTTGTGGGACCTATATCACCACCTGCATATCGCACCCATACCCAATATATCATAGTGGCCACGGACTATCTCACAAAATGGGTCGAAGCCAAAGCAACACAAAAAGCTGATGCACGCACCACGGCACAATTTTTGTATGAGAATGTTTTTGTACGTTACGGGTTACCAATAGAAATTGTCAGTGACCGTGGAACACATTTTCTCAATGAAGTCATTGAATATCTGCTAGAGGAATTCATGGTCATACATAGGAAATCCGCACCATACCATCCACAGGCCAATGGGCAAGCTGAGGCCACTAATAAAACACTATGCATAGTTCTCACTAAAATAGTGTCAGAATCAAGAGCAGATTGGGATTAGCAGCTACACTCAACACTATGGGCATACAGGGTAGCTTACAAAACATCGATAGGAACAACACCATACAACATGGTGTTTGGCCTAAATGCTATACTACCCATGGAGTTTTTAATTCCAACTCTACGAGTAGCAAAAAGCTTAGAATGGACAGGGCATGAGCTCTCTTCAAGAATTGATGATCTTGAAAAGCTAGATGAACTTCGCTTACGAGCTGCCACTTCGATCTATGCTTAAAAGAGAAGACAAAAAGAATTTTTTGATAAACATGTGCGTACCAAAGAGTTTAAAACATGCGATTACGTACTTGTTTATACCTTGAAGTAACATGCCAAGAAACTTAAAAAGCGAGGGATGGGACCATTTCTGATTAGTGATCTATCACAAAGTGGAGCTGTCAAGCTTGCTACATTAGCAGGTGAAGAAATGCAAAACTGGATTAGTGGATGTCGACTGAGGAGGTATCATCTACCACTCACACAGGAGATGCTCCAACAAATTCATCAAGGAAAACAAAGAATGAAGGAAAAACAGAGAGTACAGGAGGAAGCTCAAGCCGAAGCACAAGAACGCATTGCAAAAAGACGACTTCTACGACAACAACAACAAAGTGGAACACCATTGCGAATCAATGCCATTCGACTGACGAAGTTGGAGGAGGAAACAGTGGAGCCAATAATTCCAGTCAAAATGGGCAGCAATCAAGTTGAATCGACAGCATTGCTTGATTGGGGTGCTCAAGCAAATTTGATCTCTAACGGATTATACCAACAGCTCAAAGTCACAGGTCAACTTCATTCTACTCCTCAAGTGCTGTAAAGTAGCACATCACACCTGTTGAAAACATTGGGATGGACTATATTGCATGTACAGATACATCAATATATTTACCCACACAAATTCTATGTGGTGATAGATGAAAGCACACAACACCCAATGATGCTGGGGCAACCTTGGCAAAAAGCGTACAATGTGCAGATAGATTGGAAAGCAAAGGCAACCAAAATTCAGCACGAACATGAACAACAGGTGATAGATTTTGCTTAGCAATACCAGCATGATCAACTGCAAGCCATGCAATCACTAGGAACAAGGCCAAAAGCACGAATGTCCTTAAAGAACAACATGATACCCGAGACCAACAATCAGGTAAAAGCCAACCATGATAATTACAGACAGATGAAGTCACTGGCCACGATGCAAAGATCTAGGCTACCAAAACAAGGAAAACAAGTATGGATGCGGAAAGATAGAAAGGACATGGCAAACAAACAACAATGCAACAAAAAGATTCCAACAAAGTAGAAGGTTCAAGCACAAACCAAAGGCACAAAACAAATATGGATCCCAAAGAAAATTCTTAGCCATAACCCAAATGTCACTCACATTTGGATACCAAAGCAAAAGCAAAAGGAACTCCCTTCAGTACAAGCAACAACGGAAAGCAGACAGCTGCATTTCAAAACGAAAAACCGACTTATGTGGATGCCAAAAAAAAAAAAACCAGTGGCAAATAAGAAAGTGCTAAACCATCTACAAAAACCGACAGCAACAAAATACCAATGGAAAGCAATGGCAATACGGCCCATAGCCATTACGGCCCAACCACTTCTATCCTTCAAATCAGCTACGACTCCATCAACAGTGTCGGCAAAGCAATTGCCTTTTTCCAAAAAGACAATTAAACAGAGAGCAGTAGAGTTACAGCTGTTACTTGCAAAGAAAACATGAAACCTCGACGGAAAATGCCAATAAGCATATTGCTTATTCCCTTCTCTTGCACAACATTAATTTTTCCATGCATCGACAGAGTATGCATAAAATAGGGCCACATTAATCGGCCAGGCATTAGCACAACTTTTTCAACCTATGCACGGCACATACTCCGAGGAGAAACCTTGTTGTCCGGGAGGACTCCAGCTAGGAGGGGGGGAGGCATTCTAGAGGCACTCTCAAATGCGGAACCAATAACAGAAACAGCAAAAAAGGGCATGATTTTCGACTATTTTTAGGGTTGTTGTTTGATTGTGAAATTTTCTGGAGTAACCCAAGTACATATGCCCTTATACAGCATGAAGCTACAGGTATATGGGGCCAAACGCCAAATCAAGCCTCTAGGTGTGTGGATATAAGTAGAAATAGCCATTTTTCAGGCAAAATATTGGTAAAACGGAGAAATCCGGCCATAAAATTTGCATGTGAGTGTATATAATGTGTTGTGATGATGTTCGTGATTTATTATGATTTTTGGGGATTTTTTGGGTTTAATTTGCTATTTTCCTTTTAATTTTGCTAATTTTCGGTAGAAAAACTTCAAAAATACAAAAAGCAGGTGAAAAACAGTCGTAATGAAAAAAAATAAATATGGGGATGATCAGTAACTATAGGAAAACCTATGGTACAGTGGGGGTGCAATTATGAGACTGGAGTGGAAAGCGTGTTTTGGCTAGGTTTTGACCGAAATGCCAAAATTCTGGTAAATAGAGCAAATGGAGTCCAAATCAAGAAATTTTTGAGCCTAAACCGCATCTCGCAAGAAGATAGGAGCACATGTCAAATTTCATGTTCGAGGACCTCCATTATAAGAAATTTTCACCCTATTTTTAGCTCATTCTCACTATTGACTTTGTGGAGAGAGCTTCTGCCACCTAGAGCGGACCGACCTTCCAGCAGCTTCTACGACGCGTACGACTACCGGATGAGCTCCAGACATGAGAGGATCTATGGTAGCCTCAAAGTCACCTGCAAAAAAGAAAAGAATGACCATCAAAGATTATCTGGACGAAGTGGAACCCTTTGTCATTCCAAAAGGAACACTAAAGCCCACCAGCACTTGGATACAAGAGGATTTGTTAGAGTCCAACAACCTAAAGATCTACCAGGGAGTGTTCAAAGACAATGAAGGTAATGTCATAGAGGTACCAATGCTGCCAAGAGAACTCAATGAGTTTGTACGAAGCAAGATGGCCGGCTACTTGGAGAAGATTGATCTCCACAACTACTTCGAAGCAATACCGGCAGGAGTGGACATCAAAAGAGTCTGGGAGTTTGTAACAAGCATCAAAGAGGATGGAGTGGCCAAGGTAACAGACTTACAAAGCAGACCAGATACAAAGATAATAATCACTGAGCGGGTTGTAGCCCATGCACTAGACCTCTCCAATGAGGGAGACATTGTAACAAAAAGAAGGGATGAAGTCAAGGTGTACAAAGAGAAAAAGGAAAATTACACCTTTGAAGACGTTGCCAACCCAAAAGTGGCAATCATGAGCTAGTTTTACAACCAGTACTTTCACATGTGCACAAAGAGGCCACAGAAGTACAGGATGCCGCCAGGTGCAATTGCCACAATGTTCACTTGGGCAATGACAAAAGGCACCCCAAAGATAATCAACTATGCGGCATATATACATGATAGCTTAGTAAAGATGGGCAACAAAAAGCCAACCTATATAGTGCCAGGAGAACTGATCACCAAGGTGGTTTATGGGGCACTACATGCTAAAGGAAGGTGGCCTGACCCCCCATCTCAGAATGATTGGCTGAGAGTAAAAGAAGACAAGGAAGATGAGCCGCAAAGGGCACCAAGGGTGGCTACGAGGTTGAAAAGACGGCTAGAGCCAGTTGAAGAAGAGCAACCCGAGCAAAAGAAAGGAAAGAAGGATTTTGCTCAAGTGCCGGCCAAAGAGACAAGGTCACAAAAAGCGGCAAGACTAGAAAGGCTGATGGAGAGTTTCCGAGCAGAGAGAGCCCTCAAGGGTGATTTAAACGAACTCTGGAAGCCATCTCTCGAGTCTATGTCCGGATCATCCAGAAGAGTGCAAAGGGACCGTTTTGAAGATTATATCAAGAATTTTGAGATTCTTGATGCTGCGGCAGAAAACATTCCTCATGTCCCTTTCACAGAGGAGGAAGTACAACAGATAAGGCAGAAACTGCTAGATGAACAAGAGAGCAAGGAAAGAGAAAGAAAAACAAAAGCAGACACGGACTTAAAGGGGAAACCTGCCTCTTTACCAGATAGCCCTAAACCCAGTCCACAGCCATCACCACCGCCCTCACCACCTCCTAGTAGCTCTCCACAAGAAGATAAGGAGGCTGAGGACAAACAAGAAGAAAGGCAAGCAGACGAGCAAGAGCAAAGACATCAACCTGAGCCAAAAGAAGAGGCCAAGCCTGAAACTGAGCAAAAAGGATTAGATGATGCTTACTATGCTTATTTGGACCTGCTAGCTGCAGGCTATACGAAGGAAGAAGCCGCCAGAGTCGCATTCGACTTGGCGAGGACACGGCCTAAAGAACAGATGCAAGGCATCAGGCTAGTGGAGCTAAAGGAAATTGCTACAGACACGGTAGACCTGCACCCGCCCTCCAATGACTGGGACGTGGTTATGACAAAGCTAGCCGGATTGAGGGCACAATCCATGGTTTCAGAGAAAGAGATGATAACTCTCAAAGCCACCGAAGAAAAGATCAAAATGGAAAGGGATTCTCTGCAGGCACAAAGCCAAGGGCAAAAGGAGAGAGAAGCTGACCTCTAGGCCAGCTTCGCAAGGGCTCTGCAAAACTGCCAAGCACTGGAAGACGCAAATGAGGCAGTAGCAAAAAGAATACAAGCAGCTGAAGAAGAGTGTCAGCAGCTGAGCAAGTCATTGTGAGATGCCGAAAAAGAACGAGATAATCTGACGCTACAGCTGGCAGAAGAAACGAAAGAAGTAGAGTCCATGAGGAATTCCAAGGAGAGAGCAGAGATAGAACAAGAAGCAAGCCTGGATGAAGTCCTTGAGCTCAAGGACCAACTAAAAGTCAAAGATCAAACCATCCAAAGGCTGCGAGCATCACCTGCTAGAGTCAGAGCTACGAGCTCGACTCAAATCATTTCTGAGAGTCAACTATATGAAGAGAAAATGCAAGAACTTCAGAAGGAGCTGACTCTCGAGAAAAAGCAGAGATTGATGATGGCTGAAGGTTCTATAGTAATGCAAACGAGAATGGAGGAGGGCCAAAAAGCCCTGCAAGAAGAAGTGGAAAGCATAAAGATAAAGCTCGAGGAGGCGGAAAGAGTAAACGCTGAACTTAATGACCTCCTCGTGAATATGGGCGGAGAAGCAGAAGCGGAAAAGCAAACACTCCTCAGGCAAATTGAGGAGTTGAAAGGCCAGCAAGGAGGAGAGGCAGAAAGCTCAGGGCCAGCCGCCAATGAGAGCATAGACCTCGAAAATGTGGCAGATCCTATGGACACACCTATGCAAGAGGAAATCATAGTAGGATCCTCTCCAGAGCCACAGGATCTAACACAAGAAGAGGAGGAAAAATTACGCAAGGCAATAGAGGAAGAGCTCAGAGAAACCATGAAGGAAGTCTTGGAGTCGGAGGAGAGGGTCTTCAAATCTATGACCGTTCAGAAGATCGACGCCAGCAATCTCAGACGCGAGTGGCTTCAACCCTCTCTCCCATATCCATTGCTGAAATATGAGGCAGCTACGATAAACAAGCGGATCAGAGAAGAGCCAGCCGTACCTCTCTACAATGCAGACACCTCAAAGCCAGAAGGAGTTAAGCTTATTGTGGATTCTCAGCCAAAGTGGAGGAAGTCTTGGCTTACAAAGTACCCACAATACCTAATCCACTTGGTAGAGGCACCTAAAAATATTAGAGACAACCTCAGCTTCTGTCCTCTACCGAGGGTTAGGACGTGGAAGACACAGGAAATTTTACAAAGAAGCCAACCCACTTGGCTGAACTACCCAAAGCTGTCGGGCGTGAAGGCAGGTGAGAGAATAAGTGTCCAATACATGGTGAAAACCCTAACGGGCGCCATAAAGTTGTTCACTGGCTCACCTGACCTTACATGCATTATGATGAGGAAAATCTACAGAACCATCTTAGCAGTGTTTGAGACCTTCAAGCCAGGCCAGGTGACCGACAACATATTCTTCTTCCAGGATACATACAGATGTGGCTATGATCTGTCAGGTCAGCCTTCCAAGGAGGTGATACATGCGCTGTATCAAAGGATCATGTTTCTACCATCCTATCACCTCCAGGGTTTTGAAGAAGCATTCTATACAGGGTTCTTCACCAATCAATACGGACATTTTTGACCCAACAATGTTGAACCTACATGCCAGGTACGAATCACTGCTAAAGATGCGGGAAATGATAAAATGAAGCAGTAGATTAAGGCCATGTCGGGGACGAGACATGAGCAAGGAGGGGGGGAGTGTTAGAAGCTAGACACACCCCACGACAGTAACTACCCAGAGGATTATTATTTTTTGTAATTATTCATTCATTGAGGAAAACCTGATTTTTCACCTTGTAATTATTGGGACTTATAGAAGTTTCCAGATTGTATCCCAGTTTGGATAGTTAGATTGAGTAGATGGTTGATTTTGGAACTTTAGGGTTTGAGAAATTGTAAGATATATATACCACTTTTTGACCTTAATGAAAAAAACCTTTTTGTCATTTTAAAAACAAGTTTTGAAGTCTGTGAGTGAGCGTACTGTGTACGAGAGAGAGAGTGTGAGCTTCATCTTGACGCTACGTGTGCTCCAGTGGTCGAAATCTAGTGCGAAGAAGTGCAGCGTGTTGCCCCCGACGAGAGCTACGCGCAGATACCTACATTGCGCGCGTACGGTCCGGTTTTGCGAGCTCCTTCTACGAGCTTCATCGGTTGTTTGGGTGAGCATATGTTGTCCGATTTTGCATTGCAGCATATCCACACGTTCACATTGAGTAGAACTACACATTAGGCACTTTAGATTTCGCAAACGAAGACCTGCAGATTTCGGCCAGACATCCTACGTGTTTCTGCACTAGGTGTTTTGGGTTGGGATTTTGGTTCATAGACCTTAGGGAGAGCGACCTATTGGTATTAGTAAGGTCTCCTTCAAGTTCTATGGTGTTTCGAGATTGTTTGATGGGTGTTCAGCTCTAGAAAGCGTTGTAGGAAGTTTCCTCTTATGCACTCTTGAAGGCTGTGACTTAAACAATTGGTAGAGACCTATGTAGGAATTAGTTAGGAGTCGGTTGAGTGTAAGTTGACACCTTATGCTGGCTTCCACACGCCTGCGGGTCGAGCTTTGTCCTTAGCTGACATTACATGTTAGGTGAGTTCTCGCTGTGCTGACGTCTGTCGCGGCGTATCCGTCCAACAGCTACAGTCGCAGGATCGGAACTCCCAGCATGGTTAGGGCAACAAAAAGAGCTATGGATGTGCGGAGCTTCACATTGTGGAAGCCTAAAAAGAGAGGAATGCGTCTTAGAAGGGGCGTGGTAACTCTGATCTATTCACTGTGGTTGGTGACTTCGTATGTATGTAGTGAGCATGGTTGGCAGTTTCCTGTTTGTTAGCCTTGGGTATCATGTTGTTCTTTGGTGGCACCCTTGCTTTTGGCTCTTTTTCCAATGATTACATTACTGACATCTTATTATTCCGGGGTATCACTTGTTGAGCAAAGGCTATCACTTGTTCTTGTGCATGCTGAATTTTGACTGCATTCGTATTCCAATCTATCTGCACCTTGTACTCTTTTTGCCAAGGTTGTCCCAATAACATGGGGTGTTGTGTGCTTTCATCCTTGACTGTATAAAATTTGTGTGGGTAAATATATTGATGTACTTGTACATGCAATATAGTCTAGCCCAATGCTTTCAATGAATGTGATGTACTACTTTCCAGCACTTGTGGAGTAGGATGAAGTTTACTTGTGGACTTGAGCTGTTTGTATAAGCCGTAAGAGATTAAATTTGCTTGAGCTCCAGAATCAAGCAATGCCGTTGATTCAACTTAATTGCTACCCACTTTGATTGCAATTATTGGCTCCACTATGTCTTCGTCAAACCTCGTTATTCGAATGGCATTAATTCGCAATGCTGCTCCACATTGTTGTTGCTGTCGCAGAAGTCTTCTTTTTGCAATGCGTTCTTTTGCTTCTGCTTGAGCTTCTTCTCGTACCCTCTTTTTTTCCTTCACTCGTTGTTTTTCTTGATGGATTTGTTGAAGCATATCCTGTGTTAGTGGTAAATGACCCACTAATCCAATTTGGCATTTCTTCACCTGCTAATGTAGCAAGCTTGACAGGTCCGTTTTGTGATAGATCACTAATCACAAAGGGTCCCATCCCTCGCTTTTTAAGTTTCTTGGCATGTTGCTTCAAAGTATAAACAAGTACATAATCACCTGTTTTGAACTCTTTCGTGCGCACATGCTTGTCAAAAAACTCTTTTTGTCTTCTCTTTTTAGCATAGATCGAAGCTACAGCTCTCAAGCGGAGTTCATCTAGCTTTTCAAGATCATCTATTCTTGAAGAGAGCTCATGCCCTGTCCATTCTAAGCGTTTTGCTACTCGTAGAGTTGGAATTAAAAACTCTATGGGTAATATAGCATTTAGGCAAACACCATGTTGTACGGTGTTGTTCCTATTGATGTTTTGTAAGCTACCCTTTATGCCCATAGTGTTGAGTGTAGCTGCTGATCCCAATCTGTTCTTGACTCTGACACAATTTTAGTGAGAACTGTGCATAGTGTTTTATTTGTGGCCTCTAGCAGATATTCAATGACTTCATTAAGAAAATGTGTTCCACGATCACTGACAATTTTTATTGGTAAACTGTATCGTACAAAAAAATTCTCATACAAAAATTATGCAGTGGTTCGTGCATCTGCTTTTTGTGTTGTCTTGGCTTCCGCCCGTTTTGTGAGATAGTCCCTAGCCACAATGATATATTGGGTATGGGTGCGATATGTATGGGGTGAAATAGGTCCCACAAAATCAATGCCCATTTTGCAAATGCCCTTGCTCCCATCATTGGCCGTAGTGGCTTCTCATCTCTCTTTATCGGCACCTTGGTGCACTGACATGCGTCACAATGCTTTACAAACTCTTCAGCATCCATGTGCAATGTAGGCCACCATATTCGTGTGGTTAAGACAATTTTTGTCATCTTATCGCTTGAAAAATAGCCTCCACTTATACCTCCATGTGCGTGTTCTAGAATCAGCAGGTATTCACTTTCACTTGCACAGATTCTAAGTTGATTGTCCTTTCCTCGCTTATAGAGTTGGTTCCCAATTAACTGAAAGTCCCGAGCCTCCAGCTCTATATCCCTTTTCCGTGCTCTTGTTATGTTTTTAGGAAACGTCCTTGTGGTTAAGAATTCAATGATATATTGACTCCATGCAGGTGCAATGTTTACCTAAAACAATGTCGCGTGATCCACTTGTCGTTTGGCACTACATATAGTACAATTGTTAACATAAGCATGTGTGTCCGCGTACATAGTTGGCCAATAAACCCCTAACTGTTTCACTCTCTGGTGTGTTTTCACTGTTGAACAATGAAATGCATAATCCTGGACATGTGCTTCTTCAAGGTAACACTCGAATTCCTCCAGATTTATACATAATCATAGAATTTGTCCGATCCTAGATGATACAGCCGCCCTGCAATCAACTGGAAGTTTTTTTTTTTAATCGAATTGTTTGTTGTTTGGATCTGTCTTCCGTGTTATCAAACCTACCTCCAAAGGAAAGAATGCTAACAATTTCATGAGACCATTTGGGTATCATTTCAACATTGAAAAGATAGGCATCTGGTATGTCATCATCTACTCCTTCAGGAGCTTCCCCATTGTGTATCCTTGAAATATGATCCGCCCGTAGATGAGTTTTACCCTTTTGACCACCACTGTGAACTCAAACTCTAGAAATATAATAAACCAGTGTACAATCCTCCCTGTATTGCATGGTTTATTCACCAGATACAAAAGAGCTTGATGATCTATGAAGAACACAAATTTGTTTGCGAGCAAATAATGCCGAAATTTCTTTACAGCATAAATCATCCCTAACCCCTCTCTTTCGGTTGTTGTGTTTCCGCACTGTTTAACTGTCGGCTGGCATAACAAACTGAAAAATCCATTGTTCCGTCTCCAGGTTGAGCCAGAATACTCCCGATTGCATATGCAGAAGCATTAATGTGAACATGGAATATCTTTTCTCAATCCGGTGCTTTAAGTACAAGTGCTGATACAAGGTTTTCCTTCAGCTTTTGGAATGAAGTTTCACACTCCTCGATCCAGTCGAAATTGACTAGCAAACAATACAAAGGTTGTGTGATGACTGCATATATATGAATCTTCGATAATATCCGCAGTGTCCCATGAAGGATTGCACTTGTTTCGCATTAGTAGGCCAGGGCAGGTCTACTATGACTTTGACTTTATCTAGGTCAGTGGTTATGCCATTTCTTGAGACAATGTGTCCTAAGATGCGGCCTTGCCTAACTATAAAAATACACTTTTTCGGGTTAAGACAGATTCGATATGTCCTGCATTTTTCAAATACCTTTTGCAAATAGTCAATATGTTCCTCACGTAGAAGAGAGTGTACACAAAGATCATCCATGTATATTTCTAAGAATATTTTTAGGTATTCTTTGAAGGCGTGTGTCATTAACCTTTGGAAGGTAGCTGGGGCATTAGTTAAGCCAAACGGCATAACTCGATACGCATATATTCCCCATTCTGTGGCAAACACTGTTTTGTGTTGATCCTCCATTGCAATTGCCAGTTGGTTGTATCCTGAAAACCCATCCAGAAAGGAATAAGCCCATTTTCCGGCCACCCTCTCAAGTACATGTTCGGTGATTGGCAAGGGATAATTATCCCTTATGGTGGTTGCATTTACCTTTTTGAGGTTCACACACACTCGCAGTTTGTCATTCTTTTTGGAGACTACCACAATGGGTGACACCCAATCTGTATATTCAATTTCATAAATGAATTCAGCTTCCATCAACTTGTCAATCTCCTCTTTGATTCATTTAGCAAATGTGTCATTATATGTATAAGGACGTTGTTTGCTAGGTTTTGCATCCGATTTCAAAAGAATTGTATGTTGACATATCGATGGATCAACCCCTTTGAGGTCTTTGTAGGACCATGCAAACACATCTTTATACTTCTTCTTGAGAAGTTATGTTAGCCGTTCTTCTTCTTCAGGGTCTAAATCATTTGTGATATAGACCGGTTGAGGCTTCTCACCTGGTTCCGCGAGGTGTATCCTTTTTGCATTATCTGGCCCATCGTAAGATTCCTGGTTTGTTCTTTTCTTGACTGGTGGTATCATTATGATTTTTCTGTCATGGATGGTAAATTTCCGATAATGTGATGGTACATTCATGTTTCCCTTTTCTGAATCCCCTTTACCATCACTATCTTCCTTAGTAGTCCATATCTCTCGTAAAGACCGTTTCAGTTCTTGGTATTTTTGTTTACGCTCCAGTTTGGTCCACTCTTGGTTTTTCGATATTTCTTTTTTTTATTTTTGAGATTTTTGTGATTTTGTTTCTGTTTAGCTTCTCGTACTTGTTTCTTTTCCTCTCGCGTTCTTTCCCTTCGAACTTTTGAGAATCTTCCTGATATTTGATCTTTTACACAATCCTCTGCTTTTACCAGCATCAAATAGTGAGTTTTATCTTTTATCCTGGGCATCATATTCTCTCTCGCTTTGTTCCCTGCTCGTTTCCTCCTAAGCGTTCCTGGCATCTAGGATATTGATTAGCAAAATCATAAAACTTGATATTCTCTGCTTTGCCCCCACGCTCACTTGAGTTGTCTGAACACTCATTATCTGCATCATTATTTATTTCCAGATGCTCATAGGAGTTATAAAACTCTTCTTGTTCTGGTGGTTCTACCATCTCATTTCCTCCTGGTATAATGCTTACCATGTAGTAGGGTAGCACATCATAGCCATCCTTATCGCAAAATTTTGTTGTTGGACTATCTGTAATAGTACAGACATCCAATGTTGCTAGTATGTGTTCCCATTCTACAGGTTATGCCTTCAAGAAAAGGTTCCGGAATATATTCCTTGTCCTCAATCGCTCGAAAAAAACAAATATGGGTGCGGAAGGATAGAAATGACATGGCAGACACAAAACAAGACAAAGGAACAATTCAATATAAGCCGATAGTTCAAACAAACACCAAGGGCATAAAACAGATATGGATCCCAAAGAAAATGCTCAACAACAACTCAAATGCAACTCGCATTTGGATACCGAAACCAAAGCAAAAGGAACTCCCTTCAGTACAAGCAACATCGGAAGGCAGACAGCTACATTTGCAACCGGCAAATCGACTTATGTGGATGCCAATAAGCAACAAAACAGTGGCAACCATGGAAGTAGCAATAAACCTACAAAAACAAGCTACCAATGGAAGGTAAAAGATATAAGGCCTACGGCCATTCCGGCCAAGCCAATGCTCTCCAAAGAGATAACTATGGCCATATCAACAGTAGCGGCAAAGCGACTGCCTTTTGCAAGAAAGACAATTAAACAGAGAGCAGTAGAGTTACAGCTGTTACTTGCAAAGAATATAGGAAACCTCGACGGCGAATGCGAATAAGCATCTTGCTTATACCCTTCTCTTGCACAGCATTAATTTTTCCATGCATTGACCGAGTATGCATAAAATAGGGCCACATTACACGGCCAAGCATTAGTACAAATTTTTCAACCTATGCACGGCACATACTCCGAGGTGATACCTTGTCGTCCGGGAGGACTCCGGCTAGGAGGGGGGGAGGCATTCTCAAATGCGAACGCAATGGCAGAAAGAGAAAAAAAGGGCATGATTTCGACTATCTTTAAGGGTTGTTGTTTGATTGCGAAATTTTCTGGACTAACGCAAGTATATATGCCCTTATATAGCATGAATCTACAGGTATATGGGACCAAACACCAAATCAAGCCCCTAGGTGTGTGTGTGTGTAAGTATAAATAGCCACTTTTCGGGCAAAATATTGGTAAAACGAAGAAATCCGACCATAAAAATTTCATGTGAGTGTATATAATGTTTTGCGGTGATGTTTTTGATTTATTATGATTTTTGGGGATTTTCAGGGTTTGATTTTCTATTTTCCTTTTAATTTTGCTAATTTTCGGCAAAAATACTTCAAAAATACAAAAAGCAGGTGCAAAACGGTCGTAATGAAAAACAAAAAATATGGGCATGATCAATGAGTATAGGACAACCTATGGTACAACGGGGGTGCAATTATGAGACTGGAGCGAAAAGCATGTTTTGGCCAGAATTTGACCGAAATGCCAAATTTTTGGTAAACAGGGCAAATGAAGTCCAAATCAAGAAATTTTTGAGCCTAAACCGCATCTCGCAAGAAGTTGGGAGCTCATGTCAAATTTCATGAAAAGTGGTTCGGGGACCTCCATTATAAAAGAAATATTCACTTCATTTTTAGCTCATTTTCACTATTGACCTTTGAGAGAGAGCCTCTGCCACCTAGAGCGAGCGGAACTTCCAGCAGTTTCTACGACGTACACGACTACCCGATGGACTTCATACATGAGAGGTAGGCTCACCACCTTGAGCTTTTCGCGCATGTTTGTCGTTTTGTCGCGAAAACTAGCGTATGGTTCACACAGAAAGCGGGCAGTAGAGACCTACAACTAGAAGTGGCCACCTAACGGCTAACCCAAAAGCAATGAGACTTCATCGGCAGCTTACCCTAGCATAGGAGACCAGTCTTGGATGTCCAAAGGCAGGCGCCCAAATGCTACCAAAATTCATGGGTAGGAGCATCTCGACATGCTCGACAAGTCTATGTAGCACATGACCAAAAGGTGACCCGAAGCGGCACTAAACTTCAGAAACGGCATCAGACACACAAAGCGTCAAATAGTTCTCGTGACCAAACCGCATGTCCGTTTGCCACCAAACTTCACGAGCAGCTTTCCTAGACCATCAACAACCAATTCCTATGGTGGTAGACCACCACAAGTCATCGAAGACATGTAAACACAACCACGGGTGCTTCTAGAGCAACAAATTGCCAAAGGGAGCTTCGGTGAAGCCAAAGTCAACAAAAACCATACGGCAAGGATCCCCAACGGATCGGAAAGCTATGGAGACCAACATCAAGAAATTTCATCGCCGAAAAGCACTCCAAAAGTCAGAAAACGGCTCGGAGGCTCTGAAATCCACACAGGGAGTTACTTTCTATCCATTTGATTTTTTTGTTGAAATTAAACTTAAAAGGGACTCAGGGGAACTAAGGGCAAGCACTAGTGACAGTTTCCATGGAAAAATCATCAGGAGACATTCTACGCATAGGACGTCTCAAGGACATTTCTGGGCACAAAACCCGACATTTTTCATCACACACATTTTTTGAATAGCCTTTACATGCTAGCCACCAAGTTTCATCACATTTGGACCAACATTGACCTCATATGCATGAAAAAAGGCAAAGTTAGGACATAGAGGCAATAATGGGCCATATACCTACCAAAACTTGTCCAAATCACATGAAACTTGCACAGCACATTCATGAGCACATAGCCAACCAATCTGTGTGGTTACTTGCAAAAATTGATGAAGTAGACATCCTACGTGTAGGATGTCTATTTAACATTTTTGGCCTAAAAAGGGTATTTTTACATTCCAGATCTTTTCTTATCATCTTCAAGAGCTCATATATCAAGTTTGAAGCCATTCTTATTAATTTTGACCCCCAACACCTTCAAGATACACTTTTTGAGCCCAAAAACACTACACAAGGTCTTACCAACATCAATTCTTGTCCAAATCAAAATCCAAGAGCATGGCCATGTTCCACATGCCAAGGACTACCCACAGAACAAATCCCAAGCCATTTTGATGATTTAGACATCCTACGCGTAGGATGTCTCCAGCATGTTTTTGAACTTCTGTGCAAAGATGACATCATGGGAGTCATTACCATGGTGCAATGAGCCCATATATCAATTTTCAACCCATTTGAATATCACTTGCTACCGGTTGTGGACTTTCTACCCAATTTGTGACCTAAAGCCTGAATTAGCCCAAAAATCCACTTTTTGATGCCCAAATCCAAATCCAAGCACATAGCCATGTTGTACATGCCAAGGACCATCAGCATGACAAGTATCACCCAAATCTGATGAAAAAGACATCCAACGCGTAGGATGTCTAAATGAAATTTTTTGGCCAGAACTGCACTGTGAGCACATGCACAGTTTCACAAGTTCCTTTTAAGATTTATTTTCAATTTTCAAGTCATTTGGATAGTTAAAACTCAGTTTCTCAGCTGATATGGAAAAAACGCTAACTTCGGACTACTGAGTGCAACAGGATCTATGACAGCCGCAAAGTCACCGGCAAAGAAGAAGAGGATGACCATAAAGGATTATCTGGAAGAAGTAGAGCCCTTCGTCATACCAGAAGGAACTATAAAGCCAACCAGCACATGGATCCAAAAAGATTTGCTAGAGTCCAATGATCTAAAGATCTACCAGGTTCAAAGACACCGAATAAAATGTGATAGAGCTACCAATGCTACTGCGGGAACTCAATGAGTTCGTCAGAAGCAAGATGGCAGAGTATATGGGGAAAATAGATCTCCACAATTATTTTGAAGCTATGCCGGCAGGTATTGACATTAAAAGAGTATGGGAATTTGTGACGACAATCAAGGAAGATGGAGTGGCCAGAGTAACAGATCTGAAGGGCAAGTGAGGCACGGAGATTCTAATCACAGAGAGAGTAGTAGCTGTTGCACTAGACCTCTCCAACAAAGGGGATAGTGTAACCAAAAGAAGAGACAAAGTAAAGGTGTACACAGAAAAGAAAGCCAACTACACCTTTGAAGACATTGCCAACCCTAAAGTGGAAATCATGAGTCAGCTGTACAATCAATATTTCCATATGTATACAAAGCGGCCACAAAAGTACAAAATGCCGCCTGCAGCAATTGCCACAACATTTACTTGGGCAATGCAGAAGAGCAAGCTGAAAGTAATCAATTATGCATCTTATATACATGATAACCTGGTGAAGATGGGCAACAAGAACCCCACATACATTGTGCTGGATGAGCGGTGATTTATGGAGCATTGCACGCCAAGGGAAGATGGCCCGACCCTCCATCACAGAACGACTGGCTGAGGCTCAAGGAAGATAAGGAAGACGAACAGCCCAAAGCACCAAGGGTGGCAACCCGTTTGAAACGCCAGTTAGAAACCGTGGAAGAAGAGCAGCCAAAGTTGAAGAAGGGAAAGAAGGAATCTGTCCAAGTGCCAGTAAAAGAGACTAAATCACAGAAAGCGGCATGTCTAGAGCGGCTG
Organism: Adiantum capillus-veneris; assembly: GCF_014529385.1. Lineage (NCBI taxonomy): Eukaryota > Viridiplantae > Streptophyta > Polypodiopsida > Polypodiales > Pteridaceae > Adiantum > Adiantum capillus-veneris. The sequence continues at coordinate 29,982,268 of NC_140931.1, read as the reverse complement.
ATGAAAAGTTTCAGGGCCGAAAGAGCCCTCAAAGGAGATTTGAATGAACTATGGAAGCCGTCTCTAGAAGCAATGTCGGGATCATCCCGAAAGGTGCACAGAGACAGATCCGACGACTACATTAAGAATTTTGAGATTCTGGATGCCACAGCGGAAAATATCCCACATATACCATTAACGGAAGCAAAAGTGGAGCAAGTCAGATGGCAAGTGCTAGAGGAGCAGGAAGGCCAAGAGAGAGAAAGGAAGACAAAGGCGGATAGGGATTTCAAGAAAAAGCCGACAACTCCACCATCCAGCCCTGAGTCCAGCCCACCACCCTCACCACCTCCTCGTAGCCCTCAACAGACTCAAGAGAAAGAGGAGCAAGACAAACCTGAAGATCAGGAAGAGTCAAAGCAAGAACAAAGCGAAGAGCAAGGACCAAAAGAAGAGGCTAAGCCTAAAAGTGAGCAGCCAGAGCCAAATGAAGCAAGGTATAACACATTTCTAGACCTACTAGCTTCCGGATATACAAAAGAAGAGGTTGTCACAGTTGCATTCGACATGGCAAGCACGGGGCCCAAAGAGCGATGCAGAGCCTGCGGTTAGTGGAGCTAAAGGAGATGGCCACTGATACAATGGACCTACACCCACCCACCAATGATTGGGATGTGGTGATGACAAAGCTAACTGGGCTAAGAGCACAATCAATGGCCTCAGAAAGTGAAATGGCAACTCTCAAAGCCACTGAAGTACAGATAAAGCTTGAATTCGACACGTTACAAAAGCAAAGCCAAAGGCAGATAGAGAGAGAGAGAGAGAGAGAGAGAGAGAGAGAGAGAGAGAGAGAGAGAGAGAGAGAGAGAGAGAGAGAGAGAGAGAGAGAGAGAGAGAGAGAGCTGCAAGTCAGTCTGGCAAAGGCATTACAAAAATTCCAGGAAATGGAAAGAGAAAATCAGGCAGCAGCTCAAAGACTGCAAGGAGCCGAAGAGGAATATAGACAACTCAACAATTCATTGACAGATGCAGAGAGAGAAAGGGATAACCTAACCCTACAACTTACTGAGGAGTCTAAGGAAGTTGAGGCCATGCGAAATGCCAAAGAGAAGGTGGAAATAGAGCAGGGGGCTAGCCAAGATGAGGTCCTTGAGCTCAAGGACAAGCTTAAAGTTAAAGATCAAACCATCCAGCGGGTGCAAGCATCTCCTGCCAGAGTCAGAGGTACTAGCTCGACTCACACCACTACAGAGAGCCAGATCTATGAAGAATAGATGAAAGAGCTCCAGAAAGAGTTGACCTTAGAGAAGAAGAAAGGTGGATGATGGCAGAAGGGTCGGTGGTTATGCAAACACGCATGGAAGAAGAGCAGAAAGCAATGCAAGATGAGCTAGAAAATATCAAGAGAAAGCTCGAGGAGGCGGAGAAGATAAACGCTGAGTTGAACGACCTCCTTGTGAACATGGGAGAAGAAGCTGAAGCAGAGAAACAGACACTCCAAAAGCAGATAGAAGAGGTGAGAGGACAGCAGGCAGAAGAGAAGGCAGGCACAGGGCCAGCAGCCATGGAAGGCATAGACCTAGAGAATGTGACAGATCCTGTGGACACACCCATGCAAGAGGAAATCCTAGTAGGACCCTCTCAAGAGCCACAAGATCTGACACAAGAAGAGGAAGAGAAGTTGCGCAAGGCCATAGAAGCAGAAATCAGGGAAACGGCCAAAGAAGCTTTGGAATGGGAGCAGAGGGTTTTTAAATCCATGACCATTCAAAAGATAGATGCCAGCAACCTCCGGCGTGAATGGCTACAGCCCTTTCTCCCATATCCTTTGCTAAAGTACGAAGTCGCCACATCAACAAGAGAATCAGAGAAGAGCCAACAGTGCCACTCTACACAACAGATATCTCCCAGCCTGAAGGGGCAAAGTTGATAGTCGACTCCCAGCCCAGGTGGAGAAAGGCATGGCTGACGAAGTATCCACAGTACCTAATCCATTTGGTAGAGGCACCCAAAATCATCAGAGACAACCTAAGCTTCTGTCCTCTACCAAGGATGCGGATATGGAAGGCCCTGGAGATACTACAAAGAAGCCAACCCACTTGGCTAAACTATCCGAAGCTGCCAGGCTTGAAGGCAGGCAAGAGAATAAGTGTTCAATACATGGTGAAAACCCTAACAGACGCCATCAAATTTTTCACTAGCTCGCTTGACCTTTCTTGCATTATGATGAGGAAGATTTGCAAAACCCTTTTGGCAGTTTTCGAGACTTTCAAACCGGGCCAGGTGACAGACAGTATCTTCTTCTTTCAAGATACTTACAGATGTGCATACGATCTGTCTGGTCAGCCTTCCAAGGAGGTGATACATGCATTGTATCAAAGGTTCGTGTTTTTGCCATCCTATCACCTCCAGGCCTTTGAAGAAGCTTTCTACACCGGCTTCTTCACCATCAACAATGATATATTCGGACCAACACTACTGGATTTACATGCAAGATACGAGTCGCTGCTCAAGATGTGAGAAACCATAAGATGAAGAAGCAGCTCAACAGCCATGTCGGGGACGACATGAGCAAGGAGAGGGGGAGTGTTAGAAGCTAGACACACCCTACGGAAATTGAATGCTCGACAGATTATCATTTTTTGTAATTATTCATTTATTGAGAAAACCCGACATTTCACCTTGTAAATATTGGGGCTTACAAAAGTTTCTAGATTGTATCCCGGTTTTGACATTTAGATTGAGTAGATGGTTAATTTGGAACTTTAGGGTTTGAGAATTGTAATGTATTTATACCACTTTTTGACCTTAATGAAAAACCTTTGTCATTTTAAAAAGTTTGGAAGTCTGTTAGTGAGCGTACTGTGTACGAGAGAGAGTGTGAGCTTCATCTTGACGCTACGTGTGCACCGGTGGTCGGAATCGAGTGCGAAGAAGTGCAACGTGTTGCCCCTGAGGAGAGCTACGCGCCGATACCTACATTGCGCGCGTATGGTCCGATTTTGCGAGCTCCATCTACGAGCTTCATCTGGTAATTCGGTGAGCATACGTTGTCCGATTTTGCATTGCAGCATATCCACACGTTCACATTGAGTAGAGCTACACATTAGGCACTTTAGATTTTGGAAACGAAGACCTGCAAATTTCAGCCAGACATCCTCCGTGATTTTGCATAGGGTGTTTTGGGTTGGGGTTTTGGTGCATAGACCTTAGGGAGAGCGACCTATTGGTGTTAGTAGGATCTCCTTCAAGTTCTGTGGTGTTTCGAGATTGTTTGATGGGTGTTTGGCTCTAGAAAGTGTTGTAGAAAGTTTCCTCTTATGCACTCCTGAAGGCTATGACTTAGACATTGGGTAGAGACCTCTGTAGGAATTAGTTAGGAGTCGATCGAGTGTAGGTTGACACCCTATGCTTGCTTCCACGCGCCTGCGGGTCGAGCTTCGTCCTTAGCTGACAAATCTTGTTAGGTGAGTTCTTGCTGTGCTGACGTCCGTCACGGCGTATCCGTCCAACAACTACCATGTCATGCACTATAGTCTTCCCTTGTTTCAAAAGGGTTCTCCCTTTATTAATGGAAATATTATCTTTGGGGTTAAATATCTACAGGAGCATGTTTTGCCACAAACGTTTTCTGCTTTACATACAATTGTCATGGTTGGGAGTGAAGAGTTGACAGTGCCAATGGAGAGAACAAGCAATCACTTGGGAGAGGAGTTTTATGTTGTGGATGAATCACTTTCTACAAGATTCGTGGTGCTAGTTGAAGATGACAGGGTCTCAAATTTCAATGGCATGGTTGCTCCATTGGTGGATGTTCCCTACATAGACCTTACTAGTCCAAGAAAGGAACAACTCTTTGGAGAGCAAGCATTGCCAAACTCTATCAAGGTGAGGAGTACAAATAGTATTTTGTCATTTTTAATGCAATGAGGAAGCCCAACACCTTGATGAAGTTTCTTTCAAAGATAGTGGAAATCAAAGAAGTGTCGAAAATACCAAAGGTGTACAATGGTAACATGGTGTTTGAGTTTCCACCAACCTTAGGAAAGGTTCATCCAATGGATGATATGGAACATAAGTATGATCCACAACATTGGACCAAACCGCAAACCTCAAATATTGCATTTTTTGGAGTGTGTTGCAAAAGTCACTATGCAGGTGCTCTTAAATGTCTCAATGAAAGTTGTCCCAAATTGGTTAATTTTGGGAATTCAAACACAACGCATTTCAATGGTAGCATGCTAAAATCACCTTGCGTGGGCAACTTTTGCGATTGACTTGGTGGCAAGCTTACTTGCCACTATTGCGATCAACCGCCCATTTGTTTGCGTACATGTGATTGCTTCGTATATTATGTCATGCCAAGGGATGAGAGCATGAGCAAATTAATGATACATCAAGGAGATCACCAACATGACACGCGGGATGGGTCGTCAAAAGGGCTCAATGATAAAAACAAAGAAATGGTTTCTCAGTGTGGATAGACATGCAGGCGCAAGAAATGTGCAAATGTGTGTGGCAAAGGAGATTGTGACGACAACTTTGATGCAAGAGGGGGGACTCCAGCCATGTACTTGGTGAGCAAGAATTTATAAATGTTGCTGAGGCAATGGGTCCCTTGGTGGAGGACAATTGGTGAGGATGCTTTCATGTTTCTCTTCTTTGGACATAACATTTCAAAGTAATTTAACTCTGATGTACATGTTTCTAAGGTCCGTGGCTGCAACTAGGAAAGTGCCAACAAAGGAGAGCTTTGGAGTGGACTCCTTGATGTGGCTAAAAAGAGATTGCACATAGGATTTTTTCCACAAAAGCAGGTTTCCCAGGACAGGAGCGGAATGGGAGCGTTGTTTTGTGTATAAGATGTCTACAGTTGGTGGTCCTGCATCTGGATTGGATTTGGTTAATCAAATGCGATGAAGTGGATCGGGAGATCTTTGGCATGCTTGGGTGCAGTTTGATCACACTCACCGAGTGGCGGATTAGGTGACCGTGGCATGCCATGTTTACAATCCAAGGTTTGTGGTCTTAGGAACATATTTCAAAAGTTTGGCATATCTTAAGAAACAACCAGCAACATGTTTACTAATGTGCTTGTCTTATGTTGCAGCATGCAAGATCTCCTCATTATTGCAACATGTGAGATGAAAGAGGAAGGCATGGAAGCACAAATTATTTTTTGGTAGTGCATAAATGAAGTTATACAGGGTCATGGATGTGAGAGAGTGGATTTCCATGGATTCATGGCGGATGAAGCTCAAGCCAACCGGAATGCAGTTCGCACAGTGTTCACTGGTGGCAAAGACAATGCTCTACAACATCGAGAGTGCTCTTGCCTTTTTCATTGGAAACAAATCATGGTGGTACATATCACAAAGTACATTGTCTCTTCATCTCAACAAACTCACAAAGACATGTGCGAAAAGTGGCATCTAGCCCCCGCTAAAGAGGCAACTGCAGTGGGGTCTCGTCTACTTTGACAATGGTGACAAAATGGAAATTGCATGGATAAAAACATCCCTGCAATGGACTCTTGGTTGAGTTGGTGGGAGGTGTGTATTGCACATTGAGGGAGCATCATGTCAGCAATAAAGAGAAGTGTTGATGGAGCAAACACTCCAAGAACCAACTTGGCTGAGAGCAAGCATGGTAGCTGGCTTGCAGGCGAAGGGTTCAAAAGAAAAATCTCATTGTATGATGCATGTACTTCAGATATGGTAGATGCAATACTACAAAGCACGAAGGCAGTTTCTTACTCTCAAGGTAAACACATTGGAAAGGGTCCTTCACTAGAGAGGCTGAAGGAAAGAGTTTCCTCTAGTCCAGCACAAGTGATAAGAGTAGTAAATGAGGCTACATCTGGAACACCCATGTATAAGGCTCGTACCCCGCTTGCAGGAGACAAATAAACCATTTGGCAAAAGCGAGGGCCATCGATTGTGATTGATGTTGAGGATGAATCGACACATAGGCCAGAGTACAATGCAAAAACATGAGACCGCACAACACACGGAAGGCCAAGGAAGATCATTTTCATGGAAGATTCAAGGGTAGTAGATGGGAGTGAGAATTCCAAAGAGAAGACAAAGTTTTGTGTTTTGGAACAAAAGGTCAATGAAGCTATGTGGGCAATCAGAAGACCCTGATCGGTAGTCTGTGACATGCAGTGGCACCCCCCAGCGGTGGAAAAAGATGTGAACAAAATATTGTGGCATGTAGTAAAGGGACTCTTGCACCATCCTTTGAGGGATATAGAAAACATCCAAATGGGCTACTCAGACAATGGTTTTGATTTTTTCTGATACATGTTATTCATTGCTATGTGGTGGATCATAATATAGAACCAAGGCTAGCTCCTCCTCCAACAACTTGGCTTGTTGATCTAGGAACAAATCTCATAGATGAAGAAGTTGACGTACTACGTGAAGGAGGATTTCAAGTGGAGACAGTTGGAATGGAGGTGGAAGAAAGATGGCAAAGAGAGAACTTGTGACTATAGGGTGCATGTGGTTGTTGGAGCAATGGAGAGCTTGGGAAAGGGTTGTTGCAATAATAGAGAGCTTGGGAAAAGGTTTGTAGAGAGAAAAAATCACTTTTTGGCAATAGGAAAGGTTTGAAGAGACTTTGGAGGGTCGAAAGTGATGTTTTGATTTTTTTTTGGAAAAAATAATAATTTGTAGGATTTTTAAGTGTACGATTTTACTTTTGAAGCTCAAAAAATGCTTTTTTGACCATAAATCAAGTTTGGGACTTTTAAAGAAGGAGAATATGAGTTTTTTGTTTTTCAAATTTTTAGTTTTTTTCTTTAAATCTGAGTCAAAAAGTGAGGGAAAGAAGGTCAAAGTGGTCCCCCCCCCCAAATCCCTTTCCCTTAGTCACCTCCCTTACCTTTTCAGTAGGTAAGAGGTCATTAAGAGGTGTAAGGCTACCTTGTTCCCCTACTTATTTGAGGGTATAGAGTGTGTCCACCAACCTCTTCCTATTGGTTACCCTCTAATTAACCTTAATCCCAAAGAGCTCCTAGAGGGTTCATATTTCTCCTAATGAATAGGCCTTGAATAGGGTGCCTACTCATTGTGTTAGGAAGTGCTTTGGTGTTGTGGGAAGAAACAATTGTGGTAACACTCTAAAACTTGTGGCACATGTTTGGTTAGACCATGCTTTGGTCAGAAAGCTCCTATAAAGACAAAAATATAGCACAATGGCTATGGTTTTGCAATCATGATGAGGAGCACACAAAGACCACAAAAAAATCAAGTGAAGGTGTCACTTGTTGTCCCTATGTTGTGGCCTCTTGGAAGGGAGACATATGTCTCAAAGGAAAAGTTGTCTAGTCTTACAATGGTAAAGTTTCAAGTTTAGCTTAGAGAGAGAGAGAGAGAGAGAGAGAGAGAGAGAGAGAGAGAGAGAGAGAGAGAGAGAGAGATGTGTCTCACACCAAAAAAATTACTTGATTGAAGGTATTGTTGGAAATAGGTTTGCAGGGAAAAAACACACAGCTTGGAGAAGACAAAGAAGCTCAAGGCACACAATAGAGAGTAGTATTACTTAGTGTGCAATGGAAAGATAAGTTAGCCCTAAAGTGATGGTCGTATATACAATGCACGGGGGAAAAACCTCCTAGTGAGAGAAAAAATCCGACGATCCTAAGTGTGTTCTGATACATCACTACCACATATGTATGGTAACAAATCCCCCTAGGAGTGATGCAGTGAACGAGGGCTGGCACATAGAGTATAGGGAAGTGTCATGCCCTAAGGATGTGATCAATCCACAAAGGGAAGTAACCCCAAAGCTTTGCTGAAAGATTCAAACTTCTCACGAGCCAATGCCTTTGTGAAAAATCTGCAAGGTTGTCCTATGTTGGCACAAAAGCCAAGGTGATCTTTCTTATTGAGAGTCTCTCCCTGACATAGTGATAATGCACCTCAATGAAAAATTGGGTTCCTTGCAACTGCCAATGCGCTATGACTATCCTTTTAGATGATGTTTGCAGTGTCTTGTCCAATACCCAAATCATCCATAAGGTGGTTGAGCCATACACACTCAATCGTAGCTATGAAGACTACCCTGTACTCAGCCTCACAACTCAAAGTAGCACGGTAGGTTGCTTCTTTCTCAACCATGATATGGATAAACTACCAAGCATGAAACAAAAACCACTTTTGGACACTCGCATGTCAAAACAACCAGCCCAATTCGAGTCTGAAAAAGCATGTAAATCTAGCGGCAATGATCCCCCCTTTGGGATAAAACAACCCAAGATGCAAAGTGCCACTCAAGTATAAAAAAATCCTCTTGACAGCCTTCCAATGCTTTGACCCTGGGCTATGCATAAATTTGTTGATCCCTGAGCCTAAAAATTGAATATTCAGGCTTGTATTGCATACATAAATAAGGCATCCAACATCAGTTTGGTAAAGAGTGGCATCAACAAAATCACCAGCATCATGAAGACTCAATTTCCAACTTGTTTCCATGGGAGTGGCAATATGTTCTGACCATCTTCTCATTCTAGGTACTAGGCAAAAAGAGACTTCGTCTCTAATAGTCTTTGGTGCTTCAATCAGACATACAAGGTATACTGGGAACTTTGTTAACCATCCTTTTCTTCATGAGTCGACTATCTTTTTAGAAACTGATTCATCTTTAATATCACCGTCGAAGAGTGGCGTCGTCTCCTCTGTCTGTATCCTTTTCTTTATTGCTAATACTTCGAATCATAGGAGTGGGTATGGTAGGGATGGTTGCAAAAATAATTTGTATGCCCAAGTAATGATGTAGCAACCCCAAATCTTTCATCTTGAAAGTAGCATTCAAATCAGCCTTAAATCCAGCAATGTGCATCTCATTCGGACCAGTGATCAACAAATCATCCACATATAAGAACAACAATGAGAAGTACATTACCCTCATGCTTTACATACAAAGTGCTTTTTGTTGGACTGTTAAAAAATCCTCGTTTGACTAAATGAGTGTCAGCTTTCTCATACCAAGCATGAGGAGACTGCTTCAACCCATACAACACTTTCTTACCTTTGCACACTTTATCCTCTTGTCCTTTCTTGACAAAACTGCAAGGTTGCGTTACATAAAATTCCTCAAATATGTCACCATTCGAGAAAGCAGTAACAATGTCTGATTGATGTACATCCCATCCAAAGTGACCTGCCAATGCACATAGAAAATGCACAGTAGTCATACAATAAGTGGGAGCAAAAGTCTCTTCATAATCTATGCATTTTTGTTGCATAGCGTTTTGCAACAAGTCTAGCCTTATAGCAATCAATCTCACCATTCGGCTTGCCTTTCAACTTGTAAACCCACTTTGTACCAATGGCCTTTTTTCCAGGAGGCAAATCACATAAAGTCCATGTGTCATTTTCTATAAGTGCATCATATTCTGATTGCATGGCAGTCATCCAATGTTCAAAATTCTATGCTTCATTAAAATACAAAGGTTCCTCTACATCATATAAGCTAGAAACAGCCAAAGTATAACAATTTGATGCATAAGATGCATGGAAACAACCCAAATGAGTACGACTAGACAAAGGTGCATCCAATTTAATATCATGTAATTTACTATCATGCAAAGTATGCACCATCCATTTTGGCATACCTCTAGCCTGCTCATTCCCAGCCCTTTCCACATCAAGTACATCTGCATCAAAAATAGGATGATGTGTAGCATTTTTAAAAACCTCCATAGGCTATACATTTGCCTCATTGGAACTTACATTCAAGTTTCCACCACTAAAAAGAGGCAACAAATAGTCAAAAATGTTGCGTGAGCTTACATTAATGTCTCTAGTACATGACAACAAATCCTAAATAGAAGCTGCCACAAACACAACATCACGTGCAACCAAGATACACTTCGTTTGTGGATGGTACAACCTATAACCTTTGCTTTCAGTAATATAACCAAAAAAAATTCATTTAACAACCTTATCATCCAATTTTTTGCAATGCGTTTGTGGCACCAAAGCATACGCCAAACAATCAAAAGCATGCATGTGATCAATAGATGGATTTCTATCATGCCATGCTTCATATGGAGTCATAGATTGCAAAGTTTTTGTTGGACACTGTTAAGTACGTAAGTGGAATGGAAATTTCCTATGAACTTTGAGAGTAGCGGAATTAGGAAATTGGGTGAAGCACTTTTGAGAGATTCTTTTGAGCATAGTGGTTGAACTTAATTGATGGTAGCAACATAAACATGGTACTTACTTATGTTACCATATACATGTGGTAGTGATGTGTGTGAACACACTAGGACCGCCGGAGCATTTTTTCCCTCTTCAGGAGGTTTTTTCCCCTGAGCATTGTATATACGCCCATCACTCTAGGGCTATCTATCTTTCCATTGCATACTAAGTAACACAATCTCTATTGTGTGCCTGGAGATTCCTTCGTCTTCTCCAAGCTGTGTGCATTTCTCTGCAACCCTAATTCCAACAATTGGTATTAGAGCAGGTTACATCCTCCCGGGCTTAGTCGCCAGCTACTCCAGCACACACCTGCTCACTTTCTCCTATTTTAGTGAGCTTTGGCAAGCGTTCGCAAGTCGACAAAAATTTTGGGAGAGCTCATAGATTCGAGCTCATTTCGGCCTCCGTTTCCACTACAGGAAGTACTGCACATGCTATTTTGTAATTTTGTGCAGAATTTCTATCAATGCCGTTTTCTGCATAATAGGTGCCTCGTAGTCTTCTACGGTTTGTGATGTATAGCACGTGTTAGTCCCGCTCTGTTTCTCCCATTTCAAGCAGTTTTCACGTTAGGTGCAACATTTACCATGGCTGACAACAACATAGATGTGTTCAAGATGTTTGTTGCTGAGGACAGGTTGGATGGGGACAACTACCCTATGTGGGCTTATATGATGCAACATGTTCTTGTGTCAAAGGGCGTCTGGAACATTGTGCAGGGCATTGATGTACGTCCTGGTTCTGAGGATGTAGGCGATGTTGAGGATGTTGCAGGTCTTGCTGCAAGAATTGCTGCTATTAGAGTTGTTTTCCCTACGGAAGAACAAGATCATTGGGATGTAAAGGAAGCGCACCATTGTTCCTCACATTCGTTCAGCAAAATCTGCAAAACAGGCTTGGGATATATTGGCTGGTCTTTATGCAAGCCGCAATGAGGCTAAAATTGCTTTGCCACGTAAAGAGCTGGAGTCAAATATTATGCATGAGGAAGATGATATGGACTCTTTCCTTAATGGTGTCAAGGATATCAATGAGCAACTTATTTCTGCAGGTGAAGTCATTTGAGACAGTTCCCTTGTGCAGACTCTTCTTGATGCCTTACCAGATTCCTACCAGAATTTTGCTAGTACTTGGAGACTGATGACCCAAGGAAATCCTCAAGTTGTCACGTTTGATGCATTATGCACATTGCTGTTGCAAGAGTCACTTTCCAAAAAAAACAAAACTAGGTAGCGTGCAGTTGAACAGGCTTTTATTGCTTCTCAAAGAAAGGGTGGTAACAACAATGCGGCCACTTCTTATGGTTCTGCTGCGAGTGGCAAAACTTCTCTTCCTAATGCTTATGCTGGCAGCAATTCGTCTGGAAATTCTGGTGTTAAGGGCAAAAAGAAGATGCATTGCCATTATTGTAAAGCTAATGATCACTTGATCAAGTCGTGTTCTAAGTTGAAAGCCAAAGAGGCTAAGAAGAAAGTGGGTAGTTCCACTGCAAATGCTGGTTCCACTACAAATGCAGCCATTGTTGAGTCTTCTGTGAAAGGAGAATGTGTTGCTAATGTTGATGCAAAATGGGCTTTTAGCGCAGAGTGCACTAACAATCCTGCTGTCCATGATGTCAGTTGCTACAGATTCACATGTGTGGTATTTCGATAGTGGTGCTACAAAGCACATTACCTCACATCGTGAATTGTTCACCTCTCTCTCGAGTCTATCCCTCATGGGAATTCAGTCACTTGAGCCAATAATGTCTCTTATCCGGTTCAGGGAGTTGGAAAGATTGTTCTTACTGCTGCAACTGGCAGTTCCTTCACACTTGTTGATGCACTTTATGTACCTGCGATCAAGAAGAACTTGTCTGTATCTGCACTTGCTAGACTTGGACTTGTAGTCAAATTTGTAGATGACAGATGTACAGTTCATGATCTTAGTTTTGGTGATGAAATTGTTGCATCTGGCCTTTTGTGCCGTGGGCTGTATAAGCTCACTTTGTATGACAAGTATGGACAAAATTTTGCAAATGCTGTTGCAGATTCAAGGGTTGTTTCAGATGCAAAAACTTTGGCATGCACGTTTTGGTCATCTGAATTTTTCCAGTTTGCTGCGTTTGCAAAAATTCAATATGGTTGCTTCTTTGCCGCCTCTTGAAGCACCTGTCAAACATGTTTGTGAAGGCTGTATTTTGGGTAAGATGCAGCGTTCTAAGTTGTCAAAGGATGGTTCAATTCGGGCCACATGCAGGTTGCAACTTGTGCATAGTGATCTTTGTGGGCCCATGCAAACTGCGTCCTTGGGCAATTACCTTTACTTCGTGACTTTCATTGATGATTACTCTAGGCATGCATCGGTATTTCCGCTTAAAGCGAAGTCCAAAGTTTTTATGTGCTTCAAACAATTTCTGGCTATGGCTGAAAATGTCTCTAAATGTACTATGGGCACCCTCCGTTTCGATCGAGGGGGGGATGTCTCATGAATTTAAAGCATTTCTGGCTAGTCGTGGGCTAAAACACCAATGTACAGTGCCTTACACACCTCAGCAAAATGGTGTCGCTGAGAGGAAAAACAGGTCACTGACGGAAATGGCACGATGTATGGTCAAAATTCAAGCTTTACCGCATTCTTTTTGGCTTGAGGCCATCATGCGTGCCACTTATGTACTTAACAGGTGTCCTACGAAAGCTTTGCAGTCTATTACTCCATATGAAGCGTGGCATGATAGAAAGCCTTCTATTGAGCACATGCGTGTTTTTGGCTGTTTGGCATATGCTTTGGTGCCACAAACACAGCGCAGAGAATTGGATGATAAGGCTGTCAAATGTATTTTTGTTGGTTATAGTGCTGAAAGCAAAGGTTACATGTTATATCATCCGCAAAGAAAGCGTTTTTTGGTTTCACGGGATGTAGTGTTTGTTGAAGATTTTGTTCAGCCCTTGTTATCATGTACTAGAGATAGTAATATAAGCTCACAGGAAATTTATGACACTTTGTTGCCTCTTTTCAGTGGTGGAAATACAAATGTAAATTCTAATGAGGCAAATGTACAGCCTATGGGGGTTTGTTAAAATGTTACAGATTAGCCTATACTGATGCAGATGTACATGATGTACTTGATGAGGGAAGGGCTGAAAATGAGCAGGCTAGAGGTATGGCAAAATGGCTGGTGCACACTTTGCGTGACAGTAAATTGAATGCACCTTTGTCTAGTTGTACTCGTTCAGGCTCTTGCCATGCATCTTATGCATCAGATTGTTATCGATCGCCATAAGGCTCGACTTGTTGCAAAGGCATAGATTATGAAGAGACTTTTGCTCCCACTTGTCGTATGACTACTGTGCGTTTTCTATGTGCATTGGCAGCTCATTTTGTTTGGGATGTACATCAATCAGACATTGTTACTGCTTTCTTGAATGGTGACATATTTGAGGAAGTTTATGTAACGCAGCCTCGCGGTTTTGTCATAAAAGGACAAGAGGACAAAGTGTACAGATGTAAGAAGGCTTTGTATGGGTTGAAGCAATCTCCTCATGCTTGATATGAGAAAGCTGACACTCATTTGGTCAAACAAGGACTTTGTAACAGTCCAACATAAAGCACATTGTATGTAAAGCCTAAGGGTGATGTACTTCTCATTGTGGTTCTTTATGTAGATGATTTGTTGATCACTGGACCAAATGAGAGACATATTGCTGAATTTGAAGCTGATTTGAATGCTATTTTCAAGATGAAAGATTTGGGGTTGTTGCATCATTACTTGTGATGGTGGTATTGCCTTGTGTCAAAAAAGTTACATAGAGACATTACTATGTAAGTTTGGACTTGAGGATTGCAAACCTATTGCCACTCCCATGGAAACAGATTTGAAGTTGAGTTTACATGATGCTAGTGATCCTGCTGATGTCACTCTTTACCAAACTGTTGTTGGATGCCTCATTTATGTATGCAACACGAGGCCGGATATTCAGTTTGCAGTCTCATAGGTCAGCAGATTTATGCATAGCCACGGTCTAAGCATTGGCAGGCTGTCAAGAGGATTTTTTGCTACCTTAGTGGCACTTTACATCTTGGCTTGTTTTATCCCAAGGGGGGATCATTGCCGCCAGATTTACATGCTTTTTTGGACTCATATTGGGCTGGTTGTTTTGACACGCGAGTGTTGGACATGACACTGCCAACACTATCTACATTGACAGTCAGAGCGCATTGACAGTTGCAAGGAACCCAGTTTTTCATGCTCGCACAAAGCACATTGAGGTGCATTATTACTATGTCAGGGAGAGGCTCTCAGCAGTAGAGATCAGCTTGGCTTATGTGCCAACACAGGACAACCTTGCAGATGTTTTCACAAAGGCATTGTCTCGTGAGAAGCTTGAAGCTTTCCGCAAAGCTTTGGGCTTACTCCCCTTTGTGGACTGATCATGTCCTCAGGGCATGGCACTTCCCTTTACTCATGTGCTAGCTCTCGTTGACTGCATCACTCCAGGGGGGATTTATTATCATATACATGTGGTAGTGATGTGTGTGAACACAGTAGGACCGCCGGGGCATTTTTTCCCTCTTTAGGAGGTTTTTCCCCCCGATCATTGTATATACGCCCATCACTCTAGGGCTATCTATCTTTCCATTGCATACTAACACACTCTCTATTGTGTGCCTTGAGCTTCCTTCGTCTTCTCCAAGTTGTGTGTGTTTCTCTGCAACCCTAATTCCAACAAGAAGATGGAAAGCTTCATGCATCACAAGCATAACATAAACTTGAAGAAAGCATTAACTATCCCAAGCCTCAGTCCCAAGGCTTCAAACACCTTCGAAGGTGGAGAGAGCAAGTAGGAAACTTCCTCATTAAATGTGACAAGTACCTCAAGTACTTTAGTCATCAAGCATGACAAGCACCTTAGGTGGAGTTCCGACCTCAAGCACAGCCCTAGCTTGCTTTAGTTTAGGTCGGGTTCCACCTCAAGCACAACCCTAGCTTGCTTAATTTTAGTTCGGGTTCCCACCTCAAGCACAGCCCTAGCTTGTTTAAGTTTAGGTCGGGTTCCCACCTCAAGCTCAACCCTAGTTTGCTTAAGGTCAAAGGAATTTTAACACTAACCATTGGAGGTCTTTAATGAAGCTAAGACTAAGGTCTTTTAAGCTTCATTAGTTAACCTTGCTCTTTGACAGACCATCTCTCATTTGGGCCCCTTTACCATTGGCCCCGTGTTGAGATAGATCCATAAGCACATGTCTATATTCTAACCCTTGTTCCCGTTTATTATCCCATATTAAATGATCAGTTTAATATGAGAAAATCATTTGGGTTGGTTAGATATTAGATATTTAATGACAATAAGTAGCACACATGATGGCTTCAAGCTAGAAAGAATGTGGCAAAGCTTGACTCTTGACCATACATCGTTCCATATCCGTAAGTGACTTGTTTTCCTTTCAGCAACACCATTTTGTTGAGGTTTATATGACAATGTACATTGGTGTTTTATCCCATGACTAGCCAAAATGCATTAAACTCATGAGACACATACTCCCCCCCTCGATATGAATGGAGGGTGCCCATAGTACATTTAGAGACATTTTTAGCCATAGCCAGAACTTTCTTGAATAACATAAACACTTCGGACTTAGATTTAAGCGGATACACCCATGCATACCCAAAGTAATCATTAATGAAAGTCACAAAGTAAAGGTAATTACCGAAGGACGAAGTTTGCACGGGCCCACAAACATCGCTATGCACAAGCTACAACCTGCGTGTAGCCCTAACTGAACCATCCTTTAAAAACTTTGAACACTACATTTTGCCCAAAATACAACCTTCACAAACATGCTTCACGGGTGCTTCAAGAGGGAGCAAAGAAGCAACTATATCATATGTTTGCAAATGTAGCAAACTGGAAAAATTAGGATGCCCAAAACATGCATGCCAAAGTTTTGCATCTAAAACAGCCTTTGAATCCACAAGTACATTTGCAAAAAAATTCCCACACTTGTCGTACAAAATGGGCTTATACAACTCACGTCATAAAATGCAAGATGCAACAAGTTCATCACCAAAACTAAAATCATAGACTGTACATTTGTCATCCATAAATTTCACAACAAGACCAAGTCTAGAAAGTGCAAATACAAACAAAAGGTTCTTTTTTATCCCAAGTATATAAAGTGTATCAACAAGTATGAAAGAACTACCATTTGCAGTAGTCAGCACAATCTTTCCAACTCCCTTGATCGGATAAGAGGGAGGCATTGTTGGCACAAGTGACTAAATTCCCATGAGGGACATCCTTGAGAGAGGTAAACAAGTCATGATGAGAGGTAATGTGATTCGTAGCACCACTCTCAAACTATCACACATGAGCATCTGCAACAATTGACATACATACATCATGGGTAGAAGGATCATTAGTGCACTCTGCACTAAAAGCTCAGCATCACAATCTCCTATCACAGAAGACTCTACAATAGCTGCACTTGTAGTGGAACCAATGTCTTTCTTCTTAGCCTCTTTTTTCATCAACTTAGAACATTGCTTGATCAAGCGATCATTAGCTTTACAATAATGGCAACACATCTTCTTTTTTTCCTATTCACTAGAATTCCCAGAGGAAGTGTTGCTAGCAGAAGCATTAGGAACACGTGATTTACCACTCGTAGAAGAACCATGAAAGTGGCTACATTGTTGTTACCACTTTTTCTTTGAGTAGCAATAAGTTTGGCCCTGTTTTTCCTTGAAAATGACTCTTGCAACAACAACGTGCATAATGCATCAAACTTGACAACATCAGAATTTCCTTGGGTGATAAGTGTCCAAGTACTAGCAAAAGTCTTGTAAGAATCTGGCAACACATCAAGAACAATTTGTACAAGGGAACTGTAAAGAATTACTTCGCCTACAAAATTAAGTTGCTTATTAGTATCCTTGATACTAGCAAGGAAAGCTTCCATTTCATTTTCCTCATGAATAATCTTCGATTCCAGCTCTGTAGCAGCAATGCAAATTTAGCCTCATTACAACTTGCATAAAGACCAGCCAAAATATCCAAAGCTTGTAATGTAGATTTAGTTGAGTGAATGTGTTACAAGGTGATCTAATGCCTCACAATGTCTCTAAGCTCTCTCTATGTGCTCTCTGTACTCTCCCTGAAGAATTAGTATCCTAGCGCATCTTTATATAGCTATAGCTCTAAATTCTGAGCATAAGGTGTGGATTCCTTTGGTAGGTAGGTGGAAACATTCCTTTTTTACACTGCATGAAGAGATCATGGCTCCCAAATTGCTATGTTGGCTATTGTGTGCAGTTTGCAGCTACCTAATAGCTATTATTGTGTGTTGTGTAACTACACCTTTGAATCATATCTTCAAGAACCCTTTGATGTGGATATTCTCCATATAAAGGGGACCATTTCATCTTTTTAAGGGTCCATGAGTTCATGGATGTAGTGAGAGATATCAGTTCCTCAATTTAAGCACTTAGTATGTCTGATATTGCTTCTACCTTTTACTTATTTTCCAGTTGTCTTCTAAGCAGTTGTTGTAGAGTCTTTCGACGTGTATAGCTGATGATGTAGGGGTTCATGACCATCCAAAATGATTTCAAAGAACTATGTTAAGGTACCATGCCAACAAGATTGACCCTTTGGTTCTACCTTATTAAAGAAGATGTGCGGGGCTGGAAGCTTTAACACCTTCCCTCAAGTCCATAAGAATCTCTAATGAGAAAATTGAAATCTTAAAAACCTAAATTTGAAAAAATAATTGAAGAAATCAAATTTCTAATGTTGAAATTGAAGACTTTCTAAACAAGCCTTCCCTTATTCACAAACCTTGCATTAAAACCTATTAGCACCAAGCTAGTGGAGCGATTACTGCCTACCATTTTTTTAGCCCAATGATTCTAATTTCAACTTTACTAATGAATGAAAATCCCATTGAGTCTAAACATTGTACTTTATTCTATTCATATGAAAATGTATAGTTGGTAATTGGGGCTATGAGCTTCAAGATTGTAAGTATATATTACCCAAATGTCAATTCTAAACCGTGGCTAAGGGTTTAAAGCCAATTTTTTAAAAATCCTTAAAGTTTTTTTATAATTAATTGTACACCGTTGTCTTTGAGCATTGTGTACTCTCCTTGGCTAATGTATAAATGCCAATATTTGCAAAAACCATTAAAGGTTTTTATAATGAATTGTACATCATTATCTCTAAGCATTATGTACTCTCTTTATACCTTTTGATTCTTGTATCTTCCTCCTGGATTGTCTGTTTGGAGTATCGTCTACTTCTATGTGTCCCCAAGTGAAAGCTCTATGCAGCAACCTAAGTCTCTTATGATGGTTCTATGAATTTAATGTCACTAATCAGCATAGAAACTGCATATTAGATATAGGATAGGTATTGGGGCATCAAAGCTAAGCCTCTAGGTGCATTCTAGACCAAAATCGATTATGTCAAATCTACCTTATTAATAATAATCTTGTTTTTTTTTTTGCAAGTGGTTAAAAAGTGAATTTGAGATCCTAAACATGACTAACTAGACTCTATTGACTTGACCTATAAGTTTGGAGTAATTTGGAGCATGATAGCTTAATGAACTATCGTGATTTTCTTGCAAACTTGACGAATAGCTCTTATTGCTTGACATACAATTGAGTGTTGCATTCAAGTAGTTTGGGATTGATCCTGTTTCCAAGACATTGACAACCTCTTGTAGCCTCCATGCACTAGTCATGTCAGCTACATCCCACAGACTGACAATTATGTACGTAGTTCTCATTATATTTGCAATAAGATAGAGTGAGGCTTGGTAGCCCACCCATACATTTGGTGCCATTTTTGGGAACAAAGTGAACTAAACTAGGGAAAACCGTAGTGCTTAGATATCATTGTCCCCATCACTTCCTCTAGGTCTATTTGGAGAAAAAACATCATTTTTTTAGAAATCGCATAGTTGAGGAGTGTTGTCTTGAGCTATGTAGAGTCGTCTTGGGAATAGTCATACTTATCGAGGACATTTTAGGAATAGATTATGTTGTTTTTGAGTGTTAGATTAGTTAGACAATGTCATAGTCTAAAAGTTGACACTCATTTCATTAAAACAAGCAAAAAAGTTGAGTGTTTGTGGACACTTTCCACTATCTATGGTGCATTTTGATTAGGAGTAGGTTAAGTAGTCATCACGGTGGATTTCCAATCTATCTCACTCTTTAAAGAATCATCAATGAGTTGTTCTTTGAACTTTCAAAATCTCAAGTTTTGGACTCCCAAGGTAAGCTTAAAAGGCCACCAAATAATGTTTCAGGTCAAAAAATAATCTTATGGATATGTAGAAACACCGTGGTAAGTCAAAGCCAGCCTTGGAGAAAATTCTCAAAGGCTTGGAAAAAAACATATGATTATTCCCTGTGTGATTTATGCATGCAAATTTTATTTTTTTGGGCAAGAGTGCTAGCAATACACTATAAAAGACTTGATTGGCTTCAATTTTTCAAAAAGGTGTAATTTCAAGCATGTAATAATAATCGCTTTTTTGGTCTAAGGCTCAAATTGAGCCTTGGGTCAAGGGTTCTCTTGCCAAGGTGAAGTTAAAGAGCTTTTTTAAAGGCTTAAGAAGTTTTGAGTTCAATTGACTTGAAACTTGATACCATATTTGCTTCCAACTTGGATCAACTAGTAAGTGAAAGTATGTACATAAAAAATGATGTACATATCTTCACTTACTAGTTCCATCTATGATGGACTAGTAAGTGAAGGTATATACATCAAAATTGATCCAAATGTGTTGAAACTTGATGAAAGACTTAAAATACTTTGTACTAACTGCTAATCTAGGCACATAGATAATAATTTTATGCTTATTATCTCTAGCTCAAAAAGTGCAAAATTTTCACCAATTGAGCATACCATAGGCTAGCTTAGTGTACTAAGCTTATGATTTGAGTGTGGAGTCATTTAGAGCTATAGAGTGCTAATTGTACCTGATTTTGTCTGAAACCCAGTAATAGCTACAAAAAGTGGGCTAGAAACTTAAAAATGGATCCAAACTTCATGAAACTTGTCAAGTGTCATGTTCATAGTGTGTAAAACTAGTGTGGATAAAAAAATTGTCAAAAAATAGGCCCAAACTTAATAATTGCACTTATTATCTCCTACTTTAAAACTAAAGCTTTTTTAATTTTTCTTGAAGGGGTTTTGATCTATGATATCAATAGAGTGCATGTGAAAAATTTCAAGTGATTTGGAAGAGTTTTGAATGATAGTAGCCATTGTTTTGTATCAAAGTCTGCAAACTACTGAAATTGGTGAAAAGATATGCAAAATTTATCAAAATTTGTTGAAAAGTGGGTATCATCAAAAGTGCAAAAGGATGCTTTTTTTGTAGACATGTAGTAGTGTTAGTGTGTATACGCGCTTCACCAGGGGCACTTTTCTCCCATTGGGTTTTTCCCCCTGAACATCTGGTGTGAAAGGGCACCTTATCTCTTAGGGTTTCATATAAGCGTTGTAGCTCTAAGTTTGTACAGACTCTATTATTTCTAATACAGAGAGATAGACTACAGAGATCTCGTACGCAAGCTCTGTGTCTTCTCCTTCTCCATCTTCAACAATTGGAATCAGAGCAAGGTGATTTCCAGAGCCTCTACTTGCGTTTCGCGTCCACGCGCGCAATCGCAGTTTTCAGGCAGTTTTCGGAAAATTTGCTCGTGGGAGCATCCTCGACGTTCCGAGAGTATTCTGAGAAGGTGACCTGCAGTTTTACCCCCCTTTTGAAGCTGTTCAAGCCCTCAGAATTTTGTTCTGAGCAGTGTAGCAGAAGTTACTTTTCGGAGGTGTTTAGATCAAGAGGGTGTGCTTTTTGACAGATTTTCTTCAGGTAAACAGTTCTTTTGGGAAGCAGCTTGTCTTAGCTTTGTGCTGAGATTTTGTGTAGAGTTTTGCTTGCATTGGAGAGGAGATTTGTGAATCTCTTGGAGTTTCTTTTGCTCTGTTGTGTGCATCCACAGTATGGCTCAATCTACATAGAAAGAGATTTTTGGTGCATTTACATCCGAAGACAAATTGGATGGTACCAACTATTCTCTTTGGTCTTTTATGGCCAAAAATGTTTTGGTTGGTAAAGGATTGTGGGATTATGTATCTGGAGATGAAGTTCATCCAGGTAGCATTGCACCTGCCACGCCTGGTCGTGGTGCAGCTGTTGGTGCAGGACCCTCACAAGTCACTCTAGAACAAAAGAGATGGGATACTAAAGATGCACAAGCTATGGCTGTGATTGCCTTAACCATAAAGAGGACAATCACACCACATATCAGATCTTGCAGAACTTCTGAGGATGCTTGGAACACTCCGCAAGCTATGTTTGGAGGAAGAAACGCTGCCAGAATAGAGTTTTTGAAGAAACAACTTGACAAAATACAGATGGACGAAGGTGACGATATCGTCGAGCATCTTACAAAAATCAGGGATCTTAAAGAGCAATTGCTTAGCATTGATGAAGTGATTCCAGAGAAGGACTTGGTTTCCAAAACACTCAATTCACTACCACCATCTTATTTGACTTTTCAGACTTCTTTGACTCTGTCTTTGCGAGCTAATCCTGAGCCTCTTCATTTTGAAGAGTTAGTGGCTTTGCTATTGCAGGAGGATCAATCACGTAAGAACAAGTATTTACAGGTGGATGGTATGGATCATGTTCTTGTTGTACAAAACAAAAACAAGGGTAAAGAGAGTGCTCATCACTCCAAGTCTAGTGCAGGACAGTCTTTAGAGAAGTCTAAAGGTGATTCCGACAAGTCCAAGAAGAAAGGTAAATGTCACTACTGCAAGAAACCTGGTCACTACATTAGTGAGTGTAAAAAGTGAATTGCTAAAGAAAAGAAGAAAGAGTCAATTTGGTTGTTTCAGCTTCTGGTGATTCTTCTACAGCTAAAGAAGAGTCTGCAAACTTTGTGCAGGATTCTTATGCTTTCGTAGTATGTTCAGATTTTTCTGCTTACAGTGTTGACGAGACACAAATGATTTGGTACTTTGATAGTGGTGCATCCAGGCATATTACTTCAAGGAAGGATTTGTTCTGGTCATTGGATGCAACTCCAGCAGGAAAGAAGGTGACATGTGCAAATAATGCTTCTTATCCAATCAAAGGCGTTGGTAAGATTTTGATTACCATTTCAGATGGTTCAGATTTATTCTTGCCAGATGTCTTATATGTTCCAGGGATCAAGAAGAATTTGGTGTCTGTATCCTCTCTTGCAAAAAATGGTCTTCGGGTCATTTTTGAGGATGACAGATGTGTTGTACGATATCGAGAGAATGGTTATTCTCTTATCACTACAGGTACGCTAGAAAATGGACTATTTGTGCTAGATCGTTATGAAAAGCAGATTCAGGTATGTATTGCAGAAACAAAAACTCGGACCATGCAGGATGCTGAGTTGTGGCATGCTAGATTTGGACATGTTAGTTATGGCAGTTTGATGACTTTACAACGTCATAATATGGTGCATGATTTGTCTTTATTGGAGATTCCACCAAGACATGTATGTGAAGGTTGCGTTCTTGGAAAGATGCACAGATTTGCATTTTCGCAGGATGGTTCAGTTAGAGGGACACGAAAGTTGCAGCTTGTACACAGTGATGTATGTGGTCCTATGAGGACGCCATCTATAGGAAACAGCCTTTATTTTGTGACCTTCATTGATGACTTTTCTAGGTTTTGTTGGGTGTATCCATTCAAAGCAAAGTGAAATGTGTTTGCAATTTTTCAACATTATGTCGCCATGGTTGAAAATGAAACAGGTTGCAAAGTACAGACTCTTCGTACAGATCGAGGAGGTGAATACATGTCAGGTGCATTTAAGGATTTTTTGGGAAAGAAAGGCATTAAACACCAATGCACTATGCCATACACACCACAACAGAATGGTGTTGCAGAAAGGAAGAACAGGTCTTTAATGGAGACGGCTAGATGTATGCTCAAGGCTAAGAGTTTGCCTCATAAGCTATGGATGGAGGCAGTTGCTTGTGCAACACATGTTTTGAACAGGTTTCCTACTCATGCCTTGAAGACCATTACTCCATATGAAGCTTGGTATGACAGAAAACCTTCAGTCAGTTATCTTCGTGTTTTTGGTTGTCTTGCTTATGCTCACATCCCTCAGCAGTTACGTGGGAAGCTTGATGATAAGGCAATCAAATGTATATTTGTGGGGTACAGTAGTGGAAGTAAAGGTTATAGACTTTACAATCCTGCTACAAACAAGATTTTTGAAAGTCGTGATGTAATTTTTGCAAAAACTACTGCTCAACCTATGGTTGCTTTTGATGTATCTCATATGCAGACACATGATGTATTTGAAGGTTTGCTTCCTTCTTTTGTAGAGAATCAAGAATCACAACAGGTTGATAATCTTGATCAATCTTTTGATCAGCATGTGACACCTCATGATGTAGAGGAAATTGTGCGTGAAGAGCAAGAAGTTCTCAGGGAAGAAAGAACCTTGCCTAAATGGGTTCAAAAAACTTTGCAGGATAGCAAGTTGGATGCACTGTTGCCAAGAAAAACACGTGCTGGTACTACTTTTGGCAGAGAGCAAGTAGATTTGGCTTGCTTTAGCACTCTTTGTGATGCAGATGAGCGTGATTCATTTGAACAAGCTTTAGAGTGTGTTCAGTGGAAAGATGCTATGCAACAAGAAATTGATTCTATTCATAAGAATCATACATGGGATCTAGTGGACTTGCCTACAGGTAAAAAGCCTATTGGTACAAAGTGGGTTTTTAAGGTAAAAAGGAAACAAGATGGTACTATTGACAGGTACAAAGCAAGGCTTGTGGCAAAAGGCTATGCACAACAGAAAGGCATAGATTATGATGAAACTTTTGCTCCTACTTCTCGTGCATCCACAGTTAGATCACTAGTTCCAATTGCTGCTCATCATGATTGGAAAGTGCATCAGTTGGATATCAAAACTGCTTTTTTGAATGGTGATTTGCAGGAAGAAGTTTATGTAAGTCAACCAAGTGGTTTTGTTGTAAAAGGTCAAGAGCAAAAGGTATGTAGATTGCGTAAAGCTTTGTATGGGCTCAAACAGGCTCCAAGAGCATGGTATGAGAAGATACATACTTATTTGATTGGCCAGGGATTTCAGAATAGTCCAACAGAAAGTACTTTGTATGTCAAAAAGAGAGATGGAGTTCTCATTATGCTAACACTTTATGTGGATGATATGCTTCTTACAGGAAATACTACAGATGAAATTGAAGCGTTTAAAGATGCTTTGAGAAAAACCTTTGAGATGTCTGATCTTGGTTTGCTACATTATTACTTGGGTATTCAGTTTGTGCAATCAGAGGATGGCATATACATGTTGCAGGCAAAATATTTTGGACAAGTTTGGTATGCAAAATTGTAAACCAATTTCTACACCCGTAGAAACTGGATCAAAGTTGAGCATGCACGATGCTGGAGAACCTTTTGATGTACATACTTATGCAGCAGCGGTTGGTTGCTTGATATATTTGGCAGGCAACACTCGTCCAGACATTCAATTTGGGGTTTCAAAAGCAAGCAGATTTATGCACAGCCCAGGTATGCATCATTGGCAGGCTGTGAAGCGCATACTTCGTTACCTTTTAGGTACCCCTAATCTTTCCATGTTCTTTCCAAGGGGGGATATGTATGGAAAGCACAATTCTATGCAGCTTCTTGGTTACAGCGATTCAGATTGGGTTGGTGATTTTGACACACAACATTCCACAAGTGGCAATTGTTTTTTCTTGGGAAATGCATGTATATCTTGGCTAAGCAAGAAGCAAACCACAATGGCTACATCAACTTGTGAAGCTGAGTACAGGGCAGCTTTCACGGCAACAGTTGATTGTGTATGGATACGCAGGTTATTGGCAGATCTTTGTGAGTGTCAACAGGCACCCACTACCATTTTCACTGACAGTCAGAGTGCTATGGCAGTTGCAAGGAATCCAGTATTTCATGCAAGAACAAAGCACATAGAGGTTCACTACCACTATGTCAGGGAAAGGCTACATGCAGGGGAGATCACACTAACTTACTGTCCTACACAGGATAACATTGCAGATCTATTTACGAAGGCGTTATCACAAGAAAAGTTTGAAGCTTTTCGAAAAGCTTTGGGCTTACTCTCATACACATGATGATCTACTACCTTGTACGCATTCACACTATCACTACACGGGGGATTTGTAGACATGTAGTAGTCTTAGTGTGTATACGCGCTTCACCAGGGGCACTTTTCTCCCACTGGGTTTTTCCCCCTGGACATCTGGTGTGAAAGGACACTTTATCTCTTAGGGTTTCATATAATCTTTGTAGGTCTGAGTTTGTACAGACTCTATTATTTCTAATACAGAGAGATAGACTACAGAGATCTCGTACGCAAGCTCTATGTCTTCTCCTTCTCCATCTTCTTCCTACTCTGAGTTGTTGTCTTCCTTCTGTTTCCTGTTTCATCATCTTCAACATTTTTGTGTCCATAGATAATTATGTGCTTGTTATCTGTAGATGGAAATGGTGCACGATGCTCTCTAGTGGTGGGATCCTCTGGATGCAGTATGCACGGGGACTCACCAACTAGCTCAAACCAATAGACAATATGAAAAAAGATAGTATGAATCAATGTCAAGACCAACAAAGCAACACAATAGAACTGAAATAGTAGCCAAGACAACCACAAGCCCTCCAAGGCAACACCTTGTACATAACCAAATAATCATAGAAGTCTAGTCTGGTTCTGGCCAACTCTGCCCAATCCACAACTACCACAACAATAATACAATGGGGATGTAGAGAGTGAGTTGCTATGGAGAATGCAAAGGGTGCAATGGTACAAGACATGAATGAAAGCACAATGTAGATAGCTAATAAGACTACAAACTCACATGCCTAACCTATAGACAACCAAGGTGAAGGGCCCCAAAGGCTAGTGCTCAAGAGTGTAGGCAGGTGCTCCAAAATGTGTCACACAGTGGACTCTTGCACAAGACAAGCGTATGGCAAAACTATATCTGCTATCCACATCACGTTGTATATATCCACAATCCGAGGTCATCGCACGACCACCACATAGGTGTTGGCTACTAGAAAATATATAGCCAAGGAAACTCTAGGGCAACTAAAAATATATGATACTAGTGGTCTATGGTGAGTCTGGCCACTAGCCACCTAGTTGGCCATTGGACGGCCACTAGCCCTAGCCTATGATCGCTCTACGCTACTGTCTATAGCTCGTGAATGTTCTAAAAGGGATGGACATAGG
Organism: Adiantum capillus-veneris; assembly: GCF_014529385.1. NCBI lineage: Eukaryota > Viridiplantae > Streptophyta > Polypodiopsida > Polypodiales > Pteridaceae > Adiantum > Adiantum capillus-veneris. Next base: position 29,955,781 of record NC_140931.1, on the reverse strand, counting down.
ATGGTCACTGTAACATTTAATGGCCTAGTAACTTGTGTGTAGCGGAAAATAGCATAAACATAGTGAGAATTTCATTAGAATAGATTCCTAATGAGCGTAGCAAGAGTGCTTGGATGGAGAGAGCAACAAAAAGCATAACACCTAGTTAGATAGGCATGAACAATACTTCAAAAGAGAGAGAAATTAAGCTATTGACAATAGTTGAGGACCGGATTTACATGGAGCCAGTCCCCCCTCTAAAAGGCTTTGTATTATAGGTTTCCCCCATCAAGGGAGACATTTTACACTACAATTCTTTGTGTTCCTTCAATAACTAGCTAGTGCAATGAAGATGTAAACTTCAAGCACAAAGCAAACACTTATAAAACACAACATCAATTCCCTCACGGTCTCAGACCCAAGACCTCACACACCTTCCACTACAAGAGGTTATGTGCACTTGTGATGCTTTTAGCGATGAAAATACATTGGGTTTTTATACTCCCTGGTGTCGCTAACATCATCCCTACGGGAACATTGCTATAAGCGTCACTATACGCGTCGCTATATCGTTGCTATATAGCGACGCATATAGCGATGATTGCAGCCTTTCTATAGTGACGCTTATAGCGACGTAGCAGAACCTTATATAGAGACGCTTATAGCGACGCCCGAGAGTAAGAAATTATGGGTGGTAGGGCATTGAATGCCTTGTAACCCATCAACCATATTGAATGTTTCCAGAATAGATTAAACCTAGATGAATCCAAGATAAGCCCAGATTCACCTTTGAAAGAAAGTGCAAGTTATAGACCGAAACTAGTCACCCACAAGAAAATATAACCATTAACTCCATCATGCATAGTATTGTTTGCAGAATAAAGATACAAAATTGACAAAAATAATTGGACGAAAGTAAATCAATGACAATTATAGACATCATAGGCAAAATCGCTTGATTGTTAAGCTTTGCAAATGTAATAGTTACAACACAATTGTCATTATTGAGAAAATACATGGTTTTCCAATAGTTACAAAAAGACGTATACACGTCATCTCATTATACATGCTATGAGAAAAGGAAACTAATGTTATTTGGCTACGGCTAGACTAACGTCATCTAATCAGACGTCTCATCGTGTCCAAGCGGCATATCTATCGGATTTTGCAGAAAAAAACAATAAGACTTTCTGTAAGTATAAACATATAATTACAAAACAATCTATTTTCTTAGCTTATCATTAAAATACAATAAATGTAAAAGAGTAAAGTGAAATACTAACCATGCCGCTACGAGAACTCAGAATGTCTATCAATGCGTTTAAGCCCTTTCTGCTTGTGTATTCGCGCTCGTACAGTGTGGGGTCAGGTCTTGTCTCATCGACCACTGTTCAAAACATACAAAGAATCCATTATGTTAGAATTTAAAAGTACAAATAGACATAACTACCAAACCTAAAGAGCAATGCAAAAACACTTACAAAATTGGCCTCAAATGATGCCCACCCGCCGCTCCCCAAGTGGTGCAAGCTCCCTGCCTCTTTGGCTGCCTCCTTTTGTTGCTTCCAGTTTTCAGGATTCTCGTACGCTGCTCGCTTCACATTCTTCCAATCTTCTTTGGCGAGTCAATCTGGTCTGTTCCACCCATGCTTTATTGCTTTTTGTACTTCAAAACACTTGTGCTTCTAGTATTCGCGTATTTGAATCTTCATCAAGTCTTCGTTGAAGCACTCATCGCAACTTGACATGGGAAACTCGTCATGCATCATGCTAATGACTCTGTCTTTAAGTTCATTTGGCACTTCACTCTAGGTGTTTAGTATGTAGTGTCTAAACACCTGAGAGCAAAGACCGCGCATGCGTGAGATTATCTTCTTGCCTTGGTCATCCAAGATGATGACGTCGCTGATGTCGATCGAGTACAGCAAGCCCTCTCGCCTGTGAAGCGTGAACCTGGATGTCTCGACAGGGGTCTCTAGCGATGTCTCGATGGGGGTATGGACGTCAGGTGTCCCCACTAGAGTCTGGGCCCCGAAGCGAGGAGGGTCGATTGGGGTGACTCCCGGAGGAGTAGCTAGTGGTGTGTAGCCAGGAACAGCCGATAGCCGCGCAAAACCTGGCGTAGATGGGGATGTCATGGCTGGTGTGGCGGCGGGAAAAGAAGGGGAAGGTAAGGAGCCTCGTTGAACATGAGGCAGTGTCAAGGCATCAACGGCGGCATCCCCACAACAACCGCCGCCGCCACCACGAGAGCGTCGGTGCCTAGACGAGTGTGAAGATCGTCTTGTTGACACCGAAGCTTCAGAGCACCCTAAATGCTCTGAAACAGAGGGAGAAACTGAAGGAGTGGAATGACATGATGGTGCTCCAGAGCGATGAGCTCCTGATACCACCTCCTCTGCTGGGGTGACAAAGAAGAAGAAATTCATCATCATCCATACCTGCATTAAACACACAAACATTTAATCTTAATATTGAATGGAGAAGAAAACATGGACAAGTTATAATCTATACTATAGATAATAGGGAGAGGGATTCCTGTGTAGAGAGAGAGAGAGAGACAGAGAGAGAGAGAGAGGACTCATAGAGGGGGAGGGATTCCTGTGAAGTTCCTGTGAATTTGTCTCTTGTGTGCATTCTACATATCTTGTAAAAGCTATGTCTTGGACAACATGCTTTTTATATGTAGCTGTGACAAGACACTCTAGTCATAAATTAAATTTCTTTTCTATCTGCCATAGTTTTCTTGATTACTTGCGATAGATCTTTGTCTATCACGAGAGAGAGAGAGAGAGAGAGAGAGAGAGAGAGAGAGAGAGAGAGAGAGAGAGAGAGAGAGAGAGAGAGAGAGAGAGAGAGAGAGAGAGAGAGAGAGAGAGAGAGAGAGAGAGAGAGAGAGAGAGAGAGATAGAGAGTGGACATGAGAGGGAGGAGAGGGAAGGAGCATACCTCGAGTGGAAGCAATGACGATGGAGAGGGGGAATAGGGAACACACCCAACACACAAAATGTTTGCCTCTCTATAGCCCAGGGATTCCACATTACCCCTAACCTCTCTAACAACACCTTCAAACTGGCTAATTTGCACTAGCAACTCCACTTTAGCATACTGAACAATTGTCTCACACCTTGCAAAAAACACCTTACAGCATCAACGCACCCACACTGCTCAACTCACCCTTTTCGACTCACAAGACAACCCAATTATGCCCTCTTGGTAACACCCTTCAAGCTGCAGGCAAACCCTCTGCAAGCACCGGCAAGTACACAAAGAACGAGAGAAAAGGAGGGGGATGGGGAGAAGCAACACAAGAAATATGGGCCAGGGTTTGGTATTATTGCATAGGGAGACAGTACAATCAAGTATGCAGTGATCCGAGCCTATCACAAATTTTTGTTTATCATATTTTGTTGGTTTTCCTTGCTTCTAGAGGTTTACAATAAAAGAAAGAGTGAGAACAACCTCTTGGAAAAATTATAAAAAAATGATTTGATAGGAATTTTTTCTTGACTAGTTCACCGGAGGTGAAAGGTAGAGGGAGAACCTAGTGGTAAAGGGAAGGGAAAATATGTAAATGTGAAAAGAAAAGATATGATGTGGTTGTGGAGCCATGCACCCATGATTCAAGGGTCATGAGTGGCTCATATCATCATGGCTTTGGAGCCATATGATGATTCAAACAAATGGGACCCAAGTGAAAGACTTGGTAAAGGAAGGAACCAGACACATGATTTTTCTGAATTTTTAAAAAATACTTCCACTCCGATCCAAGAAAAGTTGTCTTCATCAAAGTTATAGCTGATGAGCTGGAGATTCTGGCCATATTTTTTTAATAATTTTTTCATCTACGGCCTAGGAGATATGGCCAAAATGGCGGACGCCAGTTTTTTCAACTGTGGTGGAGACCACCCCCTCTACCTTTACACACACACACCCTTCCTTTTCCACATTGAGACCTTCTCTAAAAATCAGCCATTAGTCTTCTCACCCTCCTCTCCTTCCTCCTCTCTCTCAAGCTCAAAAACCTATCAAAATTCCTCTTATAATCACCTCTCAAGTCATGCTTAATCTTGTTGTAATTCATAAGTTCTCATTCAATCCCTTTCTATTATTACTAGATATGTATTGATTTTATGTAGATTCTTTACATTTTAAAATAAGGAAGCTCTTGGACTCAAGCTATGGAGGAAGGAGTGAAGACAACACAAGTGATGATGGAGCTAATTGGTCAACAAATCACTTGGAAGGAGCTTCTTCATTGGTTGAATGTCCCTAATCAAGCTTCATTTGTACAAATTACACTTGGATCTTAACCTCACTCCTAATCACTCTCTTTCCTATATAAAGAGGCCTTCCCCTTTGTAATTTCAAGCCTCCCTCAGCCCCATTGAGTCTTTGTATCACTCACCATGAGCCCATAAGCTCATTCATTCACTCTATTCTTGCACATTCTAGAGTGCAAATTGTTTCATGCTAGTAACCTCTCCTCCTCTTACTTATGTTAATTAAGAGAAATCTTTTATATGTGTGTGAGAGTGCTTGATGTGATCTTGGCTAATCCTTGAGTGGTTGTTTGGTAATCTACATGACTATTTGTGTTGGGAGTGTTTGAAGTCATCCATTCCTTGTACACACACTAAGGTTAATGCTTCATTCATAGTGATCTCTCTCTCTCTCTCTCTCTCTCTCTCTCTCTCTCTCTCTCTCTCTCTCTCTCTCTCTCTCTCTCTCTCTCTCTTTGTGTAGCGGTCCTAGCCCACGCTTCCAAGACTAGGTGGTGCCCTTATCTCATTTCCCTTGTGGCGCAATGGAGTTTGTTTTGGTGTAGAGGCCGCCATTCCAAATTTCCTTCGTCATCAGCTTCAATGGCAAGCTTGCAATACACAAGAAACCTCCAATAACACTCTCTGGCAAAAAAAGCCCTCTTGGTCAAAAGACCCTAAAAAATGAATGTCTGCCTCCTTTATAGGGCTTGGCTAAGGCTAAAAAAGAAAAAACAAGGAGCTATCTAGCTCGTGCAATCAACTGAAGCTTCTTTTAGAATTTGTTTTGCATTGCCACCACTTGGCACACTTGATTTTTTTGGTATTTGCATTGTGCACACCTCTTAACTCCTTGCCCGCTCAGTTTGGCCAACCTAGACTTGCCCTATCCTGCTTCCTTCCCTTGCTTTACCATTAGCCCTTGAAGCCTTTGAATTCCCTTTATCACCTTCTTTCGTTCTCCACTGGCTGGATCGGCCTCTCGGCCAACTTTGTGACTCTCTCTCTCCATTCACTGCTGCATGTTGAGCACCTATTGTGGGATCCTCCCCTTGACTAGCCCCTTGAACGGCCTTGGGCATGCATTCTCTCTCTCTCTCTCTCTCTCTCTCTCTCTCTCTCTCTCTCTCTCTCTCTCTCTCTCTCTCTCTCTCTCTCTCTCTCTCTCTCTCTCTCTCTCTCTCTCTCTCTCTCTCTCTCTCTCTCTCTCTCTCTCTCTCTCTCTCTCTCTCTCTCTCTCATTTTTTGGAAGTTCCTCTCTCTCATTGCCTTCACTGCGGGACACCCCTCCCAGGCAAATAGCGACATCGCTATTGGGGGGGGGGGAGGGGGGGGGCTAACCCTCAAAAACTGGCCTCATGGGCGTGGGCATTGACCCTTATGGGCTACCACATCATCATACCAACCAAGGTAGCACTGCCGACCGTCGGCCAACCACTTTTGGGCGCGCCACCTACGTGGTGCCACCTGTGGCCAAAACCATCGGGCTTCGCCCTGACAGCCACCATTAGCAGCGCCCTTGCGGGCCGCCATCGCCAAGGAACCAAGCTCACAGCTCGCTTCACATGCCTCAAGAGGGCGCCACTTCGTGGCCTCTATACAATGTGGCACTCCTTCAAGTCAGCGCATGTGGGATACGTACCTGCCACGTGGAAGCCCCAGGCTCAAGCCACTCTTTGAACCCCTTGAAAAATCCAAAAACCATTTTGAAAAAAACTTTTATTTACCCAACTTGTCATGCCTGCTAGTTGTCGACCGCCAATCTGACTTCCAAGCCTCGAAACCCGGTCACAACCTCACTTGTTCGACTCCGACTTCCACCCCACTTTGCCAAACTTCTCAATTCCTCGAGCCCCCGAACCAAGGCCGCAAAAACGCCAAATTTCATCAGCAATCAACTTCAGACAAAGGCACCCAATATTCCGGCTTCAGTATCTTTCTGTTGTGGGCTCCGTTCGACAAGCAGTCGATTCTTGCTAGCTCTATATGATGCATACCCTGCTGTAAAATCTTGTCTAGGTTCAAAAGACGCCAGATGGCACACCTCTCCACGTGGTCAGATGGGCACCAACCTAGCCCCCGTCAAAACTTCAACTGGCCATAACTTGCTATCCGTGGCTCCTATCTGCAACCTGAAAAGACGGGTAGGCTCCATAAATTGAGCACTACATGCCTATAACGTGACTTCCACTTGGACCACCTGTCCCTAGCTACCTTGTCTGGCAAGAATCTGCAACACATTGAACCCAGCCTTCAATAACTTGGGCTCCGTAGCTCGGTTTGATGAGCAGTTTGGACCTGCTCCTTTAGCACTTCAGACTCTTCATTCTTGGACCCAAAGACTGCACCTTGCATCTCCTTCCCTTGCTACTGAAATTAGCCCCTTATGGAGCCCTTCTTGGCCGATAAACCGCATTAGTCATACACCTCCGCTACTACCTGTCAGCCCATGATCTTCCTAGCTGCTCCAGCCTTTTGCCATGCTTCTGCTAGTCTGCACATATCTACCCTTGCCACCTTCTATGGTCGACACACTTTGGCTGTACCAACGATTAAACACAATTAAAATTTCTCAAGTATAGCATATAGACAGGAATGGACAAAAAGCCACGTAAATACAATATATATTATAAAACGGAGCAAAATTGTTCAAATACAATGTTTATGGTTTTAAGAGGTCTCTCTCTCATCCTTGCATAGCTCATCATAACTCCCTATGTCTATATAGAGCTCTCTGTTTAGGCAGATGTCCTCCGTTTCATTTTGTAGATCCTCTACATGCACCCTATAGAGAGTAGCAGCTTGATGCTGGTCTGGCACCACCTCAGTGGCTTCTGACTGAGCATCTTCTCTGATCTCCTCCATTGATGCCACTGTGATTGGTACACGGTAGCCCTCATACATCCGTGCACTACGAGGGGCTACCTCTATGACGTACCACATGTTTGATGCAGACTTTGTAGGATGAAATATCACCTGCCAGAGCCACATAACTTACATGAGAGCTTCCAAGCACATAACTTCTAAAATTAGATGTTAAATATTTACAGACTTACTTGTTCACAATGCTCGGGTAGTACAAAAGTGTCTCTTAGGTCGGTCCATTTTTTACTTAAATCCACCTCAAGGAAACCAAACTCTCCTCTGCGCACAGTAGCGTTGCGACCCTCCATGTTTATCTTGAACCATTGCACGTCGAACAAGGTGACAAAAAATACTCTATAATCGATCCTCAAAATCTCTTGTAGCGTGCCAAAGTAAGTGAGTTCCACCACCACAGGATCTGCATCAAAGGACCATCGTCGACTAGACTGTTCAAAAATTTTCCATGATTCCACAATCTTGTGTAAAACACTTTTTGTCGATCCGTTCCACCCTAAAATGTCGACCTTTAAACCATTCTGTTGTGTATGACTTATACTACAACCAACAAAGATTATGAGTAGCCGTTCAAACATCTAGAAAGTTGCTAATCGTACATTGCAAACTTACCTTGGTCGCGCAACCCCAAGAGTACTCCCACTCCTCCTCAGTCACTTCTTCACCACGTTGTTGTGCGCTTTTCAATTGGTTGTGCAACCATCTTAAGCTCATGAATGTTCGTAGGCTCTCCAGACCCGCCAGATAGCGCATCGGCAGTCGTCTTCCCCATCTCCACTCGATTCGTGCCCTTTGTTGCTCTTGCTTTGCATCCTCGTATTGTGAAATCCACTTTTGTATCGCTGGATTGTGAAGCATGCAAAATCGGTTTATTTTACCTCTAGATCTTCTGTCATCTTCTTCTCAACACCGAGATTGCACATGACAATCCCAGATATGCGCTCATCATCTATGGTTCGCCATAGCGTGTCTCGAGCTTTATCAAATCCGTCTAGCCACTCTCCAATGTAAACTAAGGACTCTGATACCAACCAACCTTCTGCCATGCTACCCTCCGGACGTGCCTTCTGACGCACATATCCCTTGAGCATTTTCATAAAACGTTGTAAAAAGAACATCTATCTGGAATGTATTGTGCCAGCTATTTCCACCTCATCAACTATGTGAACAAGAAGATGCACATGAATGTTAGCATGGTAGTAGGAAAGTGTTTCTCAAACATGCACACAACCTCCACAACGTTTAGTTTGGTGAATGGTATGGAGTCTACATTGATCTCCTTTTGAAATCCATTGCACCAACTTTGCAAGTTTGTAGATTGTGTTACGGACGTTAGGAGACAAACATCCCTCAATGGCCACCGGTAAAATAAACTGCAAAACACGTCTAGCAATGTTATTAAAGTCCATACAAAAATTTGTTACACAATTTCCACTACGATATATTCAACTTCAAACATATCTGACACATTTTATGCTAGTCATGTGACTTCAAACCAGTAAGCTTCCCTTCTTTAGTGAAACACATTCGAAGCGAGTGCATTACACCAGTGGGGGTCCGCACATATCAAATGGTCTCTTTTACTTAATAGCGACGCCCATAGCGACACTGTGGATTTTCACTTTTGAGCGTCACACTGCGAGTGTTGCTAGTGTGAAGTACCTCTTGTAGTGTTCGAAGATGGTGAGAGCTAGCCGGGTATGAGAGTAGATTGAGAGGAAGAAGGAGTAATCTTACGAGAAAGAAGTATATCTCCTCACATAATCACTCATAATAGCTTAGCATAGCTTAGTAATTAGCATGGTAGAGGAGATGAGCATGCATTGAAGCTTGGCTCTTGGTTGGATTTGCATCACAAAGCCAAGAGTTCTTGGTGTAGGCCTCCCTTCTCACAAGATTGGAGTAGATGATGAGATTTCCATTAAAGCTTGAGAAGGAGAGAGAGAGTCTTATTGCTTTACACATGAGATTGTGTGAGTGTGTGTGTGATAATCCTTGCCAAAATCAGTCCCCCTCTCTCTCTTGGTTGACCCCTCTTGCAATTTACTCTTGTTGGAACCCCATTGGACCCTGCAAAGCTTAGCTAATCATAATTGAGAAGCATAAGTGATAGCCTTGTGACATGTGTCCCCCTTTCCCCTTTAGTGAGAGCTTTAGGTAATTAAATAATGCAACTAGACTCTCATTGGACCCCTTTGTCTTCTAGCCAATAGGAATCAAGCAAGCCATTGGGCTCCTAAATGCTCATCGGACCCCTTGGGAGACTGTCCAATAGTCTTCTAGAGAGATTAATTCTTATTGGTTCTTTTATTAAGTGTTTTTAAATGAATTAAACTAGATTTACTCTAGCCTAATTCTCATTGTTCCACCTCTATGGCCATCCAATAGGATTTGAGTGCACCTTGTGGGCAATTGGGCTAGGGAGCTGACATTTGTCCATTATGCACTTTGTGTAAATGGAAGATTTGGAGTGTGTGTGTGTGTGTGTGTGTGTATTCTCTCACCTTTTCTCTCTCTTCCCCTATCTTTAGGGCTCGCCGCCTCATATCTAGAACCACTTGAAGACTTTTTGGTCATCACATAAGTATCCAATTCCACTAAGCTTGACCATTTGGACTTACCTTAGAATTTTGGAACCTTAGCATTTTGGAAGTCTTAATGGACTTCACCTTGAGGTCTTTGGAGCCCATTTCTTGCACATTTCTCTTCTGTAGATGGTCCCCCTTTGGATCCCTAATTTCCCTCCTTTGGATCCCTATTGTGACTAGTCTGCTAGCCTTACCAATAATCTAGCTTTTTCTCCCCGTGGTACTTCCCCATATTAAATGATTAGTTTAACATGAGAAAATCATTTAGGAGAATTAGATACAAATTATTATGACATTACCTCTCTTTTGAAATCATAGTTGTCCTCGACTATGGGGTAGAGAAGATAAAGCCTATTCATTAGTCCTTTTTTTAGCGGGTAGAGGATCCCTATCTTACCCTACGACATTGTTCCAGAATGGATGACTAATCCATTTGGTGCTTGAGAGCCTAAGGCTCCGTGAGCATGTCTGCTGTGCGCTCCTTGCCGCACTGTCGAAGCAAGGGTCTTGCCTAACACTGTGTGCGAGCCACAGACGGCTCCAAGCACACAACTGGCTTAACTAGTAAGCTCAAAAGAGGGAAATGGTGTGTCACTCACCGCTCTATGCTCCTGCCGTGGAGGATTCCTCGCCGCGAAGAAGAAGGAGACGCCGCTACGTCGCGCTCAACCGCTTCACCACCGTCATGCCGCCGCAATGCTCGATCGCACTCTCTCTCTCACATACACACACACACAAGGAGGTGAAGAAGAAGAAGATGGAGATGGAGATGGAGCAAGAACACTCTTGTATTGCACAAATGAGAGAATAAGTGAATTTTAGGTTTAGTTTGCTTTTATATGAGCTCACCCCATTCACACTTGGGCGCCCATGCTTAGCCAACTAATCCCTTGAATGTCCCAGTTAGAGTGCGCCTCTCATCGGCGATCACTCTTACCCTTTTCCTATTGGTTCGACAAGCTCGGTACCTGACTCTACCAAATACATAATACACGTCCGTCGTAGGTGATGGGGTGTTCGTGAGCCGTGAGGGTTAACATGCCCCCCTTCCTGATGTAGATTCCGTCCTCGGAAGCTATTGAGTTGAAGCTCGTTCGTCGAGGTGGAAGAGCATTTGAGATGAATGTCCTTAGCCTTCTTCAGTCACTGCAAAATCAAACAAAATTGGCACAGTAATTGCATTCTCATAAGTGATTAAAAAGCATATGCAGTTTTAGGCAGACAAATTGATTGGTAAAATAATTTCAAACAATTTGTCAGCAATGAACATTAAATTGCAATGTAATCAAATGCATAAACAAATGTAAAGGTAAAAAATTAAACAAGTCTGGGGTCGCTAATTTGACGGTCGAAAGGCAATAGAGATTGAATATTAATACCATGGGTAAGCTTCTTAATTTTCTGTGGTCAATCAAGTTGTTTAATCGCGAGAGCCAAGTATTCATGTTCGAGGGCTGACTAGAGGCTATATCTAGAAGACCTTGTAGTTAAGCTACCATAAAAGAAATTTCTCATGAAATCATCGCCTGACTGATTACTTTTTCTTTGACCCCCCAAAGTCTTTTCACAGTGATTCAATTTGATGTGTGTGCTTATTTTGTATGCCTTGGGTTTTTTGCTTTTCAAGGAAAAGCGCCCACACTGGGAACCTCTAGGGCTCTAGTACCATAGGCAATACATGTGAGTGAAGTACCAAATCAAGCTGAGATTTCTCTTCCAGCTTAAGATTTTACAGTGTGGCACTTTGATTTTTTGTTTTTTCATTTTCAACATTTTAATTTTGTAACTTTGGGGGGTCATATAACACTGATACACCTCCCCAGGCTCATCACACTAGTAAACTCCCTTTATAATACTTAAGCGAAAGGTCAATAGGGTCAAGCCCACTAGAAAGCCCTAGTACATTTCACCCAATGCTGCCTAAATCGGATTAAGAACCTAAGTAACCATTGATTATTAGGAAGGCATTCCCCATGGTATTAAGAGAAGATCTCTAACACCTAACTTGGTCAAACTAGCTTAGTCGGACTGCTTGATTTTTAAACCTAGACAAGTGATTATGACAAAAAATTACATTGAATTAAATGTTTGATACTAAGCAAATGCGGTGAATATTAGGCTACCAATCACAATTAAAGCTGACAATCATAGATGCAAAAAGATAAGGGGCAATGGTAATGGACAAGAAACACCTGTTTGTGTCGATTTCGTGCTTGATTTGAAGAGTGAGTCAAGATAAAGATTCCATGAAGGTCCAAATCCTATCAATAGCAACACGCTCCTGTACACACTAGGAAACAAAAGGAATACCTCCAGGAGGCACATTAGTGGGAAAAGGTACCAACACTTATTGAACACAACAAAAAACATAAGGAACTCTAACCTAATTATTTGCACTCCCCCTAGAGAGTCAAGGGAATAGGATGTTGTAGAGGTTGGGGGGAAACCCTAAGGCTAAACCCCTATTCTCGTCGTCGAGATAAACAAAGTCATCATCCATGAGACCATATGTGCCATCCGTGTAGTCCTGTAAATTTTCTTCTTCATCGTAGGTGCCCATGTTTACTAAGAAGGTCACTAGACACCTATAGTCATCTTGGTCAAAAGGGTAGGCTTGTGCAATGGGAGAAACGCTCTCTACTAAGTATGGATCAGACGTGGTCAAGAGATGTATAAGACATTCTAAGTCCTCAAAATTCCTCTCACATGCTAGCGTACCTATCAAATCCCATTCACATGCAAGCACTGGAAAGACCATGTGAAATATTTGTGAAAAGTAACGAGGGTACCTCTCACCCAAGGTAGGAGTGGATGACTCTAGCGTACTAGCCATATCTGTACACGCAAATAGATGATGGTTAGAGTGCAAATATTACAAGGGTCGTGTTCTTGTGCATAATTTGTTTTTATGATTTTGTTTTATGGCTCTTGCTCTTGTTTTTGTGAGTATAAGGCTTTACATATACATTCCCTAAGATGGGAGATTAAGAGGTCAGGGAGAAAGGTTGAGAGGGAAGCAAGTGAATGATGACTGTCAGCAAACACTCCCCCCTTCCTTGGGTAGATCATACCGTTTGAAATGAGCTCGTCACCCTTTGAAACCAATCGTTCCAGTTGGTAATAGGTGAGGATTTTTGCCAGTAGTTTTCTATTACCCTAGGTGCCTCGTCAAGTTGCAAGGGTGGTAAGGTACTCTCCCAGGATCGAACTTGAAGTGGTTCATCAGGTGATTCTTGAACACTAGGAGGTGTGGATTCTTTTGTAGCTTCATGGAGGTCCACTACTATAGATGGAGGCTGTGTAGAAGCTTTTACCTCTATGGATGTATTACATGAGGAGCTAGAAGCTTCATGGAACTCCCCCCTTCCTGAGCTAGGTGGAATAAATTGGTTTTTCCTTGGAGCCCAAACTAGCTCTGGACTAGGTGTGTAGCATTCTGTGATCTTTTCCTTCCCACGGTCTGCCATTGGCTTTAGCGTTACACTGTTTGACTCATATAGGTTTGTTGTCGATAGGGAAGGACACATTTTACGTTTAGGTACCCAAATTTGCTCATTTCCATCATAGTAGCCTTGGGATTCTCATAGTTGTTTTGGACTCCATCGTGATTTGGTCTTGACTCTCCTAGAGCGCGCTCTTGGTTCTCCAAGGAAATTTTTTCTTGAAATGGATGGGAGGGTTGAGGTAGTTGGAAGTAAGGCCTTGGGGACCCATTGATATGTACTCTTAGGTCGTGGAGGTTGAGTACTTGCAATATTACTGCTTGCTGCAACTACAAGTGTTGAAGTGTTAGGTCCATGGGTAGCCGGCAAAGACAAGTTAACCACCTTGGATTGTGAATGTTGGCTATCCTTCAACTTGGCTAGATTTTGCAACGTAGGTGACTTTGCTTGAATGATAGGGGTAAGAGTCGGTGGTCGCGTCGTGACACTACCAGTATCCCAATCAATAGTGCATTTGGTTGCCAACATCCACGTGCGTCCCAGGTTTACGTTGCCTTCCATAGCTCCCGCGGGCATGACTAGAAACCTCTGCACTATGCTTCCATTGTCATAGACAACAGGGGTCTGAAGGACTCCAAGAATAGCAGTTTTCTTTTTATTAATGCTTTTGACTTGCATCGTACTCGGGGATAGGGTCGGTTTCCCTAATTGACACCAAACTCCATAGGATAACAAATTGTGTTTAGCTCCCGTATCTAATAAGGCATTGTATAGTACTTTCCCATAGGGGCTATTTAGCTCAATTGGGTATCGTAGGGGTGGCTCAGATTCTAATGAGTCGTCATCTGTGTCCTCGAAAAATGCTTGCGTGATTCCCAGATTAGCCTCTCGTTGGCATCTAAGACGTTGTTGTCGTTCTCGAGCCTCAACTCTTGCTTGGATTTTTTAAAGCTCTGCTTGTTCCTTGGCAGCCTTCTTTTGATGGATGGCTTGCAACTCTTCCTGGCTTAGAGGATCATAATATATGTTGAATTTACTCCCATTAAGGAATCCAATGGTTTCAACTCCATCTAGAGTCTCCACATGAATGGTACCTTGCGGGGTAATTTCACACACTCGATATGGTCCCTTACCAGCGTATTTCAATTTCTTCTTTTCATTACGTACCCCGTACATAAGAACTTTATCACCAACCTTGATGTCTTTATCCTTTAAATGGCTATCGAACCACTTCTTTCTCCTATCCTTCTCCACTAGAGCATTTCGCACAGCTAATTGCCTCTCTTCATCTAGCCTTTCCAGGATATATAATCGCTTAACTAAGGGGTTACCATCCCAACCTTCTTGAGAAGCTACTCGAAGACTAGGAATGACAAACTCCCATGGCATAACTGCTTCTTGGCCATACACCATTTTAAATGGTGTGCAATTAATAGCAACTTTATACGCAGTACAATAAGCCCATAAAGCTGATGTAAGCTTTAGGTCCCAATCAGTGCGATGAGCCTCAACTGTCTTTGTCAAAATGGAGATGAGATTTTTGTTGGTACTCTCAGCTTGGCCATTTGCTTGGGGATAATAGGGTGTAGACTTATGGTGAGATATCATGAAGTTTGATGTGAGTTCTTTTATTACTTCATTTATTCCATTGTCACTCACAAGTTCAAAGGTGCATCCAAAACGTGTGATAATGTTCTCAAAGAGGAACTTAGCTGTTGTTTTTGCATCCGCCTTCCGTGTTGCTTTTGCTTCAGCCCATTTGGTTATATAGTCGGTAGCCACAATGATATATCGTGATTGCGTGTTACGTGCAGCCGGACTAATCGGTCCTACAAAGTCTAAGCCCCACTTTTCAAATGGTTGGGTTACCTTGATGGGATGTGGAGGCATCCTATCACTTCTTTGTGGCTTCTTGAAGCGTTGGCATTCATCACATCCCTTTGCAAAAAGTGATGCATCCTTAAACAGAGTGGGCCACCAATAGCCTGACTGTAAGATCTTTCGGGCAGTCAACTTTCCTGAAAAGTGACCACCAGCTACGCCCATGTGTGCCTCTTGTAGAATATATAAATACTCATCCTCGCGGGCATAGCGTCTAAGAACATCATCTTTTCCTCTCTTATAGAGAGTTCCCGCCAGTAAGCAATAGGGTTCGCATTCCTTGATTAATTTTCGAGTTATATCTTTTCGCAGCTCTTTGGGTGGAAAACCATTAACTATGAAGTTAACAATCTTTTCACTCCATTCAGGCATTGTCTCAACAATGAACAAAGGAGTATCAGGCAATTCATCATCATCAACCCCCGTAGGAGCTTCGCCATTAGGGATACGAGATAAATGATCCGCCATGACATGTTTTCTCCCAGGCCTCACAACAACGGTGAAGTCAAACTCAAGAAGAATTAACAACCATCGTGTAATTCGACCTGTGGAACACGGCTTGTTTACCAAATATAGCAATGCTTGATGATCCACGTAAAACAAAAACTTGGTAGAAAGAAGGTAATAGCGAAATTTCTTTACTACGTAAATCATAGCTAGACCTTCGCGCTCTGTAGTAGTGTAGTTCATCTCGGCATCATTTAATTGGCGACTTGCAAAGCTAATAGGGTAGTCCAATTTATGTTCTGGTTGAGTTAGAACACACCCAATAGCAAAATTTGATGCATCAATATGCACATGAAAAGGTACATTCCAATCAGGTGTTCACAGGATTGGAGCACTTGTTAGGGCCTTCTTTAATAATTCATAAGATTGATGACATTCTTTCGTCCAGTGAAACTCGATAAGAAGCTTGTACAATGGACGCGCTATCTCAGCAAAGTTTAAAATAAACCTTCGATAATAACCAACATGGCCTATAAATCTTTGAACTCCTTTATAGTTCGTAGGTGGTGGCAAATCGGCAATGGCTTTAATCTTACTCTCATCTGTGGATATCCCATTCTTGGAAACTATATGCCCTAGAATGACTCCATGCTTAACCCAAAATTGGCATTTGAAAGGGTTCAATGAGATGCGATAAAATCTGCACCTTTCAAATATTTTTCGTAGATATAACAAATGCTTCTCCCAAGAAGAATAAACACAAAGGTCGTCTAGGAAAGCTTCACAAAACTCCCTTAGAAATTCTTTAAAGGCAGTGTTTATTAGTCGTTGGAATGTAGCAGGGGCATTTGTTAAGCCAAAAGCCATAACACGAAATGCAAACACTCCAAACTCTGTGATAAAAGCAGTTTTAGCTTGGTCCTCTAATGCAATTTTGATTTGATTGTAACCAGAGTACCCATCTAAAAAGCTATAAGCTTCCTTGCCCGCAACTCTTTCAAGCACATGTTCTGAATATGGCAAGGGATAATGATCTCTCCTAGTAGCTGCATTAACTTTCTTGAGGTCCACGCACACTCTTAGTTTCCCATTCTTTTTTGGCACAATGACTATTGGAGACACCCATTCTGAGTGCTCAATAGGGTATATGAATCCACATTGGATAAGATTTTCAATCTCCTCTTGTACAATTTTGGCATACTTAGGATTCATTGGATAGGGTCGTTGCTGGATGGGTTTAGCAGTGTTGATCATGGGAATCGTATGTTGCACCACAGAAGGTGGAACGCCCTTCATGTCATGATATGTCCAAGCAAAGATATACTTGTATTCCTTGAGGAGCTCCTTAAGTACAGCCTCTTCAGTTTCGGTAAGGTGTTGAGCAATAAAGACTGGTTTAGACTCCTCACCTGGTTCTGCTAATTCTATCTCTTTAACTACCGTTGGACCATCATAGACTCCACTGCTTCCATTGGTAGGTATTCGTTGGGCTTTGGCATACACAACCTTTCGCTCCCCCGTGGTATAAGATTTAAAATGTTCAGGAGCCGTATGTAAGTCAGCAGGCTCTTGTCCTGACGGAGACCTTTCTTTTAGTTCTGCCTCCTTTTGTTATTGTGCTAACTCTCGGTTTTGACGTCTTCTTATAGTTCGACTCAGTTTCGACTCTGTAAACTCCAGTTGAGCGAGGTCAATGGGTCGCGGGCTGCACCACATGACACTCTGGAGATGTTCACCCCAATTGTCTACTAGCTTTCGATGAGCATCACATGCCCCTAGATAGCTAAGCCATTCTGCAGTAGATCTTTCCTTGTTTATCCTAGCTCTCGCATTTGCTCGATATCTTCATCTCTTATATGACCTTTGTTTCTTGTTAAGGTTTTGATTTTGGTAAATGTTTGAACTCGACTCGCCTAATAGGTCTTCGCTTGTATCTTCTTTACTCTCATATAAATTACCATAGATGGTCGTACTAGGCCTTGAGTGTTCAGTTTCTATACTTGGTTCACTCGATGTTTCTTCAGGTTCTGAATCCATTTCTCCCTAAGATTCCGTTTCTGATGTGTATTGGCCTGAAGCCTTTGAGGAATCATCGGTTTCACTCTCAGGTAGGTGTGCCTCTTTCTTATCATCGGATGTTACATGCGCTACACCTAACATGTTTACTGGTGCAATGTGTGGTATCTCTTCCCCATCTGGTGTTACCCAGGTTGTTCCTCTAGCTCCCCATGTATCTATAGTTGCCGCTAGGTGTACCCAATCGACATTGTCTGACTCAGCCATTCCGAGTAGGATATCCATATAAGGAGAGTTCTCCCTAATATCCGTGTCCTCGTTACACGTGTAACAATACTGTAATGGAGCTGAGTGAATTGTTGTGTCTGATCGATTATCAATGATGAATTTATTTCCTAGAGGATGTGTTCGACCACTTAAAAGATCAACTCGAATGACAGCGTCTTGGAACTGTAAGTAGACGTGGTTTTTGGACCAATCATGCACCATTTTTGCTTCCCTCATGAATGGACGCCCTAAGATCATCTCAAATGACATAGGATGCTTGGAAAAATCCATAACAATGAAAGTCTGCCTTACCTTGTGTCCCAAGACCTTGATTCTGAGATCCTTTAGCATTCCAATAGGCGTAACAATAGATCCATTAGCCATTTTTACCACTACGCTTGTGGCTTCAAGGTGAGGTCGCCCCATAGACTCCCAACAACTCTTTGTCACCATGCTGACTCCCGCACCACCGTCAAGGACCCCCTTTACAGTTAATCCTTTAGTAGTGATTGGTAGAGTAGCATCAGATTCATCACCTTCAATGTATTGCCCCAACTTGTTAACGGGTGTTTCAATTACAGATTCATGTCCCGCTAGGTCAGATGGTGGTGCTAAATGTTCCTCATCATTCATTACCGAGTCAGGTTTGTTCATATGTGCAAACTGCGGTAATCCGGCCTGTAATTCTCCATTGAGGAAGGCTCGAAGAGCTGAGACTAGCTCGGGGTCTTTATATAGTTTTGACATGATGGTGGTTCTAACTTCTGAAGACATGAAATCCATCAATTTGGCAACATTTAATGGCATCTTGTGGGATGTAGGACCCTGACAAGAGAATGGTGAAGATGAAATCTCCACTTCCTCAAGGGGGTCGGGCATTCCCTCACCAAACATTCTCTCTAGTTGGAAAGGTGTGTATCCACTGTCAGATGTCCTACCCTCACTCTCTTCCCGAATGATACTAGGTATAGCTAACGGCCTGTAGTTCTTGTGAGGTTGAACTTGTGTGGGAAACACTATGTCCGACATCTGGATATGTTTGGGTTCAGGTTCTAATGTTCATTGAGTTTCTTCCACCAAACCCCTCAGTTGTTGGACTCGTTCAATTTCCACTGTTGGGTTTGGATAGGTTCCAATCTTTCTCTTGCAATCCTCATTTTTTGTCTCTCGCGGCTTATCTTGGGGGTTCGCAACTGGGTGGTTTAACTTTGAATACTCTTTTGGTGTTCGTCGTAATTCCCTCTCGTGATCCTCCTCACTGGCTTTTTCCTTTGTAGTAACAGTTTTGGTCTCTGTGGTCTCTATCGAATCTGAGTCATCCTAAGGGTCATTCATATACACGGGATCCTCTCCTGTCCCTATGTTAGTCTTTGAACTAGGTTTTGAGCTAGAAGCATTAAGGTATTTCTTTCTTCGTGTTTTCTTCTTTCTCGCTCGGCCAATGGATGCAGCATCTCTCTCTTCGAGGATGTAATTTTGCTTTTGGAGCATCGACCGTGTGAGTGTATTCACTGGTGCTATGTTTATAGTTGGTGGTGTCCCATCAACAATCTCTATTATGTTCAATGGTGTGATTTTTCGGTGCGTTTGGATTGTTAGGACACTGTGCGATCAAATGATTTATGCCACAACGATTACAAGTGAGTATTGGCATTGCCAATGCACTCCCTTGACTTGTTTGCATTAGTGCAATATTCTTTTGCATTCTAATGGGGCACTCAGCTACTCGATGTGGTCCACCACATTTGTAGCACTGAAGAGGTGGTCTCCTGGCAAAACTATTAATGTTTTGGCCTCTTGCTGCTAGTGCAGTAGCTTGATATACCGGTTTGATTTGTCCCCAATGGTCTTCCATATAATACATGGGACACTCCTCAAGCATGTCGACTCTATAGGTGATACTAGAGTCTATGTCCTCTTCGCAATCTACATAAGTACTAGATCACTCGCAACCTATTTGGTTCATAGGTGTAACTCTTGGATGAGGGGGTTGTGTTCCTAGCACTGGAGGTGGCAACGGTGTGGTTTGGTCCACATTTTGGGTTCTAGGGACCATGTGTTGTAATGGAAATTGTTGCTCCATGGGTGGGGTAGGCATCAATACAGAAACTCGAGGTGAGTCTGCCCAAGCTATAGGCGGTCTATTTTCCATGATGCGTTTAAGCATTAGGCAATCCTTCGCTTGATGGCCATACCTACCACACGCGTTACAAGTCCCGTTAAACTTTACTCTGAAAGTAGGGCATTCACTCGTAGTATGTGGGCCCAAGCAAATTGAGCACCATTGTTGCTCCCTTCTTGGATACATATGAGTGTTTTGTGGAGCACGATTACCCCTAAGGCTTTCTTGGATGGCCTTGGTGAGATCTGCCAAAGTCATCTCAGATATCGTTTGCTCTTTCACGATTGGCTTTATCTTCATTGGCTCATGCCCTGACGCTTGCGAGCTACTAGACTTCGGCTCGGCGGACACTCTTTCTCCTGCAATCATTAAATTATCCTCCAATTGGATTGCATTCATGGTGACTGCTTCCCAAGTAGTGATACCTCTAATGACTAGGCCATTATAGATACTTTCATGTCGTAGTCCCCTAATGAATCTATCGAGCAATTGGTTGTTGTTGAATCGCTCGTTTGGATTGCATCAAGAATTCAAATTCTTTAGGCGACTAATGAAGCCTCTCACGGATTCACCTTCTTCTCGTTGGGCTTTCTAGAGCTGAGAGGCTACACCCCAAAGTACTCCCTCTCGTATGTATTCTTTTAAGAACAGTCTCCTAAGAGTAGAGTAGATCGTTTTCTCTTCTACTCTTAAGGTTCTATACCAATCTTCAGCCTTTCCGCTTAGGGTCAAACTCAAAGCCTTACACTTATGTAGCTCATTGTGCTCTTCCAAGGAATCGCACACATGTTCAAAGACTTCCATATGCTTTCTAGCATCTCCGTCTCCACTGAATTTATGTGTGAGCTTAGCTACTTGAACTGCCTTGCTCCTAGGCTCTCTATCAGGTGCACTACGCATGTTTTCCGCAATAGAGCGACCGATAGTTTGAGAAAATGCTGCCAAATCTCCTTTTTGAGCAGGTATAATGGGTGTATGTGCTCCTGGAACCACATGTGAGATGGGAGTTGGCCTTGGCCTTGGCATACGCGCGGCTCTTGGTGCACATGATTGATACATACATGTAGGTATAGTCGGGGGCACTGTGCTACTAGGCATCGGCGCAGTGTTAACAAATGAACTCCATGGTGTACTTCTTGTCATGCTCACCAGTGGGATATGCATGGTAGCCGTAGTGTCATTAAGAGAAAGATGAGCTAGATCTGGGAAGGTAAAGCTGCCACTTGTGGGCTCAGATTGTACTGAGGCTCTCGGCGAAACAACATATGGAGGATCAATGGGGCTCACTAAGGGAGTCTGCATTTGTGATAGAGTTGGTTGGTTGGCCTTTCTCGTATCCAAGAATCTCATTAGGCCTGTTGAAGGCATGTTGATCCCTGTGTTCTGTATTTCTAACTCGACAATCCTATGGAGGACATCACAGACTTTCTGTTGTTGCTCATCTATGCTAGTAGCACCCGATGTGGATTGTAGAACATCTAACCAACCCACATGATAGGTGTGTCCTGTGTACCGATCAGTTAAAGCTTTTGCTTGTAGGTCATACTCCCAATTTTCGTTTAGGAATATCCCATCTAGGCCTGGCGTGCTGGAGGTTTCCCTCGAAGTGGAAGCATTATTGCTCCCCATTGCTTGCCCCTCCGTGACTGCTACCTTGGGAGCACTCGGTTGCTCGGCTAGCATGATTGTTTTCATAGGAGCCTTTGCTTTCAAGGCTCGACTTTGTTCTAGCCTTCGTAGGTTCTCAATTTCCCTCTCCCTTGTTGCTTGCATATAGCGTTCGATCTCTTGTACTTCGGCAAGACTCCTACCATCGGGTAGTAAAACCTTAGAGGGAGATAGTCCTAAAGGATCAGGAGGTGCAGTGGATGGAACATTCACATGCACACTCTCAAGAAGCATAGGGTCTATTTTAGGCATGAATGACGAATTTACCTCCCCACTCCCTTCATTTATTTCATTAACCGCATGTTCGGAGCGAGTAGCTCTACTAAGGGTCTCGTTTAAGCGGCTAAACATGCTGGACTCGGGCCGTGGGCCCATGGCATGCATGTCTTGACTTGAACTATCAGGGTTTGGTGTAGGATACCCCTCCATGACTTCGTAGTCAGAGGAAGAATCACTATACGCGATATGAGGATCTTGGGTCGCGCTACCTTGAGTCTCGGCCGAAGGTCCAGAACCTAGGGTGGAGGAATAATGGGTGCCCGCGTAAATGGAGGCACTACCAATATGCTCGTGCTCTAACACTCATCCAGAGCGTAGGTTCATATGACTTGGATCCCCTAGAAGTGTCAGTGAGTGCCCGTGAAGACTGCTCACCTAGTAATTTTGGGTGTTTTGCAACCCAAGTCTTTTCTTATTTATTTATTTTTTGATTTTTTGGTCCTTTTTTTCTGACCCAGCTATAGAATAGAACGTATGATAGCTCAAAACGAGCGTCTCGGTCAGAGGGACGTGCCGTGCTGTACAGCCCTCCATTTGGTCACTTTATGCCCTCGGAATCCCTAAAATCGTCAATTTCTAGTAGGGAACTAGGCCCAAATTAGAAAGTCTAAGGGTGCAAGTGGGAAGAGAAGGGAGAAGAGTGGAGGACTTGCCCCACATGCTCTCATTCCCTCTTGAGGGGGTAGGGTATATATATAAGAGTGAGTCTAGTATATATCATAAGACTGAGGACTGAGGCTTGGGCCTCGGCTTGGGCTTGGGCTTGGGCTTGGGGAAATGATCCCGATCAAAATTTTAGTGTAGCCCCCCAGTCTGTCGAAGCAAGGGCCTTGCCTAACATTGTGTGTGAGCCACAAACGGCTCCAAGCACACAACTAGCTTAACTAGTAAGCTCAAAAGAGGGAAATGGTGTGTCACTCACCGCTCTATGCTCCTGCCGTGGAGGATTCCTCGCCGCGAAGAAGAAGGAGACGCCGCTACGTTGCACTCAACCGCTTCCCCGCCGTCGTGCCGCCACAATGCTCGATTGCACTCTCTCTCTCTCACATACACACACACACACAAGGAGGTGAAGAAGAAGAAGATAGAGATGGAGCAAGAGCACTCTTCTATTGCACAAATGAGAGAATAAGTGAATTTTAGGTTTAGTTGGATTTTATATGAGCTCACCCCATTCACACTTGGGCGCCCATGCTTAGCCAACTAATCCCTTGAATGTCTCAGTTAGAGTGCGCCTCTCATCGGCGATCACTCTTACCCTTTTCCTATTGGTCCAACAAGCCCGGTACCTGACTCTACCAAATACATAATACACGTCCGTCGTAGGTGATGGGGTGTCCGTGAGCGACGATCGCATGCGGTTTAGGTGACCCTTTCTTGGCCACACACACTGTCAACACCTACCTAACCTCTCTGTCAACAGCTCACAGCCAGCTCACTACCTTATCTACTTACTAACAGTGCTTCTAACCACTAACTAATCTGTTAACCACTCTGCTAACCACTTTTTTTGGGCGACGACCGCGCGCGGTTTAGGTGACCCTTTCTTGGCCACACACACTGTCAACAGCTACCTAACCTCTCTGTCAACAGCTCACGCCAGCTCACTACCTTATCTACTTACTAACAGTGCTACTAACCACTAACTAATGTGTTAACCACTCTGCTAACTGCTTACTGACAGTGAGCTAACTGTCCACCTACTTCCTCTCTCACTACCTTACTGTGCAAAGACTGTGTGCAGCCAAACCTTGATAGAAAACTATGTACAGACTGTGTGCAAACAGAAATTGCTAACTGTCTACCTACTTATTCATTCACTGCGAACAAGCTAACGACTACTAATTGTGCAAAGACTATGTGCAAATAGAAAACACAACATTATGCAGAAATCACAGAACTTGCAGACAATACAGAAATTAACAACTTGCAGAAAAATAACTCATTCCTCTTCCTTTTCCTCTTCTTTCCTACTACAAACAACTCATAGGAGAAGCACAAAGTGCCTCTTGGGCTTAGTGCAGGGCGATTCCCCGGCAAAGGCGCCAAAAATGTGCGCTCCTTGCCGCACTGTCGAAGCAAGGGCCTTGCCTAACACTGTGTGCGAGCCACAGACGGCTCCGAGCACACAACTAGCTTAACTAGTAAGCTCAAAAGAGGGCAATGGTGTGTCACTCACCGCTCTATGCTCCTGCCGTGGAGGATTCCTCGCTGCGAAGAAGAAGGAGACGCCGCTACGTTGCGCTCAACCGTTTCACCGCCGTCGTGCCGCCACAATGCTCGATCGCACTCTCTCTCTCACATACACACACACACACACAAGGAGGTGAAGAAGAAGAAGATGGAGATGGAGCAAGAGCACTCTTCTATTGCACAAATGAGAGAATAAGTGAATTTTAGGTTTAGTTGGCTTTTATATGAGCTCAGCCCATTCACACTTGGGTGCCCATGCTTAGCCAACTAATCCCTTGAATGTCCCAGTTAGAGTGCGCCTCTCATCGGCGATCACTCTTACCCTTTTCCTATTGGTCCGACAAGCTCGGTACCTGACTCTACCAAATACATAATACACGTCCGTCGTAGGTGATGGGGTGTCCGTGAGCCGTGAGGGTTAACATCTGCACATTAGTCCTATCAATCTTCCATAATAGAGTGACAAGCTCAACTTGGTGTTTGGAAGACGTCGTTTCCACAAACTTGCATGCTCTACTTAGCATTTGTGCACAAATAGCAAAAAGAGAGTCTTATAAGACAAAAACTTTGTTCATTTTAAACATTTGTACATGTGCTTACTCTTGGGAAGCATTGTAAGCATTGACAAGGTTTAGGTTATCCTTTAATTTTATGCCTTGCATCCATCTAGCATCTTCAAAAGGATAATTCTTAAACTTAATAAGATACCATCGGATAGTCTTACCGCCTCTTAATACCTTGTCTTCTTGTCAGAGAATGGACGGGCTGCAACACCTCTTCTTGGTCCTCGATCTCCGGTGGGTCTTCAATAGTTGGTTCTTGATCCTTTGTAAGGCTTTAGTAGGCTCACATGGAAAGCATTTTGTATGAGCCAATGTCTGGGCAACTTAAGTTGATAGGCCATCTCATTGATTGGTCAAAGAATCTAGAAGGGACCATAGTACCTTTTTGCTAACTTAGCATAGTACTTTTGGTGTCCCGTAGGATTCTTGCCCATGGTGTACCTTAATCGAGCCTTGGGAAATTTAAGCAAGACACGATCATCTTTTTTAAAGGCTTGGAATCTTCTGTGCTTATCAACAGCAGCCTTTTGCCTTTGCTGTGAGATAGAGATAGCATCCTTAATCTTTTGGAAAGATTCTTGTAGGTCTCGGCTATACTCATCTGCAGCGAAGATTTTCCAGTGTACCTTAAATAGTAGAGGACTTTTTTATCTTTCCTCAATTACCTCGAAAGGTGCTTTTCCCGTGGAAGTATGCACAATTTTACTGTAGGCATACTCCACTGAGGGTAAGTACTTCTCCCATTGGGATCTTTGATCTACTTCCGTTACATAGGTTTTTAGTAGATCAAGAATTGTTAGGTTAGCTATTTCACTTTGGCCATCCGTTTGGGGGTGATAGGCCAAAGAGAAGTTTAGCCTTGTCCCTAAATTCTCAAAGAGACCCTTCCAGAAATTATTGGTCATTCTAGGATCTCTATCTGACACTATGGACATCGGCAAGCCATGGTACTTGAAGATTTGTGATATGAAGAGGGTTGCCATTTGATGGGCTTTGATAGTCTTTTTGACAGGTATAAAATGAGCTTGTTTGTTGAACCTCTCTACTTTCATGGATGCTTGAGAGTCAATCGTTGCCTGCATCATCGCTTGTGTCATCGCCTACATCATCGCTAGAAGGCTCTAGAAGAATCTAGAAGGATATAGAAGATTCTAGAAGGTTCTAAAAGTATCAAGGAGATTTTAGAAGTTTCTAGAAGCATGGAGAAGATTCCATAAGAATCTAGAAGTTTTTGGAAAGCTCTAGAAAGTTGAAGAAGGATCTAGAAGGTTCTAAAAGAACTGGAAGGATCAAGAAGGTTCTAGAATCTTGGAGAAGATTCCGGAAGAATCTAGAAGTTTCTGGAAATCTCTAGAAAGTGAAGAAGGATCTAGAAGGTTCTAGAAGAAGTAGAAGGATCAAGAAGGTTCTAGAAGATTCTAATCTCCTCAAGAAGAACCTAGAAAGTTCTAACCTCCTCAAATAACCTCCTCAAGCACTAGTATAAATAGGGGTCTTGGGCCACAAGCCCCTCAGTCTTGCCAACACCAGTTGTGAGCCTCCTATGAGGAAGTCCCTCTTCTAATTCTTATGTTCAAGTCTTGTCCTTGCAATCAAGCCTTGGCTTGTACTCAAGTCATGTAATCCAAGTCTTGTATCTAGCTCTCTTAATCAAGTATTAAGTCTTGTAATCAGTATTAATATTATCATCGAGTCCAAGTTCTTGTACATTGTGAGTGCCTCCTCTTGCTCTCTTCTAGCTCTATACGCACTCATAACAGTTTGGGAAGACTGCCATCTCTTAATCTTCTCAAGCCATCATGGAGCCGACGATGGAAGGTGTCATCAAACAACATTGCAAAGCATCCAAGCTCAGTTACAAGAACTTCGCAAGAGTAATGCTCAACTTCAAGCAGGGCAACCCCTAATCTTGGGACCGGCGTTGCAAGATCTTCAACGTCAAATTCAAGAGCTTCAAGAGACAAGCACACATCAAGCACAAGTTGCAAGATCTAGCTATTCTCAACAACATAAGAAGGAGCCGAAGGTCAGCATACCTGAAAAATTTGATGGGACCAAATCAAAGTTAGAGGTTTTCTCCAACAAGCGCGTCCCTTCATTTGAATTCAACAAGAGCGTTATCCAGATGATGCCTCTCAAGTAGGCCTTATTGGGACCCTCCTCTCGAATACGGCTCTTTGCTCCCTTACTTGAAAAGGATCTCCTCTCCTTCATGACTTTGAAGCTTTTGTGCGGGAGTTCTCAGCAACCTTTGGGGATACTGATAGAGCAAGGGTTTCTGAAACCAAACTTAGAAATCTCCATCAAGGATCAAGACCTGCATCCGTCTATGCATCTGAATTTCAACAGCTCACTTGTAATCTGACTTGGCATGAGGAATATTTCATTAGCCAATTTCAATGGGGATTAAAGGATGATGTAAAAGATCTTTTATTGACTATGCCAAAGGTTCACACACTAAGCGAGTTCATCTCTCAAGCAATAGAATGTGATAATCGACTATTTGAGAGGAGACAAGAGAGGCGTCTTGGGGCACCATTGCGACCCCGAATAGAAGTGACACATAATGGCTACACACCTCAACAGGGCCATGAATCAAGCATTGAGCCCATGCAAATTGATTCAGCACGATTTCAACCTCTCTCAGCCCAGGAGAAGTAAAGGCGACGCATTAATGGCTTATGTATGTATTGCGGAGAGCAGGGGCGCATAGTTCAACAGTGTCCAAGGAAGAGAAGGATGAAGGTTCATGGTGCAATGGCCTCAACATGTTCGGAAAACATGGACGTCCAACCCCAATAGAGACCAACCGGTTGGACAAAAGACAATAAAAAAAAGGTCTCTTTCTTCCCGCTGATTCCACTTCAAGTTTTGTGCTACCCGTCAAGATCCATATGCCGGGTAGGCACATGGATTGTGAAGCATTACTAGATTCAGGCGCAACGGTGTCCTTCATGGACAAAGAATTTGCAAAAGAACAAGGCATACCACTTGTGGAGAAGTATAATCCAGCAACTATAGAAGTCATTGATGGTCGTCCCCTCACATCAGAGGATGTCAGGTATGAAACTTGCCCCATAGAAGTAACATTGCAGGAGCATGTTTCAAGAATAGCGTTCAATATTATACAAAGCTCAAGCAATCCAATTGTTATTGGGCTACCATGGCTTGAATTACATAATCCTGACATCAATTGGAGGGCTTGGAGAATTGAACCATGAAAATTCCAAAAGAATAAGGGAAGGCATAATAGGCCTATATATCTTGGAGCCAAGGTCTTCATGCATGCAGCGAAAAAGTATCCAAATTTCCTGATATTTGCAACACCAATCGACACGTCGACAACAAAAATCATGGAGGCATTGCCACGTCAATATCAAGATTACAAGGATGTTTTTGAGAAGAAGAATGCAGACCTCTTATCGGAGCATCAACCCTATGATTGTGTTATAGAGCTTCAGGAGGGAACCCAACCCCCTTTTGGCCCAATATACAAGTTATCTCAAGATGAATTGGTAGAATTACGAAAAAATATTGATGAGAATCTTGTTAAGGGGTTCATACGGCATTTAAAGTCCCCAGCAGGAGCTCCAATACTCTTTGTAAAAAAGAAGGACGGAACTCTCCGGATGTGCGTGGATTATAGGGGCCTGAACAAGATCACCGTCAAGAATCACTATCCCCTTCCCTTGATCCCAAAGCTTCTTGAGCGCCTTGGCAAGGCAAGAATATTTACAAAAATAGACCTTCGTGGTGCTTACAACCTAGTCAGAATCAAAGAAGGTGATGAATGGAAAACAACCTTTCGAACAAGGTATGGCCACTTTGAATATACCGTCATGCCATTTGGTCTCACAAATGCCCCAGCTATTTTTCAACATTTAATGAACGATATCTTTCGAGAGTATTTGGATTATTTTGTGGTAATATATTTGGATGATATCTTGATATTCTCCAAGGATCAAGAAGAGCATGAGCACCATGTACAATTAGTGCTTGAAAAGCTTCGTGCATCAGGGTTATATGCAAAGTTGGAGAAGTGCTCTTTTCATCAATCTAAGGTGTAATTTCTTGGTTATGTAATTTCTAAAAAGGGCATCTCCATGGATCCTAAGAAGGTTCAAACCATCCTTGATTGGGAGACACCCACCTCGGTAAGAGATGTTCAATGTTTCCTCGGATTTGTAAATTCTTATCGTATCTTTATACAGGGATACTCCAAGGTGGTTACAGCACTCACAAGATTGACCATGCCATAATAAGTTTGTCTGGGACTCAGAGGCCACGAAAGCATTTCTTAAGCAAGCTTTCACGACCGCACCCATTCTAATTCACGTAGATCCTACAAAGCCTTTCATCCTAGAAACAGACGCTTTAGATTTTTCCCTTGGCACTATTATATCCCAAGTAGGAGAGGATGGTCGAGTACATCCAGTGGCTTTTCATTCCCGCTAGTTCCTAGCTGCAAAAATGAATTATGAAATCCATGACAAAGAGCTCTTAGCAATCATCAACTCCTTCGACACTTGGCGTCACCTACTTGAAGGAGCTCCTCATAAGATCACTGCCTATACAGATCACAAGAATTTGGAATATTTCATGGCATCCCGCGTCTTGAATCACCGCCAAGCCCGGTGGAGTGGTATCCTATCAAGGTTTGATTTTCTTATCTCTTATAGACCTGGCCATCAACAAGGTAAGCCATATGCCTTATCAAGAAGATCCTACCTTGCACCTAGAGAAGGCGACGTAGTGTTTGATCAACAAAAGTCAGTGATTTTGAAACCTGAGCAGCTTAAGCTAAGCGCCACCATGAGCCAAGATCCTGAAGATTCTACTTTTCTTTCTAAGGTGAAGATGCAAATTGTCAAAGACCCACTTGCTCAGAATATTAGACAACAACTACAAGGACAAGAGGTTAATGAGGACTTTCAAGAAATTGATGGACTAATTTACTATAAGGTCTTCTCTATATTCCGCCAAGACCAACACGCTTGGAGGTACTTCAGAAACGGCATGATCTTCCATCAGCAGGGCATTTTGGGGTTAATAAGACAATTGAGCTTCTCTCCCCTGACTTTTGGTGGCCTCAAATGTGGAAGCTTGTCAAGGAGTATGTAGGCACTTGTGACGCTTGCAATAGATCAAAGGCCCCTCGTCATCGTCCTCATGGGTTACTCCATCCCTTGCCCATTCCAAGCAAACCATGGTCATCCATCTCCATGGATTTCATTGTAGAGCTACCCTTGTCACAAGGATTTGACTCCATTTTACTACTCGTGGATCGGTTTACAAAAATGGCACACTTCATTCCAACCACTAAAACCATCACCAGCGAAGGTACGTACGGCCAAACTATTTCTACAACATATCTATCGTTATCACGGTTTACCGAATGACATAGTTTCTGATCGAGGCCTACAAGTCATCTCTAGCTTTTGGAAAAGATTATTCAAGCTACTCGGAGTACAAATCAACCTCTCCTCAGCCAATCACCCACAAAGTGATGGACAAACAGAGAGAGTAAATCAAGTTTTGGAATAGTATCTCCGTTGTACTATCAATTATCACCAGGATAATTGGGTCGAGCTCCTACCGCTAGCAGAATTCTCCTATAATAACAATTTTCATGCCTCCACCCGTCACACTCCATTCTTTGCTAATTATGGTCAACATCCCAAACATGATATCCACAGACACCATCAAATCAAGAATCTAGCTGTTATTCATCTTACACAATAATTATCTGCAATTCACAAAGAACTTACAATTCATATCAAAGAAGCTCAATCCAAGTATAAGGAAAATGCAGATCTCCATCGCATGCAGCATCCAAAATACAAAGAAGGGATAAAGTGTGGCTCCTCCGGCGTGATCTGCGTTCGTATCATCCATGTCAAAAGCTTGATATCGAAATCTTGGCCCGTTTAAAATTATCCGTCAAGTCAATCCAGTCACCTATCGACTCCGATTGCCCTCATCCATGAAAATCCATCCGGTCTTTCATGTCTCAGTCCTAGAACCTTGTCACATATCTAAGATCCCAGGAAGAGCCCTACAACCACCTCCTCCGGTTGGGATTCAAGGACATGACGAATATGAGGTCGAGAAAGTCCTAGATTCTCGAGTTTCGCGTGGCAAGTTACAATACTTGGTGCATTGGAAAGGCTATGATGTTAGTGAACGAACCTGGGAACCAGCACACAATCTTCAGCATGCATCTCTCAAAATCCAAGAGTTCCATCAACAGCATCCATGGAAGCCCAAGTCAAGGAACACCACTGCTCCTCGTGGAACTTGTCGCTAGAGGAGGGGGTAATGTCATGGATGCTTGAGAGTCCATCGTTGCCTGCATCATCGCCTGTGTCATCGCCTACATCATCGCTAGAAGGCTCTAGAAGAATCTAGAAGGATCTAGAAGATTCTAGAAGGTTCTAAAAGTATCAAGGAGATTTTAGAAGTTTCTAGAAGCATGGAGAAGATTCCAGAAGAATCTAGAAGTTTTTGGAAAGCTCTAGAAAGTTGAAGAAGGATCTAGAAGGTTCTAAAAGAACTGGAAGGATCAAGAAGTTTCTAGAAGCTTGGAGAAGATTCTAGAAGGATCTAGAAGTTTTTGGAAAGCTCTAGAAAGTTGAAGAAGGATCCATAAGGTTCTAGAAGAACTAGAAGGATCAAGAAGGTTCTAGAAGATTCTAACCTCCTCAAGAAGAACCTAGAAATTCCTAACCTCCTCAAATAACCTCCTCAAGCACAAGTATAAATAAGGGGTCTTGAGCCAGAAGCCCCTCAGTCTTGCCAACACTAGTTGTGAGCCTCCTATGAGGAAATCCCTCTTCTAATTCTTATGTTCAAGTCTTGTCCTTGCAATCAAGCCTTGTCTTGTACTCAAGTCATGTAATCCAAGTCTTGTATCTAGCTCTCTTAATAAGGTATTAAGTCTTGTAATAAATATTAAGCTTATCATCAAGTCCAAGTTCTTGTACATTGTGAGCGCCTCCTCTTGCTCTCTTCTAGCTCTATATGCACTCATAACATCTACTATCATCCATATTCCCATGGATAGACTTAGAAAATCCAAAGATAAAATCCATGGATATACTCTCCCATGGTGAATTAGGGATTGGCAAAGGTTGAAGAAATCCAGGTTGCTTCCCTCTATCAAACTTGGTCTTTTGGCATACCACACATTTAAAAACATACTCTTATATGTTTGCTTTCATGGTAGGCCAATAGAAACATGTTTCAATCCCTTTTAGGGTAGACTGAATCCCTCTATGTCTCGCATAAGGAAGAGCATGAGATTCATACAATACTTTCTTACGTAGTGAGTTGGTAACGCATAGTCTATTACCATAGAGAAGATAATTATCTTGTAAAGTAAATGGTTCCTCTTTCTTCCCTAGTGCAAGGGTTGAAATCACATCTCTAAAATTGGGATCAATAGTGTACTCATCTATCATAGAAGATAGATCATTGTGAGTTGCTATGGAAACCGCATTCACTCTCAGTCGTCTTGAGAGTGCATCGTCTACTTGATTATGCTTGCTAGCAATGTGAGCAATATCAAAATCAAATTGCGAAAGAAAAATTTCCCACCTCATTTGTTTGTTGGAGAGCTTGGTCTGCGTCATGAAGTACTTAAGGCTTTGGTGATCCGTCCACCGAATGAAAGGAGTCCCCAGTAAATAGTGCTTCCATGAGTCTAAGGTAGGTAGAACTGTAAGAAATTCCTTTTCATATATGCCTAGAGCTTGCTCAAAAGGTTGAAGCCTTCGAATTTCATAGGCTATAGCGTGCTCTTCTTGGAGCAAAACAACTCCAAGGCAATCACCACAAGTGTCACATTGGACCTCAAATGGATTTCAGAGATTGGGCAATGTAAGCACAGGTTGAGAGATAAGCTTTTCTTTAAGATTTTCAAAAGAATTATTCTCCTTGGCATACCATGTATACCTAACATTTTTCTTTGTTAGGTCATGTAATGGTCCTGCTATTAGTGAGAACTTTTCTATGAAGCGTCTATAGTATGCACACATACCTATAAAGCTTCTTAGTTCATTAAGATTCCTTGGATTAGGACATCCTTTTATTACCTCTAGCTTTGATGGATCCATTTGGATGCCATCTTGAGAGATAATGTGACCTAAATACCGAATCTCTTGTAAGAAAAACTCACTTTTCTTTCGATTAACATAAAGTTTATTCTCTTGTAAGACTTGAAATATTACCTGGAGGTGTTTCTTGTGTTTGTCTAGTGAATTAGAGTAGATGATAATATCATCGAAGAACACTCCAGTAAAGGTTCGCTGAGGCTGAATAGCTTCTCCATCAAGCAGTTGAATGTGGCTGGTGCAATGGTTCAAGCCAAAAGGCATGACAATGTATTCATAAAGACCAAACGTGGTGCGAAATGCAGTCTTTACAATGTCTTGATCAACTATCCTTATTTGATGGTAGCCGCTTTTTAGGTCAATCCTACTGAAGTAGGCCAACCCTTGTAGCTTATCAAATAGGTCTTCTACCCGTGGAACGAGAAACCTATTCTTGATAGTGATCCTATTTAGTGCTCTATAGTCGACTCACATACGATATGTGCCATCTTTCTTTTGCACTAGTAACACGAGTGAGCAAAATGGAGATGAGCTAGGCCTAACCATGCCCTTCTCTACTAACTCATGCACTTGCCGCATAATCTCCTCTTGTTGAGCTTGAGAAACTCTATAAGGAGGTTTATTAGGCGGTGAACTTCCTGGAAGAAGTTCAATTGCATGGTTATCATTGCCTCGTTTAGGAGTTCACAGGGGATGTGGTCAATAAAAACATCTTGAAATCCCTTGAGAAAATTGGATAAACTCTAATTCTTTGTGATTTTTTAGATTTTCTTTTGCTAAAGCATTAGTTTCATTTTGAGAATCTTTAACAAAAATCATGTACACCGAAATATAGCTCTTTATTGATTTATTGAAATCTTGTGTATGTACAATGGGTACGGTGTTACCTAATTCCTTACCATCTATGTACATATCTTTTTCCCTGAACCTAAAGTAGATTTTCCTTTCAAGGAATTTAACATTGGCAGCCATGCGATCAAATCATGGTGCCCCTAGGATTACATCCTCGTGCTTGAGAGGAGAGATAAAGAAGTCCTCTTTGTCCACATAGCTTTGGACATGGATCCTCAATTTTCCAATTAAGGGAGTGGTTGAAGATTCTTGCCCCTTGAAAGCACCATCTGCGGGTAGGACATCTCCCATCTCATAGGCTTGGATGCCTAGCTTGGTGGCCAACTCTGTGGATGTGAAATTGTGAGTAGAACCAGGGTCAAAGAGAATAAAAGCATCATGTTCTCTTATCTTTACCCAAGCATGGCATAGAGGAGATCCTTTGTGGTGAGCTTCCTCTTCTTGGATTTCGACCAAGGTAGCTCTAGGAGGCTCATGACGGGTGTTCTTTTGGGGGCAAGCACGATACGCATGCCCTTGCTCTCCACATTTGAAACAACGGTTATCCTTGTGATAACGCTCAAGCTCTTCAGGAGAGAGTTTGTTTTTGCCTTTGTAAACTCCGTTCTCCTTAGCTTTTTTGTTTATTGAAATTTCCCTTAGGAGACTTTTGGACATTGTCCTTCCCCTTAGTCTCATTGGAACCCTTGTTTTCCATGGGCTTAAGATTTCTCTTAGCCCCTGTTTGGAAATTGATTCGTGAAGCCACCATGGTATGGTGTATGATCGCAGATATGGTGCGTGGCCTTTGGGACTTGACATACTCCGCCATATCTTCAGTTAAGCCTGCACAGAATTGTTGTTTATGCTCTCCAAAATCCATCTTTTTGAAGACAATGGCTTTGAGATGTAAGTCCCAAAACTTGTCTACATATTTGTGAATGGATTCATAGGGAGAGAGCTTCAAGCTTCACCATTCGGTGAGTACTTTGTCTTTGGCATCGGTGGCCAAAAACTGCTTCATGATGGAAGATCTTCAAGCTTTCCATGTTTGTGGAGCTTCACCGTTTGCCCATAGCCTAGACCACCATTGCCTGGTGGACTTTTGAAAATGCATAGCTACATGGTGTAGCTTAGAGGACTCCGTGAAGCCCTCATCTCCAAACGCCCCATCAAACTGTTGGATAAAGGCCAAGACTTTGTTCGTAGCACCAAAGATGCCATTGTAGGTAAGGAAAGAGATGTTCTTTCCTCCCTCTTTGAACTTCTTGAGCTTGGATGACCTCTTCCACGCGGCATAGGATTTCCTATGGCCTCTTCTTTTTGATGGTTCAAAAGTTGCACCATCGCTTTCTTCAAAGATGAAGAATTTGAGGAAGATGGAGAAGAGGGTGACCTCTTTCTTGCCTTTTTCTTGCCTTGGTCTTCCTTGTATGCACCATCACTTTCATAAGAGGAAGAAGATGGAGAAGAGGGTGACCTCTTTCTTCTCTTGTTTTCTGTCATCCCTCTTTGAATTATGGTGTGGAGAAGTGTGTGATGGTCTTCTCCATTTAGAAGGCGTTTTGCCCGCTGTCTTCGTGGAGCCATCTCCGCCGAGGTGGCAGGAGACTCACTTCTTTCTCGTTCTTTTGGTGGGGGCTCTTGAGTTCTCCTTTAAGAAGGAGATGTGTTATTAAAAAGCAAATTTTTGAGCTCTTCGTATGGATGCTCTTCTTCTTCCCAAATCGGAGAGAGGTCTCTTTTGGAAGTCTCACAAGGAGGCTTCCTAGGTACTCTCTCTTCATGGTGGGGAGCTTGGAGAATCCCATGAGCACGAAGCTGCCGTTGCACTTCAGCTTGGAGGGATGGATTGCCCATGGCTTGTTGAAGCCTAGAAACAAGGTAGTTAACAAGCATGGGGGCATCATTAGTAGCATGCTCATTAGCAAAATCAAAGCTATCAACATTAATTTCACTCTCTTTACTATCAAAGCTATCAACATTAATTTCACTCTCTTTACTATTGTTAGCCATTTTAACAAATTCTTTGGTGTAATATTTTTTAGTATACTTTGGCACTTCAAGCCCTAGTTACTGCTCCTCTTTACCCCTTTAGAAAAGCACTCAAGCTACTATACCCATGGCTCGAATATCATTAATTGCAAGGAATAGAAGAGAGGGTCTTTCAATACCAAAACAGTACCGACTCCTGTCAAGCTTCTAATAGCTCAATAGTGGCTAAGCCATAGGCAAGCCCCATAGGACTCCACTATTAAGACCATAGCTCTTGACGGTGATGCCCCGTTATCTGCACGAAGGCAGGCGCACTGCAAGGCTGAAAAATCCATATTCTACTTACTCAATTACAATTAATAATACCAACCGTTTATAGCTAGCTTGAGGACCTCCCTTCTTGATCAAGAAAAGATAAACCTTGTGCTCTGAGACCATTGTAACATTTAATGGCCTAGTAACTTGTGTGTAGCGGAAAATAGCATAAACCTAGTGAGCATTTCATTAGAATAGATTCCTAATGAAGGAGTAGTCTTACGAGAAACAAGTATATCTCCTCACATAATCACTCATAATAGCTTAGCATAGCTTAGTAATTAGCATGGTAGAGGAAATGAGCATGCATTGAAGCCTGTCTCTTGGTTGTATTTGCATCACAAAGCCAAGAGTTGTTGGTGTAGGCCTCCCTTCTCACGAGCTTGGAGTAGATGATGAGATTTCCATTAA
The DNA here is from genome assembly GCF_014529385.1 of Adiantum capillus-veneris. NCBI lineage: Eukaryota > Viridiplantae > Streptophyta > Polypodiopsida > Polypodiales > Pteridaceae > Adiantum > Adiantum capillus-veneris. The sequence goes on along the minus strand of NC_140931.1, from coordinate 29,919,530 downwards.
AGCTTGAGAAGGAGAGAGAGAGAGTCTTCTTGCTTCACACATGAGATTGTGTGAGTGCGTGTGTGATAATCCTTGTCAAAATCATTTCCCTCTCTCTCTTGGTCGACCCCTCTTGCAATTTACTCTTGTTGGCACCCCATTGGCCCCTGCAAAGCATAAGTGATAACCTTGTGACATGTGTCTCCCTTCCCCCTTTTGTGAGAGCTTTAGATAATCATTGGACCCCTTTGTCTTCTGGCCAATAGGAAGCAAGCAAGCCATTGGGCTGCTGAATGCTCATTGGACCCCTTGGGAGATTGTCCAATAGTCTTCTAGAGAGCTTAATTTTTATTGGTTCTTTATTAAGTGTTTTTAAATGAATTAAACTAGATTTACTCTAGCCGAATTCTTATTGGTCCACCTTTATGGCCATCCAATAGGATTTGAGTGCACCTTGTGGGCAATTGGGCTAGGGACATGTGACATGTGTCCATTATGCACATTCTGTAAAGGGAAGCTTTGGAGTGTGTGTGTGTGTGTGTGTGTGTGTGTATTCTCTCACCTTTTCTCTTTCTTCCCCTACCTTTAGGGCTCGCCCCCTCATATCTAGGACCACTGGAACACTTTTTGGTCATCACATAAGTATCCAATTCCACCAAGCTTGACCATTTGGACTTACCTTAGCATTTTGGAAGTCTTAATGGGCCGAATCCTAAGGTCTTTGGAGCCCATTTCTTACACATTGCTCTTCTGCAGATGGTCCCCCTTTGGATCCCTATTTTCCCTCCTTTGAATCCCTACTATGACCAATCTGCTAGCCTTACCAATAATCTAGCTTTTTCTCCCTTTGTACTTCCCCATATTAAATGACCAATTTAACATGAGAAAATCATTTAGGAGAATTAGATATTAGTTATTATGACAGTTACACTCTGTATGATCGATGCAACCTCTCTGGTCTTGGTGGTTCGAGCCCCACCAAGGTCAACCGATGTGTCCACACTATGCGTCCATCAGTGGGCGGCCCAAGAGTGTCTAAGCGCCTAGACCAAGTATGACCCAACTAGAAGAGAATGTCCTCTAGAGCACATCCACCAAGATGGACATGCAAGATGAGACTTGTGTAGCCCTGTAGCATTGATACTACAGACCACCACTATTCCACTCACCATCTCAGTGAGTGCAGTGGTATGCCAATAACCTAGAAAGAGCTGCTACAAACCATAACAAAAAAACACTATGCAAAGACAACTAGATGATCTGAAAAGTATTGGAAAACCATACGAAAATTGAACCGAGGAATGAAGCAACTGCAATTGAGAAAGTTCTCAAATGCATAATATGCTCTCTTTCCCACTTCCAAACAATGCATAGCACATTCATGCCACTTGTGATTGGACGGAACCTCAAGGCCAATGTACTTAAAGCTCTCAAAAACTTCAAGTGTCTCATTGTTGTACACAATGCATAGCTTCTCCTTATGGTTGGTTTTCACAAGCATAACCTTTGTTTTGGATTCATTCACAATCAGCCCACTATGCAAGCAAAAGTTCTCAAGGACAACCATAAGCTTTTGTGCATCTTCTAAAGTGTGTGCTAGAAGCACTACATTATCCGCATACAACAAAAGCAACCACATTGCAAATAGTGACCTCTTCAATGTCTTCTTCTTGCATAAAGTCAAGTACCATTTGTTCCAATTGATCGATGCATAGACCAAAGAGAGTTGGTGACAACGGACATCCTTGTTTAACCCCAATAGTGCTTACAAAAAATTTGAAATTTCTCTTCCCATGCTCAATTGACAAATCACCTTCTCATAGATTCGAGAAAATGTAAGCATAAACTCACTTGGCACTTGGAGTTCTTCCATCCTTCTCCACAAATTGTTACGTGGAATCATATCAAAGGCTTTCTTAAAGTCCACAAAACAACAATACAATCGCTTGCCTTTCAACCGACTTTCCTCCATTAGAACACGAAGAGTGACAAGATGATCGATGGTGCTATGGCATCGACAAAAACCCACTTGTCCTTTTGCACGCTTGTCATTCTCTTCATCCTAATCACTCAAGTTCATCTCCATTATGCACCCAAAAACCCACTTGTCCTTTTGCACGCTTGTCATTCTCTTCATCCTAATCACTCAAGTTCATCTCCATTATGCACCCAAACAACTTTGCCATAAGAGACCCAATCATTATAGTCCGGTGGTTGTTTACATTCTTTACATCTCCTCTTTTATGCAAAGGCTTAACCTAATTAGTACTCTAATCATAAGGCATACCATATTGAAGTGCAAGGTTGAACATACCGCACATCCACTCATGGGTAAAATCTCCCGTCCATTTGATAATCTCCAACTTGATACCTTGAAGATCTCCTGCTTTACGAGTGACCAACTTTTCAAGCCCACTGCATACATCTTCAATAGTAAAAAAAGAGGGCATACATGAGAGTGAACCATAAAATGGCATTTTTCAGCATTTGCTTGCTTATATAATTGCCTACAATGTGTATACATATCCACAAGACTCAAGTTACCAAAGTTCTCAACCCGCTTGCCCCTTAAGTTTCTCCAAAATCTTCCACATGCATGTACCTTTTCTTGGACTTGAAAAAGGTGTTGCTTTACTTCCCATCTTCTTCTCTTCTTTTGAATCAATGCCTTTTATGTATGCAAATGACTTTGATAGTTGTCTTTGTCCATAGTTGCATCAAGCTTTATCAAGGACTTTCAAGCATCTTGGGCATTTTTTATCAAACCACCTTTTGCGTTATCTATCTTTGTTGATACCATGAAGATGCTTTATGGCAAAGCATTCTTCGGCACAAGAAAAAATAACTTTTCTTTGAAAGCTTCCCATTTAGTTTCCAATGGTGCGTCATATTGAAGCTTTGTCATCCATAACTTTTGCTTAACCATTTCAATGTACATTGGTGCCTGTTTAAAATCCATACATAGTGATAATTTCTCTTTTCTTTGGCTGAGATTATCATGCTTAGTTGCTTCTCCACATCAAAGGTCAATACACAAGGTCCGATGGTCGGATTTTGGGGTCCATTGGCCAAACATAAAACTCTATATATGGCTTCGGACAGTAGCATATAGTCAATTACACTGTCCCCATTATGTTTCCTACATGTAAATCCATTGGTTCCACTCCACAAAGATACACCATTGGCAATGAGCATACCTGTGCTATTACACATGTGTAAAAGTAACTTTCCATAGTGATCCGGCTCTTTCTCATCCATTGAAGTACGATCATACAAGTGAACTTCCTCCAACTCCCTTGAAATGCATGGCATATCAAATTGTTGAGTATCATGTTGCAATGTTTTTGTGCCAGCATATCTACAAATACAATAACATCACCTTTGCCTTTGAAATAAGCAATGTCCTCTTCTAAATCAAAAGATGGATGATCTCTATCGATGCAAGCATAAAAGGGGGAATCATGATGAGGAATGTAGCAACCCGTTACAAAAATAGGTGCTCTTCTTGGTGACATAATTTTCAGCCATACAGAACATTTGTACTTGTCATCTTTCACAATTGATACAAAATCTTACAATCCTTTCTTAACCATATATGCTACCCCTCCTTGCCCTCTTCGTTGCCTGAGATTCTTTGACCACATCAATGAATGTACATTGTAATCCTCTAAGCCGTTAATCCTTTGTGTATCATGCTCCCAAGTTTCAACAAGAAGTACAACATCGGCTTTGCTTGTTAGTTCATCAATGCCAACCCCTGCATTCCATGGGTATCCATTACAATTCCAAAAACATATTTTCAATGGTAACTTGGTCTCATAGGTCATGCATCCATATTTGCTTGAGGGACTTGCCTCCTCCTTGGGCACATTTTTTCGTGAGAGATCTCCTTGTTTTTCTTATTTTTTTCATCATATGCCTTGTGACGCATATTTTGTTGCTTAATAGTGCGATTTTCACATACAAAACATTTTGTATCCCTCAAATAGATCCAACTATTATCAAGGATAATCTTTCGTTTGGTTTCATCTGGCATGATGCATACAATTGGAATAATTTTCACATCCCCACACACACACACACACACACACACACACACACAGAGAGAGGTGTTGCCACCAAAGGTGGTGCATTAGACTAGTGATACATAATACACTCTAGCATCCTCAACCTCAAAATCTCATCATCTATTTGCCTTCCTTATAAGGTATAGAATTCCCGACATATGCTAAGGATGTTCTTGTATAGGTAGTTGCATATGACTACCCATTAATTTGTAACCTTGTAGAGTCTCTTGGTTTTACTATTTTAACTCTATCTTATGGGTAGATAGTAAGTTTTTATATAAAAAAAATTGTACAATACTTTTCTTGCTCTACATGCCACACGATCCTTCTGCTTTTGCCTAACTAGAACATACACATGTAATCAAAGTTTGATATTCTTAATGCACATATCTATCTCTACTTCATGTAAAATGCATAACACCTCTTTTTTTTCAAAACTTCATTATGTAGCCTAGTGTGTCTTTCATTGCTTCAACGTTTTTTGTGTTTTCAAGCATCCCAACTGCTGTCATATGCATTTTTACCACCAAATTGTACGGTATTTCATTGGATACATCTCTTTAGCTCTACCTTAGGAAACAAATGGACTTGATAAATTTTGGTGTCTAGGTATCAACAAATAATGTGGGAGGGACAATCCCATGAGAACTATTTTTCCCATTTTTCCCTTACCAAAAATAGTGCCTCAAGCTCGTGATCCCATCTCCCCTTGAATATCAAAGTATCTTTAGGCTGTTGAAGTGGCCCTCGTGACCTTGGTGTGAGTGGGGGCCACAACCATAGGATTTTATGCTTTCTTTAGTATGACATTTTCAGACAAACCTTCCTAATCTTGGCAACAAGTGATTAAACGATCAAATGAAGCTCAAATTTTGATAAGCGCTTTTGATTCAAGGGTAGGAAATTGGGAAGGATAACTCACAACTAATGCAAGGAATGACCTAATTGAATGTTCAAGAGACTTAATCCATCTACATTCCCTTCAGCTGAGCATTGAGGATCAAATGTAGTCCAATCGATGAGTCAACTAGAGGTGCAATTAAAAAAGCAGCTAAGAGCTTATTGATTATGCTAATGGCAGATTAGGAGAGAGAGGAATGGGCCCTATAGGCACAAAAAGAAAACATGAACTCTTCTAATCACTAGCTAGGTAATCAAGCAGGGTAGTGGCTAATTAGTATTGGTGAGAGCATACCAAAGCTTAACTAGTTTCTATTAGGGATGAGAGAGAGAGAGAGAGAGAGAGAGAGAGAGAGAGAGTTATTGTCATCAAGAGGTCATATATGACACATGGGACCAAAAACATGTGTACAAAAGAGTGTTTCCTCTCACCATGGAGAGGGAAATGGTTATTACATTGGGGCAACGAAGGGAACATTGGTATGACTAAGCAAAACCAAGTGGCTAGATTACCAAACAAGGTAAGAAAGGGGAAAAGAAGCTAAAAGCTAAGTGATGGTGTTTGGCGCTGTTGTGGAAGGCTTGGGAGAGCAAAACTTATACGATTGCCTTCCCACCATTGTATATCGCTCACGTGCCTTTGGCTTGCACCACATGTACTTCCTTGAGCTCTTCGCCTTTGTGTTGGAGTTGTAGCGGAGTGAATTCCTCTACGATCTAACACTTGGTGTCTTTGAGAATACATGACTATTGGAGTAAGTTGAGCGTGCACACGCTCTCTCTCTCTCTCTCTCACACACACACACACACACACACACACACACACACACACATATATATATATATATATATATATATAGAGAGAGAGAGAGAGAGAGAGAGAGAGAGAGAGAGAGAGAGAGGGAGGTTAGTGCTGATTACCTAAGATTAATTACCCTGCCTCATTGCAACCAACAAGACCAAAATCAGAGAAGTTGGTTCCCAAGAGCAATGCGGACAAATGTTTGTGAGGATACTGTAACATTGCCCCGGCTTTGCGGGAACGTACCTTTGGGGGAGGGGGCCATGTGCCTTGCTTGGGAGTTGGGTCCCATGCACATTCTGCTGAAGTGACCCAAAATTCGAAATGCAAATTATGGAATGCCGTTTGTCGTACAAAGCATTTTTTTAAAAATTATTTTTCATTTGTCCAAGGAGAAGCAAAAATAAAAACTTGGGTAAGTTCCCAATGCCCTATAGAAAATAATATATTTGGATAGAAGAGCACGCTTGAGCGCATAATTTATGGGCTCTTAGATTCGGCAAAACCTATGATTTTAATATGTTAAGGTCTTTACTCCTTAGGATATATCAACTTGGTTTGATGACAATATGCAGACAGGGATAGGCGGTCAACAGCTCGTACAGGAGAAAGCTGTGGGGAGGTGGTTGCTTCGCTTGGAACAGGGCAGGGCTGCCTGCCCCCCCTCTCTCTCTCTCTCTGCCCTGCTCGCAATTCACAAGCGCCCACAATGTGAGTTCGCTCTCTTCACGCACACACCATACCACCTCTTCCTCGCTGCGGCTCTCTCTCTCTCTCTCTTCCCCTTCTGCTGGAGAACTTGAGAGAGCTCTGCTGCGCTTTTTCTCCCAATCGTCCTCTGCCGACCGATGATGATGATGGTGATGATGAGATTGAAGAAGGAAGAGTCGACCTTTTCTGTCTGTGACTAATAACGGATATCGAACCGCAAGTCTCTCTCTCTCTTCCCATTTCTCGCTCTTCGCAATACACGCAAACGTTTGAACTTTGTAGGCCTAGTGTAATACCCATTGGGCCATTGTCCAATTCTGGTCTCTCTCTCTCTCTCTATAGCCTTGCTCGCCTCCCTCCATTCTCTCTCCTCTCCATCAGAGGAAGAGCTCGATAGCGAAAGGGCGCAGCTACAGAAGAAGGCATTGCAGCAAGCAGCCTCATCCCCTCCCCTGCTTCCACTCAACAACAACGGTCCCAAAGGCACATCAGGGCTTTCCTCTGCTCCCACTACTTCTCATCACACAAGCCTTACCACCCGCCTGACCTTGCAGGTAAGCTCAGCTCCTACATTCACCAGTTGCCAGGCTTTTCTTCTGCATGTGCACATTGAGCATTTTTCTATCCTGCACTCTGTACATTGTACAAGCGTGTGCGTTGTGTGTGTGTGGGAGAGAGAGAGAGAATGGCGGGTACTGTTGAGCTTGCAAGTGCATATTCCCCTTCCTTACAGACACACATGAGCGTTCACCTTGGCATCATGATTGCAGCACGCATACATTGAACCACATCCCTAATCTCACTCTGTGTCTACATTTTGAATCCTCTTCCTTCTCTCTTGCTTCACTCACACACTCATCACACACACACACACGCAGACACACACAATACACACGCACGCGCACAAAGAAGCTTTCCTCCCTTTCTCCATGCAAATATTTACTGGTTTCGCAAATTCTTATCACAGTTGTTTGCGACATTGCTGGGCTCAGGCACTCAAATCTGAACTCGCAGCGAGCTAGTTCAATGCTGTGAGGTCTCGATGTGCAGCTTTGGTTTTCAAGCAAATCATTCAATTTGGTTTCAATGACGTGCCAGCAGGTCATGTCGCATCCAAATCCAGGTATATTTACATTGCGGGCACAAGATTAGATAATGAGTCTGCATGGGTTTATCCAGTCTCTTCTCATTTTTGGAGTTAGCAAGAAGCTGTTTGAGGTCATCTGGTCAGAGGCCGCAACCTTGATTTGGCAACTCTTTGATGATTTGCAGGGCATGATGTGGGCCCCCCTCTGCAAGCAGGGAAACTCGCTTCTTCGGAGTCTTCAGCTTCTGGTGAGCAAACTAAGAAATTCTGGATTTTCTAACTCTCCTTAAATGTGCACCATTTATGGTCAAACTGGCTGGCTTGCAGAAAAAGCTGAGGATACTGGAGATCGACATGCCGGATTTTCACACCATCTGCGCTCGACTAGTGTGCACCCGGGGGCTTTGGGTGGGTTTATATGTGCTTTAGATGATGCCGTGCTGGACTATGACAGCGCATATGACTATGCTAGTACGTCAAGCTTTGAGTTTCAGAAAGGGGAGAGAGCCACTGTCAAGTCCCTAGTTGCACCTTACCTTAACAAGGCTGCACCTTCGAAATGGGACGATGCAGAGAAATGGCTAGTGAACCAATCCCCTGGTGAGGCTCTCATGAAGGGACGAACGAAGAGTGGTCCTCTCTATGGACATTATTTGCACGCAGGTGCGCATGCAATCAAGAGAAGCCACCAAGAGTGGCATTTACAACCACACTCTTTGAAAAGCGGGTACGACACACAACTAGCATCCGTTCTTCCAAATGGGGCAGAAACATTACTCCTGGTGCATGGAAGCGGTCACCACCAGAATGTGAAGCTTATTACTGCACATCCAGACCAAGGCTTTGAACTTCCAAGTGAGCGGACCAAGAAGATGGATGTGAAAAAGGGACCTAATTTTGCATTCATGCCTTCTCCTGCCTCTCCACAGAAAGGAAGCTTTTATGATTGTTATCCACCTATTGATGAGCCTGTTGATATGAAGGAAGTGAGCATAACACATGAAGGAAGCTTTGAAGATTCACCATCAAAGCCAACAATGCGCACACGGAAACCCACTTCAGATTCTTTGGCCTCGGGTGAGAAGGAGAATTTCTTGCCCATGTGTGATTGTTATGATCTGTATGCACGTGTTTCCTGTGTTTATGGGAGAGTGGTTGTGTTGCTACATGCCAGCTTTTTATCTTGTCTACATTGCCTGTATTTTCTTTGAGGTTGAGAAAAAAACTGCTGTAAATTTACTGAGGGCACAATTTTGCACCATCTTTGTGGGATTTCTTCTGCCTTCTGGAAATATTATTCTATTTCACTGATGCTGTCTATGTGTTTGACTAAATGCTAACATGGAGCTAGATTATTGTTGTGTACTTGTGCAGTGGCTCCATTTGCATCACCAGCACCTGCCATTCGGTCTGTCTCTATGCGAGATATGGGAACTGAAATGACTCCAATAGCAAGTCAAGAGCCCTCAAGAACAGGGACCCCACTGTGCGCGACAACACCAACATTGCATAGCCCAGTCTCATCTCCTCCATCGACCCCCAGGCAAGGCTCGCCCGCAGCAAGGTCTCCCCTGCGATCAACTGAAAGTGCATACACCCTCGATGCCGATGGCAAGTACTTCAAAGGCATGCATACAGATTTGGGCAGAGAAATGCAGATCATTGGTGCACATACAGGTGGGAAGGTAACTCTGGTGCCTTGGGCTAGCAAAGAAGAGGAGGATGCAGATTCTTCAAAACTACTCAAAAACATTGACCTTGAGGAAGTGAAAAAGAATGTCCTTGAAACAAGAGCTGTTGCTTGGGAAGAGGCTGAACATTCCAAGTTTATGGCAAGGTGCATAACCATCCTGTGGTGTTCATGTTTGCACTGTATAATAGAGTATGTTTTTTGTTGTCGTACATCATAGACATAGGAGTTGCAAAAGATGATGGAAACAGGATGCATTGATGCTAGTTAAATTACATAAAATTACACCATGTGATGGCATGTGCTTGTAAGTAATGCGTACACAGGTGTTTGTGTGTATACAGACACAAACGCACACCCACTGTAGTATGTGTATTTGTGCACAAATACATACTTTTCTATTGCAGTGTTTGTAAAAACACATAATCTATTTGTCTATAGGAGTGCGCAGGACTGATATAAATACTGGTACTTGCATAACGATGTCATTCATGCATTATGCATGTAGTTTGGGAGCATTGGCCAATCTTTATTGATCACTCTTCTTGCTCAGATTCAAGCGTGAGGAAGCAAAGATCCTTGCTTGGGAGAACCATGAAAAGGCTAAAGCTGAAGCTGAAATGAGACGAATAGAGGTAAGTCTTTGCTTAAATTTTTGTGAATACAAATTCGTGGTTCATTTAACATTGGTAGAGCTCTATGACTGTTGCTTTTGTCCATGTTGTCAAATAAAACAATCCTTTTGTTTCAAAGTAAACGACAGCTATTGCACAACAAAGCAATGTAGTGGAATGTCCTTGAACATAACTTGCGTGTCTGACTCCTACTCTTTTGAATATCCAAGTCACAAAAAAAACATGGAGAGAAAAGGATGATAGGCTAATGTCTTATGCTAAGTTTCATCTGAAATGCATTGGGAGATTTCCAGCAGGTACTTGTGTGCATATGTGCAGGCTGCCAATCCTCGTTGCATTATATAATGGCCTATAATGAGCCTTAACTGAAGATAATTTGGCCAAGGTCCAAATTTACTTTATGCAAACCCAAATTCTTAAACATAAACCACCCAGACCATGCAATTTCCCAGATTAAGTGGGTAACGTGCATAGTAACAGGGGACGCCCTTTTTCGGGCTTCCCGTCCCCGTCCCCCGTTCCCGTCCCGGAATGCGTCCCTTGTGACTATGGTAACATGTGCTTTTGTTTAAATATGGAGTAAGCTACAGAGTATTAAGACAATCTTCTTGGGGGCTCATGGCTTGCCAGGGTGTACCTATATGATAAAGGATAGGCAGGAATCTTGTTAAGTATAAAATCAAGGGAGGTGAAGCTTATTTAATGGTTGCAATCTGTCTTTTGTGTTTGCTTTTGGCTCTTGATTGTTATGGACACCTGAAGGGCAGTGTACTCTTGGTAGTATATCTCCAGCACCATATAAAAGGGACAGGATGCTTTTATAGTGTGGTAGTGATGTAGACGAACACACTTAGGACCATCGGGGAACAACGCACAACCAAAGTGAGCATTGGTAGGAGTGCACGTGCCAGCTTCAAAGAGGGTCTACCAAACTTTGCAATCCTAACATGAATCCATCCACACATAGAAAACTCATCAGCAAAAACCTGCAGATCCATACAACTATACCATAGCCAGTGAGAGAGCGATATAGTAAGCCATCTGTCACATGCTCAGTCAATAGTGTCCTCTCACCCTACTGGCACCTGTTAGAATCATGAATATAGGATTTCCATATCAATTGCTGACGCTCAAACTCCTTTCACGTCTTGGGCATCTATGTAATAAGGCCATAATCTTGAATGGCAGCCAATAAAGTTTAAACAATGAACAATGAGAAAAAGACAGAGGGGCATTTTACTTGCATATAGTTCTAGCTTAGAGGAATCCAACAAGCCATTCCCGGGGTCGATTGGATTCTCGGGTGGGCAGATGTGCGACAGTTTCACCCAAACTGACCCCCTTCGCTTAACCGTATAATAAATCATTCTAATGATCTATTTGCTGGGTGTGGTGGATGGATTGCCCTACTTAAGCCTAAATAAATTTATAAGTCCAATTTCAGCCCTATAAAGGGAGCAGTAGACCTCTCACTTGGGGCAAATGGCAGATGAGAGCTAGCGGCTATAGGATCAGCCAGCGTCTTGCAAAACTAGCCCGAGCGTTTCGCATCAGCTCAGTGGTGGCGCTTCTCCCACAAGTAGATCAGCCCCGCGATAGCAGATTTGAGCCTAACAGCCTACCATTTTCAGATTTCAGCCAACTCCCTCGCGGGAAAGCGGCTCGGATCTGGCCTCGCGATCATCCCGTTACGGTCCAGTACCTCGGCAGCCCATTGAGCCTCCCCTCTGACATTCCCTCGCCGGCGTCAAATGCTCAGTAGAGACCACGCTTGAGGTATTGCATTGTGTGTACGTTCCATTTACGCAATCTAAAGCAAATACCACATTGGCAACGGTGTGGGGGGCCCTTGGGAGGGTTGGTTGGGACCCCATCAGGTGTCATTCTTCTCCTCTCTCTTTCTCTCTCCCTCTACATATATCTACCACACTCTCATTCTATCTCTTCAGGATAGGAAAAAGGAACCATCATTCAAGCTAAAAGGAAACACTAACGCAAGGAAAGAAAGAAAAGGATTCGTGGAAGTGTAAAACCTAGATCTTCACCTTTTCAATTCCGCTACACTTGACATGCAATAGCAAAGCCTTGGATTTGCTCTAGTTGATAAATGCACCATTAGGCACAAAATTTGTCTAGAGCCTCCTTCAAAGATTCCATATTCTGCAATGACTACTTTGCAAAGAGCAGTGTCATTTGTCTACTCTTGATCAAGCAAAGGAACACCCTCCCCCTTTGGAGGGGGCTTATTGAGTCTGATTTGTGGTACCTGCCTGTCGATAAGAGGATAGGTTTGTAAAATTTGAAACAGGTAGGGGGCAAGAGTACAGCCTTGCTGTGAAGAGCGTGACAACTGAAATGATGGCTTGACAAAACTCCTAATCGTGACCGTAGTGCTATTGGAGCATTGCAATGTTACTTGGAATCCTTGTGGTAGGAAAACCCATTCAATGCAAAGTACCCCTCCAAGAATTCTTAATCAAGTTTATTATTAGCCTTCTTAAAGGAAGGAGGGGGATAGCTAAAGATTGTCCAAATTGCTTGGCCCACTTCATAGAATGTGAACATATTATCCAAAATGTAGTGGTCTCGACCAACATGCACCTTGTACTTGGGTTCGTAGTCACGTCACGAAACGGAAATGGTAAAACCGGACTTTTGAGTTTTGAGCGAGGCCGACTGTAGAGTTGCTAGTGCCCCAATATCTCCTAGGGGTTGATTATAGGGAGTGATGACTGTCTTGTGGTTGTGCACGGCCTATGTGAGGTAGTTTCCTCGTTTTTCGGCTTGTTTTGCCTCCTCTTGTGCCAATTGTCTTGTAGCGAAAGCACTGCCAAGAGATCTTCGAGCTACTGAGGATTTTCCTGTCCCTTGAGCGAGTATTGGAGTGTGAGCAGGGCCAAGAGATGAGGCTGAGGGGTGAGTGGGGGAGATGGGAGGGGCTGGAGAGGGGGGGCGAGGTTGAGGTGGAAGGAGACTCCTCAAGTATATCTTGTTGTAGGGGGTCAAACCGGTTCTCTGTAGGAACCCAATGTTGTTGGCGTGTCATATGTCGTTCCCCAGGGGGGGTTGTATGGCGAGCCTGTTCCTGGCGGCAGCGGCCATGTACCTGTTGCTGGCCATCATTTGATTGGCCACCCATTTGTGAAGAGGTGCTAGCATGTGCATCTTGGGGTTCTATCTACTGTGCCTGACCACCTTGGGAGGTTGAGCGTGTGGCGCAAGTTTAGTTCTCCTGAGAAGATAGGCCTTCGTAAGATGGCCCATCTGTCTGCATATGAAGCATTGGTTCAGGAGTTAGGAATACTCCATGCTTTGGTGGAGCGAGCCGCCACTCACCCTAAGTAAAAGGACCGTCTTCGGGGGGGGGGGAGGGTGTTCTGAACCAAAATGCGTACTATAGGTATAACTGCTACCTTGACAACGACCAAAGCTATCGCCGAAGCTGTTGTGCAAGGGGTCTCCAAGATTGTCCCAATCTCGGAACCAATCCTTGATAGAAGCGAGATGTCCTCTTTCCTAAGGCCGAGGGGGTAGCGCAAGGGGGGTGGGGGATTAACTCAAGGGTAGGGGAGAGGCGGGCAACGTGAAGGGGGGGGTGGGGGGGTGTGCAGCGCATGGGCAGAGGGAGGGGGATAGTGACCGATGGGGTACACAGCAGCAGTGAGTGCGTGGAGTGACTGATCTAGCCCCTCATCATCTCGAATTGTACCCGGATCATGTGAAGGCAATGATGAGTGCTAAGTAGACTTGGGATCATTTGGAGTCTCTTCATGAGCACGTTACCCCTGGGCCCTATGTAGCACGTTGCTCTTCAAGTGCTGTTGATCAACTTGGATGCAACGTGAGCTACTTTCATGCGGCTTTACATTAACAAGATGCATCACTGTGGCAGGAAATACTTCGGATGGAGAAGAACATTACCTTGAAGGACATGGCCATTTATTTGATGTCCTAGTTACTGCAGCGCGAGGGTAGAGGGAGGGGGAGGTAGCAAGCGGTGGGGTACACAGCTTCAACGAGTCCGTGGAGTGACCGATCTGGCCCTTTATCATCTTGAATTGTACCCACAGATTTTGGATCATGTGAAGGCACTGATGAGTGTCAAACAGACTTGGGATCATTTGGTGTCTCTCCATGAGCACATTACCCCTATGTAGTGTGTTGCTCTTCAGGTGCAGTTGTTCAACCTGGATGCAGCCTGAGCTACTTCCATGAGGCTTCACATCAACAAGATTCATCACTGTGGCAGGAAATACATTAGATGGGGAAGAACATTGCTTCAGAGGACATGGCCATTTATTTGATGTCCTAGTTACCGCTGTCGCAGTTGGGCTTCTATTCTTCATTCATTACAAGTGGATGACTGAATACTATCATGTGGGAGGAGTGAGTTAGGATGGTTTTGGACTAGGAGGAGCAGTTCAAATCCCAAGTTAGATCAAGATCTTTTGATGCAACCAAGGATTTGGCTTAAGATTCCTAAGGAAAATAGAAGGTTGGACAAAGTGAGCCGCATTCTTCAAAGACAGATGCAAAGTGGAAAGCCTTGAAAGCCTAGAGACATTGCAACAATTGTGGAGAGAAGGGTCATTAATGGAAGAAATTTCTTTTGCGGAGAGTAGAGTCGTCAACAGTGACTCCAACACTTGATTACAGATAGATATCCCTCAGGATTAGATATCTTTGGAGCTAGAGGGGGATTTTACTTTCCTCGACTCTTGAGATTGGGTCATTGATAGTAATGTTGCTAGGAACATGACTTCTTCTCGTGATTTCATGTACGATGTAAGGCCGTATGAATGTGTAGCTATATATAGAGACAACAGACCAATGGCTTCTGTGCACAATGAGAGGGCTATGGAGCTTATTCCAGACGGCAAGACAAGAATGTATATCTTCCATGTTCTTTATGTGCCTGGGTACCACATCTTGTCAATGTATGAGCTTTGCAGACTTGGCATGTTGGTAGTATTCTATGAGCATAGGGTGTTGATTCGAGAGAGTCTCCAGCCTGGACGTTAAGAGTTGTGTGTGGATTGTACCGACTTTGTCCTCTTCCTTCAAAGTTGGACTTACACCTAGTAGAAATTACTCAGAGGCAAGTTGCTTCAGACTAGATGTTACATGGTGTGCCAAACAAGAGTGGTGACATTCATAGGGAGCAGTAGTGTGCTCTAGTTGATACGGCGGAAATGGTGGAGATATCTGAGCTACTCTCCAGAATTCAGCCGTGTTGGATTTACTACTAGATGTGTGAGCCAATGTTGATAACTTGCAGACGATTACACAGTAGAGTTCTAGATGGAGAGTAGATAGAGGCGTGCCTCGCCTTGTTGCCTTTTCAAGTCTGCGATAGACACGCTTCTTCATATATCACTTAGCAGCTTCATATATGTGGAGCAAAGAGAGGGTGTTAAGAGTTTGTCACCTGTGTGGTTGGTCCTAGAGGAGCTGCTAGTGTCCCAATATTTCCTAGGGGGACTGATTATAGGGAGTGGGTTGTTTTGTGGTTGTGAGGTAGTTAGTTTTCTCATTTTTGGTTGTTTCCGCTATTGTTTTGCCCACCTTGTACTGTTGGCAATGTCATATCAATTGTCTCTTGGTGCCCCCAAGTCTTGGGCATTTTACTCCATAGCCCAATGCCACTAGCTCTCACCTACCGGTGGGTTTTGTATTGTTTCTTTGCCCTGTTTTGGCCTATTTTCTTGGTCGTGGGGTTTATGGGGGAGGTTGGGCAACTCAACCTGCTCCCTATGTAGGGAGGGTTACCAGGGCGCCCACCCTTGTGTATCATTTTCTGTGCACTTGTAGTAAGAGCCAGCGCTTAAAGTCTCTCTCTCTCTCTCTAACGACCGATGCTAGATCTCTTGTGATTCAGCTATCCCAACAAGCCGCCCATTTTTTGCTTGGTCTTTTGCTTGGTTCACATCGATCAACTTAGGACCCCATAGTATATATCTTTGTTTTGTACTGTTGTTAGGTTATTTTGTTACTCTGACTTTGTATCAGATCCATCACTTTGTAACTTTCGGGTCTCATAGGTCATTATGGCCTTTTGAAGACGTTAATATAACATTTCATTTCATTTCATTTCTCTCTCTCTCTCTCTCTCTCTCTCTCTCTCTCTGTGCACTCGTAGTCAGAGCCAGCATTTTCTCTCTCTATCGTTTTTCCTCTCTGATGTCTTCGTTATTGCAGATCCCTCTCCTGTGCCTTCTCTTGCCCGACGCGACTCTTCAACTGTGCGTACCTTGCAGTCTAGGAGATCACCGCGACGGGGTTGCGCTCCAAGGCTCCACATTCGGAGGTCGCTGCTGTTTGCTGTCGGATATGAGAGGTTGTGCCCTGGTTGTCGCTGTTTTCAGACATTTGTCCATCTTCCTCTGCCACTTCTGTCAATACAAGTGGTGGACTTCTAGTCATGGTCTTCTGGCGCTTTGCTGACATTGATGGCGGCGGTGGGCCTCATTGATTAGCCATTGGTGGAAGGATTGTGTATCCTGGAGCTTGAAAGCTTCATGCTAGAGGTGGCTTGTGCTGCTCAAGGGACACGGCTGATGCAGAATGGTGGATACAATTGTCGGAGATTGGAGTCCTCAAATTTTTACCTGCACCCTGAAGTGATATATGACCCAAGGAGAATGAACTTCTCATAGGGGTCATAGAGTATGTGTGTGTGTTGCTCTTGCCCAATCCTGATGTATGGCTGATATGTCAAAAGGGAAATTCGCAGAATTCGAATACTCTCAGCTCCAGATTGAGGTCGCATATCTGGTTGCTGCTAAGTGGAACTCAAATATATGTCTAAGGAGAGCCAGGGACTTTTTCTGTCTGAAACAACCACATTGACAGTGTCAATAGCCTGTACAGCCTGGGATCATGGAGGAAAAAGGATGATTTATGTTTTTAAAGAGCAAGCTGATTCTTGGATGGATTGTCAAGGGCAAGGCTGTGGCAATGTGAGCACATTCCCACTTGAACATAGTACCCCTCGTGTGCATTGTGCAAGCCCAGGGACACTTAATGCGCAGTCCAATGTCATGAATTTCTATACTGTTATTATTCAAGACTTTTCTTGTAAGCTTGGATTATAACTTTCTTCCTTCTTAGTAGAGCTAACAGAGTAAGAGATGGGATGGTGGTAGTCCTATTGCTCATATTACTGACATGATGGCTGTTGCAGAGTCTTCATTCTACTGCTATTCAGGTGAAATTATATCGCAATTTATGATAATGTATTGGCCATTTTATGCATGTAGAGAGAGACGCAGTATTTTGAATAGTTGAGGTATGTGCTTCATGGTGAGTGCCTCTTTTATGCTGCTCTTGCAATAATTTCTGTTTGTGTGCAATTGGCTATGGTATGTTAAGGCTCATACAGATGATTTTTAATGGGAATTGAGAGAACATGATAAAAGATTCACCAGTGGAAAGCGAGAAATTATTTTCTGCTGTGCAGGTAAAGGTGGAGAAGACCAGAGCACATGCACATGAGGGTTTGCTGAAGAAACTAGCTGCTGCAAGGCTTAAAGCAGAAGAACGACTAGCGGCTGCAGAAGCTAGGAGGTGTGAGAAAGCTTCCAAATCAGCACAACGGGCTGACTACATTCGTCGCACAGGTCGATTGCCATCTTCGTCGCTCTTCAGCTGTGGGCTATGTCGATAATAGGAGGAACATATGCATGGAGCAAAGCCTGTTCATGGTGGTGCTGAATGCTCTAATGGGTGTGGCATTGACATGTTACCATTGACCCCAAGAGCATGGGACTGATACATCTTCAAAGATTATTGGCCATTCATACACTGATGCCCATTGTTAGTCCAATGTCGAAGGTGGACAGCCGTCTTGGGCGCGCGTGGCTTACCCATGGCATATTCCCCTGATGATGGGTTCTTCTTGCCTGCATTTGAGCTCTAATTTTGAAGGAAAGAAAGTGGTGCTGTTGTGTATCAAGTTGTAATCTCAGAAACAGCAATTTGGACGTGTAAAATCACCAAACATTGAAGTAAATGTCATGCTGTGCTAGGCATGGTACACACACACATTAATTCATAGGTCATTTTGGCCTTGTGAAGATGTTAAGCACTTTTCATTTCATCTTCTTCTTCTCTCTCTCAAAATGGTATAACCTTTTCTATCACCCAAGTGTGGTAGATTGGTTATGCCATTTCGCTCTTGAATAACAGGTCTTGAGTTCAACATCGTTGGATAGATTTTTGAGGTCTCTTGCGATAGTTTTTCCTACAGCGTTAAAATTCTCTTCTCCTCTCTCTCTCTCTCTCTCAAAGACACACATACACACACACACACACACACGTGAGCGTGCACACAATGCAACTTACATTGCAAAATATAGTCGTTGCTCACACCACATGCCATCAGAGGGCTTTCTCAGAGATATATACCAGCGTGACTCAAAGGTAACATAGCAATCTTGACAACAAGAGTGGCTCCGGGAGAGAGCTTATACAAACCCTAAGACGACAATCTATTTTGTATTTGTTTGGCCATGTCAACGTCTTCATATGTGCATACACAGGTGATTGCATTTAGAGTTCCCCAATTGAAATGCATGTCGATAGAGGCTCCACCTACACGATCATGTTTTCTGAGAGCCCCTGGCCATGAATTTGTTTGCTTGTGTCTTGCATTTTGTCACATGCCTTCAAAGTTTACCCCATTGGTGATGGCCCCATTGGTGGGGCCATCGCCAATGCATGTGGAAAGCTCTATCTTTAGCTCTAGGCTGCTAAATAGCAGGTGCAGAAGCCAACGTTCAGTTCTCCCCTAGCGTTCGGGTGAGATTTTTTCCTAGATGGCCTTCTTTCCTCTTTTTTTGAGGATGCACTCGGAAGTGTTAATAAAGTTTTACCACATTTGTAGGATTTAAAGACAAGTTTTTCATCCCTTCTCCTTGGTTTCAAAATGAGTAATGTAGATTTTGAACCGGCTCTAGGCTAAGTTGGGCAAATCTTTACCAAACACTGGGAATCTCCCTATCCCTCTACTGTTGTGCGTGACTTCACTACACTTGTGAGCTAGAGTTGCCAGGCAGAGAGCCAGCGAGTAATCGCATCGCCATGGGGAGGGTGTGCCTACAATAGAGGCCCATCAAAACTGAGTGGAATTGCATGTATATGCGACAATTGAATTGTTGCACAGCTCCACTTAAATTTCAATGGCAGCCCCTCACCCATTTGGGAGGGAGAGAGAGACAGAGATCGGAGCAGAATCAGGAGGGTCATGCAGAAAGAGACCTATGGGATGCTGACATACAATATTAGTTTAAAAGCGAATTGAATAGGTGTAGCAGTCAAATTCGAGGCTTGAGGCGAGGGAAAATCCCATCAAAATGCATCCCGCCATTTGCCTCTTAATAAGAGGTCTTGAGTTCAACTCTCCTCGTTGAATAGATCTTTAAGGTCTCTTGGGATAGTTTCCTACGACATTAAAATTCTCTATCTTCTTCTTGAGAGCTATCCTCCATAGACACTTGATTTGTCTACCCATTCACCGCTCTTGCAACGCACTACAGCTCCATTACTAGGCTCCACTCACCATGGAAAAGGCATCAAGAATTGTGGCCTCAGAGTCAGACCTGCCATCTCCTGCCTCAACAAATTAACCACATCACTAGAACCCTTTCTTACATATTCAAGATCAAGATACAACAGTTTTCTTAGCCCGTCAAGATCCAGGCCCCAGGGTCGTTGGGCATGCCATCTCGGCCATTCATCTAGTAGTGATTCAATGTCAGACAAGTCAACACACATAATGTGCAAGGCAATGATTGCAGATTACACCTCCGCATGCAGAAAATCATTACCTGTGCTTGCGCTGCAGGACTGCACGTCCTTCGTGGTCAGAGACCAGTGCTTGGCCCCTCTCCCATGGACCTTGACGGTCGGGAAAGATCTTTTACTGACCTAGACCTTTCCCTCCATAAAAACCAGTATACAGCACTCATTATCCATTAGTATTGGCCGGGTACACTATTTGATCTTAAACGAAAAGCACGTGGTGGGATCGACAACGTTAAAGTGGAGCACATTTCTCGTGAAGCTCGGATGCCAACTGATTTGTCCTTGTTTATTTTTTTTGTTCGAGTTCACTTTCCCTCCTGTTTGAGTTCACTTTATAAGAAACTGGCTGAGATTTGGGGGTAAGCAATCCTATGCGGACACGTAGTTAGAATGTCGGACTACCAAGCATGAAGTCCCAGGTTCAACTCTCCCGTGTGGCGTGGACGAAACGATCAACATATTGACTTTTTTTCAACCGTTTGTTCTTCTCAAGACTCCCATAGAAACCTTGCAGCTGTAGATCCCACCGCCTTGGGGTCATTAAGACCCCATGCTAGATAGTGTCGTGGGATACCGAGAGAAGAGGGCATCCCGTAGCTTGCGATTCAAGAAGATGTTTATGGGGTTGTCCCACGATGGTGATGGGATTTCGGGGAGCTTAATTTAGAAGAGAGAGAGTGTTGGTTGGCCTCACCTATATCTTACTAAAAAAGGTAGGAAACTTGTAAACATAAGTTGATTAAATTTATTGCAAAATTTTGCACTCCATAAACCTACTATTGTAAACTTTTCTAAGCGAGAAAAAGAGAGAAGAGATTTTTATTTCATTTTATTCTTATTGTGAGTATTTTGAGATAATAGGAGTGTTTTTAAATTGAATAACATCCAAAGTATGGAGATCCAACAAAACATCTATTGACATGGAAGGCGTAGATCTCATCACCTTGGGGTCATTAAGATCCGTGTTATATAGTGTCCTAGGATGGCGAGAGAGGAGGGCATCCCGCAGACTTCGATTGAAGAAGATGTTCATGGGGTTGTCCCATGGTGGTGATGGGATTTCAAGGAGCTTAATGTAGAAGAGGGAGACTGTTGGTTAGCCTTGGCTATATCTCACTAGGAAGAAGTAGGAAATTTGTAAAGATAAGTTGATTAAATTTATTGCAAAATTTTACACTCCAAAAACCTACTACTGTAAACTTTTCTAAGCGAGAAAAAGGAGAAGATATTTTTATTTTATTTTATCCTTATTTTGAATATTTTGAGATAATAGACGTGTTTCTAAATTGAACAACTTACAACATATGGAGATCCAACAAAATATCTATTGACATGGAAGCCGTAGATCCCACCGCTTTGAGGTCATTAAGACGGCGTGTTAGATAATGTAGTGGGATGGCGAGAGAGAAGGGCATCCCGTAGCCCGCAATCCAAGAAGATGTTCATGGGGTTGTTCCACGGTGGTGATGAGATGTCGAGGAGCTTAATTTTGAAGAGGGAGAGTGTTGGTTGGCCTCAACTATATCTCACTAAAAAGAGTAGGAACCTTGTAAACATAAGTTGATTAAATTTATTGCAAAATTTTGCACTCCAAAAACCTACTACTGTAAACTTTTCTAAGCAAGAAAAAGAGAAAATAGGTTTTTATTTTATTTTTATTCTTATTGTGAGTATTTGAGATAATAAGAGTGTTTCAGTCATCCAAATTATGGAGATCCAACAAAATATCTATTGACATGGAAGCTGTAGATCCCATCGCCTTGGGGTCATTAAGACCCCGTGTTAGATAGTGTCATGGGATGGCGATCTCTGTAGCCCATGATTCAAGAAGATGTTCATGGGGTTGTCCCACGATGGTGATGGGATTTGGAGGACTTAATTTAGAAGAGGGAGAGTGTTGGTTGGCCCTAGCTATATCTCACTAAAACAAGTAGGAAACTTGTAAACATAAGTTGATTACATTTATTACAAAATTTTGCACTCCAAAAACCTACTACTGTAAACTTTTCTAAGCAAGAAAAAAAGAGAAGATATTTTTATTTTATTTTATTCTTATTGTGAGTATTTTGAGATAATAGGAGTGTTTCTAAATTGAACAACATCCAAAGTATGGAGATCCAACAAAATATCTATTGACATGGAAGCCGTAGATCCCACCGCCTTGGGGTCATTAAAACCTCGTGTTAGATACTGTCATGGGATGGCGAGAGAGGAGGGCATCCCGCACATTGCAAT
This sequence comes from Adiantum capillus-veneris, assembly GCF_014529385.1. Classification (NCBI taxonomy): domain Eukaryota; kingdom Viridiplantae; phylum Streptophyta; class Polypodiopsida; order Polypodiales; family Pteridaceae; genus Adiantum; species Adiantum capillus-veneris. Next base: position 29,897,620 of record NC_140931.1, on the reverse strand, counting down.
TCAAGAATATTTTCATCGGGTTGTCCCACGGTTGTGATGGGATTTCAAGGAGCTTAAAAAGTCGAAAACTTGTAAACATAAGTTGATTTTATTTATTGCAAATTTTTTCACTTAAAAAAACTACTACTGTAAATTTTTCTAAGTGAGAAAAAAGAGAAGAGATTTTTTATTTATTTTATTCTTACTGTGAGTATTTTGACATAATAGGAGTGTTCCTAAATTGAATAACATCCAAAGTATGGAGATCCAACAAAATATCTATTGACATGGAAGCTGTAGATCCCACCCCTTTGGGGTCATTAAGACCCCGTGTTAGATATTGTTGTGGGATGGCGAGACAAGAGGGCATCACGTAGCCCACGGTTCAAGAATATGTTCATGGGGTTGTTCCACAGTGGTAATGGGATCTCGAGGAGCTTATTTTAGAAGAGGGAGAGTGTTGGTTGGCCTCCGCTATATCTCACTAAAAAAAATAGGAACCTTGTAAACATAAGTCGATTAAATTTATAGCAAAATTTTGCACTCAAAAAACCTACTACTGTAAACTTTTCTAAGTGAGAAAAAGAAAGAAGATTATTTTTTTAAAAAAGGATTTTGAGATGATAGGAGTGTTTCTAAATTGAACAACATCCAAAGTATGGAGATCCAACAAATATGGAAGCTATAGATCCCACCCCCTTGGGGTCATTAAGACCTTGTGTTAGATAGTGTTGTGGGATGGCGAGAGAGGAGGGCATCCCGTAGCTCGTGATTCAAGAAGATGTTCATGAGGCTGTCCCACGGTGGCGATGGGATTTTGAGGAGCTTAATTTAGAAGAGAGAGAGTAGGAAACTTGTAAACATAAGTTGATTAAATTTATTGCAAAATTTTGCACTCCTAAAACCTACTACTATAAAATTTTCTAAGCGAGAAAAAGAGAGAAGAGATTTTTATTTTATTTGATTCTTATTGTGAATATTTTGAGATAATAGGAGTGTTTCTAAATTGAACAACATCCAAAGTATGGAGATCCAACAAAATATCTATTGACATGGAAGCCGTAGATCCCTCCGCCTTGGGGTCATTAAGACCCCGTGTTAGATAGTGTCCTGGGATGGCGAGAGAGGAGGGCATTCCACCACCCGCGATTCAAGAAGATGTTCATGGGGTTGTCCCATTGTGCTGATGGGATTTCGAGGAGCTTAATTTTGAAGAGGGAGAGTGTTGGTTGGCCTCATATATATTTCACTAAAAAAAGAAGGAAACTTGTAAACATAAGTTGATTAATTTTTTTTGCAAAATTTTGCACTCCAAAAAACTACTACTGTAAACTTTTCTAATCGAGAAAACGAGGGAAAAGATTTTTATTTTATTTTATTCTTATTGTGAGTATTTTAAGATAATAGGAGTGTTTCTAAGTTGAACAACATCCAAAGTATGGAGATCCAACAAAATATCTATCGACATGGAAGCCGTAGATCCCACCACCTTGGGGTCATTAAGACCTTGTGTTAGATAATGTCGTGGGACGACGAGAGAGGAGGGCATCCTGCAACACGCGATTCAAGAAGATGTTCATGGGGGTGTCCCACGGTGGTGATGGGATTTTGAGGAGATTTATTTAGAAGAGGGAGAGTGTTGGTTGGCCTCATGTATTTTTCTTTTAAAAAAGTAGAAAACTTGTTAACATAAGTTGATTAAATTTATTGCAAAATTCACTTTAAAACCCTACTAACGTAAACTTTTTTAAGCCAGAAAAGAGAGAAAAGATTTTTATTTTATTTTATTCTTATTGTGAATATTTTGAGATAATAGGAGTGTTTCTAAATTGAACAACATCCAAAGTACTGAGATCCAACAAAGTATCTATTGAAATGGACGGCTACACACCAAAACTTACATGACTTTACACTGCGAGAATTACACAACTCATATAAAGAGAAAGGTCTTCTGTTATCTCAAAAAACCAATCTTAATTGAACTAGACCAAAAGTATAAAAGAGCTAATAAAATGAATATACGCATAAGAGATTAGACATAAAAAGTTAAAACTTACATCACATTCAAGTAAAAACTAACTTAATTTGAGATAGCAAAATTATCATTAGTTTTTTTTAAAAAACTCACAATTGTGAGTGGATTATATTGAGCAGCCCAAAAAATTACAAGGTTTTGTCATGCTCATGTTCAGCCATGACAACATCCAGGGATCATAATTACAATGATTATCAAGGCAGCCACCCCTACCACCCCACCTCATTCTGATATCTTTTATTTACCGATGGCCAAGATTTGCCTCCATCCTAAGCATTGACAACAAGACACAAGTAGTCCTAAACCAATCCTTCGAGGGCTGCTTGTGCTCGAGTGCCCATATTAGCACTTTGCTTTCTTGTATAATTTTTGCGAAGCTTGCCACCTCAAATCCTCCTTCAAAAACATGGCGGTTCCTTCTAAGAAGATAAAATTATTATTAGTTTAAACAGAATTGATTATAAGGAGAGGCAACCAAATGCCTATTGGCAAGGGGAGAATTATATATGAAAACTCATAGGAAGAGATAGGTCTTCTTCTATCTCAAAGATGAAGAAACAAGATTTGGCCCATTTTCTTTCGACAAAAAATCTTTAGGGAAATTATCATAAAAGAAAGTTAGGAATATAATCTTTGAAATAACTAACTTTAAAAGAATTGAGGGCATCAAAACTTACAATCTAGTCTTCAAGAGAGCTTAATACATGTCTTGAGGTTGGGGCATCAAAACTTACAATCTAGTCTTCAAGAGAGTGTAATGCATGTCTTTAGGTTTTTGTATCATCCCACCACAATACAATCGCTCCGTCAAAATTGAACTCCTCCAATGGAGGTCCTTAAACAGAAATTGTCATCAAAGTACACATGCTCTTAGTCTTGATAGAATCTCTAGATTGAATTTGATTATATTTTGAATACTAAAGCCACACTCACATATAGATGTACTACAACATTGCACCAATGCTATTTGAGCAAGAAATAATAATGATGCATACTTTTCCATCAAAGTTTCATTGCGACCAAATGTAACTCTGTGTCTTAAAAGTTTCACTCCTTCCACTCATTGCATGTTTGATATTTAAAAGTTTGAAATTATTTTCTCAACAAAAAAGGATCAAGTATGTACTCCCAATTTTGAAGCTGGTGTATTTAAGCGAATCTCAGGAGATGCTCCACTAGGGCTTGAGGTGAAAAAAGTGAATTGTGACACGTGGAGGAGAGAAGGGAGAGAGGGAATGATAGGACATCTGCCAGGTTGACGGGCGAAACCAGATTTTTTGATGTGTTGCATACATAGCGGTAGACCACCACTATGCGGGGGGGGGGAGTGATCGCGAGGGACGCAACGGTGGCTCTCTGTCTGTCGATCGGGAGCGGATGCAGGTTCGAGGTTTGTGTGTGTGTGTGTATGTGTGTGTGTGTGTGTGTGTGTGTGTGTGTGTGTGTGTGCGTGCGTGCACGCGCAAGCTGAGCGTAAAGGCATTATGCAGGCGGGGTCTACGATGACCAGGAAGTAGTCGAAGAGAGAGACAGAGGGGACCCCGTTGCGACAGAGGGGAGCTGCTGTCAATTGAACGCTCAACAACTTCCTCTCCTTTCAAATTTTTTGCTTTGCAAATAAAACTTTATAATCTCCTCATCGCATCACCCCCAATTTTTTTCAAAATCCTTTTGAAAATCTTGTGGAAGGATGACTAGAAGAAGACAAAAGTTTAAAATGGCTCAAAATAGAAGTATCCTCAAATCTCTCCTTCAATTTGTCAGCAATATAGCGAGGTATGTCCCTACAATTTTGAATGCATTAGTTTTGAGGGAATCAAGATAGATACTGCAAGGTTTCTTGAAAGCTAGATAGAATGAAAGTCTCTCTCTCTCTCTCTCTCTCTCTCTCTCTCCACATGTGCCTCTCCCCATCTATATGTATAAGATAAGATATTTTCCCTTCTCTCTCTTTGATTGTCGTCGTTTGTAAAGATACTGCGGCGGGAAACAACAGAGGACAGGGGTTTGCATGGAATTGATGGGAGGTAGTATGTATTGCTTAGGGTGATGACGATGAGGCTTGGAGGTGCAGAGTGCCATGAGAATCAGATTCAGTGGGTTAACAATGTGAGCGAAGAGAATGGACTTCAGTTGCCATAGCATCTCCTATGCTGTCTTGATTGCGAGGTCTCCAGGACCACACGGTAGGCTATGTGTGTGTGTGTGTGTGTGTGTGTGTGTGTAGTTTTTTCTGCTGTCGACTTTGCAGGCCGGGCTAACGAGCAAGATGAGGAGCCTTGTTCTCTCTCTCTTTCTGTTGCGATGATGACAAGGCTGACAGCGATGAACACGAGCGGTGCGAGGACGAGCGGGAGGGGATGATGCAAGAGGATGATGGCTAGGGGCGAGGAGATGCCACGGTGGCATGCTGACCTCACGAGCAAGTACAGGCGAGTAGGAGGATCTCGCCAGATTCGCCTTAATAAAAGCAACATGTACCCATTATGTGTATTGTAATTTATCAGCAATATAGCGATATGATTTGTGAAAGCCTTTCAAAAGGCTGTCACATTTTCAAGGTTAGAGTCACTTTTGTCTCGTGTAAGTTAAATGCTTCTAAAGTTTGAATTTTTTATTTTTAAGACTTTAATTCATGCAAAAGTCCTTTGGATGGTCCATAATCACGAATTATGGGATGTCTATAGCCATCTAACTCTAGGGCATCGAGATCAAGGGTAGGTATTATCACAAATTTAGTCTCCACGGCTATTATCTCAATATCCATTGTCCCAAATATAGCAATCACATCAACATAAAAACATTACTAATATTTTTCAAATGAGAGAATCACTCACTCAAGTAATGTGCAACATATATAAATGCAAATGAAGAGATTTTAACAAAAACACTTGGTTTTTTTAAAGAAGTACTCCAGCAATGGTTCAAGAAATCACAACATTTCAAGAGAACCTCATGTCTACTTAACCATCCGATTGTGTGTATGCCCTCTATCTTAAGAAAAGTTAAAACAAATTCATCTTGTAAGGATTTGAACTTTTTAAAACGAGCCACACTTGCTCTCATATATTGTGGTTTTTGCCAAAAATAAAAATAAAAATGAGTAGCCACCTCATTCAATGTGGCATGAACATACGTTGCAAAAAGAAAATCACGTACGGTGTTACTAGTACATAAATTAGTGTGGTGAGCTACACAATGCATGGAGGTGAAAAAAGAAAACATGTCTTTGAATCATGTGGCTACCCCTATTTTTTTTCAACCATAAGTGATGCTCCATTGGAACCAAAGCTTATTAGCTTTTTTCTGAGAGTGCACAATGCGTGCATGTGGGAAGGGGAAGAGAAAGGACACACTATGTGGGGTGGAGGAGAGTGGCAAGCAACCCTCACTCCTTATTTTTTATATATATAAAGAATAAGTGAGTAGGTGAGTGAAATCATTGGGCAATGGACATCGAACGTACGCCTTAGAGCAAGACACATGCCACCTTTACCTCAACAACCTCTTACTCAAGATTGAATGTGCTGATAAGTGGGCCTTACTAATTAAACTACTAGTATGTATAAGAAAATAGGTGAGGGACTCTCTCAACCTACAACCACTGGCTTGTTCACTAGATCTGCATGCAACATGTCTCTCTAAAAAACCCAAGACAATAACGATTTTTCTAGTGCCTTTGGTTTTTTTATAATCAGATCCCCTCTCCATCTCTTCTTCTCTTGATCCCTCCAATTTATTCCCTCTCTTGCCCCTTCTTCTCTCTTCTTCTCTTGATCCCTCCAATTCATTCCCTTTCTTGCCCCTTCTTCTCTCTTCTCTCTCTCTCTCTCTCTCTCTCTCTCTCTCTCTCTCTCTCTCTCCTGTCAACTCCCCACCCGCCTCTCCCTCTTTCCTCTCTCTGTCCCCTGCCTCTTTCTCTATGTTCATCCCTCGCTCTTCCCTCTCTTCGCCCCCCCCCCCCCCCTCTCTCTCTCAAAAAAAAGAAAGAGGCACTAGCGATATTGCTAGTGCCTCTTTTAAAAAAAAAATTGGCTCCCCCCCCCCCCCCCCCCCCCCCCCTCCCTCTCTCTCTCTCTCTCTCTCTCTCTCTCTCTCCACAACCCCTTGCCACCCCTCTCTCCACCCCTATTCCCTCTCTCTCTCTCTCTCTCCTCTCTCTCTCTCTCTCTCTCTCTCTGCCCCCACCACACCGCCCCTCGAGTCCCTCCAATCCTAAAGAGAAATGAAATAAAATGAAATGAAATGTTATATTAACCAAAATGGAATGCAATTCTATATTTAGTGTTTTCATAAGGCACAAATTACCTATGAGACCAAACTGATACAAACTTGGTGGATCTAATACAATGAAAATCAGAGAGAGAGAGAGAGAGAGAGAGAGAGAGAGAGAGAGAGAGAGAGAGAGAGAGAGAGGGCCAACGGGGGAGGGAGAGGTAGATAGATAGATTTTATTATTGTCCTCGAACGTCAAATATGACCTATGGGGCCAAAGTTACATGTGATGTAGTATGTGTGTGGTTGATGAGTGATTCTCGATGCTCCAAAATTGTGGTGATGAGAGTTGCAATGGAGAGCCCACACTATGACTAGGAGAGGAAAGTGTGTAGGTCTAAGTCATGGCTGAAATTGTGAGGGAAGCAAGTTTGGATGTGACCAAAAGCTGAGCACTCTAGTAGTGTGTGGTACTCAATGTTGGGGTATATAGCCCAATGTGGTCGCCCAGGTAAGTGGGCGGGCCGCCAGGTATGTACACATATTCTTTTGTAAAAACCTAATAAGAACTCACTATGCTCTACACATTACAGTAGAGCGAGTTCACCATATCGTCATGCTCTTCTTCTCGCACTCTCTCTCGCATCGCACTTCCGCTCGTACTCCTTCAACTGGTATCAGAGCTCAGATCGAGGCTTGGGGCAGCACTGCAGGAGGCTAGAGTCACCAACTCAGATTGGAGTGAAATTCGACAGGCGAAGACACGGCCCCAAATCTCGTGGGACAGTCCGAAGGGCTTGGTGTTGTCAGAATTTCATTCTGAGGTCATCTCGACCACCGTTCGGCTTCGACAAAGGTCTGCGCAGGCCATTTTCGACTACGTGGTCTCGACGGGTGCAGATCCGACTCTGCAAATTTGGGATTTTCAGCCTACGACTGCAGGTGTTGAGGATATCGACACTCCCAGAGTGTTGATTTGTGGCTGTCTACACATCGAAGGACGGCTCACAGCTCTTGGAGGCGTGTCACATACGACACGAGTGCATCTGCACACAGACTATAGGCGACATCCACTAGTTCATCAGGTAGCTTGTGTTTACTGCTTGATATTCTAGATTTCATCCTAACATTGCAGGTACTTCCACATGGGATGTATTGTCAGAGATGATGTATGTCTGTTGAGGGTTTGCTGGCTGTGAGTCACGCAGCAAACAACCGCCGCAGCGGTTACAGCATACAGTGGGAAATTTGTGGATGTATGACTTTGTGGGAAGTCTATGTACTGTCAAATTTACTATAGCCTTTGTTGAGGGTCGAGTGAGGTTTTATTGAGCTAGGGGATTCTCGAATGTTGAGATCCTTTCGGTGATACAAGTCTTGGAGCGATCCCTCGAGCACCCTTAGATAGGCAGCTAGGATGTTTTGATTGTGAGTTAGACAGTTGGGATTGCATCTTTGCTTTACTGCCGTTGAGTCATTGTCGCAGTCTATGCTTATAGGACAGTGACAGGACAGTGAGAGACAGTACAGGTGCAGGACAGGTTTACCCGCAGCTTACAGTGTCAGAGAGACAGTGTTTTTTGAGCTGTTTTTTGGCCTGTTTTTAGTACACCAGAGCCATTTTACAAAGGAGACTCTGCCAAAATTTCTGCAGAATCTGAAGCTTTCTTGGTTCATTTGAGAGGTTGATATTGGTTCAGAGGTCAGTTTACAGGGGAAACTCTGCCGAATTTTTCCCAGAAAAGTAAACTACTGTGAAGCGTAGCTATGGCTGGATCACAGGACACTGCTCTTTACAATATCAAGAAGCTGGATGGAACCAATTTCCCATTGTGGAAGAAGCAGATTTGGCACGTGTTGGTACAAAAGAAGCAGATAAAACCTATAAAGCTCAAGGGGATAAAACCAGAAGATATGGACGAAGATGAATGGAGCGAAATGGATGAATTGGCACTTTCTACCATTATGCTGACTTTGGCAGAAAGCGTTTACTTCAATGTAGCAGACGAGATGTCGGCTTATCAAGCATGGTTAAAGCTGAGTGATCTTTATGAGAAGCAGAGTGCAGCTTCACAGGTATACTGGCTTAAGAAGCTTGTTGACTTGAAGATGAAAGAAGGGACACCTATGTCCAATCATCTGAATGAATTCAACACAATCTATAGTCAGTTGTCAGCTCAAGGTGTCAAGTTTGATGAACCTGTTAGAGCTATGTTCCTGTTGATCACATTGCCGAAAAGTTGGGACACTTTTCGCACAACTTTGAGTAATTCTGCACCTCCAGATGGTTTGAACATAGCAGGAGTAGAAGGAAGTCTGCTTACTGAAGAAACCAATAGAAAGACAATGGACAAAGGAAAAGGAACAACCTTAGTTGTCAGGGGAAGGACCGAAGAAAAGTACAAAGGTGGAAAGAGGAATCAGTCTCGTAGCAAGTCCCGCAGTGCTAAAGGCAAGAGTGACATAGAATGCTACCATTGTGGCAAGAAGGGTCACATGAAAAGAGACTGCAGAGAATGGAAAGCAGAAAAAGGCAAAGAGAAAGCTGAAGACCATGGTGAGAAGAACAAGTCCTCAGTGAAGATTCAAGAAATAAATGTGACAAACACTGTTGCAGAGGATGATAGTCTAGTGTCAGGAGACATCTACTTCTTGAAGAATACAATGGACTCAGCTCTTCGTACAACATCTGATGGAAATGCACTGAGTGACTGGATTATAGACTCAGGGGAATCACTTAATGTGTCTCCAAACAAGGAGTGTTTTACCTCTTATGTGACCACTAAAGATCATGTTCGGCTAGGCAATGGGCAGACATGTGAGATCTTAGGTGTTGGAGATGTTCAATTGAAGTTTCAGAATGGATCTTCTTTCACGCTGAAGAATGTGAGACATGTTCCCGCAATTACAAAGAGCTTGATCAGCACAGGTTTACTTGATGATGCTGGCTACGTCACCACTTTTGGACAGAACATGTGGAAGATATCCAAGGGTTCTATGACAGTAGCACATGGAGTAAAGTCTGGAGGACTTTACATGATTTATGTATCAAATGTCTCTAAAAATGTAATCAATGTAACCGAGCAGCCGAACGTTTCTTCGTGGCATAGCCGGTTAGGACATATGTCCAAGAAGGGAATGGAAATCTTGTCTCGTTCTGGTTATTTGCCTGGCTTTTCATTTAATGATTTTGAATTCTGTGAACATTGTCTGTATGGTAAGCAAACACAACAGCCACATAAGCATAGAAGCAGTAGAAGAGATACACATTTGGCACTTGTTCATAGTGATTTGTGTGGACCTATGCCTAACCTATCTCTAGGGGGAGCTTCTTACTTTATGACATTTATAGATGATTACTCGAGGAAAGTATGGGTTTACTTTCTCAAGCACAAGGATGAAGCGTTTAGTGTTTTCAAAACGTTTGTGACACTTGTGGAGAATCAGAGTGGCAAGAAGCTTAAATGCTTACGCACTGACAATGGTGGAGAGTATGTTTCAAAGGCCTTTCAGGACTTTTGTGAGTCAAAAGGTATAAAACGTGAACTTACTGCTCCTTACAATCCTCCTCAAAATGGTGTTGCTGAGAGGATGAATAGGACCATACAAGAGAAGGTCAGAAGTATGTTATCTAATGCACAGCTGCCAAATGGGTTTTGGGCTGAAGTTGTATCAACAGCTGTTCATCTTGTAAATAGATCTCCTAGCAAGGTTTTGCAGAAGGATTCAGTGCCAGAGATGGTATGGTCAGGCAAAATGACCTCATACAAGCATCTCAGAGTCTTTGGCTGTGAGGCATATACTCACGTTCCAAAGGAATTTAGGAACAAACTTGAGCCAAAGAGTAGAAAGTGCATCTTTCTAGGCTAGGGTAATTCTGGTGAGATGGGGTACAGACTTTGGGATCCCGAATCCAGAAAGGTTGTCCGCAGCAATGATGTTCACTTTAATGAATCCAAATATCATTCTAAACCAGAGAGGGTTGAGGAGATTAGAAGAGTTGTCTTCCAAGAAGATGGACCTGCACGTGCAAGACAAAATGTCAGGGCTCAAGAGGAGCAAGGATAGGATAGAGTGGAACCACAGGTTGTGGTTGAGCCTGAGCCACCTATTGTGCGTAGATCTGGACGTGTCACACGACCTCCTGATAGGTTTGTTCCATCTATGAACTATGTCATGTTTACTGATTGCAATGAGCCTTCATGTTACAAGGAAGCAGTGTAAATGAAGGACTCCGGGAATTGGCAATTGGCCATGCAGTCAGAGATGACAGCTTTGCATAAAAACCAGACATGGAAGCTAGTTAAATTACCACGGGGCAAAAAGGCTCTACCCTGTAAATGGGTTTACAGGTATAAGATCACTGCTCATGATAGTCAGCCAAAGTACAAAGCAAGGCTTGTTGCCAAGGGCTTTAAGCAAGAACAAGGCATTGACTTTGATGAAGTCTTCTCTCTGGTGGTCAAGATGACTACATTGAGATGCTTTCTTGCATTGGTTGCCATATTAGATTTGGTGTTGCACCAAATGGATGTCAAGACAACGTTCTTGCATGGTGATTTAGATGTGGAAATTTACATGCAGCAGCTAGAAGGGTTTGTTGAGAAAGGCAAGGAATATTGGGTATGCCAGTTGTTAAAGAGTCTTTATGGCTTAAAACAATCACCGAGGGCATGGTACCATAAATTCCACAAGTTTATGCTTTCTCAAGGCTACAAACGTAGTGAGTTCGATCACTGTCTATATACAAAGAAGGTTAAGGATGGCAGTTGGATGATCCTTATTTTGTATGTGGATGACATGTTGATTGCTGGCAAGCACTTGAAAGAAATTTCAGCTTTGAAGTCAAAGATGGCAAAATCGTTTGACATGAAAGACATGGGTGAGGCAAGTCATATACTTGGTATGCGCATTGAGAGAGACAGATCAAAGAAGTTGATTTGGTTATCTCAAACAGATTATATTGACAAGGTTTTGCAATGTTTCAATATGGAGAAGGGAAAGGCACCGAGTGTTCCATTGCCACCATATGTGAAACTTAGCAAACAAGATTGTCCTGTGTCTGAGGAAGAACAGGCTGAAATGGATAAGATTCCATATGCGTCTGTAGTGGGTAGTTTGATGTATGCAATGATTGCTACTCGCCCAGACATTGCATTTGCAGTGGGAGTAGTAAGTCGATACATGTCAAACCCAGGCAAGAAACATTGGGAGGCAGTGAAAGGAATATTGAGATACCTGAAAGCTACAAAGAGTATGCGTATATGCTATGGGAGTGAGGAGCTAAGTGTAAAGGGTTTTACAGACTCAGATTATGCAGGTGACTTAGACAACTGAAGGTCTACGTCAGGGTATGTCTTTACATTGGCTGGTGGAGTAGTATCATGGCGTTCTAGATTACAAGATTGTGTTACTCAGTCTACTATAGAGGCTGAATATGTTGCAGCATCAGAGGCATGCAAAGAATCAATTTGGCTTAATCGACTAGTAACAAATTTGGGAATCAAAGAAGAGATGCCTGTGTTATATTGTGATAGTCAAAGTGCTATACAATTGGCTCGCAATCCAGTTTATCACTCAAAGACAAAGCATGTGGATGTGAAGTATCATTTCATCAGGGAAATTCTCGAGGATAAGCAACTTCCGCTTGTCAAAGTTCACACCACAGAAAATCCTGCTGATCTACTTACAAAAGGACTTCCCTCAGAGAGCTTTGCGCATTTTCGCAAGCAGTTAGGTGTAGGGTAGTACATCACTTCTCTACATCTCTTGTATATTAGCTTGTATAGTAGCTTCTCTCACACTTAAAGTACCACATTGGACTTTAAGTGGGAGGTTGTCGGGGTATAAAGCCCAATGTGGTTGCCCAGGTAAGTGGGCGAGCCGCCAGGTATGTACACATATTCTTTTGTGAAAACCTAATAAGAACTCACTATGCTCTACACATTACAGTAGAGCGAGTTCACCATATCGTCGTGCTCTTCTTCTCGCACTCTCTCTTGTGTCGCACTTCCGCTCGTACTCCTTCACTCAGAGTCCCGGACTTGTAGTGAGCATAATGTGCACACTCCATTTGACTCTTCTCCATTGTCCCAATGCCCTTTCTCACATTTAAGGGAAAGTGAGCTAATCGGAATGGCTACGATAGCGCGTATCACTAACAAGGGGATCGGCTCAAGCATATAAACTTCAGTGTGGTTTCCTCTTTCAGCAAAGAACATGGTTTTGTAGTTAAGGGCAATATGGGTGGTGTAATGTATGAAGCGTGACAAGCCATAATACATTGGTGTTGTATAAAAGCTTTATTCACTAGAGGGTCTATTGAGGCATCATGTAGAAAGTGTAATGCATCGCATCTTCCAAACCACTTCTTCATATCTTGGCGAGAAGGGGGGAGAAAAGGGCGGGGGGGGGGGGGGGGGGGGAAGGGGGCAAAAATTGTGAGAGGGGGAGATGGAGTGTAATGTTTTTCTTTAAAAAAAGGAGGGAAAGAGAGGGAGTGCAAGGGAGCCTTAAACCCAAAAAAAAGTCCTAGAGGCCCTTTTGGAGGACTTTTTTTTTCTTAGATAGCTAGTGCTTTTGAAGGGTTTTTTTTTCCCATTTAAGTCTCCCTTGCACTCCCTCTCTTTCCCTCTTTTTTTTATAAAAAAAACATTACACTCCACTCTTCTCCTCTCACAATCCCCCCCCCCCCCCTCTCTCTCTCTCTCTCTCTCTCTCTCTCTCTCCCCCCTTCTCTCTCATTTCATTTTTTACCCAGAAATTGTATTATATTCACCAAGATTGTATCAGTTTGGTCTCATGGGTCATTTTGGCCTTTTGAATAGATTCAATATAACAATTTATTCCATCTTGTTTCATTTCTCTTTGGGATTGAAGGGGCTCAAGCCGCGGTATGACAAAGGCACAGGGAGAAAAAGGGAAGAGGAAGTGGGAGAGAGATCGATAAGGGGAGAGAGAGAGAGAGAGAGAGAGAGAGAGAGAGAGAGAGGACGACAAAAATTGTGAGAGGACAAGAGGGGGAGTGGATGGGAGTTCTTTTATTATAGAAAGAGACCTTCCCAAAAGCACTAGCGATATTGCTAACGCTTTTGGGAGGGTCCTTGTTTTACAAAAAATCTCCCCTCCATTCCCTCTCTTTCCCTCTGTTTTTTTCTTTTTTAAGAAAACAAGAAACTCCGTGTCTCTCCCTCTCACAATATCTGTTGCACTCTTTTCTCTCTCTCTCTCTCTCTCTCTCTCTCTCTCTCTCCTCCTCCTCCTCCTCCTCCTCCTCCTCTCTCTCTCTCTTTCTCTCTCTCTCTCTCTCTCTCTCTCTCGCGTTGGCCCCTCCCTTTCCTATCTCTCCCCACCCCCTCTCTCCCTCTCCCCTCCCTCTTTCCTCTCGTTGGCCCCCCCTCTCTCTCTCTCTCTCTCTCTCTCTCTCTCTCTCTCTCTCTCTCTCTCTCAATCCCCCCCCCCCGTGTGGGACATAAGGGAATGGAAGGGCATGGTGGCAAGGGCACACACACACACACACACACACACACACACACACACACACAGAGAGAGAGAGAGAGAGAGAGAGAGAGAGATGACACACCAGGGACTCCACTGCTTCAAAAGCTACACACCACATCAATATCCAACACAATTGAAACACTACTCAAACCTCCCAAAGGTAAGGGGCAATTAAAGAAGATCACACACACACCAAGCAACATGGCATCAACAAGTAAGAAACCTAAGCAGTTCAGAGGATCCGAGGACTACGGAGACACCCCCAAGGCACTTGAATACTCAAATTCTGAAGACCATGTACGCTCAATTACTACAAGAAATAATCGTTTGCTACATCTTGAGCGCAATAGTAAAAAGCATGGGAGATTTATTCACATTTTGTTTTGTAACAAGTATATGGATTTTGTTTTGTAACAAGTATATGGATTTTATCAACCCTAAGGTTTTCTTTCAAACAATGATAAATGATTTTCACATAAATAAGGATTTGTCTAAGATGAGGATTTGTTTTGGTTGGAAATATACTAATAACTTGAACCATACAGTGTACAAACCAACTTCAGTATTTGCCAATGAGTTTGATGAAACACAACCCTCTGGATGCTTAACTCATAAACGGTTCTCTAAAGTTTTAATTGACTTAGAACCCTTCGAAAAACATGTAATCACCATGGACCCTAGCATAGCTAGACATAAAACTTTTTAGGAATTTATCAAAAAAGGATTAACCACATTCCATTAGTACCTGTAAACCCTACCTCAATAGCCAGAGAACTTAACAAAGTATGGAAGGCCTTATGTACCATATTGGGATGTGAGGATAGCAAGGCTCACCACAATTATATCCATAGTTTAGTCAATGAGACCTTCTCCCAAAAATTTCCTCATCACAGACAAAATCAAACGTGGTACAAAAACACAGACTTAATGAATGAAATTCAATATATTTTATAAATTTATTTATCTGTGGACTAGATAAATCCTCACAAACTCTGGTGTTCATATGTAAAAAACTTATTCAACTAGCCGCAAGAAGAAGATTAGAAACACCCAAATTTTGTCTTCTTTCCTCTTGTAAAGAAGAAATTTGTCAAGCCATAGGGTCCTATACTCAACAAATCGGGTTGGACACACCATTGGAATATTCTCTCGCATATCTGATGGGTAATTTTAATATTCACAAAATGGATTTTAGATGGATCACTAATGCACATAACTATGTATTTACTCCTTCTACAATTGTAATCACTAAATTACTCAAAGGAGTAATGCAAGGATTTATTGAGTACACCAAAATCATACATAAAAAGCTACACACTGTGTCTGGTACACAAACCAATGGATATTGGATCATCAATAATCAATATGATTTTTTGATTAATCTACCAAAACGTATCACAAACATTCATTCATTTGACATAACATCCTGTTATGAAGCTATCCCTCATAAAGGCACACATGGATTACTTGATGATTGACAACATTATTAAGCTCATAAAATCTTTGAAATATCTTGGTTTTAAGAAATGCCGAAAGCAGATTGTCCTCTTAAAAACGAAAAATGAAGTATTATGGACATTTGAATTCTTACACAATATTAATGAATTTTTCCTTGACAATTGCTTTACTAAATTAGGCAAACATATTTATCACCAGGACCAATGGGGTATAATTGCTCTCCATTATGGTGTAATTTATATTTGGCATGGTTTGAAATTGAATACATAAAAAAGTTATTGCGCCTTGCACGGTACGATATATTGAAAGTCTTCTTATATTCATGGAGATATATGGATGATCTATTATTTGCCAATAATCCCTTTATTGTGCAATGTCTTGACCACAAAAAACCCTTGTCCCATGAGGACCCCTTTACAATTCACCCCTTAGACATTATTGGGATATAAGACACACACAAGCAAAACCAAGTTACGTATTTAAACAGATTTGTCCAACTATGTGAACCAATAGAAGGTGAATATGTTACATACACCTCATGGGAAAAATACAAATTACCACGTCCTAACGTTTCATTTATTCATGCAGCTAGTAATTAGCCAAAAAGAATGGCATATAATGTATGCATATCTCAAGTTCTTCCCATATTGTACAATTCATCTCAAGAATCATATGCTGTAACAGACTTAAATAAACTTATTTCTATGTTTGCAGAGAATGGTTTCAAAAAAGAAAAGATTGTTACATGTATTACCAAATTCATCGAAGAAAACAAAAATTTCCCGGCATTAGATTTACCATCAATACTTTAAAACATAGAATTGGTAGAGGATAGGTCCACTTGGTGACCTATCCTCCACCAAGTAAACCTTTTCTCAGGGATGGGGGAGGGCCACACACACACACAAAATAGTGTACATTTATTACTCAATCACACACACACACACACACACACACACACACGTACACACGTGCGCACGTGCACACACACACACATAATGTTGTGTGCATATATCAGTCTTTGTCAAAACACACATGGACACACACTTATGCATACATAATGTACCAGTAACATATACAAATAAAATGGCACATAAGTTGAGAACAAGACACCACAATTTTATTAATCAGTTAACTTGGCAACAGGCAAATTCTTCATTGGCAGACGAATGACAAGCAGTGACCGGAAGAGGATGACCGGAAGAGGATGAAGACTCCAAGCAATACATCAAGTTTGCTAATAAAAGCCATAGTTTTTTTTGTATAATAAATCCTCACATGGAGAAGGCTCTGTGGAAAATATGTACAAACCCTTTTTCTAAAAAAGCAAAATCTCAATGTTAGAGATATTATCTCATTTGGCTTTGGATTAGTGCAAAGGGGATGCCCCTAAAATAATAAGGTGTTATTATTTTTTGCCAAGAGTGGCCACGCTTACACTAAGGAGGGTACGAGCACATTGCCAATTAAGACACCGGTTTCAAAATATTATAACTGTTTGGAATACGAACTGAATATACACTACATAACGTAAATCTTGCCCGACATTGGCTTTTTCTGAAAAGCATGCACAAAGTGTAGGTTACAAGCATAACGTAAACTATGTAGAGTAGAAGCCAAACAAAATCCTCATATTCAGTGGCAAGTTTTTTTTGCTCACATAATTGCCCAAATATGAAAAACTTTAAGTTAAAAACTCAATATGCGTCTCGCTACAACAAAATAATAAGATATCTTTACCAAAAGCCAGATTAAATAGTAAAGGTCAATCCTTGTCTAATGTTTTTTAAAGGTGATACTCTGGCAAGGTCAAGCCAGTAAGTAATGCTTAGCTGTAGGTGGTGCCACTTGCCTGGAATAAAATAACACAACCAACATGCGAGCAGTTAAAGCACCGAACACGGAGCAAGCTATAAAATAAGCATACGCAGTGTCCTTTGAAGCACATAGGACACAACTCTGTAGCGCATACATTAAAGACTCACAGATAGAGCATGAGATTATCGCAGGCTACAACACTACGTTGATAAGCAATAAGTTATTAAGTTATTTTAAGTAGTAAGATCAATTGCGCTAACACGCAACAGAGAGGCAAATAGCCCCAATAACGCATCTACAGCATACACCACTACAAAGGATTGGGTACCTGTTGCGCAAACACTCCAACACTACGAACGGTGGAAACACCTACCCCGGCTACCTTAAAATACTCGCAAAGGCGGTGTACATTCCAATCGATAATAAACCTATACAAGAGTAACATATTTGGCGACGGCAAGCAGTAACCAGGTAAATTGATACATAAGAAATTGTATACGAGTTACCTTTTTCAAAGTATCTTTTGGATATAAAGTTCCTTTAAAGTATTCTCTTTAAATGTACCAAAAAGTTTTTTTAGGGGTCAAGATATGAAAGAGTTTTGATGACTCCCTCTTGTGAGGGCATAAGTCAAAAGTGAATAAAGTTTTTTTTAAAAAATGAGTGGTATTACAAACAAAATGCTGCCAAAATTTTTAAAATTGTATATACCATAGAAAGTGGGAGTCATACACTAATAATTGGGGCCACAATTAGGTATAGTACATAAAAATATTAACCACATGTCTGTAAATATTGCTGACAAACAGGGGTACAGACAGACAGCTACGATGACCATCACTCAAGACATATTTAAGCTACAAAAAATTCGGGACAAGCTCATGGTGGCACATAATGGGAAAAAGAGAACCAAGCCAATAGCAATTAGAGACCCTATCTCCAAGCCTTGTAAACCCATAAAAACTTCACTGACCACAATCAACCCTACTTACATAGACGAGCAAAAGAAAACATAAGATATGTCTAGGAGTATGGTTGGGGTCCAGGGCAATATCAAGCAGTGGGAATTGCTTGATATAACTGTCACCCATTTAATGCAAATTAATTCTAATTAATTGTACTTGTGGTTAATTGGTAGGTAAACATCCCTACTCTCGAGTTTCGACTTAAGCTCCTACTTAATCATGTATCAGAGTATTTTGTAATGAATTTTAAATCAAGAAATGCTTCATTGTTTTGTTCTTTACACAAAAGTCTTTTTCAAACAGTATTTAAGTCTCTCACTATATGATTCTAAATTATGGGATTTTAAATTCAAACACACACACACACACACACACACACACACACACACACACACACACACAACACACACACACACAGAGGGAGAGAGGGAAGACATTAAGAGAGAGGGAAAGACATTAAGAGAGAGGGGGGAGAGAGAGAGAGAGAGAGAGAGAGGGATAGGGGTTATAGAGTGACAAGAAAAGAAAGAGGAAGAAGGGAGTAGGAGAAGTTAGAGGAGTAGATGGAGAGAGGAGGTGGAGGA
This sequence comes from Adiantum capillus-veneris, assembly GCF_014529385.1. Taxonomy (NCBI): domain Eukaryota; kingdom Viridiplantae; phylum Streptophyta; class Polypodiopsida; order Polypodiales; family Pteridaceae; genus Adiantum; species Adiantum capillus-veneris. Next base: position 29,879,066 of record NC_140931.1, on the reverse strand, counting down.
GGAGCCTGAGGAGGAGGAGGAAGGGAAAAGGAGGAAGCACATGGGCGGCAAGAGGAGGAAGGGGAGGTAGAGAGGGTGGCCCTCGAAGAAAGAAAAAAAAATCTCACTCTAAAGCTCGCTACGTTCAGCTTGCTTGAAGACCTAACTCAAAAAATTGGATAGATTTTCCTCTATACTTAGAGCAAAATCTCAAAAAATTCTCATCAAAATGCATACACCATAAATAGACACTTAGTGTCTCTGTAAAACATTCACATATGGTATACATAAACTGCCAAAATCTTGGTTATCTAACTCACTCTTGAATGAGTGGCTCTACATGACCAATTATACCTATTCAAAATCCACGTAAACTTGTGAATCTGCCACCTGTAGGCTGTGAGCTATAATTATCTCACACGATATCTGCATGTGCATACATACAAAAAAGCCTGCACAAAATCGTGTTGGAAAACTCTTTAAAGTAACCTACATAGTCATACATGAGCACATAACTTGTGCATCATAATCTGCACTGGAAAACATGGTTCATAAGCATAAAACCTCGACCAAAATTGCTCTAGAAAATACATCAAATCCATAAGTAACCGAAGGAGGGAATTAGGCCGATGTCGAGGGGGTTGCCAAGGAGACTACATCAAAGATGATTGACTTTTTGGGCTAGAGGAGAGCCGATGCCTCTCTCTCTTGATCCATCTCTTGCTATGTCTAGATTGGGACATTGGAGAGAGTCCAACATAGGAAAAACACTCTAGATTAGTGTGGGAGAAGAGCCAATGGCAAAGCTATACGGTGGAGGAAGGTAGATCAATGGTGATGCTCCATTGGAGAAGAGCCAACGGACTGCTCTCTTTCGCTCTTGCTATGTCAAAGCCAGAAAGAAGATGCCAATGTTGTCTTTCACCGTCGGATGGAAGCTTGCCAAGAAGCCAAAAAATTGATGCTATGCTGGAGAAGAGCCAAGTCGCTCTCTCTCGCTCTCGCTCTCTACCTATGCGGAGGTAGGAAGACCCAAATCATCAAGAAGTGCAAAAGAAGTCAAATACCGATGCCAAAGCCAAAAGTCAAACAAGAAATGCCAATGTTGACAGCACGTTGGAGGAGATACAAAAATGTGCTCGCTCCCTCCTCACTCAAATCCACTAAAATATCCCTGGAGCTCTTGGCCTTGCCCTCGTTTGTGTATCTTGCAATCGATGCAACTCACAAAAGGATGTCTTGGAGAGGAAGCTCATAAAGCACTATGTGTGCTTTCTATCGTATATCACAACTGGCCTACATATAGCCAATGTATGACAAGCATGATGTCTCCTTTGTATGCGAAGAGATGCCCTCTCTTGTAGCAGCTCAAAACAGCCCAGAGAGAGAGAGAGAGAGAGAGAGAGAGAGAGAGAGAGAGAGAGAGAGAGAGAGAGAGAGAGAGAGAGAGAGAGATGACACACACACACACACATACTTTAAGCTTCCAAATTTTTGTGTGTGTGTGTGTGTATTTCACACACACACTCTCCTCCTTCCTTGCTTCTCCAACTGCTCTTGTGGCTATGTGTGTTTGTGTGTGTGTGTGTGTGCTCATGCCCAACGACACCCTTGCAAGCTGAGAACACTGTCCTACTCCCCCTTTTGTTGCAAGTATGTATATATGTGTGTGTGCATGCGTGTGTGTGTGTGTGTGTGTGTGTGTGTGTGTGTGTGTGAGAGAGAGAGAGAGAGAGAGAGAGAGTTGCACACACACTCTCCCAAGCTCTCTTTGCTCTAAGATTTCCCTATAGTGGCTCCACTCATGAGTGTTACAATTTTGCAATGTTGCAATCCACAACGCATCTTGATTTGTAGAGCATCAACACTACTTGCCCAAGCCTTTTAATTTTCCTTGCTTCAAAATCCTTTAGTGCTACTATCAAGAAAGCCTTTTCCAAATTTATTCCTTTGCTCAATTGTTGGCTTCTTGAAATCTTCCCGATACTTTTAACATGACTTTGATTCAATAAATAAAAATAAATTCAACAATTGATTGAATAGTCACAACACACAAAGAGAGAAACATAAACAAGAGTTTACTGAGACTTTTTCAATAAAGATTGATACTTATGCTCATGACTTTGACTTTGTTGACATTTATGCTTATTTTTGTAACCATACATCTTTTGTTCATGCACTATACTCTTTTCATGATGGGTATTTTTTGTTTGAAAAGAGATCATGTGTAACCATTGCATTTCATCAACTTGTCCTTAAAGATTGTCATGAACCACCTTATATAGGCTACCGTGCCATTGCCATAGCTATTCATGATGGATATATGTTCCTTGAAAAGAAATTATGTGTAACCATAACATTTCATCAACTTATTCCTAAATATTTTCATGAACCACCTTATATAGGCCACCATGGGAATTTCCACAACTGTTACCATATACATGTGGTAGTGATGTGTGTGAACACACTAGGACCGCCGGAACATTTTTTTCCCTATTTAGGAGGTTTTTCCCCCTGTGCATTGTATATACGCCCATCAATCTAGGGCTATCTATCTTTCCATTGCACACTAAGTAAAACACTCTCTATTGTGTGCCTTGAGCTTCCTTCGTCTTCTCCAAGCTGTGTGCGTTTCTCTGCAACCCTAATTCCAACAATTGGTATCAGAGCAGGTCACGTCCTCCCGGGCTTAGTCGCCAGCTGCTCCAGCACAAGCCTGCTCACTTTCTCTGATTTCAGTGAGCTTTGGCGAGCGTTCGCAGGTCGACAAAAATTTTGGGAGTCCTCGAAGACCTTGGTCTGCTCAGAATTTTGATTTGGACTCATTTCGGCCTCCGTTTCCACTACAGCCAGTACTGCACAAGCTATTTCGTCATTTTGTGCAGAATTTTTGTCAGTGCCATTTTCTACATAACAGGTGCCTTATAGTCTTCTATGGTTTGTGCTATATAGCACAGGTTGTTCCCGCTCTGTTCCTCCTATTTTCGGGCAGTTTTCACATCAGGTGCAGCATTTACCATGGCTGACAACAACAACACAGATGTGTTCAAGATGTTTGCTGTTGAGGACAGGTTGGATGGGGACAACTACCCTATGTGGGCTTATATGATGCAACATGTTCTTGTGTCAAAGGGTGTCTGGAACATTGTGCAGGGCATTGATGTACGTCCTGGTTCTGAGGATGTAGGCGATGTTGAGGATATTGCAGGTCTTGCTGCAAGGATTGCAGCTGTTAGAGTTGTTTTGCCTACAACAGAACAAGCTCGTTGGGATGTTAAGGATGCGTAGGCTCATACATTGATTGCGTTGTCTGTGAAGCGCACCATTGTTCCTCACATCCGTTCAACAAAATCTGCAAAACAGGCTTGGGATATTCTAGCAGGTCTTTATGCAAGCCGCAATGAGGCTAAAATTGCTTTGCTGCGTAAAGAGCTGGAGTCGAAGATTATGCATGAGGAAGATGATATGGACACTTTCCTTGCTAGTGTCAAGGATATCAATGAGTAGCTTATTTCTGCAGGTGAAGTCATTTCAGACAGTTCCCTTATGCAGACTGTTCTTGATGCCTTACCAGATTCCTACCAGACTTTTGCTAGTACTTGGAGACCGATGACCCAAGGAAATCCTGAAGTTGTCAAGTTTGATGCATTATGCACATTGTTGTTGCAAGAGTCACTTTCTAGAAAAAACAGGACTACGCAGTGTGCACTTGAACAAGCTTTTATTGCTTCTCAAAGAAAGGGTGGTAACAGTAATGCAGCCACTTCTTATGGTTCTGCTGCGAGTGGCAAAAATTCTGTTCCTAATGCTTCTGCTGGCAGTACTTCGTCTGGCAATTCTGGTGATAAGGGCAAAAAGAAGATCCGTTGCCACTATTGTAAAGCCAATGATCACTTGATCAAGTCGTGTCCTAAGTTGAAGGCCAAAGAGGCTAAGAAGAAAGAGGGTGGTTCCACTGCAAATGCTGGTTCCACTACAAATGCAGCCATTGTTGAGTCTTCTGTGAAAGGAGACTGTGTTGTTGATGTTGATGCAGAATGGGCTTTTAGCGCAGAGTGCACTTACAATCCTGCTGTCCATGATGCATGCTTGTCAGTTGCTGCAGATTCACATGTGTGGTATTTCGACAGTGGTGCTACAAAGCACATTACCTCACATCGTGAATTGTTTACCTCTCTCGAGTCTGTCCCTCATGGGAATTCAGTCACTTGTGCCAACATCGCTTCTTATCCAGTTCGGGGAGTTGGAAAGATTGTGCTCATTGCTACTAATGGCAGTTCCTTCACACTTGTTGATGCACTTTATGTACCTGGGATCAAGAAGAATCTCTTGTCTGTATCCACTTGCTAGACTTGGACTTGTAGTCAAATTTGTGGATGACAGATGTACAGTTCATGATCTCAGTTTTGGTGATGAAATTGTTGCATCTGGGCTTTTGTGTCGTGGGTTGTATAAGCTCACTTTGTATGACAAGTGTGGACAAAATTTTGCACATGCTGTTGCAGATTCAAAGGCTATTTCAGATGAAAAACTTTGGCATGCACGTTTTGGTCATTTGAATTTTGCCAGTTTGCTGCGTTTGTAGAAATCTGATATGGTTGCTTCTTTGCCGCCTCTTGAAGCACCTGTCAAATATGTTTGTGAAGGCTGTATTTTGGGTAAGATGCAGTGTTCTAAATTTCCAAAGGATGGTTCAGTTCGGGCCACATGCAGGTTGCAGCTTATGCATAGTGATGTTTGTGGGCCCATGCAAACTCCGTCCTTGGGCAATTACCTGTACTTCGTGACTTTCATTGATGATTACTCCAGGCATGCATGGGTATTTCCGCTTAAAGCGAAGTCCGAAGTTTTTATGTGCTTCAAACAATTTCTGGCTATGGCTGAAAATGTCTCGAAATGTACTATGGGCACCCTCCGTTCTGATCAAGGGGGGGGTTATATGTCTCATGAATTTAATGCATTTTTGGCTAGTCGTGGGATAAAACACCAATGTACAGTGCCTTATACACCTCAGTAAAATGGTATTGCTGAGAGGAAAAACAGGTCACTGACAGAAATGGCACGATGTATGGTCAAAACTCAAGCTTTGCCGCATTCTTTTTGGCTTGAGGCCATTATGTGTGACACTTATGTACTTAACAGGTGTCCTACGAAAGCTTTGCAGTCTATTACTCCATATGAAGCATGGCATGATAGAAAGCCTTCTATTGAGCACATGCGTGTTTTTGGTTATTTGGCATATGCTTTGGTGCCACAAGTGCAGCGCAGAAAATTGGATGATAAGGCTGTCAAATGTATTTTTGTTGGTTATAGTGCTGAAAGCAAAGGTTACAGGTTGTATCATCCGCACAAAAAACGTATTCTGGTTTCACGGGATGTAGTGTTTGTGGAAGATTCTATTCAGCCCTTGCTGTCATGTACCAGAGATAGTAATGTAAGATCACAGGACAATTATGACACTTTGTTGCCTCTTTTCAGTGGTGAAAATACGAATGTAAGTTCCAATGAGGCAAATGTACAGCCTATGGGGGTTTCTGAAAATGTTTTAGATCACCCTATTACTGATGCAGATGTACATGATGTACTTGATGAGGAAAGGGCTGAAAATAAGCAGGCTAGAGGTATGCCAAAATGGCTGGTGCACACTTTGCGTGACAGTAAATTGGATGCACCTTTGTCTAGTCGTACTCGTTCAGGCTCTCGCCATGCATCTTATGCATCAGATTGTTATGCTTTGGATGTGTCTAGCTTACATGACATTGAGGAGCCTCCGACTTTTGATGAAGCACAAAATTCAAAAAATTGGATGACTGCCATGCAATCAGAATATGATGTACTTATAGAAAATGACACATGGACTTTATGTGATTTGCCTCCTGGCAAAAAGGCCATTGATACAAAGTGGGTTTACAAGTTGAAACGCAAATCGGATGGTGAGATTGATCACCATAAGGCTCGACTTGTTGCAAAGGGTTATGCACAACAAAAAGGCATAGATTATGAAGAGACTTTTTCTCCCACTTTTCGTATGACTTCTGTGCGTTTTCTATGTGCATTGGCAACTCTTTTTGGTTGGGATGTACATCAGTCACACATTGTTACTGCTTTCTTGAATGGTGACATATTTGAGGAAGTTTATGTAACGCAGCCTCGCGGTTTTGTCATAAAAGGACAAGAGGACAAAGTGTGCAAATGTAACAAGGCTTTGTATGGGTTGAAGCAATCTCTCATGCTTGGTATGAGAAAGATGACACTCATTTGGTCAAACAAGGCTTTCGTAACAGTCCAACAGAAAGTACATTGTATGTAAAGCGTGAGGGTGATGTACTTCTCATTGTGGTTCCCTATGTTGATGATTTGCTGATCACTGGACCAAATGAGAGACATATTGCTGAATTTAAGGCTGATTTGAATGCTACTTTCAAGATGAAAGATTTGGGGCTGTTGCATCATTATTTGGGTATATAGTTTAAGCAGTGTGATGGTGGTATTGCCTTGTGTCAGAAAAGTTACATAGAGACATTGCTATGTAAGTTTGGACTTGACGATTGCAAACCTATTGCCACTCCCATGGAAACAGGTTTGAAGTTGAGTCTACATGATGTTGGTGATCCTACTGATGTCACTCTTTACCAAACTGCTGTTGGCTACCTCATTTATGTATGCAACACGAGGCCGGATATTCAGTTTGCAGTTTCACAGGTCAGCAGATTTATGCATAGCCCAGGGTCTAAGCATTGGCAGGTTGTCAAGAGGATTTTCCGCTACCTGAGTGGCACTTTACATCTTGGCTTGTTTTATCCCAAGGGGGGATTATTGCCACCAGACTTACATGCTTTTTCGGACTCAGATTGGGCTGGCTGTTTTGACACGCGAGTGTCCACAAGTGGTTTTGTTTTCACGCTTGGCAGTTCATGTATATCATGGTTGAGCAAGAAGCAACCTACTGTGGCCACTTCGAGTTGTGAGGCTGAGTACAGGGCAGTCTTCACAGCTACGGTTGAGTGTGTATGGCTCAGACGCCTTATGGATGATTTGGGTGTTGGACAGGACACTGCCAACACTATCTACACTGATAGTCAGGGTGCATTGGCAGTTGCGAGGAACCCAGTTTTTCATGCTCGCACAAATCACATTGAGGTGCATTACCACTATGTCAGGGAGAGGCTCTCAGCAGGAGAGATCAGCTTAGCTTATGTGCCAACACAGGACAACCTTGCAGATCTTTTCACAAAGGCATTGTCTCGCGAGAAGCTTGAAGCTTTCCACAAAGCTTTGGGCTTACTCCCCTTTGTGGACTGATCCTGTCCTCAGGGCATGGCACTTCCCTTTACTCATGTGCCAGCTCTCGTTCACTGCATCACTCCAGGGGGGATTTGTTACCATATACATGTGGTAGTGATGTGTGTGAACACACTAGGACCGCCGGGGCATTTTTTCCCTCTTTAGGAGGTTTTTTCCCCCGTGCATTGTATATACGCCCATCACTCTAGGGCTATCTATCTTTCCATTGCACACTAAGTAAAACTCTCTCTATTGTGTGCCTTGAGCTTCCTTTGTCTTCTCCAAGCTGTGTGTGTTTCTCTGCAACCCTAATTCCAACATTTTCCATGGTTGAAACATATTGTCGGCTGCATCTATATATTGTTTTAGCTCATCATAAGATGACCAATCATAAATGTAATTTATTGGATCAGGTCCTGAGATATTTGCATATTTAAGTTGTTTGATTTTTAAGAAGAAGTTCTCTCTGTGTTGCCTTTTTTATTTTTGCTGCTCTTCTTGTTCTTTTTCTTGTAGGTCTATTGTAGCTTTTGCTTTAGCTTTGATAGAATCGAAGACCTAATATATTCTAACACAATTTATATATTTAAGGATATAAATTTTGAATTATGTAATTAGAGATATAGGCTTACCTCCATATTGTTTAGCTTTAAATTTGAAAAAGATAAAAATGAATTTATTAATAGTTTCTTTTATATCAATCTAGTAATAAATTATAGCACCTTAAGTTTGATATAAAATAATTAAGCATACATTATCTTTGTTTTAATCTTTGGAGTATACCTTTGTAAGTCAATAATCTTCATAGATAATGACTTATTACATTCATTTAGAAATAGTCCATTGTAATTGAATTCAATATTTCTATGTTCTTTCGGTTAGTTGATAAAGACAAATGACATATAATAGTTCGAGAGAAAAACATTTTTGAACTATTAACAATGAAACACCATATTAGAGAGTTTGAGACTTTAAAGATAATTTGGGAATCACAAATGTTTTGAAGATTTGGCCATATGGACAAATCTAAAACTCTTTTTTAAGATCAAAGCCTTCCAAAAGATAGTATTTGAAATGGTCTTCCGAGCCATGCTCTCAAAAATTTGGCTAAGATTTGGCCATGTGATCAAATCTTAAGCTTGTTTTGAAAGTGGAAATTGGAAAATTCCCAAACTCACTAATATGGTGTTATGACTTACCAAAGATAGTATAGCTTGGGATTTATGTCCAGTCATTGCATATGCTAGTGTTAGTGGAAAGATGTTTTATGGTACCATGTTCCATTGTATGTCTTTTTTTGATATTTAGATCTTCTAATAGTTACATTTTGTTGTGTATAACTTACACGTATTATAAGTTTTGTTATAATAGATGTTATATTGTTATACTTAATATCTACAATTGTCCCAAAAGTTCCATTAGCTATACCTATTGCTAGATCTATGTTTTGTGTAAACATTACTAATGCATCTATTGCTACTTTTGATAGGGAATGAAATTCTGTATCATTTATCCAATGTTGTAGTTTTCGTATATGATGTGTTGTTGTATAAATATCTATATTGATTATATTGGAACAGTTGAATATATTTGATAAGATGAGGTCATTATAGTATATGATATCTTTATTATATGTACATAATATAGTTGTATCTATATCTATATATTGTTCTAAATCTTTCTCATGTATAATGTATGTTTTAAGTATTTATCTAATTGTGATTTAGATGGTTTAATTTGTTTGATTATATTTAAGAATTCAATGAAGTTTGGATCTAAACAATGACGTATTGAGGTATTTAATGTGTGGTGTGTAGCTAATTTCCAAAATGTAGAATTTTTTATTACACATTTTTGGCATATCAAGTCTTTATTTTACAGTTACATATTGCAGGCAATTACGCTATATCTCCAAATAATAGTAGTTTTTTGGTGTTAATGATTCCTAGCATAGATAAATTACAAGCTTCTAAAATTTGGAGTATAATTGTATAAAACATTTGTGACGTCATCATTGAGAATTCATCAATTATAATTACATCAGAAGATCTTATTTTAATTAAACGAATATCATTTGGTTCTAAATTAGAACAAATTAATTGATTTTTATTGGGTAAACAAAAATAATAATATGAAGTACGTGCTAATTGACTAAGTCTTGTAGCTGCTACTCATGTCGTTGCTATAAAGAGGACTCCTATGTTTTTGGTTATACATTTAAATGTAATATATTGAATTAGAAAATTATTCCCAAATCCAGGTGTTCCATTTATTATATGTAACCCACCCGATTTTTTGAAAAATTTATTAGTTCTTGCTCTTTAGTCAAAGTTATATTTTCTATGTGTTTAAGCTCTTGTAGATGTATTATTGGAGCATATTGATTCTCTCCTGGAGTTTTAATATTGGTCTGTTTTTCTATAAACTTGTTTGATGTTAAATGTTCTTCTAATTTATTTATGGGATGCATTTGAAGTATTTGATTTGTATTTGTTGTCTAGATTCATTGATTAATAGATGTAATTGAGAATAGTTTCCAACTAGATTCTCTATGTCTTCTTCATTCTTTAATATTTGTCGTATTTGACATTCTAAAGAGTAAGATTTTTCTATGTTGTTAATCGAAATTAATTATTTTTCATTACAAAAATGTCTATGCCTTAATAGAATAGTGAAAAAAAAACTTCCACTTGATGGACAGGGTGAAAATTGATAAATCTTACTAATTGTTTATTTTCTTCTATTTCATTTCCAAATAAATCATGCATTTTACATATCTTCTTTGTTGTATGCTTGAGTATTTTGTTGATTCTATAGTGACAAAAGTATGCATAAAATGTTAAGCTCTCCAAATCTAATGGTCTTGTTGTATATAGATCAATTGGATGTAGTATAGAGGTTAAAAAATTTTGTATATATTTTTGTCTTTTTTAGGAGGTGAACAATCTATATAAGTTACCTTTTATGATTTTTTTATGATTCGTATCTCTAAACACATCATGGCTGCTTCGATTGTTGATATTGGTTTTGTTAATACATAAGAAGATATTTATTTGAGTTTTGTATCATCAATATTATTTAGTCCTAATGTTTTTTCCGTTTCAAAGTCAATATCTATTTTTCCTATAGGTTCTGATTTCATTGCATATTTTAATAAGTAATATGATAATTCTGTATTGGTTACTTTTTGAATATTCGTATGGGCTTGTCATAACAATAATACTCCTGCATGGTAAGGACCACATTTCTATGTTCTAATGTTGGTCTATAATAAAGCCATCGTTGAGTTTGTTCATGAATAATTGGCTTAGGATTACTTTGGATATCATATGGAAATCCATATTTACATTTAATTTTTTTATTTTGTAATTTTATTTTACAAGATTCTATACAATCATGTATTTGTTTTTTGATAACTAAGTTATGTAATTTATATTCAATTGATATTGGATCAAATTTATTTATTGTATGTAAATAAGGTATATGACTATCTATCTCTAAAGATATTCGATCGATATCGTTTGTCTACCCATAGCATTATATGTGCATGTGGTGATCCTCTATTTTGTATCTCATATTGTATTGGATAGTGATTGATGGTACGTAATCATCCATTAGGAATAAATATGTATTTATTTAAAAATGTATGTAACCATTTGTGAAAAATCATCATGCACTTGGCTGGACAATCTGTCCAATTGAGTTTTAAGTCTATCTTTTGGTTAATTTTTTCTAAATCTTCTATTTCTACCCATCTACTAGAGGATACTTTGTCACAAGTCAGGGCTAAGAAGAAGTTAGGTAAACCAAATGACTCTACCATGCATAATAAATCTTTTAAATTCTTACGATACCATGATGGAGAGCCTGGAATTGAATAAGAGATATTGTGTTTTATGATATAACGTATGGTATCTAGATCAGATGCATGTGGGTTTTTAAGTTTGAATTTATTATATCTTATTGTAGCATTGTTAAATTTGTTGAATTTTTTATTATTAACGCTTGACGTAATTGGTACATCATCAGTAAGTATGGCTTGTATAAAGTGAATATTGAATAGAATGAGGCTATTTTCATGTTTAGATATGTATGAAATTTTAAAGCCCCATCATGAGCTCCATATTCTAATGGAAATAGGGCTTTCTCTATTGTAATATCTTCTAAATGAGATACTCCAGTTAGTGATTTTTTTGATATCTTCATACATAACCCCACCATGAGATATCTTACCTATTTTGTATTGTGACTTTTAGTTGTGTATCGTTTACTTGATCTAAGATACCTAAATAATTTGTGTTGTGTGCTACTATCATTAAGTCATAAGGAGAAGATGATGCATGTTTGTTTAGTAAAGTAGTGATTGCATTAGGAGGAATTATAGTAATTGCTAAATTTTTTTGTGGTTGTTCATATATAGTATAGAATTTTTTTACTAAAAAGAGCAATAGTGTGTGTATATCATGTGAGTTTTTGTTAGAATATTTAATAAATCATTACCATTTTGATATGAAAATAGAGGATTATCTAATAATGATCTTTGTTCTATATTACCTATGGCTATAGATGTTATCTTTTTAATGATATTTAAAGAGATATCTAAAGTAGATAGCATTTGTACTTCATGTACATTCATTGTTAATATTTTTTTACATAAGCCGGGTGATAAGTTTACATGTTGTTTTGAAAACATTTGGAGCACTTATAAATTTCTATATTGTCTTGTTTGCTATTTTGAAATGATGTTAGATAGGGATTAGATAATTCATATCCTTGTAAATAGGTATTTGTTTTTTCTATATATTTTAAGTTGTGTTTTTCATACCTAAAAAATAAGTTTCCATAATTCAAACAATATTTATATGATTTGATCGAATTAAAACAAATATTTATCCATGAATCAAAATCTAAATTAAAAATGTCAAAAGTTGAAAGTAAGTTTGTTTTTCTACGTAGATGTCTTATCATCTTGGTATGCTTTGCTTTTTGTTTTAGTTTGGATGCTTTGCTTGTAGGTAATAGTTTATTTTTTTTCATCTTCAATTACATATTATTTATTATTATTTTGTACATCTGGTGACTTAAGATTTCATTATATTTATATTTTCTATTGAGCTTAGAATAATAGTCTAACTTGGAAAGAAAATTTTTTCCATCTTATTGTGCTTCTCAAAATATTAATATTAAGATCTATTTTTTTATAGGTCTTCAAGATATTCTTAAATATGACATACCTTGTGTTCTAGTCAAATGTTAAGTTGCTTTGCAGATGTTGAAGAGCTTCTGGTAAACTAGCAAATGGTAAAACTTAAGAAGTTAGAATACAACAATATATAATTTGATGCTAATTACCAAAGAAATCATAATCATATTTTTTAACGATTGTTTTAATTATAAGAACATAACATGTCTATAAATAGAAGATGTTGGGGCTCAATTTTGATTTAGCACGCTTGGGCTTTTTGTGGAACTCTCGGTGAAACAAGATTTTGAGGCGAGTCCTTTGGGATTTATGCATTGCAATGAAAAGGATACGAGAAAAGTATTGGATTAGTTGGAGTGATTAGTTAGGGTAATCTAAGATGAGGAGAAAGCTGGACTCAACAGCCTGCATTGTGAAGGTCCTTTGAAAAGAGGTGAAGTCAGACCAAGTTGTCTGCATTGTGATCATTTTGTATGAAGTAGGGAAGCCATACTGAACAGTTTGCGTTGTGAATAATCTCTGAGAAAAGGAAAGGCCAGACCAATGTCAAAGATACTATGTACTGCAACAGTCACTAAGAGACAGAACGGACCACCATGAGATGGTGTCCTGGCAGGAGGTAACTTCATCCTCTGTGAAAAACACAAGCCAAAAGGCTGTTGTCCACCCAAAAACACCACTACGAGGTGATACAAATGCTTATGTTCACCGATTTTCAGTGTGCTCATACACTCTCGGCAAGGTCCAGAATAGTGAAGAGGGTGGGGAATCAATGTCAGAGCCCATGGTGGGCTGAAAATAGAAGTGAAAGTATGGCTAAAATCTAATAATCTTAAGAGGAACTCGATCGGCAAGGCACTGGATGCCGAGATGGGGTGGAAGACAAGGTTAGGTTGAAAAGCTGAGCACTGCCCTCTTGCTACGAAAACGGTACAGTTGTCCAAAAGTGCAGTTAATGGAAGAGAGGCATTTTTTATGAGCACTCTCACAATTGCTTCCATCCCCTCTCCCTCTCTGTCTCCCTCTTCCTGCATTTGTAAATGCCCAACTAACAATTGGTGCATCCCACTTATCGCATAAACAACACAACCACGCATCCACAGCTACAACGCAAGATGCATGAAGGGCAGGTGAGCAATGCCGATCTGATGTCTTTTTAATGATTGCTTTGGTTGGCAAGACTCCAATTGAAAAAGGAAGAGACAGTAAGTTGATAAGATTTTGAATGAATTGTGTACTCCATCTACCACTACGCATAGAGATGAAATGCAGGAGTAAGCAATGGGGCTGGAGTTGCATAGGAATCAAAGAAAGATTACCTTGTTATTTCCACCTAAAGTGCATTGAGCAGTGGGCAAGATCAAGCATCTTATGCTGAATGCATAAGCAAGCGATATGATGTGTCAAGGTCAAGTGGTAAGTGTCTGTCCACCCAAGATGGTGTTTTCTTTGGGAATGTCAGAATCCCATATGCCATGAGCATGGCCATATCTTGTGTGAACTCCTTTGATGAGTGCAAATGTGTGTCCATAGCAAACCACAAGTCACCAACCCCTCTAGAGTGTGCAACCGTCGCATGACGACTGAAATGAATAGATCTCTGAAGGATTGTATGCCCGTAGATGATCAAGCCGATGTCAAAAATACCGTGTACTACAACAGTCACTGAGAGACCGTACAAACGATCACGAGATGGTGTCCTGGCAGGAGGTAACTTCATCATTTGTGAAAAACACAAGCCAAGAGGCTGCTGTCCACCCAAAAACACAACTATAAGGTGATAAGAATGTTGTTGTTTAGTGATTTCCAGCATGCTCGTACGCTCCCAGCAGGGTCCGGAACAATGTACCGGGTGTAGGGGGGATGGGGAATCATTGTCAGAGCCCCTCAAGGGCTAAAAACAAAGAAAACAACAGTGGAAGTATGGTTGAAATCCAATGATCTTAAGAGGAACAAGATCGGCAAGGCACCGGATGCTGAGTTCGTGTGGAAGGCAAGATTTAGGGCTGAAAAGCTAAGTGCTACCTTCTTGCTACAAAAATGGTACAATTGTCCAAAAATGCAGCTCCCCAAAAAATCCCAGGGGCAGACAAAAACGCAAATGGAAGAGGGCATTTTTGGCGAGCACTCTCACAATTGCTTCCATCCCCTCTCCCTCTCCGTCTCCTTTTTCCTGTATTTGTGAACGCCTGCCCTCAAGGCTCGAGTCTCAAAAGATGATTAAGGGTGTCGAGTGACCGCGAAGGGTCTCAAAACCAACTTGAGGAAAGAGACCCGTTATACTCTCCTCCCCCATAAGAGAGCTCGATGTCCTCATCGAGCATGTCAACACCGTATCAAAAATGAAGCGTGCCCTATCCATCATTGTCCTCATCCGCATACATAGTAACGATAAGGGGTGCACTGTAGTGCTCATCTAGACTAGCATACCACTCACCCCAAGCAATCAACCAAAGAAACCCGCTGGCTGTAGTTGGGGGCTGATGCTCCTTGGGATATATTTTTGTGCCATACGGGCAATACATGAAGCGGTGGAGTGTAGCCGACTGCCCCACTATTTCTATCAGCTGATACTTGTTGTTTCATCTAAATATTTGTTGGCCTATGTTCGTGGCCTTGTACATTCCACCCATTAACCCATTACGTGCGTAGCATCACCATCCAATATCCTCTCTCAACGGGGGACCCATTAGTTGTCTATGGCTTGCATTAGTCTTATACTCCACTATGCCATTTGGTATGAATTATGTCAACCCACATAGTGCTCCAAAAACCCAGTAAGCATCTCCAATTTCTGGGGCTTATCCCTGCTTTGATTGACAATGCTTAGTTGCGTTTTTGCTACCTCCTTGTCATACATCCTGGTTGCTTTATATTGCATCATAATTGCATCCACAATATGAACGTGAGCCCCCTTTTGCTGGTCCCACACAAGGCTACCTTGCCTAGTCTTTACCGCATAACTGTCTTCGAGGGGTCATTGCCCCAACTTAGAGACTCCGCTTTTCAAGCATCAGAAAAAACTTGTGTAGATTTATCATCAATAGGGCTTTCTCAGTCCCAATACCTGCCTGTTTGGTGGGCTTATTCACCAAAGGATACCAGCCCTGGCTGCCAGTCGCATTCCCAAGAGCACTTAATCGGGATACGTACCACAAGCCCTCTACTCACGGCTTGAACAAGGGCAGCATGTGCACAAAATGTGGTGTACTTCCAAAAGACCAAAAGCGGCAAGGCCATGAACCTCAACATTGTTTTGAGCAAATGCAAAGCAAGGGTGTCTCTCCAAGGGTTGTTGAAAGAAAACGTCGTGCTTGAGACTACCTTGGTCAACGTCTTTATGCCAAACGTGGTGTACTTCATCTCTTGAAGTGCATTTATTGCAAGATATGCCTAGCAGCAAATGGAATTACTGACACAAAGCGAGGATAGCGGATGTGAAGCAAGGGCATCTCTTTGGTAGCAATTACCTATGCTTGCAGCTTGAAGGCATATGATGACACACCATGCTGATCTGGGCAAAAGAATGATTAAGGAGTTCTTTTGTTTAGAATGCCATCTCTTGGAGTATTTTGATTATGGCATATGCCTAAGAGGGGCATAGCATCCCCGCTCTGTGCTATTTTTACCTTATGCAAAATGAGGGCCTCCCTCCAGTTGTGGGCTATTTTTAGTGGATGCAAAGTGACGGTGTCTTTCCAAATGCAATCACCTACATTTGCATCTTGAATGCATGGCTCTGTGACGGTCCTAGATCAAACAAGGAGTCTCTATTGGTGCCGTAGGTTCTTTGAAAGAGCTGGAGATGGAATGCCTTGGTGGACATTTATGTCAATTGTGGTGCACTTCAGAAATCTCTCTCTCCAGAATGGCATCCCTTGCAACACACTAGGTATCACGAGTGACATTAAAGGAAATGTATGGCCAGAGGAAAATGCTTTGTACCGACCCATCGAGGTCGTTTGGAATGGGGATAAGGAGTAGCTAAAGAGAGTAGACGCTCATGTATGTGCAAAGGTGCATGATGGTCAATGAGGACCATATGGAAAGCCTGATGGGGCTGACGATACTAAGTTTTTCGAGCCTGAAGGTGCTCATTTTGATGGGTGCCTGGAATATGCTACAAGGTCAGTTATGATTAGATTGGATATGTTTTGGATTATCGAAGATGGTTTTAGAAACCTCACGTGCGTTGGCTATTAATAATGAAGGTTGCTTCAGGATGGTTTGGCAATTATGATGTATGGTGCTTGCGAATTGTGCCATATTTTGGGTCCAACAAGACTCCCTTTTGTGGTAGTATTGCAAGTACAACAGGTGTCAAGGTACATCGAGATAGCCAACAACTATTGGTTCTTGTTAGGGATGCACATATGCGGCTTAAAAGTATCGGATCTAAGACTTTTTGCTGATCAGCAAGAAACTCATTTTTTTTCTGCAAATGTATTGTTTTGCAAGCTTTGGGTGATAGAACCTAGAGACCAGGGTATGCTTGTTCCGTTGTTTTGGAAGCTAATGCTTTCTCAAAGTGAAACTAAAGGTGAAGTTGAGGTTGCTGGGACAAACCAACCAGTGTCTTGGACCCACTTGATTAGGAACTCTGATGGGAAAGGAGCCCATTTTTGAGCTTTGAGTAGAGGGTTTGTGAGAGGTATAAAGATTGAGTGCTATTGGGATTACGAGTGGCAACCAGGGCTGGCTCTTCTTTTGACTAATGAGTCCACCAAACGGGCATGCAATAGGGCTGAGAAAGGGCTAATGACCATGGACATATGTGAAGTTTGTCCGATTTATGATCGCAAGAATCTGGTGTGTGATAGTGGGAGTCTTGGAGTTGAGACGATGACTCCTCGAGCTGGGATATGCGGGAAGGACAACGGGTATAAAGGCCTCATATGGGACCAGAGGAAAGAGGCCCATGATCGACTTGCAAGTACAATGATAATGCAATACAAAGTGACCATGATGTATGAGGAAATGGAAGCAAAAGGGCCACTAAGCATGATCAGTTGAAGCACGGCTAAGCCAGGCAAATTTGAGCTGCTTTCTTGTTTTTTCAAGCCTGATGTGAGTTGAGGTAGGTCATACCAAATAGAACAGCACAGTATGCTACTAATGCGGGCCATAGATGGTCGATGGATCCCCCCGTTGAGCCGGATGTATGATGGCCTAAATCTTAGATCTTGTTCCTATAAGGTACGAAGAGTACTGAGGTCAATGGGCTGGAACATGTAGTGTTGCAGGGTATTCTAGAATTGGGTCAAGGGTAGCTAGAGAAAGATGTGGCCTAGCTCTTCGCGTATAAGCTCACAGAACAAGCCGTGATTAGAGCTGAGAGAAAGCCATTGATAATGGATGTATGCAGGCCTTTTCTGATGTATGATAGCAAGGGGCCTGATGCGCAATAGCGGGGATCTTCAAGTTGAGATGATCACTTCTCAAGCTCAATTATGCAAGAAGATCAATGGGCATAATGGCTTGGTATGGGACCCAGGAAAAGGGGCTTGGGTTTGGATTGCGGATACAACTATAGTGAGATACAAAGTGACCAGGACATATGAACAGATGTAAGCAAGATGGCATCAAATAAAATCACATTCCTTTGCATGTTGAATTTGTGTGGTCATCTAGGTCTAATGGAAAAGGGACAAGAACTTTTTGATAGCATCGAAGCGATTTACGGTCTAACCCCTGATGTAGAGTGAACGTGCTGGGAAACTGGTAAAGGCAACATAAGTAATGGAGGAGAGAGATGCCTTTTCTTGCTCACTCTGGAATTTGGCATTGCCTCCTTGGCGCATGCCATAAATGGGTAGATGTTAACGTGGCAACTTGGGCATTTCAACATGCGGTTGAGCTGTATAAATGCAATGGGGTAGCCTATGTTTTGATGGTTTTATGCAGCAGCGAGCATGCTAGACAAGGCTAGAGTCATTAAAGCTGTAAGAATAAACATGGAAGCAGCCAGGATATAGTTCATGGATTTATTCAATTAACACGGTGCATGAGTTTTGTGTAGACCCAATACAAAGCATGCACAAAGTAAGGAGGTCGACATGAAATTGAGGATATTGCTCTTGAAATGTGCTAAGAAGGGTAATGCCTAGTTTTTAGGTTGGTGTCCTTGGATATGTTTGATCCTTCAAAGGGACAATGCTTTGTTGTCGTTGTATGTAGCATGACTTGATACAGCCAATGGGTAGGCTCGCGCAAAATTGCATCATCAGGTAGAGCAATTTGCGTTGTGAATAATGTTTGAGGAAAGGAAAGGCCAAACCAGCCTTTCTTTAACGTCTTGTCTGCATCTCCTGTCTCCAATACTCTAGTGTCAACCAAAAGAGAATCTGTGCCAACAACACCATCAAACCACATCTCGATGTGGCTCTCAATGTGAATGAGCTAGGAGTGGCTTATTGCCAATGTCGGGGGATAATTCTGATGTAAGGTTATCAAGGGTGAGTGTAAGAAACTCTGAAGGTAGCAATCCAAATAATCAGGAGTGTATAAGAGTAACTGCACTACCATCCAAGCCAAGCTTTGGGTGACTCCAGATGTAGTCGTGGGATGCTTGATCTCTTGTATCTGGTGGGTAAACTCTCCAAGAGATTCCAAAGCACCGAAGTCCCATTATAGTCTGTAGATCCAAGCAATGAAGTTGTTTAGGAAGAGATCAAATATCCTCTCCCTAAGTCAATGTAGATGCTCCTATGTAAGCAAGTGATCTAATGTGTCAAGGTCAAGTGGTAAGTGTTTGTCCACCCAAGATGCTTAAGGCCTCGCAATGCAATAGTCCACTCTAACTTGGCCGAGACCAGGTGGCTTCACCAAAAACCCAAAACGAGATGCATCCAAGATCCCTTAGCTCATGCCACCCTCTACCATACATACAATGGGTATAGTTAATGTGGATCAAAGAGCCTGCTGCTTGCATCCACAATAATCAAGAAAACATAGGCCTGTACTGGCTCAGCTAAGACCAAGCGGCATCCACAAAACAGCCCCTTGCGGGCATCAAAGTGCTTAAAAAGTGGGTTCTTGGCCCGCCCTCATGCCTCGAGTCTCAAAGATGACTAAGGGTGTCGAATGACCTCGAAACCAACTCAAGGAGAGAGACCCGTAACACTCTCCTCACCCATAAGAGAGCTCGATTTGAAGGGGCTTAACATTTGGTATCAGAGTTAATTTGAGATGGCCTCGCTAAAGGGCTTGGTTTAATGTTGAAGTTGTAGCCTTTTGCTTTGAGAAACCGAAGTTGCATTTCCGTGAGAGTTTTGATGAATGGAGCAGGTGGAAAAAGCTTATGCATGATAACATGAGGAATGAAGCTTGGGAATATGATCCGGTGGATGCCGTGGAAAGTTGGTATAAACTAAGACAGGCTAGTGAGCAGAACGAGGAAATTTTCAACAGGGATGTAGAAGGTATGGGGCGAGAAGGTAAACAAAAGAGGAAGGAGCTGAAATTTGATGATCTAAAGAGGAACAAGATCGGCAAGGCGAGCTAGTGTGGAAGGCAAGATTTAGGTTTGAAAAGATGAGCGATGCCTTCTTGTTGCAAAAACGATACAATTGTCCAAAAACGCAGCTCCCTAAGTCCATGTAGATGCTCTTGTGTAAGCAAGTGATCTGACGTGTCGAGGTCACGTGGTAAGTGTCTGTCCACCCAAGATGGTGGTGTTTTCTCTGGGAATGTTGGAATTCCATATGCCATGAGCATGGCCATATCGCGTGTGCACTCCTTTGATGAGAGCATAGGTGTGTCCATAGCAAAACATAAGTCACCACTTCCTCTGGAGTGCTCATACGCCCGTAGATGATCAAGCTGATGTCGAACATACTGTGTACTACAACAGTCACTGAGAAAATGCATGGACCAACACAAGATGGTGTCCTAGCAAGAGGTAACTTCATCCTTTGTTTAAGAAACTCTGAAGGTAGGAATCCAAATGATTAGGAGTGTAAAAGAATAACTGCACTACCATCCAAGCCAAGCTCCGGGTGACTCCGGATGTAGTCGCGGGATGCTTGATCTCCTACATCTCATTAGTAAACTCTCCAAGAGATTCCAAGCCATGAACTTGTCTACGAAGAGATTAAAAGTTCCTCTCCCTAAGTCCATGTAGGATGGTGTCCTTGCAAGAGATAACCTAATCCTATGTGAAAAACACAAGCAAAAAGGTTGCTGTCCACCCAAAAACGTGACTGCAAGGTGATAAAAACGCTTCTATCCATCGATTTTCAGCATGCTTGTATGCTCCCGGCAGGGTACGGAATGGTGTAGAGGGTGTAGGGAGGATGGGGAATCAATTCAGAGCCCCTAGTGGGATGAAAACGGAGAAAGTAGTAGTGAAAGTATAGCTGAGATCTGATGATCTAAAGAGGAACAAGATCAGCAAGGCGAGCTTGTGTGGAAGGCAAGATTTAGGGTTGAGAAGTTGAGCACTGCCTTCTTGTTGCAAAAATGATACAGTTGTCCAAAAATGTAGCTCCTTAAGTCCAAGTAGATGCTCTTGTGTAAGCATGTGATCTGACGTGTCGAGGTCAAGTGGTAAGTGTCTGTCCACCCAAGATGGTGGTGTTTTCTCTGGAAATGTTGGAATCCCATATGCCATGAGCATGGCCATATCTCGTGTGCACTCCTTTGATGAGTGCATAGGTGTGTCCATAGCAAACCACAAGTCATCACTTCCTCTGGAGTGCGCAACTGCCAAATGGTGGTTGGAATGAATGGATCTCCTAAGGACTCTACACCCGTAGATGATCAAGCCAAGGGGGAGGGGCAGAAAGGTTGATCGAGCGGCCCCGTGCCTCGCGGCACGGAGGAGGGGGGCCGCCCACCTGTGTACTGCAACAGTCTCTGAGAAAACGCACATACTACCAAGAGATGGTATCTTGGCAGGAGGTAACTTCATTCATTGTGTAAGAAGCTCCGAAGGTAGGAATCCAAATGATCAAGAGTGTAGAAGAGTAACTGCACTACCATCTAAGCCAAGCTTCAGGTGTCTCCAGATGTAGTCGGAGGATGCTTCATCTCCTGTAATTGGCGGATAAACTCTCTAAGAGATTCCAAAGCACCGAAGTCCCACTCTAGTCTGTGGATCCAATCCATGAACTTGTCTAGGAAGAGATCGAAGATCCTCTCCCTAAGTCCATGTAGATGCTCCTGGGTAAGCAAGTGATCTGATGTGTCAAGGTCAAGTGGTAAGTGTGTGTCCACCCAAGATAAAGGTGTTTTCTTGTCGGAATCCCATATGCCATGAGCATGGCCATATCTTGTGTGAACTCCTTTGATGAGTGCATAGGTCTGTCCATAGCAAACCACAAGTCACCACCTCCTCTGGAGTGCGCAACCGCCGAATGATGGCCGGAATGAATGGATCTCCACAACCCAAAACGAGATGCATCCAAGAGCCTTTAGCTCATGCCACCGTCTGCCATACATACAATGGGTGTAGTCAATGCGGATCAAAGAGCCTGCTACTTGCATCCACAATAATTAAGAAAACATAGGCCTGCACTGGCTCGGTGAGACCAGGTGCCGTCCACAAAATAGCCCCTTGCGGGCATGAAAGTGCTTAAAAACCGGGTTTCTTGGCTTGCCCTCAAGGCCACGAGTCTAAAGATGACTAAGGTTGCCAAGTGACTGCGAAGAGTGTCAAAACCAACTCGAGGAGAGAGAAATGAACACTCTCCTTGCCCATAAGAGAGCTCAATTTGAAGGGGCTTAACATTTGGTATTAGAGCTGATTTGAGATGGCCTCGCTAAGGGATTGGTTTGATGTTGAAGTTGCGGCCTTTTGCTTTGAGAAAGCGAAGTTGCACTTTTGTGAGAGTTTTGATGGATGGAGCAGGTGGAAAAAATCTATGCATGATAACATGAGGAAGGAAGCTTGGGAATGTGATCCGACAGATGCTGTGGAAAGTTGGCATAAACTAAGACATCATTGTGAACAAAACGGGGAAATTTTCAACAGGGACGTAGACGATATGGGGCGAGAAGGTAAACAAAGGAGGAAGGAGCTGGAGGGGAGGAAAGCCCTCATGGAAGAGAAACTGAGTCGGCAAGACCAAGAGTTGGACCATATGGGGAGTGAGTTACAGAGATTCTTACCCAGTTGCAAGGGTATGCGAGTATGGATGTATCATGTGTGGATGAAATGAGAGGAGATGTTGACCAATTTTGTGAGGTTGAAATGGATTAAGATTTCTCGAAAGAGAGCCATATTGATGAACGCCCGATGGGCCTTGTTTCCTTTATTTCCCCTTGTGTTTGGGGAGTGCAGGAGTGCATGAGAATTTTGAATTCAAAAAATGCCGACACGCCTTGTATAGCAGAGGTATGAGACCAGACGCAAGCAAAGAAGTGGGGACTTGGGTTGAGTCACCTAACCCTTATCAAAGCAATAAAGAGCAATTGGAGATGCCAGGCAAAATGCCTATCATATATGGTGCTCAAGATGAGCATGAGGCTGAGGCCTTTTCAGTTCCAAAGTTGATAAAGGAACAACAGGAAATATGTGGATCGCCAGATGGTACGGTGACAAGGTCGAGGCCCAAAGTCCTCTAAATCTTTACTGGAATGTTATGCGGGGGCAATGGTGACAAAAGGTAGGAAGGATGTATGGGATATCGAAACACACTGGGGTTTTGACAAAGAGGTGATAGGAAAGATGTTGGTTAGCTTGAAGATGCATGGTTTGACTATGATGACTGTGGGTAGTCGTGAGGGAATTTATGGAATCAATCAGCTGATGGTGATTGAAGTAGGTTTACAAATAACGGGACAAGGCTTCTCGGGCCTCTGGGTTCTATTGCCCAGAAACCGCATAACCATATATTTTTGAAAAAGATTCTAGCCGCACACTGGTCAGCAAAACATCCTCGATAGGCTAACCGCAAACTATTTATATGCATGCCCATTAAGGGGCAGCAATCACTGGTTACCTCGGTGCACCCTGGCACTTGTTGTATCTCGATTATCCCTGCAAAGCAGATCCTCATGAGACTTGAGTCCGGTTTGTTACATCAACCCCTAATTTCATGCTTACTAAGCCATATTCCCAGGTGCTTTTTCTGCCTTTCACTGACCCATGTCCATTCGCATCAACGTTTTCTGTGCTATATACGCTAACCTCACACATACTCCATTTGGTCGTAACTGACCTCGATAAGCATTCCAAGCGTCTCCTGAAACAAACAACTTCTTGCTCGACGGGTCCGAGGCACCCATTCTCTTGCTCTAGCACTCTTCAATGCACCTTCAATGTTTCTTCCCGAAAGCATCAGGTTGTCATGCATTGAAGTTAGTATTGAGGCTCCTAGCTCTATTGCACAAGCCTTGCAAAACCTTGAATTCCTAAAAAGAAAATTAGCGACCTGCTGACCAACATAAACCCTCAGATTAGTTAATTCCAAGCCACAAAGTGCATCCTCATTAAAAAAACAAAGCTACTACTTATTACGGTGCTTCCCGCCACCCACTGCATATGCATTACTCCGGCCCAACTGAAGAAGTAACAAATGGAGGCAGGGAAACAGGGCAAGGGCAGCGTCCTATGTGAGACAAGGATTAATGGCCTAATTAATTAACCCAGAGTCTTGTGCCCATTGACCCTTGTTAGTATTAATGGGAGGCTACATTAAGTCTAATCAGTTAAATGCTCCACTGCAAACAGACGTCAGTGACAGAACACGGCATTTGTATATCTAATCAAGCAATCATATGTAAACCAGCTATACTAATCAACTAACACTCAATTGCGGCTTGATCAAGATGTCCAAAAATCCGACAACTCAGTCATACTTGACACTAGCTTCACCCATCTACAAAGAAGCTCAGATGTACCCACCAAATGACCAAATGCACAAAGTACGGCAATTAAAGGTAAAATATGTACACCCTTTGGGTTGCTTATGAACACATCTGATATCCCGTAACGGAAGCTCATCTAGCACTTTCTGTGCTTGTGCAAGAGCACCACAATTTGCATACATATCCACTAAGGCAGTGTCAAGAAGAAAATTGCTTCCGTGTCTAGCAATCTCATCATGAATTTGCTTCCCCTTTGCAACCACAAGCCTTTAAGATGGAAGTAAAGGTTACTTTGTTGGGAGCAAGTCCCCCACCTTGCATCTATTCAAAAGTTTTTAATGCTTGCGAGAATATCCTTCTATAAGTGCTGACCACAACGTGACATCCCAGTGAGGAAGATTCTCAAACACTTGTTGTGCTTTAACAAGGACTCCACACTTGCGTACAAAGCCACCAAAGCAATACCAAGCACAAATTCACTGCCCCACAACCCAGCTGGCTACACTGGTGTTGTGCCTTCCCTCCTGCACCATCGCCTTGCAAGCTACATGCATACACAACCTCAGTTGGTGGACTCTTTGCACTAATGCCACCTCTTGCGCTTTAGCCTGAGCTCATCCCAACACTATCCGCACTCTACACATAGGTATTGCACTTCAACCTGATCTCCTGGTCATTACCACCCTCGACACCAATCCATACACACTGTGCAACACTCCACACGTAAAACTGACCACTGACTACTCATTATTCAAACACACAACCCCACGTCATACTTGTTATTTCTTCTTCTTCTTGGTGTGAGAGGGTGCGTATGTGCGCGCACGAGAGAGAGAGAGAGAGAGAGAGAGAGAGAGAGAGAGAGAGAGAGAGAGAGAGAGAGAGAGAGAGAGAGATTGTATGTGTGTGTGTGTGTCTGTGTGTGCACGTAATTGTATGAATAAGAGAGAGAGAGAGAGAGAGAGAGAGAGAATGAGAGAGAATTGTATATGTATAAGATATTGGAAGCCAGTGCAGAAGAAGTTCGAAATTGAACGTCGAGTGAGAAAGAAAGAGAGAGAAAGTAAACCAATGAAAAGTCACGATCTAAAGTCGCGATCTCATTGTGTCTTTTTGCTAACGTGGCATAGCTCTCCTTTGAGCTTTCAAAAAATATTCTTTGGGCTAACTGCCCTAAAAAGTAGGGGGACAAGGTACCTTACACCTCTTAATGGCCTCTTACCTAGTGAGAAGGCAAGGGAGGTGGCTAGGGGGGGAAGGGATGGGTGGGGGGAGGGGGAGGGGGGGACCACTTTGACCTCTTTCCCCCCACTTTTTGGCCCTGATTTAAAAGTACACTAAAATTTTATTTAAAAAAAAAAACAAATTTCAAGTTTCCCCTCCTTAAAAGGTCCTTAAACCTATTCCATGCTCAAAAAAGCATTTTTGACCTCCAAAAGCCAAAAACGTGCAAAAAAAAAAATCTAAACATCATTCTCCACCCTCCAAAGTCTTTCCAAACCTATTCTATAGCTAAAACGTGATTTTCTCTCTCTACAAACCCTTTTCCAAGCTCTCCATTGCTGCGACAACCACATGCACCTCCTTTAGTCTATCATTATCTCTCTGCTAGCTTTCTCCCATCTCCATTGTAGCACCACGCAAGCTCCTCCCCCATCTCTTCCCCTTGCTCACCACATAGTTTCACACCAAGCTAGCTCCTCTCCCTTCTCTCACCTCTATTATAGCATGAAACAAGATCTTACTCCTTCTACTTTCATTCACTCACAGTACATGGAAACCTCTACTCCTGAAGGTGGCAAAAGTGTGAGCTCACATGACTTGCATACCACAAAAACAGGAGGTGTGAATAGTGAGTGGGCATTGCAAGGGCTCACTTATAACGTAAAGATAGAATGGTAGAAAAATACCCTTGTAGCTTACATTCAGAGCTTAACATCATCTCCATCTTTAAGTTTATCATGTTGGAGAGAATTAATCTCTTTATGGCTTTCAATGTTTAGGGCCTCATATCTCATAACATTGGGGTGTGCTATTTTGTTAATGGCTTTGGTGTGCCATCTATGGTTGTGTAGCATGTGATTGAGTCTCACAATGCAAGTAAGTTGTATTATCTATGGAAAGTTATCAAAGATTCTCCTTCTAATTTCTTCTTTGTATAGTGGACACTAGATTATTAGAATGATATCATTTTGTACTTTATAACTGCAAAATGGCCAAACAGGGACCCCTGTTTGGGTATTCTGTGCGTCCTTGTGGTCCCTCTTGTTGAGGGTCCCTTGGGCCTTAAAATGGCAAATACAAGCAGATTTTAGTTGTTTGGCCATGATTCAATTTTTAAGTGTTGAGAACTTTTAGGCTGTTTTCAATAGCTTGTAGCTCCCAATCGGCCCTAAATCTGCTTGGGCTTGTCTCACATGAATTAGTTTATCACGGCGCGCTCTTCGACTAGTGTGTGATGCAAAAAAGTCATATCTTGCTTAGATTCTCCAAAAATCAACGTGAAAGTTGGCAATTTCTTAAAAAAATGATGTAAAACATACATTTTTTCTTTAATCTACAGGCTCCAACGAGCATCAAAACCATGGAATCTAAAAATATTTAAAGAACCAATGTTTTTCATCGTCTTAAGGGTTGTATTTCCTACATATAAAACTTTCCCAAAATCTCACTCTAACACCTTCAAAAGTGGCTTTCAAGGAGTGCCCTCAATCAAAATTTGAAGCTGAAGGAAAACAATCAGAATGAACTCCTAAACTGTGAACAGACTTTAAAGAAACCAAAATTTCCTTCAAACAAAATTTTTTGCTAAAAATATGAAAATAGGCCCCCCTTGGACCCCCCACAAGATAGAAATCAAAGGATTCAAAGAGAGATATGGTGTCACAAGTGCATGGTAGGAATCTCACCGAGGTTTATTCCTTAAAGATCTCTTTTAGTTTATCATGTCTTCTCATGTACAATCTTACCAAACAAAAACAAATTTACACTTTAAATGACTACAAATCTTATTCAACTTATCAAAGAATCTCAAGATATGGTAGACCTAAAGTGATCTTACACATCAACAAACAAAAAAGTCTAAATTTCTTCTCATTGATAAACGCACATTCATGAAAAACTTTCAAGGGATAGTGCAGTCATAGTTCTTGCATCCATTCCATGACATGGAATACTCATGGGGTGACCTATCACATAAAACTATCTTTGGTGGGAGTGCCCTCATGTTAGGAAAGGGTGAGTTGCTGATGGAAAGATGTTGTATTGTCTTTCTAGGGATCTCTCCATGTTAGCATAATGATTCTTGGTGTAGTGGGAGCTACATTGCTTGAGGAGAGCTTTGTGCCACCGTAAAACATTCATGTTATGTTAGTTCCTTGAGCCATTGTTGCAAACACCACCACATAACTAGCATAGAAAGAGGTCACCTTGTACCATGACACGTTAGAGACATGTTCTTCGAACAAAACATGTATGAATTCAACATTTGCAATCTGTATAATAAAGACACTTGCTAAGTATATGTTGTGCAAATTTGCAAGTATTTCCATCCAACTGGGAATAAACAATCCTAAAATATACATTATGATGAGATTACCCACCTCTAATAAGCATGGATTTGAAGCACCTACCTGTAAGATGTAACAAAGAATGTTGCTTTAGAGGAAAAGTGGTGACACTTAACCTCTCTAACCTTCAACCTTTCCCTATTTTAACTCATTGAGTTTCAGCACAAAAGCAACCTTTGTGTCAAGCTATCTTTATTAATTTGAATTCTGAGAGGGTATTTCGGATCCAAAATAGTTTCTTCTTTTTTATAAGAATAATGGATAGAAGAGTTTACCTTTTCTTCAGAAGTGAGAAATGGTAGATCTTTTGCAGGAATACCATCAATACTGATTGATGGAGATTCTAAGATATCTTGTCTCTCTGCTTCACTAATTTCCTTTACTACGATGGAGACATGATCTTTAGTTTGAGACTCTTTACCTTACTGACTGAAGAGCTTGGACGTGATTCTTCTGTTGAAGAAGTTGGATGTGATTCTCCTGTTAGAGGTGTTCTACCAATTACCACGATATCTACCTTTGCTGGTAGGATATCTTTATTACCAATTTGTCATTGATCGTCCACTTGTAACTCTGAGAAGTTGGACCTTTGTAACTCTCTGATTTTTCATTAGGTGGTTGATCCTTTTGTTGCTTGGACATAGTTAACTCTTTTGGGCTTTGCATATCCTTAATTGATTGATCTTTCAGATTTTTAGGCAAAGCTAGCAATTCCTTAAGTCTTTGAATTTATTCAGAGGTGAAGGGGTTATCTTTGGATAGCTGCTCATCTATTGATTGTTGCTTACTTGGTGTATCTTTTGGGAGTGAAATATCCCAAAGGACTGGAGCAGTTATACCTGCTGTAGATGCAACTGTTGTGATTTAGGTTGAGAGCTCGTTTCTTGTTGCAAGAAATATTTTCCTTACTTCACCCCTCCATAAGAGTGAAGAGGTTGCTCTTTAACACTAAGATCAACTTCCCATTTAAGTAGTGCTTCTTGTTTGGCAACAAATTATGCCCTTTGCTTAAGCTCTTTTTCCTTTTGGAGGAATGCATCATAAGAGAAAGGAATGGGTTGCTTGGATGCTGATGCCATGGAAGAGAGATCTTCGTAATGTGAGCTTGATAAAGAGGAGGATTCCCTTTATGGTAGTAAATCATAGACATATTTAGCTTTTACTTTCCCACTTGGTAGGTTACTAATCAAACAGATGTCAAAGAAATGTTTACTTTCTTAAAATTTCTTTATCTTCATTTTATTGGCCAAGGCTGGTATTACCATTCTTTCTAATGCTAGTGCATTGGCTTGTTTGTCTTCTTTAAGAGCTGCTTTTAATGGCTTCTGAAAGATTGGTATTTCAAATTGGTCTTTCTTACTTGATCTGGCAAAGATTGAAGTAGAATTGGAATCACTTGATTCTTCAATCCTCTTTTTATTGTGAAGAATGTGTATCTCTTGGAGACATTTTCCATTTGTGAGAATTGAAGGGTATTGGCATGAAATTTTCTATGGTCTCACCACCACGTACTCTACACACCAAAAGCGTACATATTCGCTTGTCCATGATGTTTGCATCGAAGGCCGCACGTGAGGGTGAGCAGAGGTCATCCCAAGAACGTCGTGTTGTTGTGAGATGAATGTTGACATTTGAGTGGATGGCCATTTGCACCCTTAGGATCCTATAAGACGCTTCCATCCATCCTTTAATAGCCTTTTGATAGTTCTTCAATATCTTGGGAGAGGAGAAGCAGGTTTGTTAGGCTATTGCAAGCGGTTGTGTATGGGTGTAGGTGTTTCTTTGTATTCATGGATGCACGAATGTCAAGCTATTTAGCTCAAAACAATGGCATTACAAAAAAGTATTGCCTCTTCGAAGAGGGAGGTTGAAACTCTCCAGCAACAAATGCAAAAAAACGATGTCCACATTATGAAGCTTGCCAACACCATCACATATTGAAAAGAAACACCCCTTGGTACAAGGGAACAATATACTTCTTACCTTTGATTGTCTTCTTCTTATCAAAGACTGTGAAGTCTAAGGTCTTGCCTCTACTTGTTGTGCAGCCAAATGGATCAACATCAATGTGGCAATAAAAAGAGCATCAAAGTATAATGGCTGGAGAAGGTTCTATGTCAAATATGCAGATTTTGACTCAAAATCAAAAATCTCTGAAGAAGCTAACCCTCCTAAGCAATTGGATGTTGAACGGATCAAGCCAATCAACCTTAAAGCCATAAAGAAATCATGGATCAATCCAATCGGTGAAC